>NC_088792.1:238325214-238957535 GCF_011386835.1 Chrysemys picta bellii | reverse complement strand
AGCCATGTTTGAATCTGATCTAGGACACTGAAACTACGTTCACAGCAGTGGTTACCACCACAATCAATTTTATCAGCTTCACCACTTTGGAAAACAGCCGACCAGCAAATGACTGCCATGATCTTTCTGTAAGCTGACAGTTGGCTTGCAAGGAATGAAGCTGAGAAATCAATCAATCGTGGTTTAAATTGGAGCCATACACTTGAAGCATGTCTTGAACTTTGTTTCTGTTATGTTTGGAGTTATGAGAGTTTCAAGCTTTTGAATAATTTGGAACAGACAGGTTAGAAATCTTACATGAATACTGAACACTAAAATCAAATATTTCAAAGTAGATATACTTATAAAATTCCTTTGCTGAATTTGGATAGCTGGGTTCACCTATATGTATTTGCATTTTTCTTGACAACTTTTCTCTTTCTTGGACGCTTATGCATTCTGTTTCCGTTCAACTTTCCTGGTGCATTTGCTCCCAGAATAAGTTTTAACTTTCATCTGATCGGATGGATTGAAATGAATTAGGTAGCATTTTCATAAGAGAGTGGTCTTCTATTGCTGAAAAGTCTGACCCTTGCAGAGTTTTGGACAGATTGTCTAGGATTGTTTAGGACTTTCCGACCAAATTCAATCCCAGAGAGGAAATTAAACATTTCCATTTGAGCTGCGAGGCCACCAATTGCAGCTTTCATTTCAGGATCTGTACATTCTTTGCAACCTTCCAAGTTGCACACAGCACAGAGCAGTTCTCAGAAATTGAAGCCAATGCTTTTTCACAGAAAGTCCATCTTACTGGACACAGACAGGATGTCTAGTGAGGTCCTTAACAGTTCATATTTAATGTCCTGAAATATAGCATCTCATTTGGTGATGTTTTAATTTTTTTTTGATTGTAAACAGTTTCAAGAATATCTCTTAGGATAGTATTATTTTTAATAGCGTCCTGGCATGTCCAATTCACAGCATGCTCATAACAATGAGTATACGTAGCCCATGGTTCCTCCTGTTGCAGTTTTTCTGCACTTGATACTAAGCCTGCCATACTAGGGACACCATCACAGCATTGTCCTCAACAGTTGTTGATTCTCAGATTTTTGATGCAATAGTATATCTTTAATTACTGATATGATTATCTCTGCTGATGTACAGGGTCCATTGTACAATCCAATGAACTCTCTCCAAAATCATTCATGTTATCACCCACAGATTGCAGGTATAAAACCACTTGTTCTGTGTTGAAGTCTGTTTCATCATCTTTTGTAGTATACCACTTTCCAGAACCTTTCTCAGAAATATCCCTCACAATTTGAAGAGCCATGATTTCTATTATCTCATTTTGAACAACTGGATTTGTGAATTTGTCTGGACTCTGTTTGACACTTTGATCCTATTCTTCCTGCAAACAAAGCAACTGAATAAAGTTGCAGTCAACCTTTCCACTTAAGGGCATATTTTCAGCTTGTTTAGTATAATGGCCTCACAGTGCAAATTCTTGTTGGGGACGATAACATATACTACTTAGCATTTTCATTAGGATCTTCCTGTTTTCTTCCGAGAGTACTGAAAACTTAGCCTGTTACCACCATTCTTTGTGGTCTTCTGAAGAATATAAGCTGCTTTGTGGTGACATGAAGAAGCTTGGCGCCTCCTAAATTTGTCACAAGCCTTTTTCCAATTAGATAATCCAGGCTGTGAAAGCTCATCTGTGTATTTATTCAAAAGTAGTGTGTGCCCAAAAACTGTACAACCGTAGAAACAAGTACACCCTCACTAGCTTCAGAATAAGGAAACCAATGAAAACCATCAAACCGGATAAGTAGAAATAACAATTATTTTCCAAAGTTATGCACAAGGAAAGACTTAAGTCAGTGGTTCCCAAACTTTAACAACCTGTGAACCCCTTTCACTAAAATGTTGTCTCGCGAACCCCCTCCTAGAAATGAATGTTTCCAGGGATTTTTCTCCTTTGCCTGAGTATAAATTATAAAACCATGATCTTGGTGTCGGAGGGGGGCACACTGGAAATACAAAATTTGTTTCCATGATATGCTTATTACACACGATTTATTATTAATTATTATTTATCATTACAGTATTTTTATTACATTATGAAAACGGCAACACTCTCTTCCAAGATCTCACTTTTGTAGCTTGTATCACTTTGAATAAGCCTGTTATAAGACAAGGCTCCTATGTTTCATCAAGGATTATCAGATGTGAAACAGCATGAAGGTATTTAAAAAGCCAACTCAGAGTTCCTTCTACACAAGCATTCAGGTCTTGAGCAGTCCAGGCAAACAATTAGGGTGACCAGACAGCAAATGTGAAAAATCGGGATGGGGTGGGGGGTAATAGGAGCCCATATAAGAAAAAGACCCCAAAATTGGGACTGTTCCTATAAAATCGGGACATCTGGTCATCCTACAAACAATTCACATTACAACAAAGCTTAAACTTGTTCTTCATAATAATTTTAAAAACAATACTAGCTGCCTATTTAATTTTAAAAACAGCAAAAAAATATCTACCTGCCTTTCCATTTCTTATAGGAGTCTTGAAGTTTAAATCTCCTCAGTGTGATAGGTATGCTTGCTTTGATCTGTTTAGCTCTTGGAAGTCCAGGGGCTGCTGGCCCCGTGCTGCCCGGAGTCCCTAGGGACAGCTCTGTCCGCCATCAGGGAATTTTTCCCCGAGAACCCCCTGTAACATTTCATGAACCACCAGGGGTTCACGAACCCCAGTTTGGGAACCACTGACTTAAGTCATAGTTGATGAGGTGTCTCAGAAATGCTACTGGTATCAGGCAACTGGCATTTGGTTCCTGTTGCAGGCAGTGGTGGAGACAAATTGGTACTGCAACCAGCAGTACTTGATCCACTTTTTGGGGGAAGTGTAGCTTCCTCCTTTTTAAAAATCAGCCATATTTTAAGTGATTTCATTTTAGCCCTTTGAAATATACCCATTATGTTGGTAATTCTCTCAGTCACTGCTCAGTAAGAGTGGTGTGGGATTGTAGGATTAAAAAGCACGCACAATATTCTCTGGCAAACTGAAACATTGAGGTGGCCTCTTGCTTTCATATAGTCACTGTGTACATTGGAGAACAATAGAGAATGTGGCAGAATGAAGAAAGGGGACTGTCTATTGCTGATTTGTTGATTACACTGGAAAATAATTGTTTGTATATTATGCTTATGTAATTCACTTAGAAAAAGATGGTAGCTAGAGACCCTTTGACAGCCAGGCATGATGGGACTGGAATCAGAGACTGCAAACAGACAGTCAAAGAATCATAGAGCTCAAGGCCAGAAGGGACTGCTAGATCAATGGTTTTCAAACTTTTTTTCTGGTGACCAAGTTGAAGAAAATTATTGATGCCCATGACCCAACGGAGCTGGGGATGAGGGGTTTGGGGTATGGGAGGGGCTCAGGGCTGGGGCAGGGAGTTGGGGTGTGGGAGAGGGTCAGGGCTCTGAGCTGGGGGTGCAGGCTCTGGGGTGGGGCTGGGGATGAGGGGCTTGGGGTGCAGGGGGGGGCCTCAGGGCTGGGGTGGGGAGTTGGGGTGTGGGAGAGGGTCAGGGCTCTGAGCTGGGGGTGCAGGCTCTGGGGTGGGGCTGAGGATGAGAGGTTTAGGATGCAGGCTCTGGGTTTGGGCGGGCTCAGGGCTGGGGCAGGGGATTGGGGTGCTGGCTTACCTCTGGTGGCTCCCGGTTAGCGGTGCAACAGGGGTGCTAAGGCAGGCTTCCTGCCTATCCTGGCACCGCAGAGAGCGCTGTGCCCTGGAAGCAGCCAGCAGCAGGTCCGCCTCCCAGGCGGAGGCACGCAAGCCCCCCCAGCTCCCATTGGCCAGAAACTTGCCAATGGGAGTGCTTAGCCAGTGCTCAGGGTGGGGGCAGCACACAGAGCCTCGTGCCTGGCCCCCCCCCCAGAAGCTGGACCTGCTGCTGGCCAGTTCCGGGGTGCAGCGTGGTGTCAGAACAGGTAGGGACTACCCTGCCTTAGCCAGGCAGCACAGCCAACGGGACTTTTAACAGCCCGGTTGGCAGTGCTGACCAGAGACGCCACGACCCAGTGCCTTCCATTCCGCAACCCAATAGTGGGTCGCAACCTGCAGTTTGAAAACTACTGCACAAGATCATCTGGTGTGACCTCTAGTATATCACAGGCCACCAACACCAACCAGCACTCTCACACTAAACCCAACAACTGAACAGAGACTAAAGTATTACAGTTCGCAGGAGACTAGACTATTATGTGCCACAGGCCGAGAAGAGGGGGGACTGAGGTGCACCAGAGCTTGAGGCCCTTGTAATGGGAGGGAAATCATTAAATTAGATACTTTCCAGGATTATCTGGGTATGACCTGCATCCACATGCTGAAGAGGAAGGTCAAATACCCGCAACCAAGATCACTGCCAGTCTGACCTGGAGGAAAAATTCCTGTCCGACTCCATGTATGGACATCAGTTAGCCCTTCCGCATATGAACAAGAACAAGACGGCTCAAGCACCCGAGAGAGAGAGAATGCTCGGTGCCACCTCAGAGCCCTGTCCAGTGTCCCATCTCCAAAAGGGCTATCCCTGATGCTTCAGAGGAAGGAGATAACCCTCTTCCTCCACCCTCCCCCCAGGATACATTGGGGGGAAATCCCTTCCTGACCCCTGTTGGTGGCTGACTGAAACCCTGAAGCATTAGCTTTAGGAACATATGTCATAAACTGGAAATGAGCCCGGGGCTGCTAAGCACTGCTCCCCCCTATCATGAGCAACCATGTCTCACATTTGCACTCCATAAATTTGTCCAGCTATCACTTAAAACTAATTAAGTTGTTTGCCTCCACAGCTCCTATTGGGAGTCTGTTCCAGAACCTTTCCCCTCTGGTGATTAGAAACCTTTTAACTTCCAGCCTCAGTTTGTTCAAGGCCAGTTTATATTAATTTGTTCTAGTGCCAACATTGGCCTTTAGCTTAAATAGCTTGTCACCCTCCCTGATATTTACCTCCCTAATGTATTTATAGAGAGCAATCATACCTTCTCAGTCTTCTTTTTGCTAAGCTAAATGAGGCAAGGTCTTCCAGTCTCCTGTCATAAGATAGGCCCTCCACTCCCCTGATCATCCTAGTAGCATTTCTCTGCACCTGTTCCAGTTGGAATTCAGCTTTCTTGAGCATGAGTAGCCAGAATTGTACACAGTATTCCAGATGAGGTCTTACTAGGGTATAGTATAATGGCATTAATACTCCCCTATCTCTACTTAAAATGCCTTCCCTAATACATCCTAGGATCACATTTGCCTTTTTCACAGCTGCATCACATTGGTGGCTCATAGTTATCCTATGATTGACTCATACACCCAGGTGTCTCTCCTCTTCTGTTACTGCCAACTGATAAGCCCCGAGCTTGTAGTAGAAATTCTTATTATTAGACCCTAAGTGCATGAACTTGCACTTTGTACTGTTGAATCTCATCCTACTTCTGTCACTCCAGTTTTCAAGATCATCCAGATCTATCTTCCTGTTTAATACTCCGATCCTCCTCTGTACTGACGATGTCTCTCAACTTTGTATCATCAGCAAATTTCATTAGCACATTCCTACTTTTTTTGCCAAGGTGATTAGTAAAAATATTGAATACAATTAGTCCCATGGGCTCCTTGATGTCTGTCCTCCAATCTTCCTTTGTCAAAAGAGTACACGGAACTTTGAAATTGTGAGGGGGAGGAAGGAGAAGGGAAGAGTCAATCAAGAGGCTTTGGGAGTCAGCCCCAGAGGAGTGGCAGCTGATTGGGCCTATCCCAGGTTTCCCTAGAGAGAGGGGATCAGAAGTCCTTGTGCACAGAGAATGAGAAAGAGAACAGGTAGCCTTCATGAGAGAAGGAGGGAAACAGCTAGTCTGGTTGCAGAAAGGGTGGGAGAAGCACAGACCAGTAAGTATCATCCAGGCATATAGAATTCCCCTTCGCAAGAGGAGGAAACTGTCTACTAAGCTATTTTCCAGCCAAGGAAGAAAAGATCCAGAGAGAGTCTGCTGTAGGAGAGACTTTCAACCTCGCCTTGACTATCAAGAGCCCTGTACCCTGGGGGAAAGAGAGGGACTTTAAGCTGCTGAAACTATCAGAGACTGTCCCCCTGCTGGGTTGAACAGAACAGATTGTGAGTTATCCAGGGTCCCTGCTTCAATAATCATATAGTGTAAAAAAAAGATATTCAACAACAATCTTTTTTTTTTTTAACTCTAGTTTTATCCCCCAGATAAAAATGTTGCTACATCCCTGATAGGGAGGGACTGAATACAAGTAGTAACTGTAAACTAGCTATAGGGGTAGAATCTGTATAATTAGGAAATGGAATAGCATCTCTATGGCCTAATGCTATGAGCTGAGGTGATAACCTGCAGTAATAGACTGGAGGTTCTTTCTTTCTTTTTTTCTTTCTTTCAACACTTATGGAGCAGTCCTTTTAAAAACTAAGAGAAAATATTAATCTTTCTGAATTATCCAATATAATTATCTATAAAATTCTATCCATGCCATAGAATTTCTTTAGGATGGTTCAAAAAGTGCACAGCAGGAGATCTTTCTTATGTTCTGTAGGTTTTTAGAGTAACTTATACAGAACCGTATGAAATCTCCACTGGACTCCACTGTGTTCATCCTTAAGTTCTATAGGACTTTTCTGTAAAGGAATCCAGCCAAAGCAGTGGGGTTTCCCCACTCAAAGGGTAACACATTTTATGAGTCAAACTAAAATCCAGATCTCAGGACAAGTAACAGGATGTCATACTTGGCAATAATCCATACCAGGGCAGGGGTGCTGGAACAATTTGTATAGTGGGGCTGCTGAGCCCCATTGAACCAACTGTAAACCCTGTCTGTGATGGAAACCACTTCAAGCTGGGGGGTGAGTAGCACCCCCAGTACCCGTAGTTCCAGCACCTATGTACCAGGGCCTTAGTGTAATGCACTGATTACCACATTTGAAATGTAAAGTGATCTTAGTCACATGTTTAATAATAATAATATATTGCCCCCTGCTGGTCATGCATGATTTTACAGCGTTTATTAAAAGCTTGTTTGAAAGCAAGTAGAACATATAAAAATCATTTTTAACATTATGGTTGTGCAAATTTGATATTTTAATAATTTAGGAGTTATATTCCTAAAGTACATTATAATATAATAATTATAATATGAATTCTAAATGTCTGTTTAAAATAGGACTGTGTGTTTCCATAATACAATGAAGTACTGTACATTCCTGTCTGAAAAGCTGTGGCATGGCTCTTTCCTTAGTTAACACCTCCCTCTCTTGTTCTGTATCTTGGCTTTAAGGCTGCTTTCAGGTTGTCTTCTGTCTCCAGTGAGCTATGTGTGCACCCAGAACTATTGTCATGGACATAGAAACAAATTTTAGATTATTTTTCTTATTTTCAGTGCCATACAATGGTGAGGGGAGTTTTGATACTAGATGTAGATGATAGTTTTTACCTTTACAGGTAAGTTGTGGGCTGGATTTTTATGTCTACTTGTAATGTGTTCTGGTTATCCCCCATTATAAGCATTCTGTGGCTACGCACCTTTGTAGAAGGGTGAATTCAAGGCTAAGCAGTCTCTCTTTCATCTGCTGTGATGCTAGGCCTACGTTTTAAGTGCAAGAGTTATTTCTTTGTCTAGCTCACATGATCTGTTACTGAGCATCCATGCTAGCGTCATTCTCTGTTCTCTATCTTTCTGCAATTGGTCCTCTCTATTCTTTGGTTTTTCTTCTGAGCTGCTTGCTGTGTATCATCAGCTGCCTCCTAGGACTCTGACAATGCTAGGCTTGTCTAAAGTCACATTATCCTAGTTGTTCTTTTAGTTACGGAGGAGTCTGGGCAGCATAGCAAATTATGCTGGCCCCTTCCTGCTCTATAGTTAGAATACTTTGTTGCCATGTATAAAATCATTACTGATAAAATGTGTAGGTGACCCAAAAATTGGGGGAGTGGTAAATAATGAAGACAACAGGTTGCAATCCAGATCATTCTGTATCAGTTTGATAAGATGGGATCAAGCAAACAAGATGCATTTTAATATGACCAAATGTAAATGCATATGCCTAGGAACAAAGAATATAGGCCAGACTTACAGGATGGGGGAAATCTATCCTGGGAAACAAAGACTCTGAAAAAGATCTGGGGGTTGTGGTGGATAATCAGCTGAACATGAGCTTCCCGTGTGACTCTGTGGCCAAAAGGGCTAATGTAATGCTTGGATGCATAAACAAGAATCCTGAGTAGTAGTAGAGAGGTTATTCTAGCTCTATATTTGGCACTGAAGTTGTGATGGGTTGGGGCTGCCAACTGATGAGCCAAGACTACTTCTGCCCCTGCTTTCCCTGCCAGCTTGGGACTCCAGCACTCTGTCTTGTGGAGTTAGACACACCCGTCTGCTCCAACACCGACCCAGGGTCTGAACCGTGTGCCCCAAAGCTGCAGACTTAACTGAAAGCAACTTGAGAAGTGTTCCTGTCTTTAACACTCAGATGCCCAACTCCCAATGGGGTCCAAACCCCAAATAAAACCGTTTTACCCTGTATAAAGGTTATACAGGGTAAACTCATAAATTGTTCGCCCTCTATAATACTGATAGAGAGAGAGAGATGCACAGCTGTTCTCCCCCCTCCCGTATTAATATATATTCTGGGTTAATTAATAAGTAAAAAGTGATTTTATTAAATACAGAAATAGGATTTAAGTGGTTCCAAGTAGTAACAGATAGAACAAAGTGAATTACCAAGCAAAATAAAATAGAACACGCAACTCTGTCTAATACAGTAAGCAAACTGAATACAGATTAAAAACCTCACCCTCAGAGGAATTCCAATAAGCTTCCTTTTACAGACTAGCCTCCTTCTAGTCTGGGTCCAGCAATCACTCATGCCCCCTGTAGTTACTGTCCTTTGTTCCAGTTTCTCTCAGGTATCCTTCGGGGTTGAGAGACTAACTCTTGAGCCAGCTGAAGACAAAATGGAGGGGTCTCCCAGGGGTTTAAGTAGACTTTCTCTTGTGGGTGGAGACCCCCTTCTCTCTCCTATGCAAAGTCCAGCTCCAAGATGGAGTTTTGGAGTCACATGGGGAAGTCACATGTCCATGCATGACTCAGTTTTTACAGGCAGCAGCCATTGTTTACATGCTACCCTGAATGTCCTCAGGTATTCATTGTCCTTTAAGTGTTTCTTGATTGGGCACTTAATTTGCACATTCCTTTCTCAAGAAGCTGACCAAATGCTTTACTAAGGCTACTTAGAAATCAAGCAAGTACACAGCCAATATTCATAACTTCGAATACAACAAGGACCCATGCATACAAATAGGATGAATAGATTCAGTAGATTATAACCTTTACAGAAGTATGTTACATGGCATATGTAGCATAAAACATAGTCCAGTTATGTCATATACACACACACACACACATTCATAAGCATATTTCCATGAAGCCTTATGGGGTGCATGATCACAGAAGTGACCTGGTATACTGTGTCCAGTTCTGGTGTCCACAGTTCATGAAGGATGTTGATAAATTAGAGAGGGTTCAGTGAAGAGCCTTGAGAATTATTAAAGGATTAGAAAACATCTTATAATGATAGACTCAAGGAACTCTCTCTATTTAGCTTAACAAAGAGAAGGTTTTGGGGTGATTTGATTACAGTCTATAAGTACCCACATGGGGAATACATATTTCATAATGTGCTCTTCAATTTAGCAGAAAAAAGTATAACATAATCCAATGGCTGGAAGTTGGACTAGACAAATTTGGACGGGAAATAAGGCATAAATTTCTAACAGTGACAGTAGTTAACCATTGGAACAATATACCAAGGGTCGTGGTGGATACTCCATCACTGACCTTTTTAAATAAAGAATTGGATGTTTTTCTAAAGGCTATGCTCTAGGAATTATTTTGGGGGAAGTTCTGTGGCCTGTGTTATGGAGGACATCAGACTAGATCACAATGGTCCCTTCTGGCCTTGGAAACTATGAATCTATGAATAAACTGACTGCTTCCAGTTCTGCAGTTGGATGAGATTTCATGTCAGTCGCAGTGCAGTGCAGTGAAACAGTCATCATCTAAAGTGACTGGCAGAGCTGGCTCTAGGTTTTTTGCCACCCCAAGCAAAAAAAACCAACAAAACCTTAGAGAGCGCAACTGCCAAAGCGCGCCCAAAAAAAAAAAAAAAAAAAAAAAAAAAAAAGTGGCCGCAATGCCGCCCCTGAAATTGTGCTGCCCCAAGCACGTGCTTGGTTTTCTGGTGCCTAGAGCCGGTCCTGGTGACTGGACTCCAAAAGCTATCAAATGTATTAGTGAAAGCATAATGCTGAGTCAATGAAAACCCTTTGAAAGAAGAGCTTAACACTAAATGCTCTAGAGATTCTCCCTGGTGGAGGCCAACAAAATAAAAATTGACCACTGCATGGCGCCACTGCACCAGTATTTCTGAGGCAGTAGGGCAAACATATAAGATTTTCAGGATTTCTATCTTTCTTGGCTATATCCCTAATGGGTGAATTGCTGCTTCAACAAACAAAATAGATGTTTCCCACTGCTCCCTCATTGCTGAAATACACTTCGAATGAGTGATACACTTTAAAATGTAAGCAAACATTGCTTCTCCATTGTAAGACACGGTCTGTTTTTTGTTGTATACGATAGTCTGAGAGCTATCCAGTAACAAAGGGCCCATAGAGACAAACTTCACTGCACTTTCTTGAAGAAGGATAGAATCGCCATTTCCTTCCTCCCAAAAGCTTGAGGAAAAAGGGGTTTGATTGCACGGGGGCTGTCTCCCTGTCCTCCTCCTGAAAGCCTGAGGAGGTGGAAATCTTTATTCCACTACAAGGGCAGTTTAGTGGTAAGATCTGTCCATTCCCCCCCTCTTCTAGTCACCCAGCCTTTAGGAGAGGAAAGAACTTCTACAGGTCACTTCAAGTGAAGGGAGTAACCCCCCTTTCAGGCTGTCACCTCTTCAGATATTCAGGAGACAGCGGATCCCAGTGGCTTTCCCTCTAAAAGGATCAGTAAGAAGTAGGTCAATGGGGGTAACTTTTTGGACATACCATACCATAACCCCATGCAGCCATTGGTGTGGGTTCATTGGTTTGTAAAGTGCTTTGTGACTCTTGATTGAAGGAAGGGATACAAGTTGCTATGCAAGTTAAGTATTGTTACAGTTTTGTTTCATTTATTATTATTATTATTTAAAAAAAAACACCTTTAAAAGTGATAACAAAGGGGAAAATGTTTTAAGATGTGGACTAGAAATTAACCCAGACTCTGGATCCCCAAACACCAGTGAAGGTTGGGAGGGTTCAAGTTTGTGTTGGAACACAAACTTCATTTCTGGTTGCTCAAGCATTGTCCTTCTAATAGCCATGACCTAATTAATTGATAAACTAACTTAAAACACAGCAACATCTAAAGGGGCATGTTTGCACCTGCAAACTGGGGTTAACTGTGAGCATGCAAAGAAAACAGTGCCTCTTGTGGGGTCTTGGCACATCTCTGCTCTGCAGTTATATAGTTATAACTCCCACTGAGATGGCCAAGCATTTGCCCTGGTGTTACAGTATCCCCTGTATGCACTGCACTGTTTAAGGATCTACTAGCAATTTCAGTTAGTTCAGTTTCAGTGCTTAGGCTAAAAATGTTGACATCTGTCTGGAGATATAGTTAGGGACCCAAATCTATGGTTAGTCACCTAAGGAAGTGGCCTAATTGTCGAAGGTGCTGCACACTGTGACAAAGTTCCTCCTCTATCTTGGTGGGTCCTGCGCTTATTGGCAGATTTTCTTGCCTCAGAGATTCACCATGTGGGTTGGGGAACAGCCCAGAGACCTTCCCCTCTGGAAGAACCCACAGTCCAGGTCAATTGGGAGGTTTGGGGGGAACCCAGGCCTGCCCTCTACTCCGGGTTCCAGCCCAGGGCCCTGTGGACTGCAGCTGTCTATAGTGCCTCCTGTAACAGCTGCATAACAGCTACAACTCCCTGGGCTACTTCCCCATGGCCTCCTCCAAACACCTTCCTTATTCTCACCACAGGACCTTCTTCCTGGTGTCTGATAACGCTTGTGCTCCTCAGTCCTCCTCTACCCGGGGCCGGCTCTAGGTTTTTTGCCGCCCCAAGCAAAAAAAATTTTGGCTGCCCCCCGTTCCAGCCCTGGGCTCCTCGCCGGACCCCCCTGCTGCCCCAGCCCTGCGCTCTTCTCTCCCCTCCCCCACACCCTCTGCCACCCCAGCTCTAGGCTCCCTCATTAGCCCCCCCCACACACCTCCTGCCGCCCCAGCCCTGGGCTCTCTCCCCCCCCCCCCCACCTGCACCCTCCTTACGCCGCAGCCCTGGGTCACTGGTAACTCGCTCCTATGGCAGGTCATTCAGTAGGAATTTTAGATGTGCACAGAACACAGACAGGATTGGTTCCCATATGGTTACAGAACTGCAGTAAAGTGGAACAATTTTCAGCTTGTGTGACTGGAGGATATCTGGATGCATATTATAAGACTGTCCTACATAAATGAAGAAAAGTTGAGGTGCCTTTATTATTCTTTTGTTCCTCTTTCTTTCTATGGGGAATTTGCCAATGCAATATCATGGTCTTCCTTTTAAACAAACAAACAAAAAAGGCAATGGCTGTTGAAAATAACAATTCCAGTCCTAATAACCACTGGGAAGCATTTCTTGCTCAATTTTATCCTACTTTTTCTACAGCAAGTTACGGTGGATCAGTATATTTGATTTGGGAGAAATGAAGTAACAGCTGCCCAAACTGAGCTTGAGCACTCCTTAATTTTGAGGTGTTCAAATCTGGAAGGCAGGTGCTGGGGGAGCAGGGGGAGGCTGTAGCTCTGCAGGGGAGCACAGCAGCATGTATGCAGCAGTATGTCTGGCGCTGCATGAAGCCAGACACGCTGGTCTGAGTGTCACACTAAGGGGGCTGGGAGGTTGGATGAGGGCAGAGTTTCGGGGGGGCAGTCAGGGGCAGGGAGAAGGGGGGGTTAGATTAGGGTTATCATATCTAACAAAAAAGAGGACCCTCCACGGGCCCTGGCCCCGCCCATTTCCCCACCCTAGCCCCGCCCCAACTCCGCCCCTTCCCCGCCCTAACTCCACCCCCTCCTCCCTCCCACTCCCAGCCATGTGGAAAGGGCTGCCCGAGCGCTACCGGCTTCACGGTTTGCCGGGCAGCCCCCAGACCCTGCACCCCCGGCTGGCGCTTCCCCAGCGGACCCCAGCTGCCGGCCGGGCACTTCCCCTCCCGGGCTCCGGCAGCGCAGGGTCTGGAGGTATGGGGGCTGCCCAAAGCCCGTAGCGCTTGGCTCCGAAGAGTCGGGGAGGAGCAGAGCCGCCGCGGCTGGAGGCTCTGCTCCTCCCCTGACTCTTCGGCTCTGTTTAAGAGCCGAGCTGCCCCAGCGCTACCGGCTTCGGGCAGCCCCCGTGCCTCCGGACCCTGCGCCGCTGGAGCCCGGGAGGGGAAGTGCCCAGCCGGCGGCTGGGGTCCGGAGGCAAGGGGGCTGCCTGAAGCCCATAGCGCTCGGGCAGCTCGGCTCTTAAACAGAGCCGAAGAGTCAGGGGAGGAGCAGAGCCGCCATTTTCCCGGACATGTTCAGCTTTTTGGCAATTCCCCCCGGACGGGGGTTTGAGTGCCGAAAAGCCGGACATGTCCGGGAAAAAGAGGACGTATGGTAACCCTAGGTTAGATGGGTTGGGGGGGGCAGTCAGGGGACAGGCAGCAGTTGGATAGGCATGGGAGTCCTGGGAGTTTGTCAGGGGACAGGTAGGGGGTGGAGTGCTAGGGGGGGAAATTGGGGGGGTGTGTGTCTCAGGAGGGGGCAGTTGGGGACAAGGAGAAGGGAGGCTTAGATAGGGGGTGGGATCCTGGGGGGCAGTTGGGGCAGGGGTCCCAGGAGGGGGTGATCAGGGAGCAGGAGGGGTTGGATGGGTTGGGGTTTCTGTGGGGGCAGTCGGAGGGAGTGGATGGGGGCAGGGTGGGGCTACCCTCCCTCCCTGTGGAGTGTCGTATTTTTTGAATGTTAAAATATGGAATCCCTATTCACAGTGCAGCTCTCCATTCACAGCAGCATGAGGTCTCAGCTACCTCACTCCCTCCCCCTCTTTCCTGTTGGCAGTGGCCAAGGGAATGCTGGGAAACATAGTTCTTTCCCTGCTCCAGGGCTGGCTCTATAGGCAGGGAGCTAACCAAGGAACTACAGCTCCCAGGGCCCCTGTTGGTTCTCAGCTCCCAGGCTGGATCCCCCCGGTTGCCGCCCCTGCAAATGGGCTGCCCCAAGCATGTGCTTGCTTTGCTGGTGCCTAGAGCCGCCCCTGCCTCCAGCAGCACACCCCCTTTCTCCCAGCTCCTCTCACTAGCACCACAAACTGAAGTGAGCTCCTTTTAAAACCCAGGTGCCCTGATTAGCCTGCCTTAATTGATTCTAGCAGCTTCTTCTTAATTGGCTCCAGGTGTCCTAATTAGCCTGCCTGTCTTAACTGGTTCTAGCAGGTTCCTGATTACTCTAGTGCAGCCCCTGCTCTGGTCACTCAGGGAACAGAAAACTACTCATCCAGTGACCAGTATATTTGCCCTCGACCAGACTCCTGTACCCCATTGGTCTGGGTCTGTCACAACACCCACAGAATTTCAAAAAGCTCAAATATTTAAAATGGCTGGGATAGAAAGGCTTTAAAAATGGGTGTTCTGAGTATTCTTACCTTTCAGGAAGATCTTTAATCTGCAACCCCATTTTATAGATCCATTACACCAAATGTATAAATGGGGATCAGCTAGAAAGTATACAGTGATGGAGTAATA
Source organism: Chrysemys picta bellii (assembly GCF_011386835.1). NCBI lineage: Eukaryota > Metazoa > Chordata > Testudines > Emydidae > Chrysemys > Chrysemys picta. The sequence goes on along the minus strand of NC_088792.1, from coordinate 238,942,691 downwards.
GGCACGGTGCTAAAATAGTGCCAAATCTTATTAGCCAATTGACACGGCAGTAATTTGGTTCTGAAGGATCCTCAGGTGCCAGTATATTATCTTTGCCTGAGAAACTCTCACACCAAACCTGTCGATCTGAACCCCTCTGAACTTAGGTGAGCTCCTGGATGGTTTTCTAAAAGATCTATTCTAGGAATTATATGGGGGAAGTTCTATGGCCTGTACTGTGCAGGAGGTCAGACTAGATGATCACAATGGTCCCTTATGGCCTTGGAATTTATGAATATACCTTTGGATTTGGCATTTTGGTTGCACCCATTATAAACATCTGCCAACTTTGGGAGTATGAAATCCAGATCCAAAGTTTGCTATTTGAACCAATTCCTAGTGTTTTCCATTTCCTCTTTTGTTCGTGCTGCCATAAAAACAGAAGAATTTAAACAGCAAAACCAAGTTTTTGTGAAGGGCTTTATCCCTCATATTGTTATCTGGTGCATGTGTTGTCAAATCTGTCACTTTGCTCATGCCCTGGTGCCTGTGTGGGCATTTGCTGATTGTCTGTCTGAGAAATGAGCCAAAAGCCCTGCACGGACTAAGTTTGATTTTGGAAAAACTTGTTGGGTGGATTCTGGTTTTGCAAAACCAACCCTAGGCTCGTTCAGACTTGGGGGCTTGGAAGCCCCCAAATTCATCATACATATTTCTTGTCTTGGCCCATCTTTCTTCAGGAACCATCTCTCAGTAGCTTTGCTTTCCTGGATTTAAATCAGAAACTATTAAAAATAATTATTGTTGATTTTGGTTCTGGACCAAACCTGTGTCTTTACATGGTGTGAGTCCTGATCGGGTTCTACAGCCAAACCCTGCTGCTGCTCAGTACTATCTCTAGCTATTTTGCCTTGTTCATTAAGCCTGGAAGTGAGTTTCCTTAGGCTCTAACATCAATGTGTTCACAGATAGCAAGTGTTGGGGTCATGGTATGTGCTTGTTGTGGGACATGACAGTGGTAAGCCTGCATCCCCACATGCCTTTTACTGATGGTTTCTTTTTTTATTACATTCTGTGCTCTGTAAAGTTTCAGAGTAGCAGCCGTGTTAGTCTGTATCTGCAAAAAGAAGAACAGGAGGACTTGTGGCACCTTAGAGACTAACAAATTTATTAGAGCATAAGCTTTCGTGGACTACAGCCCACTTCTTCGGATGCATCCTGTTCTTCTTTGTGCTCTGTAAAGTCACCCTTCAGGATTGCATTGTATCTCAGCCTCGGAGACACATAATGATAAGCACTATGTCTCAACAATAAAAATATATATTGTAGGGATTCATCCTATATTGGCAGGGGAATGGGCTCCCTGACCTACTCATAGGCCTTTCCGTTTCTAATGTCCATGATGCTATGAAGTCAGTGGACTTTAACTTCACAGTGGCATGTGTCAGAAGTGATGGAGCGAGAGAACAGACAAGCCCTTTTTCAGTTCACAGAACCCCAATTCTTTATTAATCACAGCTTGCTCACAATGACATACAGGAAAATAGCACTAATGAAGAGTAGAATATGCAGGCAGCAACCTCCAGGGGGTAGGGACAACTTCAAAACGGCAGCTATTTTAGGGGTTATGTTAGGTTTGGTGATACCGTACTTGGCACAAGCACCCTGTCTAATTATTCCTGCCGCATCAGCCCTCTTTTTTTTCTAGATGTCTTTAAAGTAGGTCAGGTTGACTAACACTGAAGAGGACAGGTCATGTTGAATGGAAATCGGCAGTGTTTAAAAAAAAAAAAAGGCAACAACCAGCTCACGGGTTCCAGGTGGAAATACTCAGTAGCCTTTGTACTTTTACACATGTAACACAGTAGCTTCAAATGAATATCATAGATCATGGCATCTACAGACAAAGCCACTTGATGTTGATTAATTGCACCATCAATAAATCTTCAACTTGTGAATTAAGCTTGTGAGACAATTAGCATGTTTATGGCTGTTGTGTACCATTTAGGATTTTTCATAGCTAGCTGTTTATAATACTCAGCTTCTTAACTTTGGCTCAGATTGATGTCCCTTGCCTTCTTATCAGTAGCTCTTATTAAAAAAGCCATATTTGTTGCCTCTGATCTGATGAAGGCAGACAAAATAAACATTGCAAATAACAGTTTAATCTCCGGTTCATTTTAATGCTACAAAGGGTAGATGTAAATAAATAATGAACACACAATGTTTTAAGAGCTTTTCATCCGGACAGCTTCATGTGTCGTCACAATACCTGTGATCTAGTTATTGTTTTAACAGAGCTTATTGATTACAAAGCCTTCTGGGTTATTCGGCGATGACTGGTCTCGAGCACCATAGACCTACTATTAATCTCATTGCATGGTTAGAATTAAAATGGCAGGAAATGGAATTAGACATCGGCTGCTTCAAATGAACAGACCTAGCAAATTCAACTGAGTGGAAATAGACAACATCAAAAGCCTGTTACAGGACACGTAAGATTATGAAATAACTTGCATAATGCAATACTTGTATTTTTTAACAAAAATGTAAGTATTTACAAAATAAGATCCAAGTTTTTTTTAAACATCAAGCAAATCATTCTGCAGAGAGACCATATTGTTTTTATTTTTGTTTTTGTTTTGTTTTTTGAGTTCTTGATTTTTTTTTTTATTTTTTTTTAAACCATGTCATACATTTCCCATACTGATATCGCATGATCCGTAATAATATAGGCAGGGGAGTTTACTAATGGTGGGGAGGTGTCTCATCCACCGTTGCTTTTTTCAGCCAGACAGTTCAACCTGGAGCTCCTTGTTTCTACGGACCTCTGCAGCATGCCTCTCCTGGAAAACATCAAGAAGGGAAAGGTCAAACCTCATCTTTGCTGCACCTGCCCAGGAAGATTCTTAATGGAAACCCCTTGCTCTCTGTGTACAGTTCCCCTGTGCATAGATAGAATAAGTAGAACAACAATCTTTTGGGGGTGCTGCTCCTGAAGGATGAAATTCACCAGGCCAGCACAAGGCCTATTCACTACTTAAATTTGACTTACGTCCTGTTTTTGAGGTCTTAAGTAGTATTTAAGAGTGACTTAGCCCCTGTGGCATGCCCTCTGCACAGGAGGGAATTTCACCCTAAGGGTCCAATTTTTCTAGGTGCTGAATACACACAACTCCCATTGCGTTCCAAAATGTCGCTGAAAAATTTAATCTCCGCTGTGGTGAACTGGCTCTAGGTAATTACCTTCTTGCTAGCAGGTTACCATATCTTCGTGTGTGAGAGGTGGCTATTATTACTATTCATATTACAGTAGTACGTAGGAGCTGCAGTTAAGGATCATGGCTCCATCAAGGTAGCCGGAGAGCTCACAATCTAGATGACAGGACACAACAGGAGGAAAACTAGACATGTATGATGGAGAAGGGTGAGGGAATGAGTAACAAAATGAGCAGAGTTGAGCAGAAAAGGAGAAATTGCAGATCATCATTTATCCTAACCAGTGCCAGCAGAAGAAATTTATAGGCATCATTTCAGAGGTAGCTTAAGGTTAAGTTGACAGTTTTATTTATACTTATGTGAAGATGTTCCAATGCACGGGGATGGCATGTGAAGAAGCACGGAGGTGATTGAGGGAGAAGTGGACAGGCAAGCAATTGAGGTTGCCATCACTGGCAAAGTAAATGCCAGGATCAACAGCCTGACAAGGTACCATCCAGACACTGAACTCGCGGAAGACTTGTAATAAAAAGGGAACAATTCTAGTTTAGGGCTAAATTCTATGCAGATGCAGTCTGCGGAAAAGGACTCAAGAATTCCTCCACTAAGGCATCTAGGCAGGATGTCGCATGGTGACAATGCCGGTCAGTAAGGGTAGCACAGCCACAGTGGAAAAGAATCAGAACAACCCTAAATGGACATGAATCAGACCTGCAATAGTGAGCGTCTGAGAACCCTGGACATTTTTGTCAGAAACAAGACCCCAGTCATAAATGCGCTCCATGGCTAGCTTGCAACTTTCACAGTAAAAAGGCAAGGAGAGACCTAACTCTATTCTCAAAGGTCACAACTCATTGCGGTCTCATCCGAAGGAGCTGCTGACAGACTGAAGCAGTCATCCAGATGAATCAGACTGCACATTAGCCAAAATGTTTCAACAGGAGAGTTTCTGGCAGAGAATGGTTCTCTGTCCTATGGCTGGGGACAATAACATACCTTCTATACGCCTAGAATAAATCTTTGTACAAATCTAGATGCTGCTGCAGGAGACAGACACCCAGCCACCTCCTCTGCAGCCTGTGTTTTAGTTTCTATAACTTTCAGAGACCACCATTATGCCTGGGCAATATCCAGGTATGAAACTCCTCAGGGTTCAGCAGGGACATGGGAATTGAGAGCCCGCACTCACAACTGATACTAACCGTTAGTGAGTTAATGTCCATCCTGTTTGGAAGAGCTGGGGATTCAGCTATCCCTCATCACTGTGAAGGAGACCACAAAGAACACTATCTCAAGGACAAGAGGCTTTACAGCTGACACAGGCATGGGATAGCTCTTGTATTGAAATCAGTGAGATCACCCAGAAGAGGCAATCTGAGTATTCCAAAGACGAGGTTCAGCCAGTGGCAGATTTAGAGTTAGTGGGGCCCTGTGCTCAGCTTCATTTTTGGGGCCCCTCCTTGGGACCCAGCCAAGAAAAAGAACATTCTTATCTCCTCCCCGCCCCCGTTTTTCATTCTTTTTTTTTCTTCTTCATCCTCCTCCTATAAGTAATAGGAAGTAAAAGAAAATAAACTGAGGTACCTTGATTGTTTTTGTAGTCAAACTTATTTTTCCACCGACCACTTGAAAATCACTGAGGAGCTCGGCGGACCACTTAATGATCTTTCCAAATATTGTTTGTACCGTTAGCTAACTATTGGATAAAAGCGCTTTGGATAAAAGCGCTTTATAAAAAAAAATGTAAAAAAACATTGGGGTGCGGGATCTGGCCAGGACTTAGTGCGGGAGGGGGCTCAGGGTTGGGAGTGCAGAATCTGAGAAGAAGTTAGGGTGCAGTAGCAGGCTGGGGTTTGGGGTGCAGGATCTGGCCAGGATTTAAGGTGCAGGAGGGGGCTCAGGGCTGGGGCAGGGGATTGGGGTGTGGCGCTCCTGTCTGGTGTGAGAGGTGCAGATGGGGATGTGGGGGGTGCAGGAGTCAGGGAGGACAGGGGGCTGAGTGTGTGTGAGAGAGATGAAGGAGTCAGGGTTGGGTGTGTGTGAGGGGGTGTGGGCTGGGGTCGTGGGGGTGCTCCCAGCCCCCTGCCTGAGCAGCTCACGGCAGGGGGCATGTGTAGGGGGAGTGCGGGGGCCCTGCCTTTGCTCCACCCTGCCCCGATTCCACCCCCTTCCCAAGGCCCCACCCCCGCCTCTTCTCTGCCTCCTCCCCTGAGCATGCTGTGGCCCTGCTTCTCCCCTCCCTCCCGGAGCACCCGGAGCACCGGCAAACAGCTGTTTGGTGGTAGCGGAAGCACTGGGAGGGAGAGGGAGGCGGAGGGGTGGGAACGTGGCACGCCTCGGGGAAGAGGCAGGAGTGGGGGGAGCTTGGCTGCTGGTGGGGGCGGAGCCTGCAGCAGGAACCCCAGGATCCGGCAGGACCAAGCTTCTGCCCCCGCAGCTGCCCAGCCCTGGGGCCCCCTGTTATTGGGGGAGCCCAGTGCCAGGGCACCCTGTGTTTCACATAAATCTGCCTCTGGGTTGAGCGGATGGCCAGCCCTGCAGATTCTCCTAGAACTTCTAGGTAAAATGGCAGCTGTCTTCAAGGTTCACCTTTAGGCCTTTCTGTTCATCACTGGCCAATTTGTCTTCTCTTGGTCATTTCTGATTAGAATAATCATTAATGGCTTTAATACAAAGCTCTGTCCTAGTTAATTTTAGATTCATTGGCGCCACTGTAAATTTGGATACTCATGTTACCATGGGCCTGTACTCAGAAACAACAGCTGTGGAATGAATTTGGGAAGCTTCCATCCAGAGTGTTTACAAAGCTGTATTTTTTCTGGCTGTTCGGCACATATCTGGGTTTTTGTTTTTTTTCTTGCTGTCCTTTCATATAAACTAATGATCAGATTTTGATCTCATTCATGTATTTAGCTCTGAGAATATAATCTGAAAACTCAATGACCAACACAAAATGACAACAGCAACAAAGACCCATGGCCAACTGACTGCAAGTGAGGGTGCCTCCAGTGAGTGTCCTATGTGAGATTTATACGTCGCCATGTTCCTTTATGGGGACTGATCCAAAGCCCACTGCAGTCAATGTGAGTGTGTCCATTGGCTTCACTAGGCTTTGGAACAGGCCCATGGCAAACTTGTTGTGTTGATCTCATTTGTAATTTGAAGGTCAAATTTTCATATGTGGCTTCTAATTTTGTGTGGCAAATGTTAGATGGCTAGGGCAGGGCTGATTTCCAGAGGTTGATCCCTTGCCGCTTCCATTGACTTCGGCATCCACAAGTGGCATCTGATTGCGGGAGCCTTTGAGCACCCAAAAATCGCGGCACTTACAATTAGAGGCCAGTTTAAAAAATTTTGGCATCACTGTTTTATTTTTTTTCCCTCTTACATAGTCATGGTCAGCATTTTGGGTGCTTGTGGGTTTGTTTTTTAAATCCCAAAGTTCTTAATTTTTGGTCTATCCACATTTCCCGCCTGGACTTCACCTCCAGTGGGGAGAAGGCAGCCTCTTCTCAGAAGCATTCCCTTGACTTCATGTATATGTCATCTACTTGCTCATCTGGATGGACTGTGACATAAAGGGACTTCCTTCTGACATCAGTCTAGAGCATGCAACTGCTCCTTTTGCCCTCCCTATTTCCTTTCATTACCCCAAGGACAACTAACAGTCTTTTTCCTTTGAGTTGCTGGACTTTGGGATATGTGCATGCAAGGTTATTTAAAACAAGTCAAGGAGGTTAGGCACAATCCTGGGGCTTCCAGAGACTAGGTTGAAACAGCCTGTTACGTCCTTCTTTAGGGTATAACACAGAATGCTGCCCTCTCTTTCTTGTCCAGCTCTGCTTCCTCATTTGACATCTCTGATGCCAATTATCTACTGTTAACAAGGTGAGATGGTGTAAGATGAGTGTAAGATGGAGAAAAACATAGATCTAAAATGGACATCCCTCCGCCTCAGGGACAACTAAGAGGTATATACACTTGTCTGCTGACCTATTAGATACTTCAAAATAGCAGCTTGTATTGCATCCCAACAGAGAAGTTATCATTCTCTGCAGAATAAGTTAAAAGGACTTTATCACATCTGGTTCCTTTTCCTGTGCTTTTGCTCTCCAGGCTGGAAGGGTTGCATTAGGAATGGTAGGTACACTCAGCCCCTGGGGATGTATATTGAAGGGGTCCAAAAGATAGATCTAATCTCCCTCAATTAGGAGAGTGATTGCAACACAGTCTGTTATGGATGTATGTGGTTAAATATGAGACAAATGATTTATTCCACATTGTTAATAAATCCCGCTTAGAAGCCAGAAATTAAACCTAAACAACCTTTCTTTGGCATTTTTTCTGTCTTTGAACTTGGGGCCTTTGATTTCAAAAACACCGACTCTTTGCCCATAAGGGTAAAGGTGCAGTTCTCAGCCAGAAAAGGGAACAGATAAACAGGCCTGAGAGCATATCAGAATTGGATATAGTAGAGAACTAGCTGGTACAGTCTGAGAAGGAGGCCAAGATTTTTCAAAATATTAGTGATTTTGAGTTCTCAGCTTGTCACCTTAATGGGACATGATTTTCAGAAACCCCTGAGCAATCATCCTCTGAAGGTGCCTCAAGTTAAGGGATCTAAAAATGGAGTCACCCAAAATCACCAGTTACTTTTGAAATTTTTGACCAAAATTCTTGCTGTAGGCTGTGGTGTGGAGTCATGACCTGATTACCTTTTCTTGAAGACGTTCAATAAGAGCAGCTAAATTAGCTTCACGGTTTTCTTTGATCTGTTCCATTTTCAGTATCAGCTTTTCCTCTGCCATTTTGCTGAAGTTATTGTTCTCCTCCAAAGCCTTCTGAAGGACTTCTCGCTCATGCTCTCTCTTTTCTGCCAGATGTTTCAGCACCTGGGCCTCCTGGGACTAGGAAAAAAGACACATCCTGCTGAGGCAATAGTCTAGAGAATGTCAGAAGACAATGCATAAGGCAGTCTGAGTAAATAAAAAACACTAATAAGCAAGTCTTTGATTAGAAAGGGCCAAGTGCACTGAGTCTGGATTTTTGTGAGATCTGCTGTTTTGTTTTTTCTGGAAATGCTTGGTAATAAAGTTAATAAAATATATAGTAGAGTAAGAAATAAATAAATTTATTTATAGTGGCAATAGATCTGAGGGACATTCTGGAAAAACTTTTCCCCCACATCTGTTATAAGCAAGGCCCATTTCAATAACTGAGATATGAAGACACTGAACATATGTGAGGAATTCAAATAAGGAAACATCTGAAAGAGAGTATGAATTCTGGATTAGTAAGGCTACCATGTGACACTGTCTGTACCTGCCTTAAATATTTCAGTGGTAAGAGATGCAGTCATTCATGCATGAACATTTTATTTCAAAATTATATGGGATTTCAGTCTAAAAATATGTACTCTTTTATAATTGGGCTTCAGAAACAAGAGCTATGAATGTTTTGTTTTCCTCAAGCTATCTTTGTTGAAATGGTCACAGATAGGCTTTCAAGTTAACATTCCCTTGAGATGAATGTAGGAAGTTCAGATCTGATCTGGCTCCATTTTGTTTCTGTAAACAGGAAGAAGGTTATTTTTCCAAACAAAAGGCCTAAAAAAAATTTTTTTTTTAATTGAAAGCTTAAATTATGCAAAGACCGTGAAATCTACAGAGGATCTTAAATGCATGCAACCTGCACCCTGTATCCTATTACCCTTATTTATGAGCACAATTGCTAAAAACATGAGCTTTGCTGTTAGTTTAGAATTACGTTTAGGACACTGAAGTTCACTTAAAACAAAATGAAACAATTGATCTTCTGATGTAAGCCAACGAGGTTGCAATGTTAAGACCGTTCCAGGATCAACTCAAGTCCAAAGAAAATATATTTAAGGGGAATATTTGGAAATGATGAGCGACACTGTGGACTGTTCTATAAAATGAACCAGAGGGAGGAAGATGGAAGAATGGAGGAAAGGAATGAAATGCGGTAGCAGCCTGATATGTGCAGATTTCAGTGAAGGTTACCACCATTTTGTGTGTAAACACATTAGAATCATAAAATTTAAGGCCAGAAGAGACCACCAGATCATCTAGTCTGGCCTCCAGTATATCACAGGCCACAAACACCACCCAGCACCTGCACACTAAACCCAACAATAAAATTAGACCAACATGTATAGCCCACATTTTAGGGGCTAAATTGAGAGTTTTCATCAATAATTACAAATTGCAGTAATGAATGCTATTTCCTGTAAACCTCCTTGTAGTCACTGAAGTGAAGTGAAAGCACTGAAATTCTCTCTCACAAGATAAAGGGTGCTGTAATAAGATTAAAAAGAAAATTCTGATAACAGCAATGAGCTACACACAAAACAAAGATTGCTGACCAGAGAAATAGAGCAGATTCCAAAAAATGCAGCAGAACTCATACTGGTGGCTCTTCACAAACTGCAGCAAGGCACTGAGGTAAGAAATGTTCAGCTTTGGAAAGGAACAAATGGCCTGTTTCAGATTAAAGAGGAAACCTACACTGATGAACTTCTGCCATGTGAGGTCTGTATGCTTTCATCTCTGGCATGGTTTCATGGACGTGCCTAAAGCAGAGGTGCTCAAACCATGGTCCTCAGAGCACTCGCTGGTGGTGCATGGTGAGTTGGCTGGGTACATAGCTAATACTCCTCCTTGTTTTCCTCCTTCTAAATCAGGTGCTGAGAGCTAACATTGTATTAACTCTTTTCCAAATATTAACTTCCATGTAAGAAACCATTGTAGAGGCCAGAATTTCAGATGAAACAAAGTGGTGTGGGCAATCACAAACAGAAGGGGAAGTGATCCACATGGCCATGACCAGGAGTAAAGATAATTTGTGTGACAGTGTTTCCCTTAAAATGTGGCCCACTCTCTGAAGAATTTTGAGCACCCCCTACCTTAAAGGACCACTACTTCCTTTTTGTATAAGAAGTGATTTCTGATGACTATTCCCATAGAAAAAAATACTATAGTATTAAACAATAATTTCCCCTAACACTATGGATGGTGTTGTAATTAAAGATTTAATAATTTGAGAGAGAAGTTTCATGAGGATTAAAAACATGCAAGTGCTCATAACCAAATGTACCCCATTATCTATTAATTCAATCAAACAATTCCCCTGAAATAAAACAGCAGATATTCTGAGATATCCAGGGCTATTTAGAAGATATATTTGAAAATCAGCTTTTGCACTGTGGTTCTGGGTAAAGTTTTCAAAATAAATCCCATTGGCTTTCAATGGTACTTAGGTGTCTTAGGCACTTTAGTTACTTTTGAAAATGTTGCCCATTTCTCAAGCTGTGTTGTCATGCATTCAAATCCCTTACAGTTTAAAAACATAATTTTTATTGGCATAGGTTGAATTTTATAGTAAAGATTTTGAATTCCATAGTAAAGTATACAGAGTTCTAGGAGGTGAGATACCACATTGGCACCAATAGGAGTTTACCTGATTAAAAATTGAACAGGGCCTTGTTAGTCTGGGTATTTGCCATATATTGTACATTATGAAGAGTTCTGATCTCTCAATATAAATGGCCTGGGTATGTTTATAAACTCTTCCATAAATACCCCAGGATTTAGCAACCTGGAGTGGGACAGGAATTTGAATGGACGATTTCCATTGTGAGATGAACACTAGTCTAGCTACAAGAAGTGGCTGGTGCTAAATAAATGGAAAAGAACAGGGGTAGAGCCTCAGCTAATGTAAATTTTTCCATTGACTTCTCTTTTACAGCAGCTGTGAATCTGGCCTTCAATGGTCCGATCACCGTCACAGCCTAATAAAGCAAGACTTGGAGTGAAGCCAAATTGTTTTTCGCACTGTAATGGTGGAATGGCATCTGCCTCAAAAACATTTGGCAAAAGAACATTTCCTCCATGTCTGAACGAAGTCTGCTGCACATGTTGAAGGCACTAAGGCAGTGATGGGCAGGGACGTGCTGGCCGCCACTTCCCACAGCTCTCATTGGCTGGAACGGTGAACCGCAGCCACGCCAGTGGACGGTCAATGTAAACAAACTGTCTCATGGCCCGCCAGCGGATTAACCTGATGGGCCGTGTGCCACAGGTTGCCCACCACTAAGCTAAAGAATGATTACTAACATGACTGTGATTAGCAAACTAGCTCCTTAGTTACTTCTCTTGGAATTCAGATGCTGTGGTGGGGTTCCAAAAGTAACATACACATAATTCCAACAGAAAGTCTATAGTTTACATAATTTGTCTCTTCCTATGTATATTACTGTACACATTTTTGGCTATTATTATTATTAATTTATGTCTGGGATTATTATTAATTCCCAGACATAACATTCCACACTAGAGCACAAATAAGTTTCTCGCACACTTATAAATGTCATAAGATGACCATGCTGGGTCAGACTAGGGTGACCAGATAGCAACTGTAAAAAATCGGGACGGGGGTGGGGGGTAATAGGATCCTATATAAGAAAAAGCCCCCAAATCGGGACTGTCCCTATAAAATCGGGACATCTGGTCACCCTAGGTCAGACTAATGGTCCATCTAGCCCAGTATCCTGTCTTTCGACAGTGCCTGGTGCCAGATGTTTCAGAGAGAGTGAACAGGGCAATAATTAAGTTAGCCCTCCGGTCATCCAGTCCCAGTTTCTGGCAGTCAGAGGTTTAGAGACACCCAGAGCATGGGGATGCATCCCTGATCATCTTGGCTACTAGCCATTAATGGACTTATCCATGAATTTGTGTAATTCTCTTCTGAATCCAGTTATACTTTTGGCCTTCGCAACATCCCCAGGCAATGTGTTTAATCTCTGGTGCCTATTCATTTCATTGGATGACCCCTAATTCTTGCGCTATGTGAAGGGATAAATAACACATCCTTATTTATTGTCTCCACACCATTCCTGATTTTATAGACCTCGATCTGGAAGCTGTTCCAAGCCCCTCATCATTTGTGTTGCCCTTCTCTGTTCTTTTTCCAGTCCTGACATATCTTTTTTGAGATGGGGTGACCAGAACTGCACACAGTATTCAAGGTGTGGGCATACCATAGATTATATAGTGGCATTATGATATTTTCTGTTTTATTATCTATCCCTTTCCTAATGGTTGCTAACATTGTTAGCTTTTTTGCCTTACAACATCTGCTTACAAATGTGGTAAAGCACTCTAGATACAGATCATTCAACTCAAGCTGATATTCAAGTATGCTAAAAAAGAGGCCAATGCAGCAAAGTTGTTTATGACCTTTTTTTAGTGGATGCTTTAAAAAGCAACTGTGATCCCAGTTTTTAAGGGGTGCTTTTCTAGGAGCTCCAAATCCCACATTTGGATGCTTACATAGACATATAGTCAACTAGATCCTCATTTTAAATGTTGAAGTGCCTGTAGAGCTTGCAAATGCAGACTATGGAGGTGGTTTTTTTTTAAGACATTCAAGTTGAAAATTGGGTTCAGCTGTATGTATCTACAAGGATTTTCTATTTTCCCAGATTTATCTACTTCTGGTGACAAGTATATCCAAAAATATATTAAATCAGTTCTGTAGAGAGAGAAAAGAAAAAGGATTACTCAAATAGCAGGAAGTGAACTAGCAGAACAATTCCTTTTAAAGTTGAAATTTGCACTTGAATGCATACCCTGACTGTATTAGTTTTAAGGATATATAGGGGGCAAGTTCCAGTTATGAAAGGTTCACTTTGATGCTGCAAAATTAATCCAGTTGCTGGATTTTTTTAATTAACACATTCAGTGGGAATTGCATTAACTTTGGTGTATCTCCGAGTATCGTATATTGAAGAGCTAATGTTAATCGAATAGAATGTTAAGACAGGATAAAGGTCTCCTCCTGCAGTGTAAATGCCAAAGTAAAGACCAAGCATTTATAGAAAAACAACATTGAGATCAAGGAATGAAATTTTCAGGGGAAATTAATTTAGTTGATTTCTTGCTGTTGCGCATCAAAGCGAGGGAATGGGGTAGAACTAAACACCATGCTGGCTTGCACAGCACCGGCTTCTTCATAGATCGCTGCCATTACATCTCATTCCTCACATGGGATACAGTATGAATTATTATGTGTATTGCAATAGTGTCTAGATGCCCCAGCTGCGATAGACACCCCACTGTGCTAGGCACTGTACAAACACACAGTGAGAGACAGCCCCTGTCCTGAAGAAATTATATTCTGTGTAGACAAAATGGACAAAAAGTGGGAGGGGAAACAAATGCAGTGTAGTGAAGTGACTTGGTCACACAAGAGATCAGTAGAAGAGCTAGGAGTGGAATCCGTGGATGAAATCCTTCCTCTGTTGAAGGCAAAGGCAAAATTCCCAATGATTTTTTATCTTTGGTTTCCTGAGGCCTTGTCCAGTGCCCATCTCACTAGTGCACGCCCTTTCTGTCATCTCTGTTTTCCAGTCTGTATCCCCTGTTGAGCCAGCAGTGCTAAACTGTGTCTTGGTTTTGCAATGTGAAGAAATTTTCAGGTGTCTTGTTGAGTCTATCATTTGCTCTCATGCAGCTTTACAAACAGTTTTTGCATAAAATTTGTGTGTGAAAGACATTTGCAAGGAGCTTATGCATGCTCCTGGGCTTTGTGCATGCGCAAGGCTGCACAATCACAAAGAGAGGCCACGTGTTGAAAATCTGGCTCTGTAAATTGTGAACATCTGTATCTGACAGACTCCGAATGAGGCTTGTTTCTTCTTTAGCTATTTTAAACAACAACAACAATAATAATAGAAGTCCTGCTATTTTTCCCTCTAGATTTGTACTAGTGAATGAGTATTTGTGAAAAGAGCTCGATTTTACCACCCAGAAGCCAGGAGTTCTCTGTTCAAAAACATTCACACACTATTGGTAATGGCAATGCAAAGTTCTCCAACCCCACCAATACACCTCAGCCTAATCCTGGAGTGATTATTTCTAGCACTGAGAGCATGGGTCAGTCTCCAAGCCCATTCAATCCTTTCTTCTCTAGCAAAAGACAATGGTGGGGGCAGAACAATTGGCACTGACAGCAGGTTGTTTTTACAATGGAGAGCTGTTTTTTGGGAACTGTTTTGAGGCCACCAACACATTTCATGGAGGCCATGAACCACTTGTCTGATGTTAACACCATTTAATCATTGATTAAATCAACCACATAGACATCAAAAGTTCCAAAGCTCATTTACTAAGTCCTTGAGCCATAGTATTCTATTTTCAGTATATAATGCATCTTTCTGAATGTCTGTTTCTAATTACTCCAATTTTGATTTATAATGATAATTAAATGCTATTCATCTAGCCCACTGATTGGCTGGCTCCGATTACAATTGGTATAATAAAGCGTCTGTCTGAATCTGGTCCGAAATGTTTCTTTTTAAAGCAAACTTGATGTCAGTGGTATATTAATGTAAAATGTGGGTTAGGAGTTTGACAACTGTGTCCCTTCCATGAAGCATCTCAGGGACAAGACAAAATGTATAGACCTTGCATTAACATGGAGTATAATGTACCTGTATGGGGATGAGAATAGACTTGCTAGTATACATGAGTTTTGAAAGTGCAATTACATTTTTCATGAGTTTTCTACTGGCTTCTGTGTAACTGACTATTTGACTATGTGGTATTTGACTTAATTGTTTTCTAGACTGGCACAGATAATATACAACTAACCATGAGCTTTACTACATCTGAGTCCCTTACATTTCATTTTTGATTGCCCCTATTTTAGAACGCTGTAGGGAATAATTTTGGACTTAACTGGATCCAGATATCTACTTTTTTATTAAATATGCTTTAAGGGAAAAATATTTTGCCATGATATGTTGATTAACCTACTTCTTCCTCTATGCCACATTACTGAAGAAAATTAAGGATATTCCCTGGTACCTAAGTAAATGGTAAATAGTTCTTAGCATTAATTTTAAGTCAAAAGAGAAATGTCACACTTGGAGAAGAGAATTCAATATATTTTGAGGCTGAGATTTTCAAAGCTAAGGGATTTAGATGTCCAGTTTTCACTAGAAATGTATAGGAATTGGGTGTATAGTTCCCACCCTTACTGTACACAGATTTTCATCTGTAATTAAAAAATAACAAATATTTAAAGCTTAAATAGCAATATAACCTTTAAAGCAGTCAATGGAATTTCGTAGTGCATAAGAGGTCATCCACATGCATCCCATTGCAGGGTGAAGGCCTAGAATAGTTACTGCAGTCAGTGACGACTCTTTTCTTAGCAGAATGGCATTGCCTAAGGCGGGTTGGCAACCTTTGGCACGCGGCCCAACAGGGTAATCTGCTGGCAGACTGAGAGACCTTGACTGTCCACAGGCCTGGCCCCCCCGCAGCTCCCAGTGGCCGCAGTTTGCCGTTCCCGGCCAATGAGAGCTACAGGAAGCAATGCGGGCCTCAGGGACATGCTGGCCACTACTGCCCGCAGCTCCCATTGGCCAGGAATGGTGAACTGGGGCCACTGGGAACTGCGGGGGACCGTGCCTGCGGATGGTCAACGTAAACAAAATATCTCATGGCCCGCCAGTGGATTACCCTGATAGGCCGTGTGCCGAAGGTTGCTGACCCCTGGCCTAAGCCCTTTGGGTGGGGCAATTATAACATGAAAAGAAATGTCATAAGGAGCCATGGAGTTTGATGCATTCAAATGCTATAAGACACAATTGTGCTTTGTATTAGCTGATTTCCCTTTGAGATGTGAGGACAGCATTTCTCAGTTAAGGGCCTCCTTCTCCTCAGTTTGGATTTTTATGTGTGTGCAGAACAATGTGCTCGTCTTCCCATGGCATGCAATGCTTAGGAGTATATAGGACAGCACTGTCAGCATTGTCATCAAAATAGCATAGATACAATGGATTTATAGGCTGCTTCTGATTTCACGTGGCCATGTAGCCCTATTCCAAATAAAGGACCCACCTTAAATGTATTGTTGTTTTGAAAAAATAAACCCCTTTCCACAACTATTTCGACAGAAGTTCCATTTTAAGACTCCTGTTTTCCTTCCTGTTGTTTGCCTCCTTTTACAAGCCAAGGTGTCAGTGTTTGGTAGTGATGGGGAGGGTACTAAAGAACAACATCCTATTTGAGTATCCCACACTGTGTTTGGGAGAATTTTCATGCAAAATATGGTTGTAGGGCCTGATATTTCTAGTGGGCTTGGGATCAGAGTGTGAGTAAGACTATATAATGAAATAATGATATAACAAAAAGAAAAATGGCTTTAACCAGCTCTCCTCTCTTCCAGAGCTAACTCAGATGTCCGACTGTCAGTCAGAACTTTATATCTAGTGCACAACCTCCACCTTGTAAATAACATACCTCTTCCAATAATGCTTTCTTGGGGAGAAACTGCTGTGTGAGGCACCACAGAATTATTGTCAATGGACTTTATTAACAGCAGACGGGACAACAGTACACCAGAATGTAAGTTGTAACTTACATAGACGCAGCATAAGTGGGAGCTATGTTACTCTTCCAATACTCTGCAGGGCTCATTCTATAAAAGAACTGCCCTTCATTTTGTATTCTGTCTCCAAACAAACACAGCTGCCATGCAGAGCAGCCAAAGTACAATAAAGATTTTTAAACAAAAGAAAGCAAAACAGAAAGGAAAACTAGCTAAATGGGGGAGAGAAGTGGCAAATGCTGAAATCATCTATGTGCTCGCTGTTCACTTTCCCATTTCTCTCCCTACTGACCTTTCTAAAAATTTGTAAGTGGAAAACAAATGTAGCCTCTTACTCCTTGGAGTTCTCGGGGAAAGGGAGTTTTTCAGGCCCCAGTGTTGCATACACAATCAATTAGCTAAGCTGTCTTGGTATTTTATCATTCTCTCTCTTTGTGGATGTAGTGCAAATCTTTAATTTTTCATTATTTTCCAAGCTCTTGGCATCAGAATTGTTTATCTGAAAAAAAGCAAAACCCTATTTCACACACATTCAATAGAGAGGCCACCTTCTGCATTTGTTTATTCACAAATTATTTTTTCCCCATAGGAATAATTTTAATAATTAATAGTCATGCTGTCAGAATTCATGTTGTGTCAGTCACAATAAACTGATAGCTGGAGATCTGAGCTCAGGAATAACCTTGGGACTTCTGCTTCTTGATTCATACATTCCTAGATTTTAAAGCCACAAGGGACCATTATGATCATCTAGTTTGACCTCCTATGTAACACAGGCTACTGAATTTCACCAGTGATTGCTTTGTCAAGACCATAACTCAGGGGTTCCCAAACTTTTTTGCTGGCACAACCCCATTTTAATGAAGTATTTCCTTTCCAGGCCCCAAACAGCATGGAAGGTACCATTTGGAAGAGCAAAATGGCATCCTCCATGACAGTGTGACCTCGCATGCACCGTACGCATAAGGTCATGCCGCATGGAGGATGCCATTTTGCTCTACAAAATGGCATCCTTTACACAGTGTGACCTCATATGTATGATGCGTGCAAGGTCGCGCTGTGCAGAGGATGCCATTTTGTAGAGCAAAATCACATCCTCCATGCATTGTGACCTTGCACACGTCGTATATGTGAGGTAACATTGTGTGGAGCAAGCTGGAGTCCTCCTATAGTAGAGATCACTGCAACTCCATCTGCTGATGGTGCAATCCCATTTGGGATCACAACCTACAGTTTGGGAGCTGCTGCTATAACTTGTGGTTGAACTGGAAAAATCATGGAACAGGTCCTCGAGGAATCAATTCTGAAGCACTTAAAGGAGAGGAAAGTGATCAGGAACAGTCAGCATGGATTCACCAAGGGCAAGTTATGCCTTACTAATCTAATTGCCTTCTATGATGAGATAACTGGCTCTGTGGATGAGGGGAAAGCAGTGGACATATTATTCCTTGACTTTAGCAAAGCTTTTGATATGGTCTCCCACAGTATTCTTGCCAGCAAGTTAAAGAAATATGGGCTGGATGAATGGACTATAAGGTGGATAGAAAGCTGGCTAGATCTTCGGGCTCAACGGGTAGTGATCAATGGCTCCATGTCTAGCTGGCAGCCGATATCAAGCGGAGTGCCGCAAGGGTCTGTCCTGGGGCCAGTTTCATTAAATATCTTCATTAAAGATCTGGAGGATGGTGTGGATTGCACCCTCAGCCAGTTTGCAGATGACACTAAATTGGGAGGAGTGGTAGATATGCTGGAGGGTAGGGATAGAATACAGAGGGACCTGACAAATTTGGGGATTGGGCCAAAACAAATCTGATGAGGTTCAACAAGGACAAGTTCAGAGTCCTGCGGTTAGGGTGGAAGAATCCCATGCACTGCTATAGACTAGGGACCGAGTGGCTAGGCAGCAGTTCTGCAAAAAAAGGACCTGGGGGTTACAGTGGACGAGAAGCTGGATATGAGTCAACAGTGTGCCCTTGTTGCCAAGAAAGCTAATGGCATTTTGGGCTGTATAAGTAGGAGCATTGCCAGCAGATTGAGGGACATGATCATTCTTCTCTCTTCAGCATTCATGAGGCCTCATCTGGAGTACTGTGTCCAGTTTTGGGCCCCACACTACAAGAAGGATGCACAAAAATTGGAAAGAGTCCAGTGGAGGGCAACAAAAATGATTAGAGGCCTGGAGCACATGATTTATGAGGAGAGGCTGAGGGAACTGGGATTATTTCTTCTGGAGAAGAGAAGAATGAGGGGGGATTTGATAGCTGCTTTCAACTACCTGAAAGGGGGTTCCAAAGAGGATGGATCTAGACTGTCATCTAGGATGGTACCAGATGACAGAACAAGGAGTAATGGTCTTAAGTTGCAGTGGGAGAGGTTTAGGTTGGATTTTGGAAAAACTTTTTCTCTAGGAGGGTGGTGAAGCCTTTGAATGGGTTATCTAGGGAGGTGGTGGAGTCTCCTTCCTTAGAGGTTTTTAAGGTCAGGCTTGACAAAGCCCTGTCTGGGATGATTTAGTTGGGGATTGGTCCTGCTTTGAGCAGGGGGTTGGACTAGATGACCTCCTGAGGTCCCTTCCAACCCTGATATTCTATGATTCTATAGTATATATTTTAGAAAGACATCTGTTGGAGTGAAGGAAAATATGTGTTTTGTAGTGTAAGTAAAATAAAGGGGGTTTATCAACCATGGAAAGGCTTTGAAAATATAGGAAAAATATGTAACATGGCCTTGAAAATAAAAGCTTCAAAAGTTGGAAGGAATGTGGCATCTAACAAGACAAGTTTTGGGGAGAATGCAAAGCTTGGAATGTGGCTTGACTGGAACAACTGGACCTAAAAGGATGCTGATAAGATAGGAGGAAAAGTCCTTGAAAAAAGCCTCTAAATTATAGAAGATTATCACAATTTGGTTAAAAGTTCTGTGATGAACTGGTAGTAAACTCTGACATACCAATATTTATATTGGAGAAAGGGGCCCAGTCCCACACTGCCCAAAACTGGTTCTAAGCTACAATTAGCAAATGGAAGTGACATCATTTGTTTGTTAGAGTATAACAAGATGAACTTTTAAAGGTTCAACACTAATACCTGCCTGGCCAGTTGGAGCCAGCCAACATGAGTTTAAGCACCCCTCTGTCTAGCCCTTTTGTGAGTACTCTGATCAAATGCTTATGAATGTTTGTTACTGAGTGGGTGTAATAAGTGCTTATTATTTAAACTTTTTAGGCATGTTTAAAGCAATTGTATAAATATCATTTGGCCTTTGGATTGAATAAAGGAATTTGTGATTGATTTAGTGTCTGGCAATATCCTGTATTAATAAATTAATAATTCCAACCACATCCTACCTTTGAAAACTTGAAGTAACCGAGAATCCACCAACCCCCTAGGTAAGTTATTCCAACTATTAATTACCCTTATTGTTAAAAAATTGCCCTTTATTTCTAGTCTCAGTTTGTCTAGAGTCAGCTTCCAGCCATTGAAAAAAGAACAGGAGTACTTGTGGCACCTTAGAGACTAACAAATTTTTCCACTCCATACGGCTAAATGCAGTGCCTTGCATAATGACAGGTTTCAGAGTAGCAGCCATGTTAGTATACAGACTAACATGGCTGCTACTCTGAAACCTGTCATTATGCAAGGCACTGCATTTAGCCGTATAGTGGAAAAATTTGTTAGTCTCTAAGGTGCCACAAGTACTCCTGTTCTTTTTGCGGATACAGACTAACACGGCTGCTACTCTGAAACCTTCCAGCCACTGGATTTTGTTTAGTATCACTGTTTATCTTTGAGTTACTGTTTGTGAAAGGTAGCTTCTGGCATTGATCTCCCATGCCATTGCATGCAAAAGCATTTGGAAGGGGCCAAACCAATGCAACATGTACGTAGCTTCAGAGCTGCAAAAAATTTAAAGAGATTCATTAGCCCCTCAGGGTGTGGGGTGAGTAGCTGGGTGGAAGGGCAGAGGCATGACCTTTTAGACCCGAGGAATAATGCAAGAATCCATGCAGAATCCTGGTCTCTGTCATATTTCCCACCTCTTCACTATCTGGCATTTCCTCCACAGTGCTTCCCAGTCTCATTCCCCCATGACAGCGTTGCTGACTGTGTGGCCCTAGCGCTAATAAGCCTTACTCAGTTGGGTGAAACTAACCTCTGCAGCTCCTTCTAAATGTACGTCTATACTTACCTCCGGGTCCGGCGGTAAGCAATCCATCTTCTGGGATCGATTTATCGCGTCTTGTCTAGACGCAATAAATCGATCCTGGATTGATCCCGGAAGTGCTCGCTGTCGACGCCGGTACTCCTGCTCCGCGAGAGGAGTACGCGGAGTCGACGGGGGGAGCCTGCCTGCCGCGTGTGGACCTGCGGTAAGTTCGAACTAAGATACTTCGACTTCAGCTACGTTATTCACGTAGCTGAAGTTGCGTATCTTAGTTTGAAGTGGGGGGTTAGTGTGGACCAGCCCTAAGACAGTAAAAGCCATGGTTTGAAAGTTACAGCTGCTACAAGGAGAACAAAATAATTCCCAAGGGGAAATTCACAATAAAATCTCGGGCTTTGGCAAGGAAACATGTTGCACAGAGTGGGCTGCTACCTGGCTTCACTTCCTACTTCAACTGACCAATCGCCCTCAGGGCCGGCTCTGGCTTTTTGGCTGCCCCAAGCAAAAACAAACAAACAAACAAAAAACAAACCAGGGTGGCCAGAACGTCACGGCAAAGCAAAACAAAACCAAAAAAACAAAACCAAAAAAAAAAAAAAAACATGCGGCGTGGCCAGAGTGTGGGTGCAGGGGGGACTGGCTGGGGAGGGGGAGGGAGCGGGCGGGAGAGAGAGAGAGAAGAGGGCGGCCAGGGCTACAGCAGGGGCGCTGCCACGCGGCCCCTCCCGCTGCGCTGCCGCGAGGGCTCCACTCCAGTCGGCGGGGAGGGACGGAAAAGGACTGCCCTGCAGGGCACTCTGGTTCTCCGTGCCGCTGCCCCCTAAAGGGCAGCCGGAGCGGAACAAGAACCAAAAAAAAAGCGGCCATGCCGCTCTAGGATTGGGCAGAATGCCGCCTCGAACAGTCTGCCGCCCCAAGCACCAGCTTGCTCAGCTGGTGCCTGGAGCCGGCCCTGATCACCCTGAATTCCCCAAACTACTCATATGAGAGGTGGAGGGGCTTCCATTGGCCTAGCACAGAAGGAGAGCAATATTCTCCAGGTTCTATTTGCCTCCTCCCTTGAGGTTTGTGTCCTTGGCAGCATGTCTAATGACATACAGTGGAGTGGAAAATGGATGCCTTTGTCTCTAGTGATACTGCCAGAGAAGAGGAGGATCAAATGCCTTTTGCCAATGAATGAAGCAGCATGAAAGATGGCCTCAGAGGAGGCAATGTGTTCCACTCTCACAGCCAGATGGTGAGTACTGCAATGGTGTTAGCAGATAGGAGGCAAATCTAGGAAAACTGGCCACTCCACACAACAGGGGTAGACACTACCCATACTGTGATGCCTGGGTGGGAGTTTATCCTTCAACATTAATAATAACGGTATTAAAAATGATGCATTGGCTTTACTGTATAATTGACAGCATGAATGTTAGAAAATATGGCCATTATTCTGCATCCACTCTGGTGTTCTGCATTAGGGACTAGTGCAATTAATTTCCATTCAAATACAAAGCCATTAAGAGGATGTAATTACATATGAGTTCTCTACTCTAATCCTAAAACTAGTAGAAATCCCTTTAGAGTCTAATTTTCATGCTGATTAATGGTGATCACAATGTATAATTCAACCTAGGGCTTTTCAAGCGTAGAAATCTGGTGTGGTAGCTAAATATTCCAAGGCCAATGGGTATAAATTGTTGCATCATGTTAGAGATCTGGTTGAGTTTTCTGTACTGTTAAGAAATAAACTTCTGCTTCTTACAGTGATAATGAGCTCTCATTTCTTAATTGGAAAGGATGATGAGATCTTTCTGATTACCTACTTGGGGAGGAAAACACAGCGCACCCCCCCCCCTTAAAATAATGGGATAATAATGGAATGCAGTAAGGAGGAGCCTGTACGTGGAATGGAGAACTCTATTGCTATCCAAAGTGCATCTCACTTTGAGATGCAGTATTTTTAAGAAATTCCTCAAACAGCAATACATATTAATTATAAATTGTATTCTGGTAGGGCCCACAGGAGAGGAGGAAAAGGGGGAGAAGAAAGGAAGGAAAATGATAAAGGGATGAGTATACAGTGATAAAAAGTGATAATCAAAAAGCTAGGGAACCTAGAGCACATATAAGGAGTCATTGAAATATATGCATCGCTGTAGGCTTTTTCACATGAATTTGACAATTTATTAATGAACACTAATCAAATTAACACAGTCCACTCTAACTCCAAAATGGTGTGAAATCAATTAATAACTTTTGTTAAAGGCAATCAATTAGTTGTACTTGATTTTATTTAAAACTGTGCCCAAAAGACATGATCTAGAATGGTTATGCCTGACAACTGCAGCGCGTGGGTAGAAAAGTATGATGCGGATCTCGTAGGTTACAATGACCCAGCTAGAGAAGGAAATGTGGAGATCATCATTCAAAATGAACATATTGGTAGGGGAAAAGAAGGCATCAGTGCTGGCAACTCTTAAGCCAATTTCCAGTCTAATTACATTATTAGGTTTTATATTGGAAGAAATACACACTCTGATCAGTAAAATAAGTTGGCCATGAAGGTTTAGATTTCACAGTAAAATATGCACAAATTATCAAGTTTCTTAACTGTTGCCATTTCTGTCTCTTTATGTCAGCAGTGTTCTAAATGGATTGAAATAACGGTCAGATCCTCAGCTAGTGTAAATCAGCCTACTCCCATTGAGTTGAATGGGTCTGATTCTCCTCACGCTCCATTGACTTGGATGGGAGTTACTCCTGATTTAGACTAGTCAGTAACTGAGAGGAGAAGGGGTGGGGATGGGGGCTTTTATTTCATTCTTCTGAAAGGAAACAGTCTAGAAGCTGCTGCATGTGGTTCCACGTTGCAGCATGAGCCACTTAATTTCTTTGCTTATTTTCTTCCACCTTTTGACAAAATTCTACAAACTCTGCTCTTAATTTATAACAAATGAGAAGATTCAAGAGACAGAGTAAAGGCTCAGACAGCTGAGCTTGTTTTACTTTCAGGCATCTTAGGTCAGATTCTCTGAGGTGTAGCCACTTTACATCAACTCACCAGTGAAATGTGAGTCTAATGCCAGCAAGATCACACCAAGATAACATAGATCATTTGGTGGCAAAGAGGTTAGAAGCTCTTATTGCACTCTCCTTCTGTGTGGCAGGGAAAAGACGGCCTGGCAGGAGGAAAGGGGGAGTGGCCAGTACTGTCTCCAGTCTTCCACTGCATTTTCAGCCTCCTGTGGTGATTGCAGCTTGGCATAATTTAGAGCAGCCCTGAGAATGCTTTAACATAATAGAAGTCTTGGTCCTCCACAGAGCAGCCCTAAGTGCCACAGACATGCAAAGACGAGCTTTAAATCACTTTGTACCCCATCCCCTGACTTCTGCACATTGACCAGTGCTGAGAATGTGGCCGTTTATCCTGTTTTAACATGGCCTAAAATATACATAACAAATATAGTCTGACCTAAGCTTACATTTATAGAATAGCTAAATCTGTCCCTGAAAATGTTTGACAAGGGAAGACTTCTTTGGCCCATCAATCAGGGTGGAAGCCAGAGAGCTGAGGTATAGTTCTGTCTGCTTGCTCTAAGTACCCTGCATTTTTCTTTCTTTTTTTTTTTTTTTTATTGCTAGAAGGTCTGACATCTTTGTAGAATGTACATGATGAACACACACGGAAGTCTGAAATGCTGATTAAGGTCATAAAGGGGAACATCTTTATTCCATATATGGGCCTACACAGGTCTAGCACTATATACATGGAGCAAAGATTGTGAATTTAAAGCTCCATAAAGCTTTCTCTCCACAGATACCTTCATTATATAACCCATACTTCCTGGCCATTAGAGCTGGTTGAATTTGGGGGGAGGAGGGGTTGGCTAAAAAATAGAAAGAATAAAACAGTTTGTTTCATTCAACATTTTCCATTTTTTTTAACATTTCTGATGAAAAATCATCTTGCAATGAGTGTACCGTCAGCCATAAACATCAGTGGAAATAATGTCAGTATTATTATTATAATGCTCACGATGAAAAATCATCTTGCAGTGAGGATACATCAGAAATGATAGGAAACTTTGTAGCAATTGCATATGGCAAGGCACAGCTAAAAAGCAAAGATACCTTTCTCCTTTCCTCAGCAGCTTCCAGCTTTTTCTGGATCTCCTCACGGGACAGCTCTTTCTTCTTTGGAGAGGCTAAAGTTCGTGGTGCTTCTGAGACAGGAGATGGTGGCTTTAAGATCAGTTCAAAGGCCTGGCCAGAGGCACGTTTGTTGATTTGTTTCACTTCCATATCTAGGAAATAAAATTAAAAAGGCTAAACCCAACATTGGAGGAGAGAAATAGCATACTTTGGCAATGAAAGGGCAACGGCCGAGTATGTGTTGAAAACAGCTCTCGTGAGAGGTACATTCCCATTTGTTAGTAACAGTGTAAGTATAAATTAATCCTATAAAGATAAATATGTATGTCATTTTGGAAGGCTATAAAAGCATGTGTATATGTGTATGTGGGGATTTATATGGTAGTAAAGAAAGCTTCATATGGACAAATAAATGTGTAAAGCTGGTGTGAAAAATTGTCTTTCACTAGCCCTTGCCATGTTTGGTAGTTGCTTCATGAAAATGAACTACTGTAAATTTACTCTTTGGTAATTCTCAGGGTTAGAAGAAGTTTATCAATGACTTTAGAGGGAAATACATATATAGGAAGTCATGGTGGAGTATGGTAAAAATGTTCAAAACTATTGACACTTCTAATAGTAACAAACCTACTTTTGTAAGCCCAATCTGGTTTTCCAAAGTTAAATTAAAAAACAGCTGTTTGACCAAAAATAATCTGCATGTGATTGATGGTCCTGTGAAATTAATTGGTGAGTGCAGTCCAGTGGTGAACAAGTGTCCATACTTGAGACTATTCACCATCACACGTGATATCACTTGGCTTGGTTGCTGAGATGAGCAATATGGTGCCAAGTATTGAATTGGAATGGAGACTGAACTAGAGTTTTTCATGGGTCTGAGGCTGAGATGTCATTATCAGATCACCTGGGGAAGCTTGCATAGACTGATTCCTGCTGTACCTGTCCTATGGCTAAATAAAGAATTTCTGTTTCCAAGGCTATCAATCCAGCAGCTTGACCAGTCCTTAAATTAGATTTTAAAATGTTTCTCCAAAATTGTCTCCTTTTATGCTGGTGAGGGGCAGGAATAGCTCCTGAGCCCTTTGGGAATTACAGATATGCTGTACTGCTTTTGTTTGCTGAAGCAGCTGCTGAGACCCTGCTGTCTCTTAGCCTCCTGCACAGGCCAGAGATGCAACTCCTCAAATAGTTTGTTCAATTCATAACACCCATCTACTTGCTCACAAGGAAAAGTCCCCAGATGTAATGAATTTAAAAACATGGTATCTCAAGCCTAGGTGAGAAAAATCCAAATTTACTAATTGAGAATTACCTCATTGGTGCCTGCTAGGGAAAGCATATTTTCTTGATTTTCCTGAGAATTACTTCAGCTGTGAATATCTGCAATTCCTGGATGGGTAGTATTTCTTGAGGTATTAAGTACAGTACAGCTAATTATAAAATAGCCAGCCATGGGCTTTTTAAAATGAGATTTTAATATGTTGTTATTGGGGCCAAACAATCACCACAATGAGCAATAGGCAATTGGTAAGAACGAACAGCCAGAAATAGCAAGTGAATTGTTAAATCAGCAAAGCATTGACTAAATATTAGAAACTGTGAAAGTGAAATGAGTCATATCCAGCACTGCCAAATTATTTAACAAGCAAGATGATTTCCAGTGAAGGTTACTCACCATCATATGTATAGATATTCATGTTGCGAGGTTCAGGGTAAAAACAAGAGCAGATCAGAGACAGCATGGACAGCTCCTTCATCTTTTCCTTATAGGCTGAAATAAGAGATTGTTTGTTTGTTAGTTTACATCAGTTTCCCAAATTTCTTACCGTGAGTTTTTAATTTAGATCATAATTACAATAGTTAGCTATATGCCTGATAGAACATCTGAATCCCAGCCTGAAAGACTCTCCGAAATGTTTGCCTTTGACCATTCCTTCTGAATATGGGAATCTTTAATAGTATGTGAATGTCAGACACCCTGTACTTTCCAGACCGCTTCTGACCCCCATGTCTCCTACAACATGGTCTTAACTTCAGATCCAATGCCCTCTGGGTCTCTCTGACTTACATGAGCTGAGGATTGCTGACCAGCAATGTATTTTAATATTGGAATAGTGCCATAATCCAGTCTCTCTCTCTCTCTCTGCAGCCAGAGGCAAGTGAGACACTCACAAATTTTACAGTTCCTCCAAATCCTCCAAAATCTCATCAAGATCTCTGAAGTTCTGGTTCATGGATTGCCACTGGCTACTAAAGGCATTGTCTGATACAAATGTCATCCAAATAATTATAAAACCCCCTCAGAAATATGGATAATTCATAACAAGAGTCTCAGCAAAACTCTTTAGAAATAATACCCTTAATACGCCAAACCAAAAAGGTTTTAACCTCCTATATATATATGATTTTAACCAATCTATATATGAAATGCACATTAATTACCATTATTTATAATTTGTATTACTGTAGGGCTCACAGGCCCCAGTCAAGGATTGGAGCCCACTTGGGCTAATAATAATAATATATAGCTGTTATAGTGTTTTTCATCCATACATACTTAAAATACTTTAGGAAGGAGGTAAGTATCATTATCCACAATTTATGAATGAGGAAATAGAGACACAGAGAGGGTTAAGTGGCTTGCTCAAGGTTACCCAGCAGGCCAGTAGCAAAGCCAGGACTAGAACCCACATCTTCTGAATAGTAGTCCAGTGCCATAGCCACTGGTCCATACTGTACAAATGTATCCAGTAAGAGTGGATGGGAGGCAAATGCTGAGCATCCAGGGTTTGAAAATTTGCCTCCCATCCACTCTTACAGGATACAAAAAGTGCATGCACACATGTGCCTTCAAAAAGTGCATGCATGCATGTGTCTCTTCAAAACCCACATTTGCATAGAGAAGTGCCTCTTAGAATGAGAAATGATTTAATTGCACACACAGAGGCAGGTACAAGTTAGCCTCTGGAATATGAAAACATGCCCTAAAATAGAACTATTACTGATGTTATTATAATTGACATAAGCACAAATTCAATCTGGATGTCACTGCATCAAATCAATGAAGCTATACCAGTGATGGATTTGACATATTAAGTTTAAAATAATTAATAGAAATCAATAGATATATAAAACGTCCACTCAGGCCTTCATATGCATGTTGCTTGCTCTTTCTGACATTTTGTACTCAAGGAGTTTGAGTATTTGCTCTCAGGGGCTGAGGGCCCTCAGCTCTCATGAAAGGCAATGGCAATTAGGGATGCACAAGTTCAGCAGTTTTCAGGACCAGGTCTCAAATCAGTATTCAGTAAACTACTGCTTAGGGGCAACTTATAGCTCTTGATCATGGGACACCAATCAATCCACCCAAAGCACACATGACCTACTGTATGCTTCATATTAACCCATACTGATCGCCAAATACCCTAGCACAAAGTTGCACCAAGAGATCTAACTGTCTGCATACTGAGGTTGGCAAGTCCTTTGTGGTTCCGTTTACAGATGGTGAAAGAATTCAGTTACATACAAAAAAAATGTAAAGACAAGAATCCTAATCAATATTTAGATCAAACAGTATTATGGAAAAGATTATCAAATGCACAAAAAAAGGACTCGAGAAACATTTTTTGCACTGCTGCTGTGTTAAAGTAACTATCTTGCACCGGGAGCAATCTTTTTGGAATTAAGGCAGTCGTTGGGAACATTCCATCATTATGACATTCACATCTGAAAAATAATTTTTTATGTCCAAATGACATTTACACTAGAATCACTTGTTAGCATATGGAATCCTGCAAATGATTCCCTGCATTTAAAATGGTGACATGTTTTAACATTGCAGGATAACATCTATTCGGTTAGGCCCCAGTCCAGCAAAGCACCTAAGCACATGCTTAACTTTAAGAAAATGAAGAGTCTCATTGACGATTCACATGCTTAAAGTTAAGCACTCTGAAGTGGTTTGCTGGATCAGGGCTACAAAATATTGTATATGTGTGTATGAATTAGGTATCCTAGCAATCCTGACTCTTGTTTTTAACTTTGCCAGGTATTTAATATTTGCAATTTCTAAAAGCATTTAAAACAATCAGAAAGTCTTTGTCCTGCCACCTTGTCATCTACAGAACATGGTTTAAGAGATAAGAATGTCGTGCTCTGCTCTCATTCCTCTTAGTACTATAGCTGCACTAAAAGCACCTTGGGGGTGGTCCTCCTTTTTCATTCTGGGCAGTGACAGAATTCAGATAATTTACTGGGCTATACAAGTACCATGCTCTGACTTGTATTGATCTAGTCACTCTTTGCCCTAGAAAGACCATCAGCCAGAGTTGTAAATTGGCTTGAATAATCCTGCCAGATCCTAGAGGCCACTACAGCACCGTCAGCCAAACATACAGATAATATAGCATATTACAGGAAAGGTCTTTCTGTTTTAGGTACTTCGATGGTCAGCATTACTGTAGTATCTGAGCTCCTCACAACCTCTTAAATGTATCTATCCTCTCAACAAAACTGTGAGGTAGGGAAGTGCTATTAGACTATTATACAGATAGGGAACTGAGGCTAAGGGCTAGTCTACACTAGAATCGCTACAGCAGTGCAGCTGTACCGATGTAGCTGTGTCACTATAGCACTGCTAGTGCAGCCACTCTATGCCAGTGGGAGAGAGCTCTCCCATCGGCATCATTACTCCACTAGCTATGTCAGAGAGAGAGCTTCTCCCGCAACATAGCGCTGTCCACACTGTGCTTAGGTTGGTGTAACTTACGCTGCTCAGTGGGTGGCTTTTTTAACCCCCTGAGTGAGTTAAGTTATACTGAAGTAGGTGCAAGTGTGTATAGGCCCTCAGGCTATGTCTACACTATGAGCGAAGGATGTAATTCCCCCGCTTGTGTATATGTACTTACGCAAGCTCTCATTGGGCTAGCGGAAGTATAAATAGCAGTATGCACAGTAGCATGGGTAGAGGCAACGAAAGCACAGCTAAGCTGGACTGAATACATACCCACCAGAAACCAGTGGATATGTATTCGGCACAGCTCAGCCACGCCTCCATTGCCACCACTTGTGCTAGCTTGTTGAGAGCTAGTGCGCATACGTGTATGCGAGCAGGGGAATCACACCCCTAGCTCATAGTATAGATGTAACCTACGTGACTTGCTCAAGTCACATGGGCTGTTTGTGGCAGAACAGAGAATTGTACCTGAGTCTCCTAAGTCTTAAGTTAGCTGCCTCACCAGTGAACCATCTTTCGTGGAAAAGCAGGTTTTTTATTCAAAGAGCATTTTGGTAAAACCATATATTTGGAGACACAATGCTTATGACTGTGTAAGGAACAATAACTCACTTTATTTTTCAGGTGAAATGACATATAGCAAACCTTTTTTGATCCTTCACCATTACATTCAAATCAGGTACCTATTTAACATGTATTTGCCAAAACCCTGTGGTGTTTTTTTTTGTTTTGTTTTGTTTTTTTTAAACTACTTTACCAGTCCACACCGGATCTAGAATTTAAGAACCATCCTTTAATTTTGTGAAGAGGAAGGAAGAGATTCAATAACAGTAGTGATTCAGTTTGGTGGAAAATCCTGCAAAATGCTTTAAGTGGTAGATGATACCGAACATTACAATTTATGAGAATTAGAGTAAAGATAATGAGCATATTTTAGCAATTGGGTAGGTGCGAACTCAAAAGTTGGGGGAGGGTTTTTTAAATTTAATTTTATTTGTTCTGAATTTTGAAATTGAAGGAGATGGGAAGAAAGATGGGCATGATTTAAAGTCCACAGGACTTTTTTCATTGACTTTGGATATGGTTCAGACAATTGGATAACTAAGCTTTTCTGTGCCTAATGTCTCATCAGTTTTATATTTCATAGAATAGATAAGAACATAAATTGATATAATGTGTCACAGTGCAAAATGCCCTTTGTGGAAAAGAGGTGGGGTGAGGGAAGGAATGCTGAAAAAGTGTTAGTGCTATCTTAATAATATTGTACTTTCAGCTTTTATGATTTTTTTTTATGAGCTATCATAATTGAGAGAGACTATTATGTTTAGCCTCTTCTTTAACTACAGCTAAGAAATTGCTGCCTGAGCAACGTTTGGGTGGTGACAGCTAATTTCATATAATCGCTCTCCCAGTAAGATGAGTTTCCTGTTTGCATTCAAAGCCTATGAATGAATCCTCCCTTCCTACAACCACATTCTAAATTCAGATCACAGAAGAATATGATACTGCAAGTGACATCCACTCATTCACATGCTGTATCCATATATGAATGCCAATTATCTTCCTCCATTTGTCATAATGACCATGATTAGCTATCAACATTTGGTTAAGATTTTCAACTATATCATTTCATCATTTATCATTTTATCATAAAAAATCATGTGTTAACTGAAATATATATACACAAAAGTGATGGCTCTTTTTGTTGATTCTTTAAAACTTGTAAAGAAAATGATGATTATAACAAGGCGTATTTTCCAGGGTCAGTTTTACAACTGGCTTTGCTAATTATGCGGATCCTCATTCAGTCATATATTGTGCACATAACTGTTAACTACTTCTGTAGTAAATGATGTTAATCTTGGGATTACAATAAGCTTTGATAAGGAAATGACTTGTAAAAAATGATATTGACCAATGAGGGCAATAGAACCTTTTCAGACTTATAGTTTCAATTACATATAAAGCCTTTAATTGTCTGGATCTAGTATTAGTCGGGGGGAGCAGGGGCGCACTGCTGCCACCCATTGGCTAAAAGCAGAGGGGAGCTCAGCCTTGCCAACTCTCCCAATTTGACTGGGAGTCTTGTGTATTTCTTAATACCTTGGCTCCTGGAATCATCTGAATATATCAGAATCCCAGCTTTCAAAAAATTTTTAAAGTAAGTTTCTTGTTCTCATGGTTGTAGAGAAAACATGACCTGTGTGCAACCTGAAGGCTCAGAAAGCAACTAAAATTTATTGCCAAATTTATTATTTAAAAAAATAATTTAAAGTCAATTTCACGATTTTAGGGGCTTGACTCATAATTTTGAGCATTTGGGGTTGGCAATACTGGAAGCATCCCCTCCTCTCCCTGGCTCAGGTAAACAGCTTCCTGAACTGATCCCCCTTCTCCTGAACTGGTGCAGTGAGAACTTCCCATCCTGCTTCAGTTTGCTTTAACCACTCTTTGAGTCTGAGTTACCTGTGTACTCATCTCACTCTGTTTCCCTCTCAGGCATGTCAGGCAACTGACATGAAACAGATTGTTCTTGAATTCCAAGGCTGTAGCTCAACTGGACCATCAGCAAAATTACCTGGATCAGGGATCCTATCTATGGAATTCCCTCAGTGAAGAATCCCTCTGTTGCTGCCCTCAACCTGCTTCTATTTAGGATGCTGTATCTCTGCCCATTCTGGCCCCTCCTTTCCCACCAGCTCTTCCTCTTTGGATTATTCCCTTTTGTCTAGTTTGTTTAAGAAAATGTCTAGTATCTCTAGGCTGAGTTACAATTTAATTTTACTTTTAATATTTTTGAGCTTTCTGGACACTCTGCCCAGAAACAGGTGCTCCAGAAATCAGTCAATGTATAGGGAGGGGGAAAGCAGTGTTTCCAGCTCTTCTGATTTACTTGGGAGTTTCATGATATTTGGTGCTTTTTCTTCAGTCCCCAGGACTGGGAGTCATGAAATTACATGAGACTCTCACTCAGCTTTCATTTTAACAAAAGTAATTTTTAGCCCTCAGGGTTGTGGAGGAAAGCTTGTAAACATGAACCCAAGTGTACACTCAAGGCAGAGAAACCAGACAATTCTATATTTTTTTAAATATAATTTTTAAGCTAATTTCATGATTTCTGGGGGCCTGATGCATGGTTTTTGAATGTTAGCCTATTTTCAGCATTGCCAATGACAAACATGAATAGGATAGTCAATTTTGCTGTTAAAAGCAATATTGAAGGGCTGGAAAATCACTTGGATAATGTTACGATGCAAAATAAATTTATAAAATAGCAAATTTTGGTGTACTTTACTAAGACAGCATGAGGGCTCATAAGCCTTGAACCTAGGCCTGTGGGTTTCCCGGCTATGCATAGACTGTTGCTATGCATAGACTGTTGCTACCCAGCAGCACAGTCAAATTCTTCAAGAAGGGGGCTAGTGAAGCACTAGCTAACAAAGGGCCTTGCCCATGAAGTTCCTGATTAGTGGAGATGTCCAGCTCTCTCCCCCTCCCATCAATTGGCTGGGACGCTCTTAAGCCAGAAAGAGGCTCAGGAAATTGAACAACTAGACGAATCACTGGAGGGCTACTATGGACCCTGCCTTCCTGCCTGACTGCAGAGCCCTGCCTTCCAGCCTGTTCCGGTCCTCCTTATCTCAGATCCCTGTCTGTTCCCAGTTTCCTGCTTTCTCTTCAGGTTCCTGCTCCTACCCCGATGCTGACTTTGGCTTGGCACCCAACTCTGTCTCTGGTTCCTGATTCTAACTCTTAGGCATGACTGTCCTGGTCACTACAGACATGTATCTAATGGAGTGCAGTTTCTTTGGACCATTGGGTTAGGTTAATCAAAGTGATAAATATGAAGATAAAAAATATGCTGGGAATTTCAAAGGAACCTAAGGGACTTAATTGCCTACATCCCATGGAAACTCAGTGGAAATGGTGTGCCTAACTCCCATAGACTCCTTCAAAAATCCTAGACTTAGTGATTAAATGACGTCCGTTTATCAGCATTTGAAATGTTCTGAATATAATCTAGTGCCCACTGTCTGTTTTCTCAAAGTGGGCTGTTACGTGCATGTATGCTGACTTTCTATTAATACGGAACTCTTGACCTGCATGGTTGTGTGAAGAAGGTTGAAAAGTCTCTTGCATTGCAGATCACAGTGTGGGGCTGCATGGGGGCCTTCTGTTCTGTGCAAGTGGTGATGGTGGGATTTGTGAAGAGGGGAGGAATAGCTCTGCCACCCCTCTCCCCATAGCACACCAGCCAGTGCCATGAACTGATGTGGAGGAATAAATAATTGGCTACTGGTATAAACCAGCAACTAATTACTGCCTGTCTGGAGAAAGCAGAGAAACCACGGAACAAATTGGGACAAAGTCACAATTCATTGCATGCTCATTGCCCTATAGTCAGGGAAGACTGTTATGTCACAACATAGCCCACAGAAAGTTTCCTATTAATCATTTGGGCTATTTGTTTACATTTGAAAGTAGACTAATAAGGAATATAAATGCTATTTATTCATTGACATATTTTCATTTGTCAAATATCTATTCCTTGTCCCTTTGCTGAATCTGGTCCATAAATAATAACCCATCAGGGCCCTTCGTGGAGTTCTTCCATCACGCCCTAGACAATCAGTGCTCTGTGGTATTGACATCTCAAAGGGCCAGACACTAGTGCACTACCACTGTGCTATTTCTTAGTGGTCACAAAGCACAACTCACAACACAGTCCACTTCCTTCCCCACATCTCTGCTCTCCGGCTTGTCAAATCGTCAGCCTTCCGGGATGAATTCTAGTTATTGAACCTGAATCCAATTTTATTGTCTGCTTTGGAAAAGACTGCTAGGCCGAAAGGTAGGAGATAAGATTAGATGAAGCATGAAATGCAAGATACACAAGGTTCATATCACTGTGGTATACTATAACCACATTTATATTGATTTCTCAGGGATTTCATTGACAAAAACACTGTTACATTCTGAAGGTTAACTTTGTTTATACTGACTTTGATGTGCTGGGCCCTTTTGCTTTGTAATAGAAATACTGTCAGTGTGAGGGTTGTGTTATTCCTTGGAATGCCAAACTCAGAGTCCTCTTTTAGCCGGTAATTCTTTTTGTAATCCACAAAAATGTGCTGCATCCTTATTGTCAAATGAAACCGGGATTATATGATCATAATTGTAATTGATTTCTGATGGATTTAAACATAACAGAAGCACATGGAAAGGTTAATATCTGTATTTGGCTCACATTTTGTACTTTCTCATTCTTTTAGGACAATATTATAGGCAACTCACAATATTGTTTTAAAATCACTGGTGATTTATATAGGGACTATTTCCTTAGCAGCATTATTCATCTTTTTATAGCATCTGAAAGTGTGCTTGGTGCTGGAAAGAGAGCACAAGAGACTGGCTTCTGTCCTGCAGATCTCCCTATGTCAATAATGGACTTGACAGAGAAATGAAACCATAACATCCACCAGGAATGAAGAGGGAGGAAGAAGGATATGGGTGTGATGGTACCCAGGGTGGTGTGGCATCTCACCACCACCTTCCCCTTAGCGTGAAGCGGTCTTGTCTGTGCCTGCTCTGGGTCAGCTCCCTGAACCACCACCCTCTGGCAACATAAGCACTATCTTCCTGGCCCTGCAGGCCTTGCTCTGTCTGTACAGGTAGCAACAGGCCCACACCAGCCCCGGAATACTTTGAGCTATCCCTGTAGTGTTCAGCCCCTTGCCCACAGTACACACCAGCTTGTAAGAGTCAACTCAGGACCAGCACTTTGCTTAGCACGCAGCAGCGGAGACAGGGCTGGACAGTGAATTGAAGCCCATAGATTGCATCCAATGTATCCTCCTCCAACTGTATTGAGAATGGGTGCTGTTTGTAGTGCGTTCACTCTGGTGACAAGTATTGACACAGGACTGAAATAATATGTACTCTCTGTAGTCTTGTAACTATTAAAGCAAAACCAAAACAAAATCAATTTGGTCAACTCCTGAAATCCCTACTCAGTTTTTACTCAGACTACACTCACTCTCGCTTCAGAGTTTGGCTCGTTGACTTGACTCTCTGTGAGTTCTATGTGTGGGAAAATCAGTCAGAATGAAAATGAATTCATTTTCTACCAGCTTTGTTTAACTTGGGTATTAGACACCAAAATCTAATATCCAATGCCCAGGGCTTGGAAACAACCTGTACTCACTGTATGCCATACAACACCTCTCTGAAACCACTTTGTTCTCCAGAATCTCAGCTTTTAAAAAAACTTGTAAAGCTTTTTTTTCATTTAAAAAAAGTGAACTTCTACCTGTTATAGTTTGAAAAGAAAAACCTCATAAATATGAACCAAGTGTAGCTAAGGACTTGTCTATGCAGGGAAGTGATTGTGAAATAAGCTAGGCTGTGGATTTAAAGTGCAATGGCGATTCTGCACTAGTTCTCCGTGAGGAAACTTATTCTGCACTTAATCCAAAATGGATTAAACTAAACCACACAAAGGCACTCATAGTGTTCACATGAGGAGCTAGTGTAGAATAGCTATTCCACAAGAATTAAAATTAATAATTACACACAAGTATTATAAATCATACTTATTAATAAAAATAATTAATAATAATTCCACTCTTAGCAGTTACAGGTTATTTCCTGGTGTAGATAAGCCCTGATGCAGAGAAGTGTGCTTGAGTCTGCAGCGAGCCTGGAACAATAGCTCTGACTGAGAAGTGTGACTTGCCCCATTCATTAACTCAGCTGCCCAGCCATGTAATTGAAATGTCAACAGTTAACTATTTCATTCCTAGTGCAAGAAATTAGAGGGAGGCTCACAGAGCTGCATGGGGTACTGTGAGTGACAGCTCACTTGGATGCCACAAGTGGATGGCATTTGGGAAATACTACTAATTTTTCCCCCAATCAAGAAGAAGCCAAGCTAGAGAGCTTAGGGAAGGTCACAGGCTTATTGAAGTCCCAGTGAGGGGAGCACACACTATTATGTCTGAGACATCTACAGTTACCAGCATCCAGTTTTGGTGACTCACATCGCAGAGCTTATTTTGTGGGTGGAGCTTGGAAGAATGCCATCACCTTTCCCTCTCTGCAATCTTACCCTTGGTTGTGACTGAATGCGTAGCACAACTTAGGATGGGGTGTTGTGCACACAAGGGTCACTTTAAGCCACTTTTGCACTACCACACTCCTGGGCTATCTGTGTATTGGACTGGTTTCTCCATTGTAAATTAGATCAACCTAAAGACTGCTCTAAATTATGCTCACTGCCAGTGGCCTGAAGGTTCTGGTATGGTACACAGAGATGAGCAGTATGCAGGAAAGCACTGGCTATGCCCCCTTTTACCTCTAGGAATGTCCCCTCTTCTGGCTGGTGGGAGAGATGGCATAGGAGCCACACTGTGGCCAACTCTGTTGGCTTTAAAGTCCAGTGTGGCATTGTGCAAAGTAGCTCAGTGCAGGGGAGAATCTCTCCTTGTTTTCTGAATGAATTTTTTTTAGAACACGGGAGAAGCATCTTTAATTGCATAATTTTGTTGACTCTCAGGCAGTGATCCTCAGTTGCTTTTGAAGAAACCAGAATGCTATCAATGGTGCAATTTATAAGCAGGCTCAGAGACTCAGAAAGCAAGGCAATAAAATGAATTTTTTAAAGAATCCATCACATGTTGGTGTATAGGTGCGCAAGGTAACTGCCAAAATTGGAAGATCAGAAACCGAATGACAACAGTTGAGGATATTGATGCCCTATCACGGGAAATATTAATTGAAATAAATGGTAAAAAGATGAATCTTCTGATTCATATCATGAGCATCTCAGAAAATAACATCCGTTATTGTGACATAGCATATGGGGCACACTGCAGGAATGAAAATCAGTAGAGGTGGGATCCACTCTGAAAGATGTGTTTGGGAGCAGGTTTTACCCTTCACCCATGCTTCTGAGTGCAATATTGTGCTCCTGTAGTCTTGTAACAATTAAAAAAAAACAAACTATTTGACCGACTCCTGAAATCCCTACTCAGTTTTCACACAGACCACACAGATTCAACTCTCTCTCACTTCAAGATGTGGCTCACTGATTTTTATATTGGACTCTCTGTGAGTCCTGTGTGTGGGAAAATCAGTCATAATGCGAATGAATTCATTTTCTATCAGCTTTGTTTGACTTGGACATTAGACACCAGAATTCCAATATCTAACGACCAGGGCTTGGAAGCAACTGGTATGCACTGGATGCTATACAAGCACCTCTCTGAAACCACTACCTTGTTCTCCAAAATCTCAGCTTTAATTTAAAAAAAAAAAAGAGTAAGCTTCTAGCTGTTATAGTTGGAAAGAAAACCTCAGAAATATGAACCAAGTGTAATTAAGGACTTGTCTACCCAGGGAAGCTATTGTTAAATAAGGAAAGGGAAGGTTTTTGGATTGGATACCATGGATCAAGCTCTTACAAAGGACCCTGTATGTATTGCTGAATTTATTTGTGAACTTCAGGGCCTGATTATTGCATGACAAAATGATGACGACAACCACCTTTGGCTTTACTGTAGAATAAACCAAAAGAGGGAAAAACAAGAAAAGGCAATCCAGAAAAATTGCTCATTGTGTTTAGAAAATATATGAAGCATTACAATTCTGATTGTCTATTTTGGATAATAATTCTAATAAGAATGCGGAAATGCATAGCAGAGGTCCATACCAGTGAGAAAAAAGTAAATGGTACAAATCTAATCTATTCTCATGGCAATTAAAGTTTTTGATTTTAATATTTGTTTTGCAATTTTGTAGCTCCTTTTGGAGGCTATGCCGAGATCAATAAAGTTATGTAGGCATGAGCAGAAGTATTTGTGATGTTTTCTATCTCCAAAGCAAGTTCTTTTTAAAACTCATTTTAATGGAATCAAGCATTAATGTCAAATGTTTTTCATAAGTTAACCTAGAATGGTAGTGCAATCAATGAGTATCATGGAATACTTCCCCAAATCACTGGAAACTATTACATTTAATGTTAAGGACCAAGTTTTAGCCCTCAGCTTCCACCTGTGCATGTGCAAAATGGCATCTGCACATAACTATGCCCTTTAAGTGTAAGCCCAGTTTCTCCCATGAATTAGGTAGCTTTGCAGTATGCCCCCAGTGTACAGCAGTTCTAAAGCCAGCATAGCATATGGACCCAAAAAACCCATTTGAAGCCCTGTACAAACAGATGTTAGACTATTTAAAGGGTGCACACAAATGTCTTTTTTTGTTTTGTTTTGTTTTTTGCATCTGCAATATGTAGGCACAAATATGTGCATAATTAATTTTGAGCATGTAGATATAAAGGGTGGTTAGAGACTTGACTGAAAATTTACCTGTAATGTTCAAATTAATCAGTGATCACTTCAGTGGGTATTCTCACCAAATTAATTATTTGATATGGCAATGGTATGATTTGTATTTAAGGTGCATAGTAGGATTCAAATATTCCTGTTCATTTTATTTTCTGATGTCATGAGGTTAATGCTCTGGAAGTCGTTAACTTACCATTTTACCTTATTTTTGTTTACATAATTCTGCTTGGTGAAGCTATGAAAAAGCAATTTATAGAATCCTGATTGTTATGGTCACTTGTGACATGAGTTAATGGGGTTATTTTGTTGAGCTAATGCACCGTATTGTTGAGATGATATTTTAATGGAGTTTTCTTGTCCCAGAAGAAAAAAAAATCTTATAGTGGTTCTCAGTGTATTTGAGAACAGAAATGCAGATGCTGCTCAGGCTTTAGATCAAAGCAGTTATCAAAAGCCACTGGGAGTTGGGATGTTGCTGACTGTGGGCCCCTAGCTCTGTGCATGGCAACGGGACACTCCATGTACAAATCTCTAG
The DNA here is from genome assembly GCF_011386835.1 of Chrysemys picta bellii. Taxonomy (NCBI): domain Eukaryota; kingdom Metazoa; phylum Chordata; order Testudines; family Emydidae; genus Chrysemys; species Chrysemys picta. The sequence goes on along the minus strand of NC_088792.1, from coordinate 238,903,156 downwards.
CCTGTGTGGAAGAGGGACTCTATTGTCTCCACAACACTGTCCCCACGCTGAACCCCATGGGGGCCTCAGTGGTTCAGGGCCAAGCTGGGGGAGATATGGATATGGATATGACAGAACAGGAGTGGGCAGGATGGGGTTGGGGGAGATCTTCTCCCTCTCCAGCTCTGCAAACCTCAGCAATTAAGATAATACAAGCCACAACCTGTATTCTCTCTTCTGCTTAGCCCTTTCAGGTATCCTATGGGCCACCCTGGCCAGAGGACCCTCTGGTAGCTCAGCTCCAGTAGGACTGAGGGGACTCTAATGGGTGCCAAAGCTGATGCGCAGGAGTCAAGGTTTCTTGTGGATCCCTAGCATCCATTCAGATCCCAGGGAATCTGCCAGATATTTGGGATAGGCTCCAAAGCTTTTTCTTTGGAGGGATCAAACCCTGCCCCACTCCCCAGCAGGACTATAGGTGGTTATCTCTGCAAGAGGATCCTCTTGGAGCTTTCCTCCCCAAAATTCCCCTCAAACAGGAAAGTCTGATCTGAGCCATTACAATGGACTATGTAAAGAAAGAGCCAGAGGTGCCTTTTAAAATGGGGAATGAATTCAAAGATTCAGTGTTCCTATGGTGGTTGTATTTCCTTTCCAACTACCTGTGCTCCCAACATTCCCCTTTAATGATGGTTTATAGTTGCCTGTCACTGGTGCCTCTAGGAAAATGAATGTTACTACTGCCATCCTGTAGAAGACTGAGGGGGATGTTCATTTTTAGGATACTCATCTCACTTCACAGGAGGTCACCCCCACCATCTTTAATGGACAAACATGGTGCAAGGTGGTTGTGTGTTTTAGTTCTGCATCAGTGGTTCACAGCCCAGAAAATAGCCAAAAAACATTGTCCTGCAACCCACCATACCACTCACTCCCTTATGTGGCAAAGGATTGTGGGATTTGGGTCATGGGATGATTTTTTTTTCAGCTATTTGGTGAGTGACAGATCCAAAAGGGATTTAGGGGCGTGTGCTGCTGGGGTGAGGTAGGCTGGTGCTCTTGGGGTTTCTGGCCACCTGTAAAACACACTGCCCTGAGGGTTGGTGCTGAATACTGTGCATGGGGGAGGGGACGGAGGAGCTACTTTTGAGTAGGGTGCTGGACAGGAAGAGGTGGCGCGTAGGCAGAGGCTGCAGCAGGAGGAAAGAGGTGAGCTTCCTTCCTCTATTGCCAACTTCCGCTCCAGGTGTTCAAGGCCCAGAGACTTTACAACTCTCAGCTGAGGGGCGCAAAGCACTGAGTACCCATTGCAACCCACTTTTGGGTCACACCCCATTCAATCTGAATTGCAGTGTAGCTTGGAAATTAGTTGAGTAGCTTCCGTTCACATTCTCAACTGCTACAGTCTCCTTCAGGCCAGCCCCTGTTTTTATATGAGAAAGCCAGAAACTTTTCTTTTATGCTTTAGAAAATAAAAATGGAACCCACAATTTAAAAGCTCTACTCAGTGTAGTTCTAATGCAATGACACTCATTCCTAGATTGTTTTAGCTGCCTGAGGTTTTAACTAAATGGGGCTTTTATTATATTATGGCACTCTGAGAAGAAACAGAGCCCTGTTATTGTGGCAGTCTTTGCATCCGTTCTGCCACGACTTTATTTTCATATTGTTGTGCAAACCTGCAAGCGCTTGACTTGGAAACATATATCAACATGGACTTGATTACTCTGTTGCTCAGGCAAAACCCTCATGGAAGCTAATGGGTGTTTCACATAAATAAGGATTGCAGGATCAGGTCTTAATAGATGGGTTGGATTTTTGAATAGATGGATTTGCAGCCCTCCCAGAATATTATTGTTTTTAAGGTGTATCTTCATATTGTTTGTTCAAATGGTTTTTGTACATTCAAATTCTTTCACATGCACACATGGGTTAGAATCTGCCACCTCCGTGACAGGTGTTACTGCTGCAATAGTGTGCATGCAAAGTTGTGGGTACATAAATAGGAGCTGGTTGAAGTCCCAACAAAAATGAGACTCAGCATCTTATACAAATTGCACACAGCAGCCAAAATATTGGTCTCCCAAAAGCATAAGGTAATATGTGAACTACAGAATAACACTGACACTGCAGTATTTGGTATACTAGTTCCCCATGTGTGATGTATCCTAAATGTGACTTGGTAAATAAAAGTCAAATCAAGAAATAATTAGCTCAGACTTTAAAAGCTTGTTGAAACTATCGGTAATCTAATGCAATATGTACAGACGGCTTACGAGGAATTTGCGTAAAGCCAAACAGTTCACTCCAGCATTTCCAGCGTCAGAATGTATTTACTAATGTGGCTTTGAAGATAATCAGCATGCAACCAGAATCTTAATCTCTACACAGCATGTAAAGTATCTTAAAGTAATTTTAAGGTTCAGATGTGAAAGCAAATGGATTCTCAACAAGTTGTCACAGCACACTTACCTCAACCCTGTTGTACCTAGGCACTGTACTATGTGTTACCCTGTGTCAAAGATCTCGAATTCTGGCCCAAGGTGCCTACGTATTGTGGAATCTTCAGGACCGCCATAGCTGCACAGGCAACCTCTCATCCTGAGGTTTCTATCTTGTCCCTAGCACTGGCTGTATAGTGTCTATAAACCACCTAAGCATCACCTGCTTCTTCATTGTGTTGCCTTTTGTGCAGTGATTTACATCTGTGCAAAATGTGGTCAAAAGGGGTGTAAAATGCTGCCACTGGTGAACTGAGTGGAAAATTCTGATGGGCTAGCATTTTGCAATCACTTTGCTCCAGTGTTAATGACAAAGCAAAGTGCAAGGCAGTAAAGAGTCAGGCCCATAGAGTCCCTGTGCCCATGGAGTCCCTGTGCCAAAATGTTTACAGTCTAAGCAGAAGGGACAGACAAAGGGTGGGAGGGGAAACAGAGAGGCAGAGAGGTGAAGTGACTTGCCCGGATCACAAAGCACATGAGTGGCAAAACTCGATGTAGAACGCAGGTCTCCTGACTCCCAGTTCAATGACCACACTCCCTCGCTTATAATATAGTGGGATGTTATGCATTCTGGTTGGCCAAATACCGTTCAACATGATGCTCCTACAGATTAAAGTTAACTAAAGTATAATTGTTATTGCCTATCTAATGAACCCATTTTTTATTAAAACAATACCTTCACTGTGGGATAAATCATTGTTCTGAGGCCTGGATGATTGTATGCAATGTCTTAGCACAACAGGACTATGTTGATGGCATAGGACATTGTGTAAGACTTAACTCAGAATTTCTTTGCTTTTCTAGACTTATATCTCAACCTCAGCATCATGTATTTTGGAAGGGTAGTATTATGGTAATTTTATTTTTGATAATGACATTGTCTTCCATTTGAGATCACACTGATATATCTTAATGTGGTCTGGACAGACTTTGTCTGATGATTCATAACTTGATCTTATGTGGACCATTGACAAACTGATGTCATTTTATTTCATGTTGACAGAGCAATGCCTTGACTAGACTGTAGTGATGTAATCCTGACATACTGGTTGTCTTGCCATTATAATCTGGATTCCAAAGACTCACACTGTTGTTTGATTTCATCTTGGTATCATAGCATCATTATTTTTTATTTCAATTGATATCTCTGTTTACATTCTCACCAAAACTTGCATTGACATTACTATCAAATCACTGAAATCACTCTGTGGCCTTTCTCAAGAGGGCATGAAATTAGTTGTATTACCAAAATATTGTGAAATATGACCAGCTTTTTGTTCTGTGTTTGGACAGTGCCTAGCACAATGGGCTCCTGGTCCATGAGGATGGCTCTTGGGTGCTATTGCAATACAAATAAATAATACCATTAAATAATAATAATACTGTTCTTGCTCAATTGCTTTTCTCAAACTGTAGGGCCACATCCTTACTGGTGTAAACTGGCATAGTTCAAACAAACTGTCATAACTCCATTGATGAAACCAGGCCATTTTACAGCAGCTGGGTCAGACACCAGATCCAAATAGTTGCTTTTAGTTGATCTGTAACTGGAACACAGGTATAGAAAATGAGTTTCTTATAACGAGAATGGATGTCGTATGATGAATAGTTGTATCCAAATTTCTTATTAATACACATCATATTCCACTTTTAAGAATATATTTTAAAATATCTTAGACTGCTTTTTAGTACTTTTAAAATTGTGCTTTGAAGGCACCATTGCAAGAGTGCAACTTCATCATAACACCAGGCACTGAAAATGAGCTCCTAAATTAAATTACATGGTGTATTTCTCTGTTTGTTTTAGACAAATTTAGCCCTGAGTGCAATCAGCTAAATAGAAATTTCTATTAATATGTAAAATTAATGACATTATAAATTGCAATACAGGCAGGTTCTTGATTTTTATTTTTGTATAATTAGAGATGTTCAGTGCTTGCTGAACCATTACAATGAGGGCCAAACCTATTGCTATTACTCTCACATTATAATTACCTTGAGAATCCATTTTAGAGATAATATATTGCTGTAAGAGCTGTGAAAGAAATGCCTCAGGTTAACCTAGATATGTCAGCTAAAGAAACTCCTATTTTAGACTGTCTAAAAAAAGCACAGTTACCACCAGGATATTATCATCTTCAGAAAATGATTTCTGTTATCTGACATCATTTTGATTAGCATAATTTTCAGCATTCTGCATGAAACATATTTAATCCAAAAGCCAAATATGTGTAACCATTTCCTCTTTTGTACTCCACAATTACTATTGTGTTTTGCCCCCACTGCTGACTAAATATCAGAATGCAATAGATAACACAGGCTGAGATTTTAAAAATCCCATTTTGTATGGAAACTTGGATTCAGGATATTCTGTGGGATATTTTAAACAAAAGATTTCTCATCAGTTTGGAGAAAAAAAAAAGTTAGTTTGGATGCTAGTGTACACTTCCAACTGTCATATGTAAGTGGTGTATTTAAGTTATAAAATATATGCATTATAGTGTGTTAATTAATAATTGTATTTTAAATGTGTATGCCACAACAAAACACTAAATGGCACATTATAGCAGACTATGGCAGCTAGTGAAGGCCCCAGTTGAGTCTTTACTTAGACTTGGTCTACCCACAGTTTTTGTACTGATAGAACTATGTTGGTTAGGGGTGTGATTATTATTATTATTATTATTACAACCTCTCGTATGGATGCAGTTATATTGGTATAAAGGGGCATTTTTACAAGCATAGTTTATTCTCCTTCCTGTACAGGAATAGCTATACTGGTATAAATACTTTTATACTGATTTTTCTGCATCCCCACTGGGTGGGATGGGGTTACACTGCTTAACAGTAAGGTATAGTTAAAGCAGTACAACTTTTGGGCGTAGACAAGTTGAGGCCCTGATTCAGGAAAGCATCTTAACTAAGGAAAACACTTAAGCACATGCTTATATTTAACAATAGAGGAAACTACTTTTGGTGCAAAACTCTTCTGTTTTGAATAACTTTGAAAGCACAGCACAAAGTATGCAAAGCTGTACATGTAGTCAAGTCCCACAACATATGTACAGATCAGATTCTGTACTCAGGGAAACGCAGGTCCTTCTAAGCAAAACATGAGAATAACCAGACAGCAAAACCATCAAAATCTTAACTTTTGGTTCTTTTGTCAGATTGAAAACTGAGCATCCACCTGGAACTTCAATGTTAGTCGTGTTCACAGTGAGGAGGCATTTTCTGAGCATTTAAGAACATGCATCTTCTCTATTCACTGTAAGGCGTCTTTGGAATATAGTAAGGCGGGCACACTTTCAAGCTTGACTAGAGATGTCCAAACATCTGAGTGCCCTTGCTAATGAAGCCAGCTATACTGCTTGAAGAGCAGAGAGGAGGAGGAGATATTTTCCTCTATTTACAAGGGTAGTAAAGAGAACACTTGTAACAGTCTTTGTAAGTATTGGCCCAGTAACATACTTAGTGGAAGTAAACCAGAAGTGTGTGAACATTCTAGTGGATCAGATGCCTTCAGGTCAGCTGGGAGAATCTGCTTGGGAAGAGTCACAAATAAAACACAGGGCCTATTCCTCAGCTGAGGTAGCTCAATGGATCCTGCTATTGAACAAAAACATGAGATAGTACTGGAAGCAGGGCGTGCAGATTTTAAAGCAAATGTGTGAACCAGAGCTTACTATATCTGGAAATGTCTACATGGACCGAATTTGAAAACAAATCCAAACGAAAATCTATGTGATTTTATTTGCACGTTGAACTTTTTTTTCTTTGTTTAGTAAAGCTGGCAATTTCAGCATGCTGGGAGTAATGATAGTCGCTGTCATGGATAGGTGCTTACGCCTGCCATGTGATTGGTCTAACTTTGAGTAACCGTGACCCATGTCAGGTGACTGGACCAGAAAATAAAGGCTTGTCTCCTACTACCACTCCTGTGTGTCACACCTTTATTATGCTGTTTGAGAAGGAAACTAGATCTGGAGCAAATGGAGCCACTGGAATCCTTCAGTATCAAACGGAATCTGGCATAGAAATGGTGGTTGTTTTAAGGATTTTCCTGGAAGTGAGTGATACTAATGAAAAGGGTTAAATCCTATGCATCTGCTACACTGGGGAGGATTGCAGTGTATGTAAGGTGTAGTAATGCAATTCAGCTAAAGTATATGATGAGAGTGTCAGGAAAGCAGCTTCCATCAGGATGTGGGCCACAAATAACAAGTCCACCTACCTGATGTGGCCCATGTCCTGCAGTATTCTATCACACATTCATCCTCATTCCTATTAAAGCAGGTCTGAATTTTGATAACTCCTAAAACTGAGTTGTTATATTGTCAATCAAGTTATTAAGGGATGAAATCCTGGCCCCACTGATGTCAATTGCAAAACTCCCATTGACTTTGAGTTCTGGATTTCACCCAATATTTAATCAATGGGCTGGAAAGCATAGTAGGAGGCAATGTTAATAATGTAACATTTGTGACCTACTTCTAATGTTAATGTCATTCTATGGCTGCCACTTCTTTCTGTAGGATTTAAAACCAAAATAATGCTTTATTAATAATAATTACTTGATTTATGTTTCAGCTAGTGCATTCCCCCAGTTCTTTATAAATACATGAAAGTATTTTGATTGCTACTATTAAGAAACTAATTCAATAGTATATTGATAGAATGTATTAGTAATAAGAACCAGGATTAGAAACATTATTGATTATTTAACCAGAAAATATGAAAAATTTGAAGGTAACAAGATTGATTTTCCCCTATGACAAGATTTTGTTTGAATCCTGATTAGCTGGTAGTAGGGTGACCAGATGTCCCGTTTTTAAAGGGACAGTCCTTTTTTTTAGGACTTTTTCTTATGTAGGCACTTATTACGCCCCCCTTCACCCCCACCCCCTGTCCCGTTTTTTCATAGTTGCTATCTGGTCACCCTAGCTGGTGGAGCAAACAAATTTCTTTAATTGACTAGAAGACAAGTGACTGCTGGAGGGATATCTTCAATTGTAACATTACTGTAATAAAACTAGAATAAGTGCAACTGTCTGGAAGAAGCTTCCTGCATTACAAGTAGCTTTGGTCAGATTTGCGTAATAGAACTGCAATGATTTTCTGCAGATCTAAAACCAATGCATAAATGTATGAGCTGTAACAATTCATGCATACTGTACTTTTTAAACTTGGTGGCAATTCTTAACCATGGCTTTCATGGTACCTTCCTGCCTTCCCTCACAGACTATATGTCATATCTATAGATCATTTCCTGATCTTTAAGACTGCATTGAGAAATAGATTTCTGATTATTTAAAATTAGTGATCATCCTAACTTTCAGGGTGGTTGAACACTGGTATAAATTGCCTAGGGAGGTTGTGGAATCTCCATCTCTGGAGATATTTAAGAGTAGGTTAGATAAATGTCTATCAGGGATGGTCTAGACGGTATTTGGTCATGCCATGCGGGCAGGGGACTGGACTTGATGACCTCTCGAGGTCCCTTCCAGTCCTAGAATCTATGAATCTATGAATCCCTAAGGCTCTAATCCTGGAAACACTTATGCATATGAGTTCTTCTGGCAAGTTCAGTGAGACTACCCATGTATGTAAAGATACCCATATGAAAATGACTCTGCATGGATGGATCCCTGCACCCAGGCCCTTGGGCTCAGTTGACTTGAATGGGGCTCCACACTGGCACAGGGGTCTGCCTGTGTGGAGTTGCTGAGGATGGAATCCACAAAGGAACATAGGCACTGAAAGGCTGAACATCAGACTGCCTGCATTTTAGGAACCGAAGAAATCACAGGAATGCTGTGATCCACAAAGCTGCGGAGAAGTAATGGTTCCCTCTGTATAGCTTTTATAGCACTCACCTAAGACATGGGCGACCCAGATTCAAATTTCCCATCTCTGCCAGAGAGGAAGAAAGGATTTGAATACTCTCAGGTGAGTGCCCCAACTACTGAGCTCCAACTAGTGTATTCTCATGTTGGGGTCCCTCTGTCTCTCCTTGTGAAGCAGTTCCCATGTGGATAGATAAAGTGATTGGAACATGGGGACCGGAGTCTGGGTCACTCACTTGCTAGGTGGGTGCCCTAACCACTAGACTACAGGGTCATTCCCTTGCTCTCTTTCCCTTTCTCTGGCCCAATGATTATTTTAGTATCTAATGATTAATGTGGTCAAACCTCAGCTGGTATAAATCATTTAAGTCAATTTACACCATCTGAAGATCTGGCCGAAGTATTTATTTCTTAATACATTTCTGATATTAAAACATGTACCCAGTACAAATTAACAGTACTAAAACGATTTACATTTTTCAAAGACTAACACTATTTTTTTTCCTCTGCCACCACATCAGAAAATATGGAGTCTTGCAGGTTGCCCAACATTGTTCATTTATAAGGCTGTTTTTCATTGCTTATAACATTGCCAAACTTCAACCATTTGGGCTGTAATTTTCTATGCCAGGTGTCTGCCTCAGGCTGAACTTTCTGGGAAAGTTTCAGCAAAAATAGTTCAGCCATTTCTGAGAATGGGAAACATATGTTGTTTTTCTAGGGAAACATATGTTGTTTTGCCCATTTTAAAATTCTTACAACCATTTAGCTGAGAAGGTATAGCACCTCCATGCTTTGGAACCAGGGCTTGACAGTTGGCAGGGAGGTGGTGGTTGTGTCAAAAATGTGCCTTTTGCTTCTCCTGTGAAAATCCACGCAAATTTGGCCAAGTTATAAACCTTTGAAAAATCTCATCTCAATCTCCACACATGCTGGGTAGAAATGTGTTAGCATTTGGCTAAATTCTCGAACAATTCCATGTGTACTGAGCATTCTCCATCCCAGGGCTGCAGGGGCCAAGCAAGACTTTTCCTGCACAGCTCCTCCCAGCTGCTGGGGGACACTGTAGTGTCAAGCTCAGGAACTGAGTGCAGAACGGCTATCTTGTGTTCTCAGTTCTCCCCTTGCTGGCACCCAGCCAGCATGAAGGAGGTGGAAGCAGCCTTCCTGAAATGAAAATGGAACAACAGCTGGACCTAAGTGGCAGCAGACAGAGTAGATTTGGACAAGGAGCATCCTGGGGAGGAGGGCGAAGAGGGGAGATGGGGACTGGGAGCTATTAATAGGGGGAATGACTGGGAACTGGTGGGGAAAACGAGGGCAGAGGGCAGTAGGAGCCAGCTGGGGAGTGTGGAAAGACTGAGATGGGACGATGGGTGTGGCTGAGACACACTGGCTGGACAAGAAGATTGGGACAAAGAGACTAGGATGGGAAGTCTGAGATACAGACTATGAGTGGGCGCTGAGGTAAGAGAGGGACTCAGATGGGGAGCTTTGTGGGGAAGTCTGGAACTGGTTGGGCAAAGAGCCTGGGAGGAACCAGGAGAGGACCAGAACAGGGATAAATTGAAGAGGATGAAAAGAAGGGGTCGCGCTTGGGGGTACAAGGACAGAAGCATCTGTGATCGTGAAAGTGCACTTCTTTCTGGAATCTGAATGGAGCTGTTTTTTCAGTGTTCTTTTTTTTAAAAAAAACCTAGGTAATGACATCTGAAAACAACATTGAAAGTAGGTTGGATTTTTTTTTTTTAATATACTATTATATTAAAACATTTTCTTTCAGACTTACTTTAACTGTTTTGTGCATTGTCTTGTGTTCAGTGGCTGGGCATTTTTTTAGGTTGTTGTTCAAACATCACTCACATCTTGACAGTATATTCTTTGTGTAGGAGAGGCCCAGGGCTTTGTGCTTTAAAATTCTGGTGCACCATTGACAAGATGTATAGGTAATAAATTTGTACAGCACTCACAGTATCTTCACTGCATGCGATTCTCACTAGTATATTTACTATTCAGGCCTCCTGCCACTAGAGGGCAAAGCCATTTATGCTAGGAGTTCACTGCAGTGCACATTAAAGTTCACCAAATAAGCTCCTGGCCTTCCTGAAATTTTACTAGTGAATAAACTGAATTCCACTTCATTAGGGAGTAGCTTGAATCCCTAATTACATTCAGATTTAAAATGAATATCTTACTATTAATATTTTTAAAGAAAGAATTATTAATATTGCATGTATTAATTTTTTAAAGGTAGCATCTTGCTTTCCAGGCAAAAAGTCATTCTCCTTGGAAACATTTAGGTCTTCAATAAATGCTGAAGAATCAGTTTATAAACCACAGTGAGTGTGGGTTGTAATTACCTACTTATTTTTATATATATAAAAACCAGACTATGATACTGCAAACTATCAGACTGCAATCTTGACGACAACAAAAAAATCTAAAGGTATCTATTAAATTAGAAATGCAATCTTTTGTGTTGCACCTTTTCAATGTAATCTTTGGAGTGTCACGTGCAGACTTCTGCGTAGTGTCTTATTCCAATGTGAGTACCTGGAGAGAAGCTGTTTTTCCAGTGACTATGAAAATGCTGAATGGTGTCAATTCATCTTTCTGCTCATATGAAAGGTTTGAGGAAAACAAATACACAGAAAATAGCTGCTTGTGATCTTTAATGAGGACTATAAAAATGGGTTGCTAATGTCACTGCCACAAAATCTCTTTGAGAATTAATAGGGAAGGAGTGGCCAAACTTACTGGCCCTCCGAGCCGCATCTCTCAATCTTCAGAAGTTTGAGATCCGGGGCACACCTGCCAGGAGCCAGAGCTCGGGGCTTCAGCCCCACTGCGGCTGAAGTCCTGAGCCCCAGCAGGTGCATCCTGCAGGGCTGAAGCCCCTAGACCGCCCCTCTCCACTGGACAGAGGCTCCTACCCCACCACCCCACTGCAAGGCAGAGGTCCTGAGCTCCACCCCCCCCAGTCTGGTAGGCGGAGAAAGGGGATTGTGAGCTGCACTTTAATGGTAAAAGAGCCACATGTGGCTTGTGAGCCACAATTTGGCCACCCCTGTAACAGGATCTGATTCATGTATTATGTTTTAATTGTAAATATTTCCTAGGGGGATACACAGATTTTGTGCTTTCATGCATGCATGTTGGGTACTGCAATGCCGGGTCCTTATCAGGCAGAGTGTCATTTACTGGAGCTCTGACCTGGCTGGGGTCTGTAGGTGTTTCTGTAATTTAAATGTAAGTAATAACTCCTAATAATAACATTAGATCCTTATGGGAGTTTTGTCAGAGTAAGAACTGCAGGAATGGGCCTGGTGTACATAGGAAGAGGAATAGAATAAGTGTACATTGAGAAATCTTAGGCCAAAAGGACATTTTATTTTTTAAAGAAATTTAGAAAGGGTGGAAAATCGGGTTGAGATGAAAAGCGATAGCCATGTGGTCACCACTGGGAATGTATATAGAAGTACTAAATTTATAGATTAACACAAACGAGTCTTTTAGTATATACATAGAGAGAGAGAGAGAGAGAGAGAGAGAGATGCATAATTTTTCAACTACAAGCTATCCTAAAGATTTTAAAGACCGCTTTAGAAAATATAACACTAATATAGCTTCAGGAAGGAAGTTGCCAAATTTCTTGATCACTGGGGTTGTTTTTTGTTTTGTTTTTAAAACTTGTATGACATCAGAGGATCTCAAAGCACTTCCATGCCTTAAGAAATTGAATTTCACATCACATCTCAGAGGTAAATGAATAGCACTATCCCCATCTTTTTGATGAGGAAACGGAGGCACAAAGCAATTAAGTAACTTGCCCAAATTAAACAAGATGTCTGTGGCAGAACTGAGAACAAAACCCAGGTCCTGTGACTCACAGTTATGTGGCTTAACCACAACACCACCCTTTCTCTACAAAGTAAGTTTATTGTAATTACAGATTGTTCACATTCGAATAATTATTATATATATATATATATATATGCCAGAGATTAGAGTGATACTCTAACAATGAAAAAAATTGTTCAATAAAGCCTAATACTTGATGTTAATTCTATGTACCTGTTTAATTGCACAGGCCTGTAAGGGTAGCTTAAATTTACTTTCACTCATTAATATTAATATTATCACCAGATTGCAGACAGGAAAGGGAAAGCATACAGATGTAACAAAGAATGACATAATCACAAAGCAGATATGCATGCTGTTTACTGCTCGGACACACAACATTTTGAAGTACATTCTGTTTCAACAAATCCCCATTTTCTAAGATGGGTTCCTATAGTTAGGCTCCTAGATCCATATGCAGGTATCTAAATAAAATTGTCCTGAGATTCAAAGATGCTAAGTAATTATAACTTCCATTAACTCCAGGGTGAGTTGTGGGTGCTCAGTATCTCTTAAAATCAGGCCACTATTTTGTAGGTTCTTAAATATGGATTTGGGGACATGACAGTAGACACGTAAATGTGAAAATGTTGGCTCCTGTGTATCGAGAGAGGGATACTTGCTCTAGGATTAGCATTGTTTATAAATCAAAGAAAGAACAACAGCTTAGGCGGTATCAAAGGAATACAGAGTCTTAGGGCTCAGTCCCACCCTCAGATATGTGTGTATGATTGCAGCAGATCCTGTGAAAGCAACTACCTGGTGTCAGTGGCCCCATGCACCTGAGGGCAAGACTCAATCCTACTCATGTTGAGTTCAGTAGCAGAGCTCCAACTGACTCCCATGGGTGCAGGGTCTGGTCCTTAGTTTGGAGAGTCCACATCCCCCAAGCTGAATCTTCAGCCATCCATTTCATTGATACAGTAGTAGAATACATGTTCTTTATACTAGAATAATAGAAGTGTAGGACTAGAAAGGACCTCAAGAGGTCATCTAGTCTTCTCCCCTGCACTCAAGGCAGGACTAAGTAATAACTAGACCATCCCTGACAGGTGTTTGTCTAACCTGTTTTTAAAACCTTCAATGACAGAGATTCCACAACTCCCTAGGCAGTGTGTTCCAGGGGTTAACTACCCTGACAGGAAGTTTTTCCTAATGTCCAACTTAAACCTCCCTTGCTGCAATTTAAGCCCACTGCTTCTTGTCCTATCCTCAGAGATTAACGAGAATAATTTTTTCACCTTCCTCCTTGTAACAACATTTTATGTACTTGAAAATTGCTATCATGTCCCCCCCCCAGTCTTCTCTTCTACAGACTAAATAAACCCAATATTTTCAATCTTTCCTCATAGGTCATGTTTTCCAGACTTTTAATAATTTTTGTTGCTCTTCTCTGGATTTTCTCCAATTTGTCCATATCCTTCCTGAAATGTGGCACCTAGAACTGGACACAATACTGCAGCTGAGATCTTATCACAGAGTAGAGTGGAAGAATTACTTCTCATGTCTTGTTTATAACATTCACGCTAATCCATCCCAGAATGATGTTTGCTCTTTTTGCTACAGTGCTACACTGTTGAGTTAGATTTAACTTGTGATCCATTATAAACCCCAGATCCCTTTCCGCAGTACTCCTTCCTAGGCAATCATTTCCTATATTGTATGTGTGCAATTCATTGTTCCTTCCTAAGTGGAGTACTTTATATTTGTCGGTATTGAATTTCATCCTATTTATTTCAGACCATTTCTCCAGTTTGTCCAGGTAATTTTGAATTTTAATCCTATCCTCCAAAGCACTTGCAACATCTCCCAATTTGGTATCATCTGCAAACTTTATGCATTATCTAAATAATTTATGAAGATATTGAACAGAATCAGACTCAGGACCAATCCGTACAGCACTCCGCTTGATATGCTTGACTGTGAACTACTGATGATTACTCTTTGGGAATGGTTTTCCATAAAGCACCCACTTTATAGTAGCTCCATCTAGGTTGTATTTCCCTAGTTTGTTTATGAGACGATCATGAGAGATAGTATCAAAGGCCTTACTAAAATCCAGACATACAACATCTACCGCTTCCCCTGTGTCCACAAGGCTTGTTACCCTCTCAAAGAAAACTATTAAGTTGGTTTGACATGATTTATTCTTGACAAATCCATGTTGATTGTTACTTATCACCTTAGTATCTTCTAGGTGTTTGGAAATTGATTGGTTGATTATTTGCTCCACTATTTTTCTGGGTATTGAAGTTAAGCTGACTGTCCTATAATTCCCGAAGTTGTCCTTATTCCCCTTTTTATAGATTGCCACTATAATTGCCCTCTCCCAGTCCTCTGGAATCTCTCCCACCTTTCATGAGTTTTTGAAGATAATCACTAAGAGTTGAGATAGCTCCTCAGTCAGCCTTTTACACATATAACATCGGATAATAGCAGGAGAACAATTTTTCTTTATAGTATTATTTGTATGAGCTGTTGGCTTTAGTTTTTAGGGAGATAGATATCACAAAAACAGCCTGTAACACTGACTGATGATGTGATGTTTGCTCTTCCAGGAAGCATTGCTTTTGGAGGCAGAGCTTCTGGGAATGTCAGCATTCAAAATACTAAAGACCAATAATTTAGGTAAGAAGGCAAAATGCTTATCATTCAAGGGGCTTTGGGGGGTACCTCTGTGTGAAAAGATAATCCTACCTGGGCTCTTTGATTCCAGAGGGTAATTGCCTAGTGGGCAGATCTCAGTTCTCCTGGATTCTAACTGTGGATCTACCATGAAAGTGCTGTTTGGTCTTTGGCAGGTCACTTAGGAAAAATATTTTCTAGTGTGGTTTACTAAATTTGGATGACTCCATTTCTGGGTGTCAATTTTAAGGCACCTAGAGGCTGATTACTATAGGAAAATAATTATATTCTAGCAGCTTTGCACTATAGCTATCGATGCAGTCATTATTTAATAATAAAGACTATCCGTGTAAAACAAAATCTAGTGAAATGTAGCATTAAATTGCAAACACAAGGAAGTGAGCAAAAATGAAATCCTAAATTAGTTGCTGATGGAAAAAGATGGTAATTGCCATAATTGATACAAGTGAATTATTTATAGATGAATGAAAAGCCTTTGGTATAAAAGCTGGGGAATGGATGGATATCTTAGAAGTTTTCACTCTTTTGTATTTTGTGTTTATTTGCTCAGAAAATTATGTGATGTCATGCATAAGATGATGTAATATATGAGGTCACACTCCTGTCAGGAAGCATCAGGTAGCAGGTGAAGAAGTGCTGTCAGGTAGTATGAAACCCAGTAATTTCTTGACTATATGAGCTGTTTTTTTAAAATTGTCAACTGAATTTTCATGAGAAGTAAGACTCTCCTACTTTTTAAAAACAGGAAGTGAATATAAACAATATGAAGTCTTCATTGCTCTAATGACTAGTATTTGGCAGCAGATTTTTGGTGACCAAAAAATCTCCACTAATTTGATTCTGATAATAATAGAACCTGAAAGTATTTCTAATACTTGACTTCAACAAAAGTTTAGAATCATAGGATCTGTTCCTGCCCAATTCAGGCAAAACTCTTATTAACTTCACTGGACCCTAGGCACTCTTATTTTTATTACCATTTAAAGGTAATTTCCCATTAACTTGGTCTGATACTTTGAATATTAATTTTAATTTTCTGACATTAAAGGTTATTAAAAAGTTGGATTCACTTTTATAAGAAGGAAAAACCTGAAGGTTTAGTAGGTTTGTGCAATCTGAAGATGCATAATAATGGACAGGAACATATTTTTGGCTCGAGTCCAGCATGGTACTTAATCGCATATCTAAGTTTAAACACATACATAATCCCATTGACATCAATAGGACGACTCCTGCTTAGAGTTAAGCACCCACTTAAGTGCTTTGCTGGCTGAGGGCCACAGTGCTCAGCACTTTGTAGGATCAAACCCTTAGT
The DNA here is from genome assembly GCF_011386835.1 of Chrysemys picta bellii. Lineage (NCBI taxonomy): Eukaryota > Metazoa > Chordata > Testudines > Emydidae > Chrysemys > Chrysemys picta. Next base: position 238,886,969 of record NC_088792.1, on the reverse strand, counting down.
TATGAAAATGTTATACAATAAATGGTTACATTAAATAATACGCAGATCAATAGCTTCACATCTATATTTATTTACTCGATATGACAATAATGCTATATGCTAGTATTTGGGGAACACATCTTTAACAGCTATTATATATTCTTCAGGATGTCTATCCAACTCTGAGACCATAGCTAAGAAATTAGGGTTTTTTTAATAGAAGAAAAACTCTGAACCACTTTTATAGCATTTTAATCAATAGGACTGAAATATGCAAATGATCTAAAGTATGATTGGTTGAGCTTCACAATCCTGCCCACCCTTCCTGTCACCCTTCATTACAATTTTGAAATCGAACTGAACAATACTGAACAAGTATTATTTACAATTTGTCAGTGTATTTCTATTAGACAGAATCTTATTAAAATTAAGCAGATAGGAGGACCGGGATAGAAGGCTAGTTTTGTGTAAGATTTTTGTCTGAACATGTTTTCATGTTAAAATAGCCTTTAAATGTACAAGACATAACATAGGGAAACTAGATTAGGCTTTTCAGATTCATTTCTGAGTTCTAATGACATTAAATACCACCTGAGCTTCAACCTCCCATTACCAGGATGCCAGAAGAACTGTGGGATATGGATAGCCCATTATTTCTCTGGTGTCTCCTCCACCCTGGTCATTCAGATGTATATAATACATTGTGGGTATACGAATAAACACATCAAATATATTCAGATTTTATTTGGAACAAAATGTCAAAAGTTATGTATCATTTAGAGTAAAGGGGGGCATGGATCAGCGTTCACGTTGCACTGCCCATCAGTACCCGGCTCAAGCCAGGGAAGATAGTGATCCAACGAGCGGACCAAATCCGGTGATGAATCCTGGTCACGTGCCACCTGAGGCACATACTGTACAGACGCTCAGAAGATTTAGGGTAAAAATAAAAGAAATGGCAATCCTATGTGCAGTCAGGTTATATGAAATCTAGTGAATAACGCGCACACACATATAGAACAAAAACAACAACTAAAACCTAATTGGCCAATAATAAAAGCATATTGAGGCCTTGATTTTTCATTCTGACAAAATTCCTGTTGAAGTCTAAAGGAAATTTTGCTTGCGTAAGGAGTTCAGAGTTAGGCCCTGTGTTACGTTAGGGTTGCAGAATATTAAGCAAATGCCTATCTGTAAGAACATGTTTAGTTCCATTGAAGTCAATAGGACTATTCACGTTCTTAAAATTAGGCATATGATTAAGTACTTTGCTGGACTGGGGCCATAAGCATTATGGGGAGCCGGATCCTGCACAACTGAAGTTGATGAGAGTTTTGCAATTAACTCTAGTGCTGACATGATCTAGCCCTTATTTAGAGCTTTGTAATAATACAGTGTACAGTAGGAAATGAATTAAACCATTGTGATTCCCCTCAATGGACAAGTGAGTAAAAGCTTCATGAGCTGGTCCAGAAGCAATGTGGCTTATTTAACAGCAACTGGAGATTTGCAAGATTGTAAATAACCCTTTTTTCAAGTAAAACTAAAGCTTATTTTCTGAAGAAAACACATTCCTTTTTCATTACTTTTCTATAGAAGCAAGCCCTTGGAATAGACAAAAAGGTCCTCTTATATTTTAGGACTTGAAGTACCTTCTAAAGTCAAATCTCTGTAAAAGTAAAGACTAGAGAAGTAGACAATAGAGCCATTACTCCTTTGGGAAGTTTATAGAAAGAAGCTATTTAATCCTTGATCAAATAGTTAAAAAAACAACTCTTCAAAAATTGCAATGCAATTAATATTTTAAAGAAGTTTTAAAAAATATGTAGCTGTATATCTTTGGGAGAGCAAAAAGGCTTGCTAATCAGGACCTAATTAATAGACAGGCTGGGAAGATTGTCAGTCAGTCTCTGGGTAAATCTAATGATTTCAACCACCTCCCTGCTGCAGAAACCTTTATATTTGAAGAAAGCCATGATCATTAATCAAAGACTGAAGAGCCCTTTCTTCTATGGCGACAGAGTTCCTAACAGGGGCCTTCTGCAGTGATCAGTCTCCAACTGACTACAAATTATCAATACTGATTACCAGCTTGCTGCAATGGGGAGGGGATGACTTGCTCAGCACTGCAGGGCTGGCCAGACTCCCACAGCTCCTGTCTCAGTCTGTTTGCATCTACAGCTGTCCCATGTCTTTTCCCTACAGGTGACAATGCCAGGTTAGAATGGTTTCCACCCCCAGGGATTATTTCTCAGATCAAAGAAAGAGAATCCTAGTGTTGTTTTTAAATGTAGAACTAATGTCTGGAGGATTCATGTTAACTTTGGACAAATGATCAAGAATGAAACAGGATTATTATTTCAGGTTTCAGATTATTATTGCCACAGTGATTCAGTAGTGAGTACACAGGCTTGGTTTTTTTTTTCCCCTGAGGGCCAGATAAAGGTGTTTAAACCTTGCTTTCCTTATTCTGGGTGGCTGTTGTGAGCGGGGGTGTTTGATAGGGAACTATTTTGAAACTTTTTGATTTCTAAGGTATCAACCACATTTTTCCCTTTTCCAAAGGAAGCAGAAAGGAATTTGATGATCTGGAGATCTTTTAAAAGACTGGTCTGGTGGCTAATCCATTTCGCTCCTTTCCACATCCTCCGCTGCAACCTCTATTTTCACCACAAAGCAGTTAACCGCAGTCAGTGAAACAAAAGGAGTCGGGGGAGGATGTCCTGCTTGTGCCTCTTAATTTTAGCCCTAGATAGGGGCGATTCCCTAGAAGGTTAAATTAAACCGCAATCATGGCTCCGAGCCTCTGCAATCAGTGGACATCTCGCCTTCTTGCTTCTCAGATACCAAAGGGTGTGAGAGATTAGGCAAAGCCACGCACGTTAACTACACCCACACCCACAATGAGTGAGTGGGGATGGATGGGGCGGGGCTGCGGAGTCCACACATACAGTTTGCGTTCGCTCTAGTGGGACAAAGTAAAAAAGATAAGCCTGTCACTCCCGACAAAACAGGGCGGGGGATGGGGAGAGAAGCTGCTGCGTTATCTAGAAAAAAATATCCTGGTAGGAGGATACCTTTATTATCCAATGACCTACTTTTCTGTGTGCAATCAGACTGCAGGGGTACAAGATTCCAGGCTTTAGAGCAGGAACGAGGTGCATCTTTCAAAAGCCGTTTGGGTTTGTTCTCCTGGTGATGTGCACGCAGCCTTTGCGTTGCTAGCCCCCCCCCTTCCCCACTTCTTAATGTCTAAGGGGACTGGGGAGGGGACTGTACGCTGGGCGAGGGCTCCCTGGGCGTGCCTGGGAGGAGACAGCTGCAGCAGCCGTATGGGTGGGGTCTGTCTGCCTGCATTGTGCTGGGCTGCTGGAGTCTGTGGCGCTAAGCTCTGCAGGTGCCCTCTCCTCAGGAACTCCGGGAGCAGCGGTACACAGCGTTACACAAAGAAACCCAATGTCACCCCCAACCCCACCCTACCCCACCCCCTCCCTCCTTAAAACAAAGGGCGGACCTCTTCTTTGCAAGGCGATCGGGTTATGTATCGAATTAGCAAAAGAGAAAAGTCTCTCTCTACATCCTGTCGCTGGGGAGATGAAGGTGTCTTTCCTTTTCAGCCTCGAAACTGATCAGTTTCACTGTGCAAGTGTTTTGCTTTTAATACATCATCTCTAAGAAATAGCTGAAATGAAGAGCGAGCAATACCTTGAGACCTGGCGATAAGGGGCTTTATAAAAACACACACATACCACATTTCAGAATAGGTAAGGGCACTTTTTTTGGTGCCACTCACAAAAAACTCTCTTTAAAACCAAATAAATCTCCTTGAAATGAGTGTTCAACTTATTTGCCTTAATCACCCAAGAGCAATCTGCCATCAGATCTCAGTCTAAGACTTCCAAAGAGCCCCGGGGTCCCAACCCTCCTCCCTGCTTTTTGATTTAAAAAAAAATAAACAAAAAGATTTAACATTGTCTTGGCTTTTTCTAAACATTAAGGCCTCCTAAGGGAGCACCCAGGACAGCCGGTGGTCCTAGGATATAGTGGTTGTTGCATTGGCTGAAGAAAAAGAGATGTGATTTCTTACCCATTGCTGTTTTAGCCATGGTGGGATGGAAGTGCAGAGTCTCAGAGGCGGTGAAGGCAAAGGGGTCCAGCTACAGCAGTGGAGAGGGAGAGAGAAGACTGAATAAGGCACTGAGTCAGCAGCGTGGGGCTGTGCAAGAGAAGGAGCAAGAGGCAGGAGCCCATGAATAATTATCACTCCTCTACCCAAGCAGATTGGCTCTAGAGGTCCCCTGACATGACTCCTGCGGAGCTAGAATCTCCAAGCATTAAATATTGATCCCCCAATGGTGCGGGAGTACAAAGTGCTAGAATGGAGTTTGAAATGGAAATCAGTCCTTGAGTGTCTCTCCCCCCGTCTTTTTAGTTTTAATAGTACAGTCCATGTCAAATGTTTTATGTCTTACATGAAAAGCCTATTGGGGTTGAAAGCTCTCCTGTTGCTACCTGGAAAATATGCACAAATGCATTTTTAACACAATTTAACACCGATATGACAAAGGGGGAAATAATTCAAAGGGTTTCTGAGCCGTTTTAGCAATAACAGTAGTTTACATTATTTTACCTCTGTACAGTGCATTACTGTATATTGGCTGTTGCAACACACACAAATGCTTGTACTGCAAGTTCTTGCTTTTCAATATTTATTTTATGTTTCCCAGACTCATCCATCAATTATGCATTCAGTGGTAAAACCTACAGGATGGCAGGGATACTAATTAATGTTTGCAAAGTGCTCTAGAAAATGCAAAGCAGTCTCCATGTGAAAATTAGTATTATTATTTCATTATCGCACTAGCCACCTCTTTGATGTACAATCAAAACAACAATGGAAATCTGCTTGGTAAAAGAGTGTGGAATCTGAGTGAATACTCAAAAACATCACCTGAAAGAGCATTGCCTGGGACTTGAGAAATTATAAAGTATTTATCAGTTTTGGAGCATGATGAAGAAAAACCTGTTTTGTGGGCAAGGGAGAGGGAGAAAAGGAAATAATTGAGGGGGAAAACGTTTTCCTTCATTGTATCCAGGGGAAAGCAAGTGACGTGTTTGGAAACAATTTAAGAGAAATCTGGGTAGTGATCTGAAGCTATGGATGAGAATATGGTGTAACCCGAATATACGTTCTAGTTGGGGGAAAGTCACTGTCCAGGTATAGGCAGTGTACAAAGCATGGTATGGGATTAAGTGGCGGATAGGTGGTCCCATCATCCTTTACTGCATTTATGTATCCTCAGCTCTACCCAGCATAAGAAAATAACAATGGTAAGTATTACAGCACTGGCACACATAGATGTAGTCATCTGGAACATTTCTAATTGGGGTAATGAATTTGAGGGGGGAAGGACCATGGGGCCATTCCAAGATATCTCGCGCTCTCTCTCTCCATTGTGATGATAGGCTTCCAGACCGTGCTTGGGCTAACAGTACTCTTCTCCTTCCTCCAGATGTACCGTTCGCTATCACATTTGCCACAGCTTAGTGGTGTTCCTTGTGCTGGACAATAGTTCAGTGTCATTTATCCGGTGCGGTTGATTATGCTAAGAAATGCAGCATCCCCTCTGAAAGCGGGGCCCAGAGGGCGAGGCGAGGCTGTGGCCACTTTTCCCCTTGTCCTTGTGTTTGTCAGTTTCGATCTGCAGAGTGGTTGGTTTTTGTTAATGAGAGCAGAAGACTGGAAGTAGGTTGGGGGAGAAAAACCCTCCTACAGGCGGAGAAATACAGGCTGAAGGGTGTGGGTTGTATATAAACTCCTCAGTGTGGACATATTGCAGCGTCAGGGCTGTTTGAGGTGAGCTGTCAAGAAAGCTTTAGTCTATTAGCCTACTGACGTTGGGAAGATTAGGTAGCTTGCTTAGATGTGGTGAAGAGCTTAGTTCCCAGAGTGCCTGACCCAGGGCTACTCAACCACACACGGTAGGAAAGTGGTCCCCAGATTCCCACGACCAACCATCCTTTGTGAGTGCAAAGGTTTGGGTGAGAGGGCCATCTTTTCCGTGATGAGGTGGATTGAGGAATTTAGAATGCAGGGTGGCGGTTTTGGGAGGTGGGGGGAATTGGTGGGGACGGGTCGTGAGTGAAATTGGGGGTGTTGCTGGGGTGAGGAGGAGCTGGGATGGGCCTGCCCGGGGTTACTGCTCCGGCAGAGGGGTTGGGAGGCTGGAGTTAGGGAAAGGTGCTGTCCTGAGCTCATGGAGGGACCTAGCCAGAAAGCCAGACACTCCCATTTTAACGTCCCACAGGGCAGGTCCTCCCCCCGTATTAATGCAGCTGTGTCTAGTTCTAGTCTACAGGGGCTTATTTTGTATTCTTCAAGGCCACCTTCTGGGCCATCAACGGGATGTTTCCTATATAAACCCCTTTCCCTTTCCTGCCTCTGGAGATTTCCATTACTTGCATCTGAAGAAGTGAGGTTCTTACCCACAGAAAGCTTATGCTCCCAATACTTCTGTTAGTCTTAAAGGTGCCACAGGACCCTCTGTTGCCTTTTCCCAGGAAGGAGGCTGGAGCTCTCCTGGGTGCTGAAACTTCCCTAGGCCTCGAAAAGATTGTGCAATAAATAGCCTCACACATCCTCCCCCCATCCCATATTACAGACACAACTAGAACCAGCGCAGTTCCGACCCGCTGCATCAAACGGGGGGAGAGGGGAGAGGAAAGGCAGGACGCTCTGCAGATCCATACACTGGTTAGCTGCTCCTGCCCCAAAAGGGCCGGTGTCACCACAGCGCAGACAGTCCCAGCGCAGCCGATGCTGAATACGGGGCCCAGATAAATCTGGATTTGCTTCTTCCTATTGTCATTTTTATAATAATAATAATAATTAATAATTAATGAGCAATAGCTAGGCATCCCCTAGGTCACGTGCCCGCTGGGATAAACATGAAACCTCGTCCCGCCCCCCAGCCAGGGCATCCAGCCGCTCTCAGCTCTCTGGCTGCAGCAGGGAGCCCGGGGGGTTGTCTACAATGCTCAGCTGGGGTGGAAGGGCGGTGGCTGCATTGCCCCGCAGCACCCTGACTCAAATGAACTGCCCATGGCATGCAACACCTAGCACCCCCTGGGCTCTCTGCACAGCATCGGAAAACAAGCTCCGCTCCCGTTTTGCAATAGCCTTGCCCACCCCAGAAGAGGTTTATTTTATTTTATTTTATTTTATTTTATTTTATTTTCTTAAAGCAGAGCAGCCGGGTCACCAAGCAGAGCAGGAGGGAGGGGAGTTCTCGTTTGTAAGGGGAGAACGGAAGGTTAATGGTTCCTCAGAGGAGCTGCCAGTGTCTGGGCTTTGGGCGGAGGCTTTTTCTTACAGTCCTCCTGCCAAGGACAGCAGCGATCTTCCGATTGCCGCTGGCTTGTTACCGTGCAGTTTGGAAGATGCTTTTCCTTCCAGGCAGCCTCCTCCCACCCCAGCGCAGTGGTTCCAGGCTGCAATTGACACACCTGGGGGAACCCTGTCTACTGCCCCTGGTCCACCCCACCCCACCCCAAAGCTCCCCACCGCGCCACTCCCAGAAGAGAGCGACATCCCCCCCCCCAGTGTGATTTGCAAAGGAGGCTCTGAATCGTGCAGCTGATGGTTAGCTATACAGGCTGTCTGAACGGGCGGAATCACTGACACTCCTGCGTCTGTCCGAGGGTGGGGCTGCTCGTGTCTTTTCTTCTCCGGCCACCATCAGGGGAGACAGAGAGAGAGAGAGAGCTCAGAGCCAGCCCCTGCCGCCCTGCTTCCCCCCCCCCCCCCCCACCTGGCAGGGATAGATGAGGAGACCTGAGCCAAATCGGGGAAGCTTTTTCTCATCTCAGCGGCCTTTCAGGCAGCTTCCCCCCTTTCTATTTCTGAACCAATACATGTTGCAGAATAGCAGGGCCCCTTATTGTGCTGTCAGGCATGTGAAGAAAAGCTGGCTCTCCCCAGAGGACAGGGGGAGGGGCACTGGGCCTTAGATTTCTTTGCCGAGAAACTGGCTCAAGAAATTACTTGACAATAAATGTAACCTCCAGCACTTGACAAGACAATGATTGCTGGGGAGTAAGTGATCAGACACACCATATATCATTTCGGATCCAAAGCCCTTTTATGGTGAGTGCAAAAATTTTAGAGGAAAATGGGATTTTCCTAGCAAAGCCAAGCTTGTCCTTCTCTGTCAGGGGAAGTTTCTCTCATATGTGGGCCAAAGAATGTGGATTTCTAAGGCTCTTGTTTGATGTTGCAGTATATGTGTGTGTTGTTAGAGAAACTATGCCCACATCTTGATTTCTGAATGAACATTGTAATTATTTAATAATATAAAGCTCTCAGATAGAGAACATATCAGATATTAAACTGATAAGAACAGATACTACGCTTGATCTTAGCCCCTTAATTACCTCCAAATGGCGGGCAAGGCATGGGCTGAAGGAGGAGCGCTGGTCCTGGTTCTTCTGTGACCTTGGCCAAGTCTTAGAACCTCTTTCTTCAGTTTCCCCAGCTGTCAGATGCAATGATAATAATTGTGCCTCCGGGTAGTGTTGAGTGGACAAATATTTACACAGCACTGTGAAGAATATTGGTGCTAGAGAAGTGCTAAGAAATGGAAGGGATTTATATTAGGGCATCCTGTCCATTGTCCTGCCAGTGCTGGGTGATTCCCTATGGTATATGCTTCAGACTTTTGCCTCACCTAGTTTAAATAACTCCAAATGTGGGACTCCCACTACTTACTTTCGGAAGACTTTTATACAGTCTAATAGGCATCGCTATTTAGGCCTCATTTAGAACATCTTAAATTTACCTTTGGCCACTTCCATGCTCTTTGACAACCCCAACCAATAATTCTCTCTTCATGGTTTTTATACCTACCTGATCTCAGAAAATCATTATTAATTAATTATCACAGGTTTGTGTCCTTGACAGTTCCCTTTTCTCTCACTAGCAAGGCTGTGTTCTTGCTCTAGCATTATTTAGCATCATGTTGCAGCTGTTCTAATCGATGCATTCAGAGACATTGACTGTGGCATTTATATACAGTATTGTATAGATGAAGGTGTCTTGAGGCTGCATCGTCAGCATGTGATGACGAGAGTTATGAAGACAATTATTAGCAAATTACTGTTTGCTGATGATTGTGCTTTATTGGCCCATAACCTCAGGAACATTCACTGACTGCTTTGTGTGTGCAACAAAACATTTTGGCTTAATGATCAGACTAAAGAAGACAGGAAGTACTGCACCTACTCCGGTTATGTCCATTGATAATAAACCACTCAAGATTGTTGACAAGTTTTGCTACCTAGACAGTGTCATTTCTCAAGATGCAATGATTGACAATGACAATATGAAGCGCATGGGTACAGCCAGCGATGCCTTTGGAAAACCTCAGTGTTGTCTCTGGAACAAGCAGGGTTTCAAATTGCAAACAAAAATTGAAGTTTACCATGCTGTCATCATCAACACATTGCTCTATGGCTGCAATTAATGGACAAGTTATTGATGCCACATAAAACTGTGGACCAATTCCATCTGTGATGTCTGTGACAGATAATGGGAACTAAATGGCAATATTTGGTTGCAAAAATGAGGTCCTTGAGTGCTGCAACATCAAAGGCATTGAAACTTTTATATTGAGAGCGCAGCTGAGATGTTGTTGTCATGTGTCCATATGCCTGACAGAAGAGCATTGAAGGCCATCTTTTACAGAAAAATGCAGACTAGAACTCAGGGGTATAAGAACATAAGAATGGGTCAGACCAATGGTCCATCTAGCCCAGTATCCTGTCTTCTGACAGTGGCCAGTGCCAAATGCTTCAGAGGGAATGAACAGGACAGGGCAATTATTGGGTGATCCATCCCTTGTCATCTAGTCCCAACTTTGGGCAGTCAGAGATTTAGGGACCCCAAGAGCATGGGGTTGCTAATAGCCATTGATGAACCTATCCTTCATGAACTTATCTAATTCTTTTTTGAACTCAGTTGTGCTTTTGGCCTTGTGTGAAGAAATAATGTCACTGGGTGACCCTGGTTCTTGTGTTATATGAAGGGGTAAATAACACTTTTACTCCACACCATTCATGATTTTATAGACCTCTATCATATCCCCCTTTAGTTGTCTCTTTTCTAAGCTGAACAGTCTCAGTCTTTTGAATCTCTCCTCACATGAAACTTGTTCCATACCCCTAATCATTTTTGATGCCCTTCTACATGCCTTTTCCAATTCTAAAATACCTTTTCTGAAATGGGATGACCAGAACTGCATGCGATATTCTAGGTTTGGGTGTACCATGGATTTATATAGTGGCATTATGATGTTTTCCTGTCTTATTATCTATCCATTTCCTAATGTCTCCAACATTCTGTTAACAATTATGACAGCCACTGCACGTTGAGCGGATGTTTTCAGAGAACTATCCACGATGGCTGCAAGATCTCTTTCTTGAGTGGTAACAGCTAATAGACCCCATCATTTGTATGGCTGGGATTATTTTTTCCAGTGTGCATTACTTTGCACTTATCAACACTGAATTTCATCTGCCATTTTGTTACCCAGTCACCCGGTTTAGTGAGATACCTTCATCACTCTTTGCAGTCAGCTTTGAACTTAACTATCTGAAGTAATTTAGAATCATCTGCAAACTTTTCCACCTCATTATTCACCTCCTTTTCCAGATCATTTATGAATATGTTGAACAGCACAGATCCCAGTACAGAACTTTGGGGGATCCCGATACTTACCACTCCCCATTGTGAAAACTGATGATTTATTCCTACCTTTTGTTTTCTATCTTTTAATCAGTTACTGATCCATAAAATGACATTCACCCTTACCCTATGATGCTTAGTTTTCTTAAGAGCCTTTGTGTGGGACCTTATCAAATGCTTTCTGAAAGTCTAAATACACTATATCGACCAGATCACCCTTGCCCACATTCTTGTTGACTCCCTAAAATAATTGTAATATATTGGTGGGGCATGATTTCTCTTTCCAAAAGCTGTTTTGACTCTTCCCTAACATAGCGCGTTAATCTATGTGTTTAATAATTCTTTCTTTACTACAGTTTCAACCAATTTGCCTGGTACTGAATTTAGGTACTTACTGGCCTGTAATTGCCAGGGTCTCCTCTGGAGGCTTTACAAAAACCGGCATTACATCAGCTATCCTCCAGTCACCTGGTACAGAGGCTGATTTAAGCAATAGGTTACATAGCACAATTAGCAGTTCTGCAATTTCATATTTGTGTTTCTTCAACTCTTTGGTGAATAACATCTGGTCCTGGTGACTTATTACCATGTAATTTATTAATTTGTTCCAAATCACCTCTATTGAGACCTCAATTTGAGACAGTTACTCTCATTTGTCACCTAAAAGGAGTGGCTGTTGTGGGGAATCTCCCTCACATCCTCTACAGTGAAGACTGATGCAAAGAATTCATTTAGCTTCTTCACTATGGCATTGTCTTCTTTGACTGCTTCTTTAGCACTTTCATAGAATCATAGAATCATAGAATCATAGAATATCAGAGTTGGAAGGGACCTCAAGAGGTCATCTAGTCCAACCCCCTGCTCAAAGCAGGACCAATTCCCAACTAAATCATGCCAGCCAGGGCTTTGTCAAGCCGGGCCTTAAAGACCTCCAAGGAAGGAGACTCCACCACCTCCCTAGGTAACGCATTCCAGTGTTTCACCACCCTCCTAGTGAAATAGTTTTTCCTGATATCCAAGCTGGACCTCCCCCACCGCAACTTGAGACCATTGCTCCTTGTTCTGTCATCTGCCACCACTGAGAACAGCCGAGCTCCATCCTCTTTGGAACCCCCCTTCAGGTAGTTGAAGGCTGCTATCAAATCCCCCCTCATTCTTCTCTTCTGGAGACTAAACAATCCCAGTTCTCTCAGCCTCTCCTCATAAGTCATGTGCTCCAGACCCCTAATCATTTTTGTTGCCCTCCGCTGGACTCTTTCCAATTTTTCCACATCCTTCTTGTAGTGTGGGGCCCAAAACTGGACACAGTATTCCAGATGAGGCCTCACCAATGTCGAATAAAGGGGAACGATCACGTTCCTCGATCTGCTGGCAATGCCCCTACTTATACAGCCCAACATGCCGTTAGCCTTCTTGGCAACAAGAGCACACTGTTGACTCATATCCAGCTTCTCGTCCACTGTGACCCCTAGGTCCTTTTCAGCAGAACTGCTACCTAGCCATTCGGTCCCTAGTCTGTAGCAGTGCATGGGATTCTTCCGTCCTAAGTGCAGGACTCTGCACTTGTCCTTGTTGAACCTCATCAGGTTTTTTTCTGCCCAATCCTCTAATTTGTCTAGGTCCCTCTGTATCCGATCCCTACCCTCTAGTGTATCTACCATGCCTCCTAGTTTAGTGTCATCTGCAAACTTGCTGAGAGTGCAGTCCACACCATCCTCCAGATCATTAATAAAGATATTAAACAAAACCGGCCCCAGGACCAACCCTTGGGGCACTCCACTTGAAACCGGCTGCCAACTAGACATGGAGCCATTGATCACTACCCGTTGAGCCCGACGATCTAGCCAGCTTTCTATCCACCTTACAGTCCATTCATCCAGCCCATACTTCTTTAACTTGGTGGCAAGAATACTGTGGGAGACAGTATCAAAAGCTTTGCTAAAGTCAAGAAATAACACATCCACTGCTTTCCCCTCATCCACAGAGCCAGTTATCTCATCATTGTCCACTGATTGTTTGACAGGCTCCCTGCTTCTGATGTACTAAAAATTGCAGTTAGTTTTTGTGTCTTAAGTTAGTTGCTCTTCAAATTCTTTTTTCGCCTGCCTAATTATATTTTTACACATGACTTGCAGAGTTTATGCTTCTTTCTAGTTTCCTCAGCAGGATTTGTCTTCCAGTTTTTAAAGGATGCCTTTTTGCCTCTAACAGCCTCTTTTACAATGTTTAGCAATGGTGGCATTTTTTGGTCCTGTTGCTTTTTTTTTAGTTAGGCTCAAACTAAATGTATACCCTGTCTTATGGTGTTTTTAAAAAGTTTCCATGTAGCTTACAGACATTTCACAATTGTGACTGTTCCTCTTAATTTCTGTTTAACTAGCTTCCTCATTTTTGTGCAGTTCCCCCTTTTGAAGTTAAATGCTACTGTGGTGGGTTACTTTGGTATTTCCCCCTGTACAAAGATGTTACATTTAAGTACATGATGGTTGCTATTACCGAGCAGTTCAGCTAGATTCACCTCTTGGATCAGATCCTGTGTGCCACTTAGGACTAAATCAAGAATTGCCTCCCCTCTTGTGGATTCCATGACTAGCTGCTCCAAGAAGCAGTCATTAAACCAAGAAAACACCATAAAGACACTCTCAAGGCCAACATCCATTCTTGTGATATTAACCTCAACACCTTGGAGTTCTTAGCCCATGACAAAGTCTGATGGTGACAGCTCTGTCACCATCAGACTGAAAGACTTTGAGATTGCTGGATTGCTGTAATCAAGGAGAGACATGTGAGATGTACAGCTAAAAGCAGTGCACATTCATCTACAATTTTGTTAACCTGTGGCCTCTGTGGACAGGTGTGACTGGGTGCCTGGGATGGACTACACTGAGAATGCCATCGCAGGGCAGACTGCAAGAGACAGGGCAGACAATTCCCCAAAACTGGTGGTTTATTCTATAATTAGATAGAAACCAGTAACAAAATAGCTTCTGTAGCACCAAGAAGCTTAACACAGTCCCTTTTAGGCATTCCAGCCCTTGGCTCCCACCCAGACAAACAGGTCTAATAATATACAGTAACTCCTCACTTAACGTTGTAGTTACGTTCCTGAAAAATGAGACTTTAAATGAAACGATGTTAAGCGAATCCAATTTCCCCATAAGAATTAATGTAAATGGGGGGGTTAGGTTCCAGGGAAATTTTTTTTTTGCCAGACAAAAGGCATTATATACATTTTAAACAATTTTAAACAAGCAATTTAATACAGGTATAAGTTTTAAACAATTTTAAACAAGCAATTTAATACTACACTGGGGGGGGGGGAGTAGTGTGCACGTGCTGTGTGTTTACAAACATACTGTACATACAGTACAGTACTATAGTTGGGAGGTGCCCCCGCCTTACCTTACACAGGCACAGCCCACTGGCACTGCAGACAATGAGGCAGGCAAGGAGGCTGAAGGTGCTGTAGGCTAGGAGAAGCACATTGCGCAGCAGCGGCAGCTTCCCCTACTCTGCAAGCACCAGGGGCGGGGGGGTGGGGGTGGGCTCAACCCTCAGCCTGCCCACTTCCCCCCTTCTCCCAAACCCCCATCCTTGACCTGCCTCTTCTCCCCCACCTCCTCCCCCTTTACTTCCCACGCTGAGTCCTTGCTCCTCCCCTTCCCTCCCCTCCCTTCTAAACGCCACAAGCCAGCTGATTGCCTCCGCCGAGTCCTCGCTCCTCCTCCCTCCCTCCTGCCTGGGGCAATCAGCTGGCTTGCAGTGTTTAGGGGGCAGGAGGGAGGGGGGAGGAGCAAGGACTTGGTGCTCAGGCTCCCCCTCCCTCCTCTCCTGCCTCCTGCCCGGGGCAATCAGCTGGCTTGTGGCATTGGGGCGGCAGGGGGAGCCTGTGTGCCGAGTCCTTGCTCCTCCCCCCTCCCTCCTGCCCCCAAAACGCCGCAAGACAGCTGATTGCCGCGGGCGGGGGGGTGAGGAGGGGGAAGGCGCTGATCCGCGGAGTCTGCCGTCGGGCAGGAGGCACTGTGGGGAGAGGGGTGGCGTAGGGAGGCTGCCAGTTATAGAGAAAGCAGGCAGCCAAACAACGTAAGAGTGGAGCATTGCACAATTTTAAATGAGCATGTTCCCTAATTGATCAGCAACGTAACAACGTTAACCGGGACAACTTAAAGTGAGGAGTTACTGTATAATCAGTCTAATATACTGAAAACCCAATTCACCATATGTGAGGTTCTACTAATCCCAAAGAATCAGACACTTACCCCCAGGTCAATACGTATCTCGTATCTTACCCAAATATTATGCTGGCAGCCAATCCTTAGTAAACTAACTAAAGATTTATTAATAAAAGAAAAGAAGAGAGTTATTGAATGATTAAGGAATCATATACATATAAGTGATTTTCAGTGTTCATAGATCTGGATCACAGCAGTGATGGAATAGACTGCTGGCTTTCAAAAGTTTCTCTGGTAACTTCCAAATGATTGAAAGGTCCTCAGTCCATAGTTCAAAACACTCCTTTTGGTTGTAAATCCATAGTCCAGAGAATTGGAGCAGGAAAGAGGCAAAATGGAGATGTCTCAGGTGTCTTTTATACCCTTTGCCATATGCATGGAAATTTACTGTCCCAAACAAAGCCACTAGTCCCTGTGTATGGAAAGTTACTGACCCAAGATGGACTCTAGGGTCACATGTCCTTACCACATGTCCTTACATACTTTGCTGACTCACAAGGGCAGCCATTGCCCATATTTTTTCTGAGGCATACGCAAAAAAGGCTCACTGGGCGGGATGTCTTCTGTGGCCCATTGTGAGCTGAGAGTCCTTAATGGACCATCAACACATAGCTGTCTAGCCCTGATGTAAATTTATTTGGGGGGGTATCACCTAGGAATAAAACATGTGTTTGAGATACAGATACATAGCCAATATTCATCACTTCAGATACGAAGATGATACATGGTTTTAACCAGGATAATCATACGTGATAGATTGTAACTATTCCATTGACACTTTACACGATATGCTTTGTATAAAATTTGTTGCAATTGTATAACAGTGGTAGCAACACTGATACAAATGGTCATTTTCAATTATACAGCATCACAACAGGATTGCAGATTCAAAATTGGTCTTTGGTCTCATCTCAGGACCCCCAATAAGTGACTGTAGCTCATCTGTCAAAATCAATGGGAGACTCCCTCCTTGTTTATATGTTATACACACAACTACGCTAAAAGAACATTGTAAAAGTTGTAAAGTCAAGAACTCAAAAAGATAGGAGATGCCAGAATTAAGTTTGATAGTGCAGCTTTAATTCAACTCCCCTGTGCATATGTGCTATGATACAGTCTTTCATTACGTGATCACATGCTATTTTTTCCTACAGGACTCCGGCCTCCTTCAGTGCATAGGATGGACAGTGCTCACTTAATGAGCAGCTATTCAATATTTTGTTTTCTCCTCATGTGTGGCCCCATGCTTTATTTGCTGCAGACCATTCAAACCTATTCTGAGGACAGAATTAATAATTTTCTCGTGGGCTTTTCTTTGGCACTCATCACTTACCTCATAATGAATTTATGTTTCCAACACCTCTGTGAGGTAAGGGGGAGGAGTGTTATCCCTAATTTACAGATGGGGAACTAAGTCACAGAAAGATTAAAGTCAAAAGTATCCACTAATTTTGGACACACAATCTGAGATGATTTTTCAGAATACTGAACATTATATAGCACTTTATATGTTCAAAGCACAACTCTCATTGACTTCATGTGCAGCTATGAGTGCTCAGCACTTCTACAAATCAGACCCCAGCATCTCAGGTAAGGCATCTAGAAAATTAAAAACATATAAGTAGTGATTACATCTGAAAAATATGGTTTAAGTGACTTGCCCAGTATCACATAGAATCTCAGTGGCAGAGGGAGGGATCGAATCCAATTCTCCAGGTTAACATTCATCTGCTTTAATCATAAAACTGTCCTTTCTCTTCCTGCAATCGCCTGCATCATTCACTCTTCCAGTTTCTGCAGCAAATTAGGCAGGGGTCCTATAGACCACAGTTTCCTTCAGTACACAACCCTGATTCCTCCCCAGAGCACTGAATGAGGCAGCGGTCCCATGGAAAAAAACAGTGTGTGATCATGCATCATAATGTGTACACACAGGATAGCACTTGACTTGACTTATGACTCTATTCCTTACAGAACATAGAGCCTTCATCACTGCCTTCCATCTTTGGTGGTCTCTTGCTGTAGTCTTAGCTTCTTCCCATATCATTGTAATGGCTTTCAGTTCTGCTTCTGTTGTGTGTTTCCATGTTCTCCATAGTCTGTGTGATGTTTTGGGGGGTTCTGTCACCACCTGCCCTGTTACATTGGAGGCCTTAATGCTGTGCAGCTGTGGTTCAATTCCCCGACACCAGTAACCTGCCTTCAAGCACAGGGTCTCACCTTGGCACTCATCAGCCTAGTTACACCTTGCAGGGTAACACCAACAGACCCAGCCATCCTGAGTCTCCCCAAATACAGCCTCCTTGAGTTCTTAATTAATAGACACTAGGACCCTTCCTGTTCATCATCCCCAAAGGTGTGAAAGCAGCTTATTTTGGCATATACACTCCACATAGTTTGCACACTAGAGATCTCTGTGGGATAAAAATAAACAAAAAAGTGTATTTAATAGAAAAAAACACAGATTCAAAGATGAAATAGTAAGGGAAAGCAAACACAAGTTACACAAAAAAATAAACATAAGGCACAACCATTACACTTTCATATTAGATAAAACCCCTTTTCTAATAAGAGATACCTATTGTCCTAAACAGTATCACAGCGTACCCCTCAGCGATAGGAGGGATCCAGCATTCATGACAGCCTCCTGCCTCAAGACTGCCTCCCAACTTCTCGATTAAAAAAAAGTCAGTTCCAAGCCTGCTGGCTTTTTCCTTTTTTTTCCCCTTTCAGTCCAGGGTGACTCATTGTTGATCAAAGTAGAGAAACTCCTTCCTGACTTGATGTACTTTTCAATTTCAATTTGTCTCAGTGTTGTCACTTGTTCGAATTTAATAATGATTTGAGATTGTCAAATAACAAACTCGAATGGAATTATTTAATCAAAGATTATCAGTCAGAGATTAATGTAGCGCTATACAGAATACAGAAAGAATAGATACATTATCACCTTTTGTGTAAGGTAAGGGGGGGAGGGATAGCTCAGTGGTTTGAGCATTGGCCTGCTAAACCCAGGGTTGTGAGCTCAATCCTTGAGGGGGCCACTTAGGGATCTGGGGCAAAATCAGTACTTGGTCCTGCTAGTGAAGGCAGGGGGCTGGACTCAATGACCTTTCAAGGTCCCTTCCAGTTCTAGGAGATGGGATATCTCCATTATATATATATATTTTTTTTTAAAGAGTTGGGCTCTGTATCTCTTCTCTGTAACTGGCAGGATGCTGGAAGCCTGCACTCCCCAAAATAATTTACAAACTCTCCTGTCCTTTTATAGCATGCGAGACAGAGAATATAAGAACATAAGAACGGCCATACTGGGTCAGACCAATGGTCCAACTGCCCAGTATCCTACCTTCTGAAAGTGGCCAACGCCAGCCGCTTCAGAGGAAATGAAAAGAACAGGTAATCATGAAGTGATCCATCCCATTGCCCATCCTGGCTAATAGCCATTGCTAGACCTATCCTCCATGAACTTATCTAGTTCTTTTTTGAACCCTATTATAGCCTTGGCCTTCACAACATCCTCTGGCAAAGAATTCCACAGGTTGACTGTGCATTGTGTGAAGAAATACTCTCTTTTGTTTGTTTTAAACCTGCTGCCTATTAATTTCATTTGGTGATCCTGTAGTTCTTGTGTTATGAGAAGGAGTAAATAACACTTCCTTATTTACTTTTTCCACACCAGTTATGATTTCATAGACCTCTATCATATCCCCCCTTAGTCGTCTCTTTTCCATGCTGAAAAGTCCCAGTCTTATTAATCTCTCCTCATATGGAAACTGTTCCATACCCCTAATCATTTTTTGTTGCCCTTTTCTATACTTTTCCCAATTCCCATGTATCTTTTCTTGAAGAACCTCCTTTTTGGAGAGAAAAATACTTTCCCGTGATTAATTTTACCAAGTGTTCAGTTTTCCTAATTATTAATAGAATTTCTTTTGTGGTCCTCAGTTTACCTGACTGATAAGCAAAAAGGAATCTCTAATCTGATCTTTATTACTAACTGTGGCAACTGACAGTTCTTAATGAGTTAAAATATCTTTCAATGAGTCATATTATTTTTACATCCTTTACAGAACCTATCTGTAATAACAAGTATCCCTTGTCAATCACCCAGTTTTGTTTATAACATATTTGTATAGATGTTTTTCATTAGTTGGAGGGGTTTCTTCCCTGGACACTTGGACTATATTAATAAAGTCAGAGTAAAAAGCAGGGTTAAAAGGTTACATACATTCCATTACTGATTTCAATTTTCCTTCACCCATTAGGTTCAATTGAAGGACAATTAACATTTTAGTTTGCACAGGGCACTAAATATAGCAATACACAATGTAAAAAGGATTTTGGTTAGCACATAAAAGACTTATGAGAGTTTAAAATTTGCTTCATTGTGTCATCACCCTTTTGACAGGCATCTGACCAAAACTCTTTTTCTGGTTTTGTTTTCTGGCATAAACTTGTGATAGATGTCACTGAAACCTCCCACAAATTTGCTATAGTAGTTAGCCAAACCTATGAAGTTGGACATGTTTTGTAGTTTTAGGAACAGGCCCATTCAAAATAGCTTCCACTTTCAGGGAATCTGGGTGGACTTGGCCTCCACCCACCTAGTGACTCTGGTAAGGGATCTTCACTGCCCCCACTGTACGCTTTGACACTTTGACTGGGAGGCCTGTCTCCCTGAGGCTTTTCAGTCCCTTACCCATATGTGCTTCATGTTTCTCCCATGTATTGCTAAATACAGTGATATCATCTATGTAGCTGAGAGCAAAGTCCTGGGATCCATATAATACCCGATTAACGAGCCTCTGGAACATGGCTCCTGCATTAATTAATCAGAGGGGTCGTACTTAAATTCAAAGAGTCCAAAATCAGTAATGAATGTAGACTTTATCCATGATTCAGTATCCAAGGGAATTTGCCAGTACGCCTTGGTTAAATCTAAGGTAGTTAGATATACATAGCAGAGCTAATATATCATCCACACAAGGCAGAGGGTAAGTCTCTGGGACTGTAACCACACTACATTTTCTATAATCCACACAATGCCTTATTGTAAAGTCTTTCTTTGGGACTAGGACAACTGGGGAAGCCCGGGGCTGTGTGAGACTGCTATGATTCCCATGTCTAGCATGCTTTGCATCTCCCCAGTGATCTGTTCTCTCATGGTCCCTGTTGTCCTGTAAGCTCTACTAGTTACTGGGTGTGCCTTAATGTAATGTTTTCACTCTTGAGTTAGACCATGTTTGCTAAACAACACCCTTTTTATTAACTTTGTAACACAGCCACGATTTCTTTCTTTTCTCATGGGATTAGTCTTTCACATAAATTACTGCTTTCTAAAGGGGTCTCACCCCGACTCTCAGGGTATGTCTATACTACGAAATTAGGTCAAATTTATAGAAGCCGGTTTTATAGAAATCAGTTTTATACAGTCGATTGTGTGTGTCCCCACATAAAATGCTCTAAGTGCATTAACTCGGCGGACCACATCCACAGTACCGAGGCTAGCGTCGACTTCCGGAGCGTTGCACTGTGGGTAGCTATCCCATAGTTCCCGCCGTCTCCGCCACCCATTGGAATTCTGGGTTGAGCTCCCAATGCCTGATGATGCAAAAACAGTGTTGCGGGGGGTTCTGGGTACATGTCGTCAGGCCCCTCCCCCTCCATCAGAGCAACGGCAGACAATCGATTCGCGCCTTTTTACCTGGGTTACCTGGGTTACCTGTGCAGACAACATATCACGGCAAGCATGGAGCCCACTCAGCTCACCGTCACCATATGTCATCTGGGTGCCGGCAGACGTGGTACTGCATTGCTACACAATAGCAGCTAATTGCCTTTTGGCAGTAGACGGTGCAGTATGACTGGTAGCCGTCATTGGCTATCTGGGTGCTGGCAGACGTGGGGCTGCATTGGTACACAGCAGCAGCTCCTTGCCTTTTGGCAGTGGATGGTGTATTACAACTGGTATCTGTCATCGTCGTATTCCTCAGTGAGTTCAATCAGAGGTACCTGGGCAGACATGTTTTGTCTCCTGGCCTATTGAACTGTCTTGACGATGATGGCTAGCAGTCATAGTACATCATTTTCTGCCAAGCACCCAGAAGATGCCGATGGCTATCAGTCATGCTGCACCGTCTGCTGCCAGCTTAAGATGTAAAAAATAGATGGACCAGATTTGTTCTGTATTCATTTGCTTCCCCCTCCCTCCGTGAAATCAATGGCCTGCTAAACCCAGGGTTTTGAGTTCAATCTTTGGGGGGGCCATTCTGTGTGACAGTTGTTTGTGTTTCTCCGTGATGCACAGCCACCTTTGTTGATTTTAATTCCCTGTACCTGTAAGCCATGTCGTCACTCGCCCGTCCTTCCCTCCCTCCCTCCGTCAGACAATAGTTTCGCGCCTTTTTTCAGCCTAGACGCCATAGCACTGGGATCATGGAGCCCGCTCAGATCACCGCGGCAATTATGAGCACTATGAATACCACGTGCATTGTCCTGGAGTATATACAGAGCCAGAACATGCCAAAGCAAAACCAGGCAAGGAGGCGATTGCATCGCAGCGACGAGAGTGATGAGGAAATTGACATGGACATAGACCTCTCACAAAGTACAGGCCTCAGCAATGTGCAAATCATGGTGTTACTGGGGGAGGTTCATGGCGTGGAACACCGATTCTGGGCCCAGGAAACAAGCACAGACTGGTGGGACCGCATCGTGTTGCAGGTGTGGGATGATTCCCAGTGGCTGCGAAACTTTCGCATGCGTAAGGGCACTTTCATGGAACTTTGTGACTTGCTTTCCCCTGCCCTGAAGCACCAGAATACCAGGATGAGAGCAGCCCTCACAGTTGAGAAGCGAGTGGCAATAGCCCTGTGGAAGCTTGCAACACCAGACAGCTACCGGTCAGTCGGGAATCAATTTGGAGTGGGCAAATCTACTGTGGGGGCTGCTGTGATCTAAGTAGCCAACTCAATCAAAGACCTGCTGATATCAAGGGTAGTGACTTTGGGAAACGTGCAGGTCATAGTGGATGGCTTTGCTGCAATGGGATTCCCAAACTGTGGTGGGGCGATAGACGGAACCCATATCCCTATCTTGTCACCGGAGCACCAAGCCATCGAGTACATAAACCGCAAGGGGTACTTTTCAATGCTGCTGCAAGCCCTGGTGGATCACAAGGGATGTTTCACTAACATCAACGTGGGATGGCCGGGAAAGGTACATGATGCTTGCGCCTTCAGGAACTCTGGTCTGTTTCAAAAGCTGGAGGAAGGGACTTTCTTCCCGGACCAGAAAATAACCGTTGGGGATGTTGAAATGCCTATCGTTATCCTTGGGGACCCAGCCTACCCCTTAATGCCATGGTTCATGAAGCTGTACACAGGCAGCCTGGACAGGAGTCAGGACCTGTTCAACTATAGGCAGAGCAAGTGCCGAATGGTGGTGGAATGTGCATTTGGACGTTTAAAAGCGCGCTGGCGCAGCTTACTGACTCGGATAGACATCAGCGAAGCCAATATTCCAATTGTTATTGCTGCTTGCTGTGCGCTCCACAATATCTGTGAGAGTAAGGGGGAGACATTTATGGCGGGGTGGGAGGTTGAGGCAAATTGCCTGGCCGCTGATTACGCGCAGCCAGACACCAGGGTGGTTAGAAGAGTACAGCAGGGTGCGGTGTGCATCAGAGAAGCTTTGAAAACGAGTTTTGTGACTGGCCAGGCTACGGTGTGAAACTTCTGTTTGTTTCTCCTTGATGAACCCTCCCCCCCCCGCCCGGTTCACTCTACTTCCCTGTAAGCTAACCACCCTCCCCTCCCCCCTTCGAGCACCGCTTGCAGAGGCAATAAAGTCATTGTTACTTCACATTCATGCATTCTTTATTAATTCATCACACAACTAGGGGGATAACTGCCAAGGTAGCCCGGGAGGGGTGGGGGAGGAGGGAAGCGCCGGGTGGGGTGGGGGAGGAGGGAAGGACAAGGACACACTGCAGTTTAAAACTTTAAAACTTTAACTCTTATTGAAGGCCAGCCTTCTGATGCTTGGGCAATCATCTGGGGTGGAGTGGCTGGGTGGCTGGAGGCCCCCCCACCGTGTTCTTGGGCGTCTGGGTGAGGAGGCTATGGAACTTGGGGAGGAGGGCTGTTGGTTACACAGGGGCTGTAGCGGCGGTCTCTGCTCCTGCTGCCTTTCCTGCAGCTCAACCATAGGCTGGAGCATTTCAGTTTGATGCTCCAGCAGCCGGAGCATCGACTCTTGCCTTCTGTCAGCAAGCTGACGCCACCTATCCTCTTCAGCCCGCCACTTGCTCTCTTCAGCCCACCACCTCTCCTCTCGTTCATATTGTGCTTTTTTGCACTCTGACATTGACTGCCTCCATGCATTCTGCTGTGCTCTGTCAGCGTGGGAGGACATCTGGAGCTACGAGAACATATCATCCCGAGTCCGCCGTTTTCTCCTTCCAATCTTCACTAGCCTCTGCGAAGGAGAAACATTTGCAGCTGGTGGAGGAGAAGGGAGAGGTGGTTAAAAAAGACACATTTTAGAGAACAATAGGTACACTCTTTCACGTTAAATTTTGCTGTTCACATTACACAGCACAGGTGCTTTCATTACAAGGTCGCATTTTTCCTCTTATATTGAGGGCCTGCCGGTTTGGTGTGAGAGATCACTCACGCAGTGCCAGGCAACAGATTTCGGCTTGCAGGCAGCCATGGTAAGCCACAGTCTTTTGGCTTTTTTAATCTTCATAACATGTGGGAATGGTTTCAAACAGCAGCATCCTCATTTCCCATACCAAGGACCCGTTGGGTTGGCCATTTAAAATGGGTTTGCAATGTAAAAGGAGGGGCTGCGGTTTCCGGGTTAACATGCAGCACAAACCCAACTACCCCCCCACACACACCTAATTCTCTGGGATGATCACTTCACCCCTCCCCCCCACCGCGTGGCTAACAGCGGGGAACATTTCTGTTCAGCCGAGCAGGAACGGGCACCTCTAAATGTCCCCTTAATAAAATCACCCCATTTCAACCAGGTGACTGTGAATGATATCACTCTCCTGAGGATAACAAAGAGAGATAAGGAATGGATGTTGTCTGCATGCCAGCAAACAACGGAACCATACGCTGCCATGCTTTGTTATGCAATGATTCCAGACTACGTGCTACTGGCCTGGCGTGGTAAAGTGTCCTACCATGGTAGACGGGATAAGGCAGCCCTCCCCAGAAACCTTTTGCAAAGGCTTTGGGAGTACATGAAGGAGAGCTTTCTGGAGATGTCCCTGGAGGCTTTCCGCTCCATCCCCATACATGTTAACAGACTTTTCCAGTAGCTGTACTGGCCATGATTGCCAGGGCAAATTAATCATTAATCATTAAACACGCTTGCTTTTTAACCATGTGTAATATTTACAAAGGTACACTCACCAGAGGTCCCTTGTGTGCCCTCAGGGTCTGGGAGCACGCCTTGGGTGAGTTCAGGGGTTACTGGTTCCAGGTCCAGGGTGATAAACATATCCTGGCTGTTGGGGAAACCGGTTTCTCCGCTTCCTTGCTGTGAGCTATCTTCATTGTCTTCATCATCATCATCTTCCACGTACCCCGAACCCGCTTCCCTGTTGCGTGATTCTCCATTGATGGAGTCAAAACACACGGTTGGGGTAGTGGTGGCTGCACCCCCTAGAATGGCATGCAGCTCCGCGAAGAAGCGGCATGTTTGCGGCTCTGCCCCAGACCTTCCGTTTGCCTCTCTGGCTTTGTGGTAGGCTTGCCTTAGCTCCTTAATTTTCACGCGGCACTGGTGTGCGTCTCTGTTATGGCCTCTGTCCTTCATGGCCTTTGAGACTTTTTCTAATATTTTGCCATTTCGTTTACTGCTATGGAGTTCAGCTAGCACTGATTCGTCTCCCCATATGGCGAGCAGATCCCGTACCTCCTGTTAGGTCCATGCTAGAGCTCTTTTGCGATCCTGGGACTCCATCATGGTTACCTGTGCTGATGAGCTCTGCGTGGTCACCTGTGCTCTCCACGCTGGGCAAACAGGAAATGAAATTCAAAAGTTCGCGGGGCTTTTCCTGTCTACCTGGTCAGTGCATCTGAGTTGAGAGTGCTGTCCAGAGCGGTCACAATGAAGCACTGTGGGATAGCTCCCGGAGGCCAATAACGTTGAATTCCGTCCACACTACCCCAAATCCGACCCGCAAAGGCTGATTTTAGCGCTAATCCCCTCGTCGGAGGTGGAGTAAAGAAACCGGTTTAAAGGGCCCTTTAAGTCGGAAAAAAAGGGCTTCGTCGTGTGGATGTGTCCAGGCTTAATTCGGTTTAACGCTGCTAAAGTTGACCTAAACTCGTAGTGTAGACCAGGCCTCAGGGATTCCAATCCAACATCTGGCTTGTTATATCATTCAATTCTTTCCTGCATGTGTGTCCTAGTCATCTCCATTTTCATTCCAAAATTTCCTGTCCTATGTGTTTCTGTTTCATCCTCCGCCAAGCTTTTCATTGGTAATTTTTTTCTTGCCACCTGATGCTGAGGATTTGTTTAAAGCAGCTGTTTATTAAAAAATAAAATGGAGTTTGGATAATAAGGGCTTTATAAATCTCCAAGTTTCAGTACCATATAGTAAGACTAACTTTACAATGGTGTTAAATATTCAAAGTTTAGTTTGGAAAGCAAGGTTTCTGTTTCTCCAAATTGGCTTTAGGGTTGCAAAGGCATGTCTGGCTTTCAGTGTTCTGACTCACTGTCTTTGACTGTTCCACTTGTTTTGCTCATGATGCTGCCAAGATATAGGAAGTGTTGGAGCTGTTCTATGTCAATTCCAGAAAGTATTATTGATGTTTCTCATTGTGTGCTGATTCTCATGGTTTTAGTTTTTTCAGTGTTGATTTTCATCCCTACTAACTGTACCTAGTTCTGGAGATCATTTATTTTAGCTTGCATATCTGTATGGGTATGGGACAGCTGGTTAATGTCTGACAAGTTGAGATCTTTTAGCTTTTGTGTGGAAGTCCATTGTATATGGCTGTTGTGTGATCTTTCTCATTACCCAATCCATTACCAGTAAGAATTTATGGCTGACTTAAGACATCCTTGTCTGATGCCAGTAGGTTCCTTGAATGGCTTAGTCAGTTCACTGTTATGTATTACTTGGCATGTTATATTTTTATAGAAGCTTTGAATAATTAATAAATTTCTGGGGGATTCCATAGTGGTGTAGCAACTTCCAGAAGACTGTTCTTTGCAGTGTTCTTGTAGCTGTGTTGGTCCCAGGATATTAGACACACACTATTGTTGGTCTAATAAAATATATTATCTCACCCGCCTCTCTAATAAGACTTTTCTAGTCACTGTGTGAAAGGCTTTTTGAAATCTATGAAATTTATGTACAGTGGTGATTAAAATTTGATTGACAGTTCTATGATGAAATTTAGGGTTACTATTAGATCTATGCATGATTTCTCCTGTCTGAACTCTGCCTGTTCTTGTTGTAGCTTTAAATCTACTGCTTTCTTTAGTTTGTCTAGGATAATGAGTATAAGTATTTTACTTGGAATGGACAGCAATTGACTTCCCAGTTTTTTCACTGACTGCTTGTCTCTCTCACCAACATAAATTGGTCCAATAAAAGATATTACCTCATCCACCTTGTCTCTTTAGTGTCCTTTGTTTGGCAGCTTCAGTATATGACCATTTCCCCACTCATTTAATACTTTCTTCTTCCCATAACTTTTGTAAGAGGCCTACCAAAATGCCTATAATATTGTATGAGTCTGCCTTAAAGTCCTCCTTTGGGATTTGGTCTGGATTTGGTGCCTTTCCCATTTTTAACCAATTTACTGCCCTCTCTACTTCTACTCTAGTGATAAGTCCTAATTCAACATCCAGATATTCTTCTTCCTCTATGTCTGGAGTGTTGTCCACTTGCTCAGAAGCTGACTTAAATACTACCTCATATATTTGTTTGTTCTGTTGTCTTTGCTGTTAAATTACCCTCATTGTCATGGACTGGTTAGCTTGTCTTTGTTCTTTTTCCTGACAACTATCTAGTGATATTGTATAGTGTCTTCATGCCATTTTGTGCTGCAGAGCTCTGTGCATCTGTTGCCATTTTGTCTATAGAATCCTTTTGCCTTTCCTTTCACTTTTTTTGATCTTCTTGTTCTTTGTGGCATAATCCTCCTCAAATCACTGTTCTTGTTCTGGACAGAGTTAATTTTACATCTTCTATTTTCTGCCATGTATCCTCAGACAACCATTCATTGTGTGTTTTTTCCTGAATCCCAGCATTTCTTTGCAGGTTTTATTAAAGTTTCCTTTACACATTTCCATTTGCCTTCTACAGGTCCGTTTTCTACATCTTCAAGTGCCAAGTATCTGTTTGGGCAATTCTAAACTCTTGTTGTGTTGTCATCTGTTTTAGCTTGATGATAATATAACGTGGGCATCTCTGTTGTTTAGTTCTCTTTTTTTTTTCTTATTTTTATTCTCACTTAAGACACCACTAATTCATGGGCCATTCCCACATCTACCCCATTTCTGCTACTTACATCCTCTAAAGTTCTTCTCCAGTTGTGCCAAATTGTAACATGATAAATTTGGTTCTCAGTTCTGTGATCTGGTGACCTCCAAGTTATCTGGTGAATAGTATGGTGAGGGAAAATAGTTCCTCCAATGACTAGGTCATTGATTCCACAAAAATCAGTAAACATTTCACCATTTTCATTCATTTTACTGAGGCCTTGTTTCCCCATTATTATTTCCCTGCCAGTGCGAATGCTTCATACTTTAGAATTCATGTCTGCAGCTACTAGGAGGACATCCCTTTTTGGAACCTGTCTACTATTCTCTGTAGCTGTTCATAGTTTTCTTTTTCTTCTTGGTGAGATTGATTTGTTAGAGCATAGCACTGAATAATGGACACTTTCTGGAACTTTGATGTAAATTATGCCATTATAATCCATTCCAAAACTGGTGCCCATCCTATCAAACTTTTAGCTGTGCCCACACCATTTCTGTGTACATCACTGGCATTTGTTAGCCCAGAATATAATAGGATATGTCCAGCTGACAAAATTAATTGTCCTGTTGTTACTCATCTTACTTCATGTAGGCCTAGTGTATTTAGTTTATATCTGCCCATTTCTTTTGTTACTTGGGTCATTTTACCAGACTCATGTAGTGTCCGCACGTTCCACATATCAATTTTAGTTATGGATTTAGGAGAGAGCAAATTCATTCATTTATCCTTCCCCATGGACTGTGCATTTATGTGGTGGGAAAGCTTGTGTGCTGTTCTGACCCTGAGAGCTATGCTTACTGGAGTATAAATATTAGGACCATGCATACCTGACATGTCAAAGTGTAGGAGCCAGACCAAAGGCAGTCCACCAGTCCTACTGGTAGGGGTGGGAGTGGGCTAATGACCCATTCCTGTTAAAAATAATAAACAAAAACAAAGCTGTTACAGAAACCTACATTGCCACTTAGCTCAACAAACTCAACTCAGCTCAGTTAGACCTAGAAGAGATATGATGTGAAGTGGCCAGACCTGTAAGGTAGCTACTCTGCTGATGAATTTGCTCTCAAAAACAAGGCCAGGCAGGCAATCTGATTTCTGGCATTTCCTGACTTTTGAGTGCTTGATTTTGTTACTTTAATAATGTTCTTTAGCTGTTGTTTTTTATATGTATTTTCCTAGCTTTAAAAAAAAAGAAAACTGACACCCACACCTGGGGCATCTGCAGGACTGGAACCTTTAAATCCACTGCACAGACCTCTGCCACTTGAGGTAATGGAGTAACTGATAAGAATAGTAGTTTGTCATCATCTATATGGACCAGTGATAGAGAGGGATGGGATACCTTGCTAGTGGTTTCACAGATATCTACTGATACCAGAAGAATGGTGAGATGCAGGAATCTCGAGTTCCATTCCAGGTTCTGAAGAGGAGTATGTTCCAGTGGGCACAGACTCTTCTGCCCATTGCCTCCACTCTTGATGCCTTCTGCCCTGTTCCCCACAACCTATCCCAGTCCTGTCTCTTCCCCATCAATGGCTCCTTGTCCCAGTCATATTCTCTTCACCTAGCCAGTCCCAGTCTCCACTCCTCAGGATTCTCATCCCAATCCCAGTATCCTTGTCCAGCAAGTTCCTCTCTCTCCTCCACTTCCAGTCTTAATCGCCTTGTCCAGCTATTCCCTGGGCCCAGGTCCTTGTTCCCAGTTTCTGTGCCCAGCCAGTCCCAGCTCTCTTTGTGACCCTCTCAATGTGCACTGGCAGAGGGCCCACTATACTGTAGCTCATATCAGGCCTGACACACTCACTACTCTCAACACACGGTTATCATAATATGTATCTAAATAGCATTTTGTTATGTATCATATGTAAACTGGTGACATACTGGTCCTGAAAATCATTGCATGATGTGAGTACAGGTTGTGTACAAAGAGTTATATGTGTGTGTGCTGGAAATATGGTCTTAAAATAAGTTTGGGTGGGACTGCATACATTGAGCCTGCCCTAGACACAGGAATGTTGATTCCCCTGTCTGACTGGCTTGATTACAAGCAGAGGACAATGGAAACACAGTTTTATATATAAGGAAAACAAAACAATCAAGCTAACAGGCAATGGAGGAAGGAGCTTAGTGAGCTCAAAGGGGATCAGAATCTGCACCTCAGGAAGTCTTCGTGGCTCTTGAGGAAGAGACAATTGACTTTGGGTAATATAAAGGTAGCCAAAAGACTTATCTGTCACCTTGGGAACATAAGATACAGCACCCTCTGACACTGTGAAAGTTGGATCCTCTAGCCTGGAGGTCTAGAAATGACAGTAACTTGATGTAGGTAAGAGACCTGCTTAGCCAAAGATTGTAATTTGCTCACATTAAGTTTTTAGTCACTAGAAAGCATGTTTATTTTGTTTTGTTTATAACCATACCTGTCTCTTTTTCTCTTGCTTAGTATCACTTACATCTCTGTTCTTTGTTAATGAACTTAATCTTAGTTTTACATAAACCATCTCAGTGCTGTTATATTGAAGTAAGTGTGAGTCCTCAGCTAGATTAGCAGTCTGGTGTGTGCTCTCTCTCTTTGGAGGCAGCAAATGTAATAATTTCTGTGAGTGTCCAGTGAGAGGGACTGAACACTGCAGAGAGATGTCTGATTGTTAACCTGCAAGGCAAGGTTTAGACTGGCAGAGTCTTGAGGTGTTTGCTGGCAAGGCAGATAAGCTGGAGTGTCAGGAAGCGACAGTGTAGCAGCACCAAAGCTCTCACTTGCTGAGGCAGAGGGGTAGTGCTGTGGCTTACAGTTCTGGATGTTCTGAGCAAAATGTCACACTCCCCATACACTCAAGCTCCTTATTAGATTTGTTTTGCCTCCTGCCCCCAGCAGAGGGGGGGGGGGTCATTGAGAACACAGAAGAGACAAGTTCCTGCTGTCAGTTCAGGTGTCTGGCCCTGACACAGCCCACAGCAGCCCAAAGCTGTAATTGCAGAAAAGTCCAACTTCACCCCTTTAGCCCCAGGCTGGAGCATGCCCCTTGCCAATGGAATCTTGGGGAAATTTAGATACTAAAATCTAAGTATTGACTACTGGGCAAGTATGAACTGTGATTTCTCAAAGGTTTATAACTTGACCACATTTGGGAAGATTTTCACAGGAATAACAAAGGGTAGTCATGACACAAAGACCACCCTGTGCCCATTTCAAGTTCCTCTTCCAAAGCATGGGGCTGACAGAGATTTTCAAAGTAAGTAAAGGATGCCAGAATTTTTTAAGAGGAGCAAAACAATGTGTTTTTTCCCCAGACTTGTTCTCAGAAATGGCTGAAACATTTGAGCTGAAATTTTCCAAGCTAGGTGTCTTCCTCAGTCTGAATTTTTATAAAATATTTCAGTCAAAACAGCTAAGTTGGCTAAAGTCATAAGCAACTGGAAACAGGGTCTTATCATAGAAAGTATGAGGCAACCTTAATAACAGGTTGTTTTACCAGCCCTGTCTATAATATAGACATAAAAACAAAGAAAAGAGAAGAATCCATTTTATAAATAAATAAAATAAAATGGGCTAATTGTTAACTCCATATATAATTTCTTTTCATCTTTCCTTATAAATCAACCCTTACTGTCCAAGTAACAAACATAGTGAGGTAAAAATCTCAGTTGCATGCTATCAGCTTTATCTAGGGTTGGAGAAAGAATAGGAATACATGCGTAACACTGTGTTATAAGTGAACCATGATCACAGTTTGACGCTTGAAATATAATCATGTGCTCCTTTCATTTACTTATGCAACACTACAGCAATGAAATGGTTGTGTGCTTTTATATTTGTACTAGCATCACTCCAATTCTTAAATCACCCACTTGACTGGGCATAGGGAATCAAAAAACCATCCTGTTATATCCAGAAGATAATTAGATGAGCCAGCCCCAGAAGGTGTCACCATGAGCTGTCCCACTTGGCGTTAACTTCACAGGCTGGAATGTTGAAGTTTTGTTGTTAAACCACTAGTAAAGCAGGATTCAAAGCCCATTGAAAGACTCTCACTGACTTCACTGGATTTTGGATTGACCCTTAATCTCCTAATTTGATTGCAAGTTTTACTGAGGGCTAATTTCTTTGCTTTAGTCAGACACTTTGAAATTCAGTCTTATTTAAGTAAATCCTCAGGAGGAATGCCCTTTTGTCCTTTTTATTCTTGTGAAAAGGACAAAATAGAGGTCTAAGTAAATCCTCTATTTTTGTATGGTTACTACTAGCATAACCTACACCTGTTTCATTCAGTGCCCCAGATGGACCATCTTGGGGTAGAATTAGGGTTGTGTAGTAAATGTCGTTGTTGTTTGTGGAACTCTGAAGCATTTGTTGAAGAAGTAGAAGGAGTTTAGTGAACGAGACAGTGGATTTCAGGAAGAAAAAAGTGTGATGTCCTAGTTAAGGCAGTTGAATGCCACCTCAGAAAGCTGGATTCTATCCCTGCCTTTGCCACAGAGTTTCTGTGCTATGGAGGCAAATCAGTTACACCAAACTTTTCAGAAATGGCCATTAGCTGTATGCGCCTCATTTTTTGGATTCCATCTTGGCACCCTGGAGACTGATTTGCAGAAATGCTGAGATCTCACAACTGCAAGTGAAATCAAGGGATGCTATATGTTAAAGATAGAAAGTGCTATCTAATGCTAAGTAATCTGAAAAATCAGGTTCTAGGTGTCTCGAATTGGGCATCCAGAACTAGTGAAGACTTTTGACCTTAATTTTGCTGTTCTTCAGCTCCCCATGTGTAAAATGGAGATAATACCCCCTCTTTCACAGGAGTGTTGTGAAAATAAATTAATTAATGTTTGTGAATCACGTGAATGCTATAGTGATGACTGCCACAGATAAATCCAGGAGAAAATTATTACTTCTGTCTCCAGATCAGGGTTTGAATGGTGTGCAGTAAATAAAGCATAGGGCCAGATATTGAATAAAGGGGCTGAATACACACAAAGGGGCTGAATTAAGGTTAACCTTAATTCTGGCTATTCCTAACTTTTGAGTGCTTGACTTTGCAACCTTAACAATGCTCTTCTAAAAATCTATTTATTTATTTGAGCTGTTTTAATGGGTTTACAAATCCTTGCCATGCAAATATGAGACAAAACAATAATCATTACAACAGTGAGCTTTTGTTTAGAGAAACATTATACACTAATATAAGCATCTGATCTCTCTATTTAACAGGATGTGACCAGAGAGAGTCTTTACACTACTCCTGACAAATGCTCTTCTAGTGCATTTAATACACTTGACTAGTGGCCATGGAAGATGGTGGTGAAGCTGCTTTAGGGTCCTGTGGTTGGGTTGTGGGATGGATGGGCCTTTATATCACCCAAATTTACAAGGAAAAAATATTACAAACTATCCTGGGACTGTATTACCTTCCCACTAAGCCTCATGCATGGTAGGCATTCTCCTTTAAGGGAGGTAGTATTGGGGTTGCTGTGGCCAAGGAGAATGCCTAGTATTGCTGCTCTAATGGAGTGAGGTGTGGGGCATATGCCAGCTGTGAAGGTCACAGGTTTACCATTGATTCCCCACTATCCGTGCCGATCCATGAGGACCAGCAGCCATTGGGGCAGGATCCAATGGCCTGTTCCATAACTGTTCCACTAGGGACTGGAGTTACCTATGTGGAGGGGAACCTCTGTGAGGGGAACCTCATAGAGATTTCCTTCTCTTCACACAGCTTTAAATTGGGAAGAGGCAATGTAGACCATAAGTGCCAGATTTTGTATTTCGGGGCACCCCCTATTTATTCTCCTTGTCCCTTAATCTCCTCTCTTCTTTCCCATTTGAAGGTCACATGGACAGGAAGCTGATGACCATGTCAGCATGATGGTCTATAACACTAAGAGCAGGCAGAGCTAGCTCAATTTAATGCACTAAAGGCCTGACTCAAAGCCCATTGAAGGCAATATAACACTCCAGTCTCACATTCCAACCAGGCCTGTCTTGCACATAAGAGGGTCACACAGAAATTGGGCTCCTTCAGTCATAGACTTTGGAGATCTCCAGAAGCTGGCTGTGGGAAGAAACAGGCACATTCTTATTGTTGAAGCTGTAACAATATGATTGAGCTCCTCTCTTAAACCCTGGAGCACAATGTTATTTCTGAATTATATCTACCGGGGGAACATTCCATCTCTTTGCAAATGAGCAAGTTGTTCTAATTTGTTTGATCAAATGAATGCAATTTGTGCCAAGGAGTCATTGGCCTGAAAGGTATATGCAAAGCATTGCTGAAATAAAGCAATTGGCTTATTGCATTTTGACAAATAATTGTTCAAAATAAAAAGTAATTGCCTTTTAGCTCAGTGGTTTGAGCATTGGCCTGTTAAACCCAGGGTTGTGAGTTCAATCCTTGAGGGGCCACTTAGGGATCTGGGGCAAAATCAGTACTTGGTCCTGCTAGTGAAGGCAGGGGGCTGGACTCGATGACCTTTCAAGGTCCCTTCCAGTTCTAGGAGATAGGCTATCTCCATTATTAAAAAATAATAATAATAATAATTTGAATGCTCTATCGCTTGCACTAGGTGCCAAGGAGTGGACTGTGTGCTGGTTTTATCTGTGTAGGGCTGGGAGGGAAGACCTCCTATCTCCCCAGTTGGTGGAGCTGTGAAGGAGCCACCCCATGTCTGCTAGTGAAGCTCTGACCCTGCAGTAGCCACATGTTGCCCTTTATTTGACTGCCTTGTGCCCATTTCTCAACATTCTCTGCATGCAGCTCTGTATTATTCCCTCATGGAGCTGTGCTCCATGTCGTACAATGGGTGCTCGCCCTAAATTCTGCTTTTATCTCCCTGTGCATAATGGAATCATAATGGAATCTTTTCACCATGGAGAAGTGGCCAGAATGGCCAGTGTTACCATCAGTCTATAATGTACACTTTTCTCTACTGCATGGCTGCATCCTTTTTGAAATCTAGAATTAAAGTCTGGAATATCAGTGTAATAACTATGGCCAGAAGGAATGAACCTGCTCCAGTAAATCATCAGAAAAAGAAGCAAAAGAGAGTCTTATTAAACCACAGAACTTGAAAAGACTATGAGCTATTATTCATGAGAGCTAATTCAATAAGCCAACTAAAGCAGTAACTCACTTTTATCTTTTTCTGATGCTAAAAAATTCCTGTTCAACTTCTGATTTTATATTCAGTGAAATAATATTAGATTCTAATCACGTAAGCACTCTGACTTTAGTCTGAAAGTATAAAGGGCAAAAGCTGCCTTCCTCAAATACCTACTCTATGGTGCTTGTAACAAACCTGTAAGATGATGATGTGCTTGGAGATCCTGGCAATTCATTGACTGAGCATGGTTGGGTAGGCATGGATTTTTATTTTGAATTCTGAAACTTTTTTCTCTGAGTGCAAATAACATCCTAAATTTTCTCCAAAAACAGACTTTTGTGATTTAATTTATTAATGCTTCTTCAGTGATATTGGCAAAAATAGATGCCTAGATGGATCATGGATTGGAAACCTACCAGTTCTAATCCACCTCAGGGCAGCAGAAGTATAAAGTCATTACCATATGAACACAAGTAGGTGAAGGGGTCTCAGAGCAGGTCCTAGTGAACAGGTGTCTAAATCTCCCGGCCTGAGAACTGAGTGAGCATGAAGAACGAAGCATCCTATTGCCTTTATAGATAGTCCATCCTGCTCATATTTGAAGAAAAGACATATTGGAAGAAGAGTTTGCACTTCTGTTGCCCGCATCATTCCTTTTCTGTGGATGAATGTAGGACATCAGTTTCCCCAGCTCTCAGTCTGACAACTTTCACAAGCAATTAAAAAAAGTATCCTTGATAGGCAAGAGGGCTTCCCAGGTCTTTCAGTCTCAGGGGCCTGTTATGATATTAGGTAAGTCTTGTATCATATTTAGAGCTGGCTGGAAGACAATTCTGTTTCAGGGCAACTTTCAAGGTTTCAAAATTTGTCTTGTTGCCCAGGTCAGATTGGCCAGGTTTTTTTCACCTTTGCAGCATGGACCGTGGCCAGTTGCTGGTTCAAACTAGAGTAAATGGTGAATTCTCTGTAACTTTAAATCTTTAAATCAAGATTTGAGAACTGCAGTAACTCAGTCAGAGGTTATGGGCCTATTACAGGAATGAATAGGTGAGGCTCTATGGTCTGTGATGTGCAGGGGGTCAGACTATATCATCGGTTCTCAAACTTCATTGCACCGCAACCTCTTCTGACAACAAAAATTACTACATGACCCCAGGATGGGGGACTGAAGCCTGAACCCGCCTGAGGTCTGCTGCTCTAGGGTGGTGGGGGGGGGGAGGGAGAGGAGGAAGAGGGGGACAAAGCCAAAGCCGAAGCCCGAGCCCCTCCACCCTGGGGGTGGAAAGCCAAAGTCCCAGACAGTGTGGCCCAGACTTCAGCTTTGGCCCCAGCAAGTCTAACACCAACCCTGGTGACCCCATTAAAATGGGGTTGTGACCCACTTTGGGGTCCCTACCCACAGTTTGAGAACCCTTGGACTGGATGATCATGATGGTCCCTTCTGGCCTTACTGTCTATGAGAAAGCAAAACCTTTTTGACATTTTCATGAAACAGAATTGTGTAGAAACATGCATTTTTGGATTGAAAAGGTCAGGTTTACACTTGGGATCTCTGTCTGTCCGTAAGTGACTGGAGAGTCCTCCCTGGACCTCAGAAACCTTTGTGTTGAAAACTTTGCCTAAATTTGGACTTGGGTGCCTAACTTTAACTCAGTTTTAAAAATCTTGGCATAAGAAAAGTTGTTTTTGTTTGCATAGAAATTATTCACACTGATATTTTAGAAAT
Organism: Chrysemys picta bellii; assembly: GCF_011386835.1. Taxonomy (NCBI): domain Eukaryota; kingdom Metazoa; phylum Chordata; order Testudines; family Emydidae; genus Chrysemys; species Chrysemys picta. Next base: position 238,850,667 of record NC_088792.1, on the reverse strand, counting down.
ACAAGTATCACCTCCAAATGCTAAATTTCAACATTTAAGACATGGTATGCATCCTATTTCTCAAAATGTTTGGATTCCTTCTTGGGATGCAGCAGGAAATAAAGTTGATAAACTGACATCACTGTGACATGCCATGGTACAAGTTAGACCAGTGGTTCTCAAACTAGGGCCGCCGCTTGTTCAGGAAAAACCCCTGGCGGGCAGGCTGGTTTGTTTACCTGCCATGTCCGCAGGTTCGGTTGATCACGGCTCCCACTGGCTGCGGTTCGCCGCTCCAGGCCAATGGGGGCTGCAGGAAACGGCGCAGGCTGAGGGACATGCTGGCCGCCCTTCCTGCAGCCCCCATTGGCCTGGAGCGGCAAACCACGGCCAGTGGGAGCCACGATTGGCCGAACCTGAGGACGTGGTAGGTAAACAAACTGGCCCGGCCCGCCAGGGGCTTTCCCTGAGCAAGCGGCGGCCCTAGTTTGAGAACCACTGAGTTAGACTGAGTAGCTGTGTCACCCCAACCCTCTAGTGTGGGGTGGCCTTTATAACGCTATGCTGCTGTAGCCTCCAGCATAGACTGCGCACAAACAGCCTCCAGCATGCAAGTCACTCACAGCTATGTCTGGATGTGAGCCAGGGCTGGTGGAAGGATGTTTTGTGCCCCACCGTCCCCGAGCCCCCACCCCTGCGACAGCTCCCCCCCTCCGCCCTGAGGTGCCCCCCCGTGGCAGCTCCCCACCCCCCACCCTGAGGCACCCCCCGCCCCAGCTCACCCTTGCCCCACCTCCTCCCCGAGCACGCCGTCGTTGCTTCACTTCTCCCGCCTCCCAGGCTTGCGGTGCCTAAGCTGATTGGTGCCGCAAGCCTGGGAGGCGGGAGAAGTGAAGCAGCTCACCCCTGCTCCACATCCTTCCTGAGCACACACCAAATAGAGTTTCCCAAACATTTCAGTTTAAACACATTGGATTAGATAAAACAGTAAAATAAGTTTATTGACTACAAAGAGAGCTTTTAAGTGAGTCCAAGTAATGATGCATAGAAGTCAGAAATTATTACAAGACAAGTAAAGATAAAATGCAACTGGTGCACTCTGGTAAGTGGCTGAGCCTTAATCAGTGGGCGGAGCATTCACATAGGCCAGGGCTTTATAAAGCAGTGCACAAACAACCAGGGAGCTTTTGCGACCAGGGGCTGCTAACAGGATGTTTCGCAAGGGAGTTTGGGAAGGGAGCGGGGGTCCCTTTATACCCCTTAAAACCTATAAACCAAACTACATTCAAAACCTTTTGCTTAAACTACCCTTTCATTAACTAGAGATAATGCAGGCAGAAGCCCAGCTGCAGAGTGGGGGCTATCCAGTTTATTGCACTAAGTGCAGCATGTATGATTATCTGCCCTGTGGGCGGGTGGCGTATGTGTGCATTCGGTGCAAGGAGCTCCTGGCCCTCAGAGACTACGTACGGACTTTGGAGGCCAGGGTAGCGGAACTGGAGGAGCTAAGGGAGGCACAGAGGTATGTTGATGAGGCTTTCCAGGACACTGTAGAATTGTCCCACCTCCGGTCAGACAGCCCCTGCGCTGTTGAGGAGGATGAAAGGCCCAGGGAAGCAGAGCAGTCAACGGGAGCAGAGGGAAACCTTCCCATAGTTCGGACCCTCCTTCCAGATGGTGCTGGGGTTACCTCTCGCACTGAGGTTGCCTCTCCCGGGGAGGGAACTCCAGTTGCTAGGAAAAGGCAGGTGTTAGTAATGGGAGTTTCGATCATTAGAAACGTAGATAGCTGGGTTTGTGATGACCGGGAGAACCGCATGGTGACTTGCCTGCCTGGTGCGAAGGTTGCGGATCTCTCGAGGCATCTAGACAGACTTATGTGTAGTGCTGGGGAGGAGCCGGTGGTCGTGGTACATGTAGGTACCAATGACATAGGGAAGGGTAGGAGAGATGTCCTGGAGGCCAAATTTAGGCTGCTAGGGAAGAGACTGAAATCCAGGACCTCTATGGTGACATTCTCAGAAATGCTCCCAGTTCCACGCGCAGGGCCAGGTAGGCAGGCAGAGCTTCAGAGTCTCAATGCGTGGATGAGGCGATGGTGTAGGAGGAGGGGTTTACTTTCATTAGGAAATGGGGAAACTTTTGGGATGGGGGGAGCCTATATAGGAGAGATGGGCTCCACCTAAACCAAAGTGGAACCAGACTGCTGGCACTAAACATTAAAAAGGTTGTAGAGCAGTTTTTAAACTAGGAGATGGGGGAAAGCCGACTGCTGCAGAGGAGCATGTGGATCGGACAGAGACTTCTCTTAGGGGAGAGTCCAATGATAGAGAATCTCCAGGTTATAGTCGGGAGCAGAGGATGGAGGAGGATAATGTAAGGTCCAGATCAGATGATAAACATTCACATAAAAAAGAATCTAACACATCAGAAAAGGGCAGACAAATAAACAGTGACAAGTTTTTAAAGTGCTTGTACACAAATGCTAGAAGTCTAAATAATAAGATGGGTGAACTAGAGTGCCTCATGATAAAGAAGGATATTGATATGCATCCGAAGAAGTGGGCTGTAGTCCACGAAAGCTTATGCTCTAATAAATGTGTTAGTCTCTAAGGTGCCACAAGTACTCCTGTTCTTCTTTTTGCGGATACAGACTAACACGGCTGCTACTCTGAAAATTTATATAATAGGCATCACAGAAACTTGGTGGACTGAGAGCAATCAATGGGACACAATCATTTCGGGGTACAAAATATATCGGAAGGACAGAACAGGTCGTGCTGGGGGGGGGAGAGGGAGTGGCACTATATGTGAAAGAAAATGTAGAATCAAATGAAGTAAAAATCTTAAGTGAATCCACATGTTCCATAGAATCTCTATGGATAGAAATTTCATGCTCTAATAAGAATATAACATTAGGGATCTATTATAGACCACCTGACCAGGACAGTGATAGTGATGATGAAATGCTAAGGGAAATTAGAGAGGCTATCAAAATTAAGAACCCAATAATAGTGGGGGATTTCTATTATCCCCATATTGACTGGGAACATTTCACTTCAGGATGAAATGCAGAGATAAAATTTCTCGATACTTTAAATGACTGCTTCATGGAGCAGCTGGTACGGGAACCCACAAGGGGAGAGGCAACTCTAGATTTGGTCCTAAGTGGAGCGCAGGAGCTGGTCCAAGAGGTAACTATAACAGGACCGCTTGGAAATAGTGACCATAATACAATAGCATTCAACATCCCTGTGGTGGGAAGAACATCTCAACAGCCCAACATTGTGGCATTTAATTTCAAAAGGGGGAACTATGCAAAAATGAGGGGGTTAGTTAAACAGAAGTTAAAAAGTACAATGACTAAAGTGAAATCCCTGCAAGCTGCATGGGCGCTTTTTAAAGACACCATAATAGAGGTCCAACTTCAATGTATACCCCAAATTAAGAAACACAGTAAAAGAACTAAAAAAGAGCCACCGTGGCTTAACAACCATGTAAAAGAAAAAGGGAGAGATAAAGACTTCCTTTAAAAAGTGGAAGTCAAATCCTAGTGAGGCAAATAGAAAGGAGCATAAACACTGCCAAATTAAGTGCAAGAATGTAATAAGAAAAGCCAAAGAGGAGTTTGAAGAACGGCTAGCCAAAAACTCCAAAGGTAATAACAAAATGTTTTTAAGTATATCAGAAGCAGAAAGCCTGCTAAACAACCAGTGGGGCCCCTTGATGATCGAGATACAAAAGGAGCGCTTAAAGACGATAAAGTCATTGCGGAGAAACTAAATGGATTCTTTGCTTCAGTCTTCACGACTGAGGATGTTAGGGAGATTCCCAAACCTGAGCCGGCTTTTGTAGGTGACAAATCTGAGGAACTGTCACAGATTGAAGTGTCACGAGAGGAGGTTTTGGAATTAATTGATAAACTTAACATTAACAAGTCACCGGGACCAGATGGCATTCACCCAATAGTTCTGAAAGAACTCAAATGTGAAGTTGCAGAACTATTAACTAAGGTTTGTAACCTGTCCTTTAAATCGGCTTCTGTACCCAATGACTGGAAGTTAGCTAATGTAACGCCAATATTTAAAAAGGGGTCTAGAGGTGATCCCGGCAATTACAGACTGGTAAGTCTAATGTTGGTACTGGGCAAATCAGTCGAAACAATAGTTAAGAATAAAATTGTCAGACACATAGAAAAACATAAACTGTTGAGCAATAGTCAACATGGTTTCTGTAAAGGGAAATCGTGTCTTACTAATCTATTAGAGTTCTTTGAAGGGGTCAACAAACATGTGGACAAGGGGGATCCAGTGGACATAGTGTACTTAGATTTCCAGAAAGCCTTTGACAAGGTCCCTCACCAAAGGCTCTTATGTAAATTAAGTTGTCATGGGATAAAAGAGAAGGTCCTTTCATGGATTGAGAACTGGTTAAAAGACCGGGAACAAAGGGTAGGAATTAATGGTAAATTCTCAGAATGGAGAGGGGTAACTAGTGGTGTTCCCCAGGGGTCAGTGCTCGGACCAAACCTATTCAACTTATTTATAAATGATCTAGAGAAAGGGGTAAACAGAGAGGTGGCAAAGTTTGCAGATGATACTGAACTGCTCAAGATAGTTAAGACCAAAGCAGACTGTGATGAACTTTAAAAAGATCTCACAAAACTAAGTGATTGGGCAACAAAATGGCAAATGAAATTTAATGTGGATAAATGTAAAATAATGCACATTGGAAAAAATAACCCCAACTATACATACAATATGATGGGGGCTAATTTAGCTACAACAAGTCAGGAAAAAGATCTTGGAGTCCTCGTGGATAGTTCTCTGAAAATGTCCGCGCAGTGTGCAGAGGCTGTCAAAAAAGCAAACAGGATGTTAGGGATCATTAAAAAGGGGATAGAGAATAAGACTGAGAATATATTATTGCTCTTATATAAATCGATGGTGCGCCCACATCTCGAATACTGCGTACAGATGTGGTCTCCTCGTCTCAAAAAAGATATACTGGCACTAGAAAAGGTTCAGAAAAGGGCAACTAAAATGATTAGGGGTTTGGAACGGGTCCCATATGAGGAGAGATTAAAGAGGCTAGGACTCTTCAGCTTGGAAAAGAGGAGACTAAGGGGGGATATGATAGAGGTATATAAAATCATGAGTGATGTGGAGAAAGTGGATAAGGAAAAGTTATTTACTTATTCCCATAATACAAGAACTAGGGGTCACCAAATGAAATTAATAGGCAACAGGTTTAAAACAAATACAAGGAAGTTCTTCTTCACGAAGCGCACAGTCAACTTATGGAACTCCTTATCTGAGGAGGTTGTGAAGGCTAGGACTATAATAGCATTTAAAAGAGAACTGGATAAATTCATGGTGGTTAAGTCCATTAATGGCTATTAGCCAGGATGGGTAAGGAATGGTGTCCCTAGCCTCTGTTTGTCAGAGGATGGAGATGGATGGCAAGAGAGAGATCACTTGATCATTGCCTGTTGGTCCACTCCCTCTGGGGCACCTGGCATTGGCCACTGTCGGTAGACAGGATACTGGGCTAGATGGACCTTTGGTCTGACCCGGTACGGCCGTTCTTATGTTCTTATGTGCCTAACTTAACAAAGTATGTTTAAGGCTACGATTTAGTGATGGATATTTTTAGTAAAAGTCCTGGGCAGGTCACGGGCAATAAACAAAAATTCACGGCTTGTGACCTGTCCATGACTTATACTATAAATACCCCTAACTAAATCTAGGGGGGCACTGCTGGGGCGGGGGCCCAGAGCCAGTGGCACCAGCTGCTGGGGGCCACCGAGCAGTGGTTCCTCCAGCCCCCCCCGGGATCGCTGCGGGGGGTGTGAGGGGGAGAGGACTGCTGCTTGGGGTGGCCCGCCCCGGGAGGGGGAAGGTGGGGCCAGTGGCACCAGCTGCTGGGGGCCACTGAGCAGCAGTTGCTCCAGCCACCCTGGGACCACTGCTCAGGTGGTCCCCAGGCCAGCTGCACTGGCTGCTGCTCGGGCAGTCCCCAGGGCCAGCTGCCCAGGGCTGCCCGAGCAGCGGCCAGTGTGGCTGTCCCCAGGGTCACTTGAGCAGCTGGCCCCAGGGCCAGCTGCTTGGGCGGCCCTGGGATCAGCCACACTGGCCACTGCAGAAGTCATGGAGCCCTAACTATGATAAATTCAAACCAAAGGTTTCTCACCACATGCTGTTAGCAGTCTTACTGACCAAACTTCTTAGGTCAGGACCCCTTCTCCTAGAATCCAACCAATGGGTCCTTTGTTGCTACAAGTGCTGTGAATGTGAGGGGCAGGGAGAGAGAGAAGGAGTGTCTTGGTGTGTTTGCCTCTGCTTTTGATAGTTTCAGTCCTCCTTTTGAAAAACATTTCCAGCTGGGTACCAGGAGACAAAAAGTCTATGTGGAAGGATGTTCCTTGCTGCTTTTTTCTCACCTGTTTGAGCTTCCTTTGTCTCCCCTTGTGTCTGGCTTGATGACTCTGTTTAGTGCTTAAATGCAAGTTAAGCAGAGTACACATTCCTTTGTTTAGGACAGACCTGGTAGCAAACTTCTGCTTGGGTAGGGCTGTGGTTTGGAACATGTGTTAATAACATCATTCAGGGAAATCTTATAATTTCATATACAGTGTTGCCACACATATTTTACCAGGACAATAATGACCAGCAAATTATGAGTTTTCAGATGATATCTCATGAGGCATACTTTGTACCAAGAATATTACAATAGTGTGCAGGGTGTGGACACGGGGTACATTCTGTCACAATCGTATACTCCCAAGGCCCTTTGCAATCAACATGGGTCTTAACACATAAAATAAAATTTAAGTAACGTTTTGGTGCTGTCTCAAAATGTAGACAAGGAAACAAAGACTGTAACCTCATCTCAACTGGTGCAGTTGCATTAAGATATTGCAGCCCACCATATCTTAAATGCAGTGGCGGATTAATAATTTTGCCGCCCCTAGGCTGGGAAATAATTGCCGCCCTGGCCCCGCCCCGACTCCACCCTTTCCCCGCCCCCATTTCAACCCCCTCCCCAAAGTGTCCGCCCCAACTCCGCCCCCTCCCTTCCCCTATTGGATCCCTTCCCCAAATCCCCACCCCTGGCCCCGCTTCTTCCCCCAGCGCGTGGCGTTCCCCCTCCTCTCCCCTCCCTCCATGCCCCGTGAAACAGCTGTTTCGCGGCGCAAGTGCTGGGAGGGGAGAGAAATAGGACACCGCGGCAAGCTTGCAGAGGAGGCGGAGGTGGGCTGGAGCGGGGGGCGGGGCGCGGAGGTGAGTTGGAGCAGGGGGGCGGGGCGCGGAGGTGAGTTGGAGCAGGGGGGCGGGGCGCGGAGGTGAGCTGGAGCAGGGGGGCGGGGCACGGAGGGGAGCTTCCACCCCTGAAAATTTGCCGCCCTAGGCCTAGGCTTTGTCGGACTAGGCAATAATACGGCGCTGCTTAAATGGGATCATGTAATATGGGGAGTACACTGCAAATATAACAATAAGAGTTTCAGGAAGACAACTGTAAAATTCCTTGCTTCTGTCAATTTGTGCCATAATGACCTTGGTAGACTATCAGTCTAGAGTCAGTAGACTGGGATGGATTGAGTTCCAGCCCTTAATGATGTTGTTCTTGTGGGCTTGCTTATCATATGCATCATTAATTAGGTACCTGGCTGAGCTGATAGGCCTGTTCAGCATTCGATTTTTGACACAAGAGATTCATTCAGACAACTGTAATTCTCCCTTGGTGAAATCCTGGCCCCACTGAAGATCATAGATTTGAAGAGTTTGAGACCTGAAGGAACCATTAGATCGTCCAGTCTGACTCCTATATGGAGCCGAATAACTTGCATTTGGCTAAAGCATATCTTCCAGAAAGGCATCCAGTCTTGATTTGAAAACATCAATAGCTGGAAAACATCAATACATTGAAAATGCATCACTTTTGTTTGGCTTCAGCTTCCAGACATTGGTTCTTGTTATGCCTTTCTCTGCTAGACTAAAGAGCCCATTAGTATCTGCTATTCTCTGTAAAGGTATTTATACCCTGTAATCAAGTCACCTCTCAACCTTCTTTTTGATAAACTAAGCAAATTGAGCCATCTAAATCTCTCACTGTAAGGTATGTTCTGAAGCCCTTGAATCATTCCTGTGGCTCTTTTCTGCACACTCTTCAGTTTTTCAACATCCTTTTAAAAATGTGGACACCAGAACTGTAAACAGTATTCCAGTGTCAGTTTCCCTAATACTATATACAGAGGTCGCTACTCCCCTCTCAACGGGACTTCAATCGAACCAGGATTTCACCCCCAGCGTTTTACCTTTCTTCCACCCTGCATGCCCGTTGCATTTTGCATGTCAAATAGGTCACTCAGGAACATAGAAATTGATTAGACCAGTGTGTTATCTAATGCAGTACTCTATCTGGCAGTGGCCAGTGCCAGATGTTGGCCACTGACCATGACCAGGGCCATGACTGAACTTACAGTTCATGACTGAACTGACTTACATGCCTGAACTGACCACTCCTGCTTGGGGATTTTTTAGTATATGGGTTTTTGAATTAGAGGACTGGAGGCTGTTGTTAGGGCCCTACCAAATTCACGGTCCATTTTGGTCAATTTCACGGTCATAGGATTTTAAAAATCATAAATTTCATGATTTCAGATATTTAAATCTGAAATTTCATGGTGTTGTAATTGTAGGGGTTCTGACCAAAAATGAGTTGGGGGTGGTTTGCAAAGTTATTGTAGCGGGGGTGGGGGGAGGTTGTGATACTGCTACCCTTAGATCTGCTCTGCTGGGATCCCAGCTCTGAAGGCAGAGCCGCTGACAGCAGCAGACAGAAGTAAGGATGGCATGGTATGTTACTTCTGTGCTGCTGCCTGCAGAACTGGGCCCTCAGTAAGCAGCTGCGACTCTCCGGCTGCCAAGCTCTGAAGGCAGCAGTGCAGAAGTAAGGATGGAGTGGTATGGTATTGCCACCCTTCTATGCAATTGCTGGCGGGGCACTGCCTTCAGAGCTGGATACCTGGCCAACAACCACCACTCTCCGGCCACCCAGCTCTGAAGGCAGCGCAGAAGTAAGGGTGGCAATACTGTGCCCCCCCAAAAATAACCTTGTAACCTCCCCCGGTAAGGACCCCCAATTTGAGAAACACTGCTCTTCCCCATGAAATCTGTATCGTATAGGGTAAAAGCACACAAAAGACCAGATTTCACGGGGGGAGACCAGATTTCACAGTCCGTGATGTATTTTTCGTGGCCATGAATTTGGTAGGGCCCTAGTTATTGAACAAGAAAATTCCAGAAATAAAGAGTTTTAGTTGAGAGAGGTGAGAGCCAGGAATTAATGCATGCTACATGCTGACTGTTAGACTACGGCCTTAGGATAGTCATTTAATTTCCTGGCCTCAGTTTCCCTATCTGTAATATTGAGACAAATGTAATTTACCTTTCATACCCTTGAGAGAAAGGCAATTATTGCATTAAAGTGGTTAGTATTACTATAGCAACAGAGCTTTTCATTATACTTGAAGTATTCAGGTAATTATAATATTTGAGTTTATTGTAAATTTAATTTTACGCTATAATCTCTCCCTTCTGTATAACATAAATGACACAAACAAAATCCTTAGCTCTCAGCATTGCCTTGTAGATAGGGTAAACTATATTATTTCATTGGTATAAGGACAATGTATTTAAGGACAAAGACAAAACAGAGCATGTGGTGTAATAATTCACACCTAGTGAAACTTTGCAGACATTGATCTGACACAATTATTATTTTAGAATGCACTACCACTATTTAATAATGCTATTTAAAATATATTACTGAACTGAAATGTGTAGTATATTCTATGCTCTCCAAAAGTGCTGTATTTACTTTGAAATGATTACTTCTAAGTAATGAGATGTACTTTCTGAGCAGTGAATTATTCTGCATTTCAGTCACTGCTCACACTTCTTATCAGACCCATTCAAATTCTTCCACCTGTAAAATATATTAGTCAGAGTAAGGATTGCAGGGTTGGGTCCTGAGATTGGGTTTAATATTATTTTTTCAATATAAGAGTACTTCACTGAACCATACTAATATCTGGGAGACCCATTGTGAATTGTGGTATTTGTTGAATTTTGAGAATTAGACCCTGGGCAAAATCATGGAAAGGTTGACATGGGATGTAATCAGTTAGTAATTAAAGGATGCAAATGGCATAATTAGTGCCAGTCAACATGGTTTTAAGGAGAATAAGTCTTATTAGACCAACTGGATATCATTTTTCGGTGAAATTACAAATTTGGTTGACAAAAGCAACTGTGCTGACATAATATTATTACTTAGACTTCTGTAAGGCTGTAATTTGACTTAGACCCAAATGACATTTTGATTAAACAAAATTAGCACTATACTAAATCAGTTCAGTCCATATTAAATGAATAAAAAACCTGGTTAGCTGAAAGATCTCAGATAGTAATTGTAAATGAGGTATCATCATCCAGTGGTGGGGTGTTCCTCGGGGGGTCCCACAGGGAGTTGTTCTGGGACCAATGCTATCCAATATCCAATGATATGGAAGAAAATATAAAATCGTTGTTGGTAAAATGCACAGATGACACAAAAATTGATGGCATGCTAAATAATGACTAGATGATCCTTACTGGACTTAATATCTATGAATTGATTAAAAAATTACTGTTGAATGCCATGTTTACTACACCTTCAATCATCATCTACTTTTTCCAATGCCAAGGTTGGGTAGGGCTAAAGTTATGAACAGATTCTATCCATGTCTGATTGGAACTGCCATTTCATCCTGATGGGGTTGCTTGGATATTATATGCCGTGTTATACAACTGTCTTCTTGGATGTGCATGGTCTCTTTCAACATGCACTCTTCCATAGAGAACATTTTTAGGCAATTGGTATGGAGCCATTCTAGCAACATGACTTGTAGTAGGTGCCTTTTACATGACTTGTAGTAGGTGCCTTTTGCTGACTATGGTCACACACTGAACTTTCAGTCTTCTATGGATGTTGTTGTTTCTTCTTCTATCTAGCCTTGTGACGCCTAGGATATAGAACAGGTGCCTCATTTAAAATGTGCAGCTTTTGCTCCAGATTCTTTGTCAGTACCCATAAAGTAATGTGGGTACAATGAGTGTTGTATATAATCTGGTTTTAGCTGTCATAGACACTGATTTAAGGTTCCAAATGTTTTTATTCAGGCATGTGAACATTCTGCTGGCAGTAGCTATCCACATGTTGATGTCATCTTCATAGTGCTTGTCATATATGTTATGATGGAGGCCAAGTAGCAGAAACTGTCTACTTGTTTGCTGTCTACATTGTTAATGACTAGTTTAGCCTGTCTCTTGATTAGTTTGGTCGTTTGCTCATTTATTTTTAATCCCCATTCTCTGGCTGTTGTGTACACGTTAGTTGCTGCTTCTTGGTTGTATTCCATCATAGACATTATTATTATGATATCATCTGCCAACTCAAGTTGATTCATAATTTGCCCCGGTATCATACAGCGTCTGTCAATGTTAATAAGGGAGTCAGACCAGATGTTTTCTAAATATAAAGCAAAAAGTATTGGACTGAGTATGCACCCCTTTTTGACTCCAGTTTTCACTTCAAACCACTCTGTCAACTCAGCACTGACTCGTACTCCACGTCAAGCTATCCTATAGAGACTCTGCAGTATTTGAACCAACTTGTTACTAAAACAATACTACTTGAGAACTTTTCACAAGGCCTCTGTTATAAGAGTCCAATGCTTTCTTAAAGTCAACAAAGTGCATAACAGGAGTTTGTACAACTCTGCCTCTCTCAGATCTGATGAAAAGCAAATATTTTATCTATGGTGGAATGTCCAGGCCTAAAGCCAGCTTGTGACTCTACTCTTTTCATTCGGGTGAGAATCACTCTGCAGAATACCTTGCTAGGAATGTTTATTAGCCTCATTCCTATGTAGTTGTCACAATCTGTCAAGTCACCTTTCTTAAAGAGTGGTACAATGAATGAGCATTGCCAGTCTGCAGGGACTTCACCCTTCATCCAAATGAGGTTAAATAGTTTTTAAAGGAGCATGACCATGCCTTTTGCACCCTGTTTTAACACTACAGTCAGCATAACATCTGGGCCAGGTGCCTTGTTTTTCAGGGACCTCATTGCAGCTTCAATTTCTGCCCCCATTATGTGTTTTTCTTCTTTTTGTGGTTGACTTTTCAGTTAATATTCTCAAGGACAGCTGAGTTAACTTGACTATTCATGTTCAATAGACAATAAAAATATTCATCCCATCCTTTACGCTTTTGATCTTTATCTGCTATATGGTTCCCTTGAGCATCGCGTAGCTGTCTTGGTACTGGAGTTAAATTCTTTGATAGTAATCTGACTTTCTGAAAAAGCCCTCTCACGTTACTTGTTTTGAAAGTGTTGTTCAAGTGCTTTGCCTTCTCTCTTCAGCCTGTCTTGCTTAGTCTTTGTAACCAATCTTTTTAGTTCCTTGTTGAGTTGTTTGTATTTGTTTTTCTGCTCAGGGCAGTTCTCAGCTTTCAGATGTTCTTGATTCACTTCCTTTTTTTTCTTCAATCTCTGGTGTCACTCAGTCTTTCCTTTGTGGATATGATCTCATCCCTATAACCTCCTTGCTTGAGGCATTAATGATGTCTATTAACTCTGCCCAGACTTGTTCTATTGTTGTATCTTCTAGGTCTAAGAGTGGGGCAAAGCAGCCGCTGATGGTGTTCTGGGTTGCAAAGCGTGAGTGTATTTCCTGCTAGCTAATCTTACTGCCAGGTTAAACCCCAAAATTAAAATAATATCCATTCTGGATTGGATGATACCCAGCTTAAAAATGTCCATGCCAGCCATCTGGGAACTTCAGCTGCTGAAAAAAGTTTGCTAGGAAATAACAGATTGTTTAGCACCAAAACAAGAAGGCACCTTGGAACATGGAAGATGAGAACACTATATAAATCCCAGAATGTTAATTGATGAACTAGAAACTTTTCCATAGACATTCTTGGTATTCGTGAAATGCATTGGACTGGAAGCAGCAAACTTTCTATAATGTTCCATAAAATCATTTATGCTGGATGGACAGACTATGCTCACAGAATTGCCCATGCTATCAGAAAAAAGCTTGCAGTTCTTTGAAAAGCTATATGTGCAGCTCATCACACATAGTGAGAATAAAACTACAAGGGAAACATGGCTCTGTGGCTATAATACGAGGTTACACACCACAAGGGATGCAGAAGACGGTGTCATGGCAACACGGAGGCTCACCCTTTGAGGGCTGGGGTTTGCCAACCTTGATTACAGAACCTAGACCGAGTCAGATAACTCCCTATAAAGGGCAGCAGGTGACTGTGGTTTCAGGGGAAGCTGAAGAAACTGTGGCAGAGTCTGCAGAGAGTGAGAAAAGGCTCCTGCAGGGAAGTTCCTGAGCCAGGGGAGTTGCCCTAGCAGGGATGCATGGAAGAGACCCTGAACAAACAGAGAAGGGACAGCAAAGGCCCCAAGCAGGAAGGCTTGGGAGGAGGAAAAGGAAACCTTGTGTTGTGTGAATTTAGGAATGGACTTCATTCTGGGATTTAGAGTTTTATTTGCAGGCCCCAAGGAGGGGTATTTTTGACCAAGAGAAAGCCTGAAGTGAAGTTTTATTTGAAGAGCCCAAGGGGGGAAACTGAGGTAGGCTGCCTGTAGCATGACTGTAGGCCTTGAAGGGGTGCATGGGTGGCAGCTGGCTTAGTTACAGTCATAAACCAACTTTACAATGAACTTCAGGGATAGAATTCCTGAACTCCAGCTAGAGATTTTTTGCTTTAACGCCAAGATTGGGAGTGATAACATGGAGTGAGAGAACATCACTGGAAAAGAAAGAATAGGATTAAGAAATGAGCGAGGTGATAGATTGCTTCAGTTCTGTGCTATCAAAAACTCATTTATTTCAGCACAGGCAAGTACATAAAGAAACCTGGATTTCTAATGACTGTTAGAAAAACAACAAAAAACATTATTGACTTCATCTTAGTAAGACAAAACTAGAAAACAAGCATATTAGACTGTTGGGTAGAGAAGCCTAAGTGCAGACTCAGACCACTGGGCAGTGATCGCTACTGTCGGGATCAGACTTAAAACTTTAAAATTTGCACACACAAAAAAAGACAAGCGAGTCTATAGAGTTGAGGCTTTGAAAAATAGACACTATAATGACCTTTCAGAACACCTTCAGTGGGACTAGTTAATGGAACTACTCACATCAGTAAGCATGATGCTTGGCAGTACGGTTTTGCAGGATGAGGACCTTAGGCTCCAATTCTGCAAGCATTTATATTTTTGAGTAGCTTTATGCACATGAATCACCCCACTGAGTGAAATCCTGGTCCCACTGAAGTGAAGAACACTTCCCATTGGCTTTGATAGGACCAAATTTTCACCCATTGACTTTAATGGGATTACTCATGTAAGTTAAATTATTTATAAGTGTAAGTCTTTGAACATGCACCATACAAAAAGCAGCCATAATGCATCACAAAAATACTTGATTCATTTCTTTTGTCAGTTGAGTTCAAACTCATTAGCATAGTCATACTATAGAAATAAATGTATGGTGCTGCATTTTGTAAGTAATAATGGAATTTTCAGTACTGCCAAATCTTGTGATTTTGTGCAACTCCAGCAATGAGGGATGTTTTTTAACCAGTCTCCTGAATTTTCCTTTATTCAAAATGGCCACCATTTCCTATTACTGTCTATGGAGCTGAAGCCAGCCAGATGGCCACCATTTCTGTATAGTTTATCTGAATGTGGAAGTGAGGCTGCACTTAATAAAGTTGACTGCCACCTCCCATTGCTTTCAGTGAGATTAAATCCTGTCCACAGACAAAATGGCTGCCACTCTGTGGTTCAGGTGGCTAACCAGGATACAGCAACTGTGAGGAGCAGCAGAGGCACTCTGAAAGGTGGATAGGAAGAATGAGCAGGAGCAGAACAGAGCCGTAACAAGGAATTTTTGTGCCCAAGCCTCCAGGCTCTTTGGCAGCAATTCGGCGGCCAGTCCCTGAGTCCCTCTTGGAGGGAATGACCTGCCGCCGAATTGCTGCTGCCACTTCATTCATACTTCGGCAGCAATTCGGCGGTGGGTCCCTCAGTCCCTCTCGGAGAGAAGGATCCGCCGCCAAATTGCCACTGAAGAAGCGCCGGCAGTAGAGCAGGCGGCAGAAAAGTATTGCTGTTGGGTCAACACAGTAATAGAAAATGGATGGCAGTTCCCCTTTCTCTTAGGGCTGAGGAGAGGGTACACGAAGTCTCCATCTGAGCAGCAAGAGAGAGGCATGCGTTTTTGTGTGTATTAAACGCTCACTTTTCAACATGAAATGATCATCTTTGCACAGTTGAAGACGGGGGAGTTGAAATTCAAAAGGATTTAGGGGTGACACTAGACAAGCAACTGAACATGAACTCCCAGTGTGATCCTTGGATGTATAAGCAAGAAAATGAATAGGAGAAACATTTTACCTCTGTATTGGTCAGCTAGCTACTGGAATATTGTGCCCTTTTTGTTGTCCATATTTAAAAAAAGCATGTTGAACAATTAGAGAAGGTGCAGAAAAGAACCACAAAAATGATCTGAGGGCTGGAGAAAATGCTCTCAGTGAGAAACTTAAAGAGTTTAATCTGTTTAGCTTATCAAAAAGAAGATTGAGATGTGACTTGATTACAGTGCATAAATACCTTCCTGGGGAGCAAATACCAGGTTCTAGCAGAGAGCGAGAGATATAACAAGAACAAATGGCTGGACACTGAAGCCAGAAAAATTAAAATGAGAAATTAGGCACAAATTTTTAAAGAGAGGATGATTGATTACACTGCTCTACAGCCAAAATGCTTCTGAAATAAATGTAGTCAAACTTTACTAATTCTGGGTCACCGAGAATGAAAATGATGCTTAAAATAGTTGATTGTCTCTAGTTTTCAAGATATGCTATTGGGTCAGTATATACGACCCTGGACTTGGAAATGGCGGAGGATAAGTGAGTTATAAAGGGAAGGGATCTCAATTTAAACCAGAAATGACTAAAATACATCTTTGACTGGATCTATGAATAAATCTATGACTGGATTTGGACAGTACTTGCTTTTTAGGCAAAACAATGAATGATGCAATCTGAAGCTGGTATTGCGTCATACATGATATGAATTGCATCATGTTATTCCTAGAAGTCATGGATGATGCAATCATAACGAAGCTTACATCACTCTGCTGAACAAATTGTCCTATATCAGCTCTAGAAATCATACAGTGTCGTGCTCTCTTATTTGTCAGTGTTTGATTTTGCAAAGGGACACATTTCTGTTTAGCCAAAGTGAGCCGAGATGCCTCGTACTTGTGTGAACAGTGCAGATAACTTCTGCTATGTTTGTGGTGAAGTGACTTTTGCATCACAAAACTGCAGTATAACCACGATGGTTAAGAAAGCCTATCACCTTTATTTTGGCTGCAAAATTGGAGATCAGGACAAGAGGTGGGCCCCACACATATGCTGCAACACTTGTTCAACAAATCTTCGGCAGTGGTTGAACAGAAAAAGGAAATCTATGCCTTTTGCTGTGCCAATGATTTGGAGAGAGCCAACAGATCATACCAGCAATTGTTACTTCTGCATGGTGCCTCCAGTTGGGAAAGGTGTGTCAAAGAAGAAAAAGTGGACTGTGCATTATCCAAACATTCCATCAGCTATACGCCCAGTACCCCACGGAGAAGACTGCCGGTTCCTGATGCACCAGAATCATTCTCACTTGAGTCAGACGAGGAAGAGGAAGAGGATGAAACTTCTGGTCCTTTACCATCAATGTCACAGGACCCACATTTTCTCCCATCCTCCTCCTCTGAACCACACCTCATAACACAAGGTGAACTGAATGACCTTGTCAGGGATTTGGAACTACCCAAGATTAAGGCAGAGCTGTTGGGCTCCAGACGACAGCAGTGGAATCTCCTGGCAGGTGATGTTAGGGTTTCCATGTTCCGTGACCGTCAAAAGGATCTTGTCCCATTCTTCTTCATGGAAGGTGATCTTGTAGCCTGCAACAACATCGATGGTGTGATGGCAGCCCTCAACATCGTTCACGATCCAGATGACTGGAGACTGTTCATTGATTCATCGAAGACGAGTCTTAAAGCTGTTTTACTGCATAATGGCAATGTTTTGCCATCAATTCCAGTTGGTCATGCAGTCCATATGAAGGAAACCTATGACAACATGAAACAACTTTTGAGGTGCATAAACTATGACCAACATCAGTGGCAGCTTTGTGGCGATTTGAAGGTTTTGCTTTCTTGCTTAGTCTGCAGACTGGATACACAAAGTACTGCTGTTTTCTCTGCAAATGGAATAGTCGTGCAAGAGATTCCCACTACATCAAGAAAGATTGGCCACTCCGACAGTCATTGGAGCCTGGGAGGAAAAGTGTTCAGCATCCACCACTTGTTGAATCAAGGAAGATTTTGTTACCACCCTTACACATCAAGCTGGGTCTGATGAAGAACTTTGCCAAGGCCATTGACAAAACACAAGCAGCTTTCAAGTACCTCTGTGGAAAATTTCCAAGGTTAAGTGAAGCTAAGATAAAGAAAGGTGACTTTGTTGGTCCTCAGATTCGTGAACTTCTTCGAGATGATGCATTTGACCATGCACTGCATGGCAAGGAAAAGACAGCATGGAAAGCGTTCCAGTTAGTGGCAATAAATTTTCTCGGAAACAACAAGGCAGACAACTACAGGTTGTTGGTGGAAAATCTCCTCAAGGCATACAAAAGCCTTGGTTGCAACATGTCACTAAAGATAAATTTTTTGCACTCTCATCTAGATTTTTTTCCACCGAACTGCGGAGCAGTGACTCATAGACTCATAGACTTTAAGGTCAGAAGGGACCATTATGATCATCTGGTCTGACCCCCTGCACGCTGCAGGCCATAAAACCGTCCCCGCCCCTTCCCTGGACTCTGCTGCTGAAGTCCCCAATCCTGTTATTAGTGACCTCAATCGGCAGAGACCCTCCTGCTAGAGATCCCTGCCCCATGCTGCGGAGGAAGGCGAAAAACCTCCAGCGGCTCAGCCAATCTGCCCTGGAGGAAAATTCCTTCCCGACCCCAAATATGGCGATCAGTAAGAACCCGAGCATATAGGCAAGAGTCTCCATTCTGACCCCTTTTAGCCATTATGCTATTTACCTACCATTGCTTGGTTTTCCTTGACAACTATGTTTTACCATTAAACCATTCCCTCCATAAACTTATCTAACTTAATCTTAAAGCCAGACAAATCCCTCGCCCCCACCGTTTCCCTCGGAAGGCCGTTCCAATATTTCACCCCTCTAACGGTCAGAAACCTTCGTCTAATTTCAAGCCTGAACTTCCCCACGGCCAGTTTATATCCATTCGTTCTCGTGTCCACGTTAGTACTAAGCTGGAATAATTCATCTCCCTCCCTTGTATTAATCCCTCTAATATATTTAAAGATAGCAATCATATGTGAGCGAGGAGCACGGCGAGCGATTTCACCAGGACATTGCAACAATGGAGAAACGCTATCAGGGCAAATGGAGCCCATCAATGCTTGCAGACTATTGCTGGACAGTGACAAGAGATGCTCCATTTAATGAATACAAGAGACAAGCCAAGAAGCGCCGAGTAGACACTGAATAGGACTAAACTATGTACATAATAGTTTTTTGCCTTTTGTTTCATAATAAATTTTATTTATATAACCCTTTTGCTGATTTTTAAAGTGTTACATAAACAGGACAGGTGAAATATTATCATGTAAAGCAACCATAAACACATGAAAAGACCTAGGTTTACAATTTATGATTAAAACTCTACTATCTACATAATATACATAGACATAAAATGTAAAAACTTAAATATCTTAGAAACAGTAGCCAATCAGTTGTTTTAATTGTCATATTTGAATTCAGCACATCAAAATACATAATAAATAGCACATTTTATCTCTGAAGCATCTGACTTCTCAAAAATTGTAGACCAGTGTTATTGGAACAAAGGGAAGTTGTGGATTTTTCCATCTCTTGGTGTCTTTGGATCAAGACTGGATGCCTTTCTGGAACAGATACTTAGCCAAACACAATATATGCTTCAGTCAAACAAAAGTTACTGGGCTCAATACAGGGGTAACTTAGTGAACTGTAAAGGTCTGTGATATACAGATGAGCCAGTGGTCCCTTCTGGTGCTTAGACTCTATGAATCTATGAGATCTCACTACTGCATCTGTTGTTAAATCTTTTCTGAGAGATGGGGAGAGGTTGCTAATTTTTTGTGCAAGGTTCAACTCTGTACACCATAAAACAGGGGAGGTAATTGTTCTGCTCTCCTTGTTATTGGTGAAGCCTCAGCTGGAGTATTGTGTCCAGTTTGAGGTGCTACACTTTAAGAAAGATGTGGACAAATGGAAGAGTCCAGGGGAGAGCAACAAAAATGATAAAAGGTTTAGAAAACTAAACCCATGAGGAAAGGTTAAAAAAACTGGGCATGTTTAGTCTTGAGAAAAGAAGAGTGAGGCAGGACCTGATAAGTCTTCAAATATGTTCTAAAGAAAATGGTGATTGATAGGACAAGAAGTACCCAGCTTAATCCAATGCAAGGGAGATTTAGGTTAGCTATTAGGAAAAACGTTCTAACTATAAGGATAGTTAAGTACTGGAATAGGTTGCCAATGGAGGCTGTGGAATACCTGTTATTGGAGGTTTATAGGAAAAGGTTAGACACACAACTGACAGGGATGTTCTAGATATACTTGGTCCTGCCTCAGTCCAGGGCCTGGACTAGATGATCTCTCAAGGTCACTTCCAACGCTGCATTTCTGTGATTCTGTGTTTCAATAATAACCATTAATTTTCCAAAAAGATTCCTTTTATAAAAACTGGGTAAAATGATGGACCCACTCCAATTTAAGGCCCAATCCAGTGACCACTGAAACTAGAGGGAATCTTCCGATTTGACTTCAGTGTGTGTTGGATTAGGCCCAGCAGCATTTTACTACTTGGTGGTAAATTTTTAAAAGAACGTTGTGTTCTCCCTCTGTTTATACATGAGAGTATAATGTCAGTGTTCCTTCACATAAACAGAGCAAACATAAGTCTTTCACAGAGGATCTTAGTTATTATGAGGTTTGGCTTGACTCACTAAAAGTCTGCTGCAATGCAGAGCCTATTCATGGCTGTAGAAGCTGTAATAAATCAGTTTTCCATGACTTCTTGGGCCTCATGCAAAAGCTTAGTGGTATTTTTTGTGAAGCAAGTCTTTTATTTTATGATTTGCTCTAATTACAAATTGTTAGGATTGGACTAACAGTTTACAGATGATAAACTTATCTTGCATGACAGTTTAATCACCTAATTAATACCTCAAATCAAAAGTTTTATTGTATTATATTGCATTCCTGGGGTTTTGCAGATTAACACCTGATAAAAAACACATGTAATAAAATATATCACATTGTTATCAAATGTCAAAACCCAAGACACAACTTAAAACAATCGTTTTTATGGTGAAACCATATTTGAATAATAGTCTCCGTTGTAACATTTCAGTTATATAGAGGCTAATGTAGAGCTACATGTCAATGTATTTTCTCATATTAGTATTTTTTCTCATCTAATTTGATTTTAATATTACTCTGTGGAAGCCTGGTCTTGCTCCCACTGAATTCATTGTCTTCAACGGGAGTAGTTTGGGGTTCCTGATTCTGCTGGTCTTACTCATGTCAAATAGCACCTCACTTCAAGGCTAGTGGGGTTAGTTGTAGAGCCTTATTCACAATGACAGTAAAGGGCCCCATGCGAGGGGTCGATCCTGCAGGGTGCCACTGAAATAAGTGCAGAGAGCCACAGTCTTAGTGCTGAACACATGTGGAGCCAGGCGTTTGCACACTGCAGAGAAATCAGCAACGTGAGCAATCCTCTCCCTCCACACTGAAATGAACATTAGTGAGCGTGTGACAGTCAGTCTGATGGGGGGGGGGGGGGGCAGAAATAGGGAGTGACCAGGACATAATTCAATTCACTCATTGTAAATGATGTGAGTAGTGACCATAGTTAGGATTTTAATTGATTCCTGTTGCTAAGCAGAGGTAGTGGCTGACTTAACTGTGCTTCTGAGATGAACTTTGAAGAAGGTCCAACACTGACTTGGAAATGTGTTTGGGGGTTCTGAGACAACAGCATTCCTCATAGCTGGCTGCTCAATGTCTCATGAGGTATGCCGGGCCCAGCACTCACCAGCCTGCAGTGTTCCCTCCTCAGTTTATTGAATTGTGAGTAATTAATTGCCATGCTCAGACGTTACACCAATGGCTTAGCATTGCCTTCTCAAAGCCCTCATCAGCCTCTTTGTTAGAGTGAGCTGCAAGGCCTCATATAACAGCTGTGATTATTACCTACCATAGTTTTAGACCAAAGATTTTAATTTGACTATGGTACTTTTAGTCTTGAGTTAGACCACTGTGATATATATTAGCGCTGTGAAATGTTCACATTAATTTCCAGAAGCATATTGGAACATGCCTAACTTGAAATTTGGACAAATCCACTGAAAGGATTGCCTGAATTTGTGAACTTTTTGTAATGCCCACCTGGGCTGATTTATGGTCTTGCATTAAGTCACAAGAAAGTCACAGCTTTGCTTGGTTTTAATGCAGACCCAGGAAAAATTCAATGAGTTTCATTTTGAGATTTTGGGTCCATTTGAAAACCTAGGTGGACTGGGCCAAGGAAAATGCTCATAGGAACTTTTACAAAGTGAATCCAGTGAGTTTGTCACTGATATGAGTCTTAGATTTAACAGAATCAACCTGGGACTGCAAGGAGACTGCAATGGTCTGGGAGGTGAGTGTTAGAGTAACTTCAATGGAAGTTGAGGGTGATCAGCATCCTGCAGGATCGGGTGTTTAGAAGTCAATCCTGCTCTCATTGACTCAATGATAGTTGAGGTCACTTAACACTTCTCAAGAGGCACTCAGCAAGCTGCCTTTGTGATACATTTTATAGTACAGTTCTGCTAGGGTAGCATCTCTGTATACTGTGTAATGCCAAAAATATCTATTTTCATATTGCCAGTGTCCTGAATTCAGTGTTTTCACATGTTCCAAATACCTACTACAATTTATGGTTAATCTCTGTTGCTTCTGAATTTAAGACAGAAAAGCACACTGTATATTTATACCATCATTCTCCATATTTTCTCCTATAGATTGAGAGTAAATCTGCTCACATCATTCACAAAGAGGTTGAGTCTTCTCCATTCTGGCATGATGCTTCTCCTGTGATTGTTGCAGTGCTTTCAAGGGTCACAAAAGTAATTGTGCTTCTGTTACCATGGCATACAGTACTACTGTAATACGTACAACTCAAGCAAACCATTATGTAAATATCCTGAAGTAACAGCAAATGGTGAAAACATGAACTGGTGCAGGGACTGGGCCCATTAATTAAAAAAAATACACCAACGTGACTATTTTAAATGCAAAATCACGATAATATTATGTGCACTGATTTGTATATTGGTAGCCTTGCTCATTGTTGTAACTCAATGAGGGGATATTTCACTTGGGCAAAATAATCATACAGTAGGGCATTAGTTCTATATCCTCCTTGGGTTGGTGAGCAATAACTGATGCTTATTGTACAAAGCTTACTTGTTTCACTGCTACCTCATCATCCTCTCTCTTCTCCTTTTCTGTTTGTCTTATCCTCCTATTATCTTGATATAAGCCCTTTAGATCAGGGACTGTGTTTTTATGATTAAATATTGCAAGGTCTGTGTGGTAGAGACCATCTTTTTGTTCTGTGTTTGCTTCTTGGCACTACCACAATGCAAATAATATTTAATAATTAGTCATGGTTAATCTATTGTAATGGAGTGTCTGTTGCCCTCTATTAAATGGAATCAGAACTTAAAAAGTGTGTATCATAGAATCGTAGGACTGGAAGGGACCTTGAGAGGTCCTCTAGTCCAGTCTCCTGCACTCAAAGCAGGACTATGTATTATCTAGACCAAAGCAACAGAGGGTCCTGTGGCACCTTTAAGACTAACAGAAGTATTGGAGCATAAGCTTTCGTGGGTGTATGCCCACTTCATTTCACCCACAAAAGCTTATGCTCCAATACTTCTGTTAGTCTTAAAGGAGCCACAAGAACCTCTGTTGCTTTTTACAGATTCAGACTAACACGGCTACCCCTCTGATATCTAGACCAGTGGTTCTCAACCCATTTACCATTGTGGGTTGCATATGTAGCTCTCTATGTGTTATGTGGGCTGCATCCACACAATATATATATATATATACTACCTGTATGGCCCTGAGGATGTCACATAGGCTGCAGCTGTTTGCTGATTGGGCTGCAAGCAGCCTGTGGGCTGTGGTTTGAGAACCACTGATATAGACCATCCCTGACAGATGTTTGTCTAACCTGCTCTTAAAAATCTCCAGTGACGGAGATTCCCCAACTTCCCTAGGCAATGTGTTCGAGTGCTTAGCCACCCTGACAGTTAGGAAGTTTTTCCTAATGTCCAACCTAAACTTCCCTTGCTGCAATGTAAACCCATTGCTTCTTGTCCTAGCCTCAGAGGTTAAAGAGAATAATTCTTCACTCTCCTCCTTGTAACAACCTTTTATGTACTTTAAAACTGTTATCATGTCCCCTGTCAGGGCATGTCTACACTTACCAGTAGATCAGCACTGCTGCGATTGATGCAGCAAGTGTCGATTTAGCGGATCTGGTGAAGACATGCTAAATCAATGGGAGAGCATTCTCCCATCAATTTGTGTATTCCACCTCCCCCAGAAGCATAAGGGAAGTCGATGGTAGATGCTCTCCTGTTGACACAGCACAGTGTAGCCACCGCGGTAAGTGGATCTAACTACATCGACTTCAGTTACGTTATTCAACGTAACTGAAGTTGCATAAGTTAGATCAGTTTACCATGGTACTGTAGACCAGCCCTCAGTCTTCTCGTCTCCAGACTAACAAACCCAGATACTCATAGGTCATGTTTTCTAGACCTTTAATAATTTTTGTTATTCTCCTCCAGACTTTCTCCAGTTTGTCCAGATCTTTCCTGAAATGTGGCATCCAGTACTGGATGCAATACTCCACTTGAGGTCGTATCAACGTGGAGTAGAACGGAAGAATTACTTCTTGTGTCTTGCTTGCAGCACTCCTGCTAATACATCCCAGAATGATGTTTGCTTTTTTTTTTTTTTTTTTTTTTTGCAAGAGTGTTACACTGTTGACTCATATTTAGATTGTGATCCACTGTGACCCCCAGATCCCTTTCCACAGTACTCCTTTCTAGGCAGCCATTTCCCATTTTGTGTATGTGCAATTGATTGTTCCTTCCTAAATGGAGTACTTTGCATTTGTCCTTATTGAATTTCATCCTATTTACTTCAGATCATTTCTCCAGTTTGTCCAGATCATTTTTAATTTTAATCCTATCCTCCAACCCTTCCCAGATTGTTATCAATCACAAACTCTATAAGTGTACTCTCTATGCCATTATCCAAATCATTGATGAAGATATTGAACAGAACCAGACCCAGGACCAATCCCTGTGGGTCTCCACTTGATATGCCCTTCCAGTTTGACTGTGAACCACTGATAACTACTCTCTGGGAGTGGTTTTCCAAAATGTTATGCACCCACCTTATAGTAGCTCCATCTAGGTTTTATTTCCCTAGTTGTTTTATGAGAAGGTCATGTGAGACAGTATCAAAAGCCTTACTAAAGTCAAGCTATTCCACATCTACCACTTCCTCAATAGCCAAAAGGCTAGTTACCCTGTCCAAGAAAGCTATTAGGTTGGTTTGACACGATTTGTTTTTGACAAATCCGTGCTGACTCTTACTCATCGCCTTATTAACTTCTAGGTGTTTGCAAATTGATTGATTAATTATTTGCTCCATTATCTTTCATATCGTATCCCCTAGTGTAAAGAGATAAAGCGGATTCTTTTGTAGCTCAGATGGCAGGGGGAGATTGAGTCTATTCCTCCTGTTACCAGGGTTACAAGTGGCTGTCGAATGCAGCACAGTAACAGCCCAGGAGTCCTAAGTGTCCTACAATTCATTACTCTATTTTGTTGCAAAACATACAACACATACACTATTGGTGTCGTCATACGTAGTAATATACTCCGGGTTGCACTGCAGGATTCAGCCAAAGTCTGAGCATTTATTTATATTATGCTTGAATACATTATTTGACATGCTGAGGTATATCTCCCCATAAATGAATTAGTACATTGTAATAATTTGAAATGTATATCCAAGCAACACTCTCAGTCAGCATTATTTTTTTTAATATCATGCTCTGGAATTTTTAGTTTTAGATATGAAAAGAGGTTAAAATATTACATACACTTCATGAATGTACTGGTCCTCTTTTTCATAGCCTGCTCCTTTTCTCATTTTACTTCCTCCATTTCCGTGGAAAGGCCACTCTCATTAAGACACGTTCACTTTTAGGCCTATCCAGATCCCCTATTGTTTTAAGGATGTTGATACAGGACATGTTGATACATGTTTCTCCTCCTACTTCATGGCATGCATAGGAACAAAACAGTGCAAAATGTTGCCGGGGAAAAGATAGCTGTGTGGCTATTTTCCCATCCGTCAATGTCCTCTCTGTTTGAAAGAAAAATGCTGGGGGGAAGGGGACACAGAAAAAAACAGATTAATTGATACTATTTAGATCAACAAACTAGTCCAATATGACTTAGACTGAAAAAATACAGAATAATTACTGAATAATAGTTAAGTAGTCAATGGCACATCTATCACTACAGTGTCCATTATAAGACATCATCAAATGACAGGTATCTGAGAAGATCTGTGCCTTGGCCCCTGATTCCTGATACTTAACTCCTAACACCTCAAAATGTCTGAAAATGGGGCAAGAAGATGGGGAATTTAAGGCAGGAGGGATGAGTGGCGAGACCATCCTCATGCCTTGCTATGGAGTCATGGAGTTGGGACTGGGTTTTTTTTTTATAGATTACTCTCTTCTGTGATTTTTTTCAGACTGTGTCCATAATGTGTAGTGTGGGTTGGGAGAAATGGAACACAACAGGGGTTTTTACTAGTGTTTTCCCTTCTGCATTTTTACCTGAGACAGTAACATAGGAGCCACAGTTAATTCTAATTAACAGTGAGTAAGGTCCTGTTATAGCAAGATACATAAGCCTGTACATAACTTGAAGCACGTGAGTTGTTCCATTTATGTCAGTCAGTGTTACACATGTGCTTCAGTACCTTGCTGAATAGAGTCCTTAATAAATAAATATAGACTGAGGCTCGCTGAACTGATTTTTTAATTTTGGTCAGGTACATAAAATCCAACAGCTAAAAATTGTCTAGTGAACAGTATAGTCACAAATTGCAACATTATAAACCAAATTCAGAGGCAACAGTTTTTCCACTCATCACAGGAGTAATCACACAGAAGGAAAATGGCAAATTCTTCCTCTGTCCGAATGCTCAACCTTCCTCTAAAAAAATAACATAATAGCAATGATTAATTTGTTAAAGTATTGACAGAAATGAGAGATGTGCATTAGTCCTCAATTGGCTTGATGGGACCTAGCAGATTAATTTCTCCCTACAAGTTGCCTTTAGTCTGACATGATTGCTTTCCTTTTGAATTCTACTGGGACTCACCTCTGGACTGCTGGGCTTAGAATTAATCCCATTAGCCTATTTTTTTTTCTTTGAACAATTACAGTCTCTTTAAAACAGACCCCTTTTATCTGGTGTTTTGTAGAAATTTTAAAGGCTTTTTATGGTTAAACTTATGTCACTGAAGCCCTGACAATTATTAAACTCTTGGTAAATTATCCCCTTTTCTTCTCCGGTAAGTATACCTTGCCCTGGATTTTTGCCTGAATTCCAAGGTCTTTTAGCCCTGTCTTCACTCATTGTGTCTACCCTCATCCTGCACCCTCCTATTCACAGCCATGTTTTCAAAGCATCTGGTCCATTGTCTCTACTGTGCACATAGGGATGTCCTTGCTCATGTTTGTGGTCCTTAAACTATAAGATCTTTGAGGTAGAGCTGTTTTTTTTTTTTTGTTTTTTTTTTTGACAAATAGTAAATTTCTCAAAATATGCATTTTGGGAATTGGGGGGCACTGAAACACTGCACTAATTCAGGTCAAAGTCGGCAAGTAGTTGTGGCTGGAAAAATTGATTTTTTCCCTCTGGTATTATCAAAATGAACATATATTGAATTGAAACATTTCAACATTTTGCTTCAAAACAACATTTTTGAAAAGTTGGTTTGAAATGACTTTTTTTGTAACATTTGGTTTGATCTGACAACATTTTTTTCAGGTTTTCATTTTGGCAAGAAAAACACCACCAACAAATAATTCAGTTTCAGTTCAAAGTGAACTGATTTGTTTTCAGATTTTTCAGTTCAGCCCTGGAACTGAAAAATCAGTGATTTTCTCAGCTCTACTTTGAGGCAAGGAATGTGCCTGTATCTATGACTGCAAACTGCAGAGTAAATTTATAGTGCCATAGAGATGATCTTGAATAATAACAATGTTGTTGCTACAAAACAAAAGAAGTGCTAGAGAGAGAGGTAACAAAGCAAAGGAGGGACTCCAAAGTTTACCATTGCCAGTGGGATCTGTGTTAAACAGTTGTGTAAGAAGGCATGTATTGGGACTTCTTTCAGTCAGATTCTAGTCTTATCTTTTCATTATTCCACTGGTGTACTTAGACTTTTCTGTTAATCTGACAGCACAGTGTCCATTATTTCAACTTTGTTGACTTTATAAAGTAATCCTCACAAAAGGCTTTGAAGATTACTTTCAAGCCTGCTTTGAAACATTTTCAAGGGCCTACAGAGAAGTTTTGTTTCCCTATTCTCTTTTTCTTCCTTTTTGATGTGGATGGTGGTATAAATTCATACATATAGCTCTGCTTAATCAGAGAGAGTTTCAATCAGTATCTGACATTTACTGCTTTCGTAGTGCTGCATTGAGGACCTGATCCTGCGGCATGCTGACTTTCTCCCAGCTGCTAGGTGCTGTGTGTCCTCAGCAATTGCTAATATCATTGGAGATTGTGGATACTCCAGGATGCCACAGGAAATGCCAAGCATCTCCTTGGTTCAGGCCTTCATTCATTCTTAGTTTGGGAAAAATCATGGCTATTATGTTTTAATCAAAAAGTAAGTGTGTGACAGTTTTGTAAGATGTCAGTTACTCCAATTTAGCTCAGGAGTGTGGGCTGGTTGCACTTGTGCTCTTTAAAAACATCCCTGAGTGCCATTTTTTGTACAGTTTCCAAGAAATTCAAGAAGTCTTTTTATAATGCGTTTGGATTTCCTGAATATAACAACTATTCTAAAGAGCTTATTGAAAGGGAAATCTATTTCCTCATTTGTGGTGTAATATAATAGAAATGAAATTTAAATCAATTGAACTCATCTTTGTAGTTGTCTACAATGATATTCTGCAAGCCCTTGCACAAACTTTGGCACAGTGTGTTAGGGACAAACCCTAACCACCTTTTCATAGATTATAAGGTCAAAAGGGACCTACTGTCATCATCTAGTCTGATCTCCCATGTAACACAGGCCACAGGATAATCCCTGAATTCATTCTTGTTTGAACTAGAGCATATCTTTTAGAAAAACATCTAATCTTGATTTTAAAATGTATAGTGATGGAGAATCAATCACAACCTCTGGTAAATTATTCCAATGGCTAATTACCCCCAATGTTTAAAATTTGCAGCTGATTTTTAATTTGAATTTGTCTACTTTCAACTTCCAGCCATTCAATCTTGTTATACCTTTGTTTGCTAGATTGAAGAGCCCTCTCTTATTAAATTTGTGTTCCCCGTGTACGTACTTATAGACTGTGATCAAGTAACCATTTAACCTTATCTTTGATAAGCTAAATACATTGAGCTCCTTGAGTCTTTTACTATGCAGCATGTCTTCCAGTCCTTTAATTATTCTCAAGTTTCTTCTCTGAAGAGGAACAAAATAATTTTGTGATGCTGTTGCCACACTACAAACTCTGATGGGTGTGGCACTTATTTAAATAGGAACAAAATAATTTTGTTTCTAACGTACTTATCAAACCTCCTCTAATTGTCTTTAACTTCACTGACCATTGAGTTCTCCTTGTGTCCTTTTGTTTCCCTTATCAATTTACTATGATTCTCAGTTTATAATTTATATTCATTGCTATCAGCTATGTTTTTTTTCCATAGTTGTTTTCAGCTTTGTAAAATTGGCCCTTTTAAAGCAGCAACTATAAGTATTACTGGTTTGTACCTTATTCTATTTGCACACAACAAATGTAATCAAGTCATGATTACATGCTGTGGCACTCTGTACCTCAAGGCACCCTGGAATCTCCATATTCACCACAATCATATAATTATGATATGTTTTGTACAAAGTATGCCTTGGGAGATATTATTTTAAAAGTCTTGATCTGTTGAACATTAATAGCCTGTAGGATTATATGTGCTATCATTGTATTCAAAGTTATAAAGTTTTGCTATGTGTGTGTTACTGAAATATGTTGCGAGATTGGGAACACCCACAACCAGCCTTTTAGGTACAACAATGGAGTAGCTAGACAGCATTAATGGCTCATCGAGACCCATCAAGGAAATGATCCACTATCCCAGAACAGTATACAACGGAGAATTTTCAGAGGAAGCACATATACAATGGAGACTGCTTGACCCATGTTATAGCAAAATATCTTTCCAGGAAGCTGGAAGAAACTATAAAAGATGGGAAGTGACATCATGATTTGGCCTCTTTCCCTGCTCCCCAACTCAAACACCTGAATGAAACATCTGAAGGACAAAAACTTTGAACTGGGGAGGGTGGAGAGTCCCAGCCTGTGTATTGAGGAACTAAACCATCTGTCAGGGTGAGACACTGCTTGATTCAAATCCTGTTTAGTTTATAGAACTCAGACTGTGAATTTATTTTTGTTTCTTAGGTAACCAACTTTGATCTCTATGCTTGTTACTTATAATCACTTATAATCTATCTTTCTGTAGATAATAAATCCATTTTATATTTTACCTAAAACAGTATGTTTTGGTTGAAGTACTTGAGAAATTTCAGCTCAGTTTACAAAGGCTAGTGTGTGTCCTCTCCACATGAGAGAGGGGTGGTGTGAGTAATGAACTTACACTTATCAGGCTTCTGAGCATGGCAAGACAGTACAGTTCTGGGGTGCAAGGCTGGGGAGCTGGAGCCTCTCTATTATTGGTTCATGAGTGGCTGGAAAAGCATTCATGTAACTCAGTTGGGTGTGTTCCTGTCTGTGAATGGCTGTGTAAGTGCAGCACCCATCAGAGTTTGTAGCTTGGCAACAGCATCACAGAGTGAGAAGGATATCCGAAGTTGGTGAGGTAGAGGGATCAGTGGTCCGACAGTCCAGGTTGCACCTCGGGGTTCCCATCACACATGCACTTAAGCAACCACTAACATATATAAAGATGATCAATTTCTCTTCATCTTTCAAGATGAGGTCTAACATAGCATTCCCCCATGTTGGTTGCGGCACCTTTTGAGTTAGAAAAATTGTCATATATCATTTTTAGAAATTCCAAACATGTTTTGCCAGGTCTCCTCTCTGTTTCCACTCTCTTTTGTCTCTTGCTGGCCAGTTCCTTCCTTCCTTTCTTGAATCTGGGAGGGTGATGCTTCCCAAATCTGGTGGTCCGAGAACCCTTCAGACTCTCTGATTCTCTGAGGTATCTGCACTTGGCCTTGCAGACCATAAATCTTCTTCCAGCATAGCTACCAGCTTGCACTTCATACAGAGGAAATCCCTTCTGACTTCCATTAGGAAAGAAAACATGGGAAATATGTTGTAGGACACAAACCTGTTCCATCATTGTATTAAGTATAGAATGGTACATAGGGTATGTGTGATGCTCTCTTTCTATCAGAAATCTCCCTGAAACTCCCCAGTTTGCTGCTTCTGTTTGCTGCTCATGAGTTCACCTGTCAAATGACTTACATACTAAGCCTCACTGCTCATCTCTACTCCCTCACCAATAGGGAGTGATTAACCATTCAGAAACTTCAAATGCTAGGGCTGATCAAAAAACCCAAGAATCAGAGCCACATGTCCCTCACTGAGATACAGACCTGTCTCACCTGGTCCATGGCCCAGCCACATAAGTCCTAGAACTAGAATAAACAGGCTGTGAGCATGGTAGCTCCATGGGGTCTAGAATATGCCCGACCACCCCTCGTTGGAGCATGGGACACCAGCAGTTACTTCAGATGTGTAATACAGCCTATAAGAAGTAGCAGATGTGATGACTGCTCATCCCTTCCCTCATGATAGAATACTGATACTTCCCATTTCAGCAAACCCAGTGACCCCACCCAGCCCCTCTTTGTTTCACCCCTTAAATTCCCATTCGTGCTGCTCCAGTGAGTGTGGAGTTCCCCTGCACTACTTCTCTGAACTCTGCCCTCCCCTCCAGTAGAACCATAGCATTTCTGTTGCGTTTAGAGCTTTACATACCTGTAGAAGGAGGCAAGATTTGGCTCTCAGAATATAGACAAATCCGCCAAATAATACATCTTAATTGCACGTCTTTTTCTATAGATTAATGTTAAAAAATGGGTAGCGGTGAATAAGCACAGAGTGAAAGTGTGTTGAACAGTTTCACCTAAGAATAATGTTTCCATTATAAAGTAGCGTGCCAGGTCTCAAACTGTGAGTAGTTGGCCCCATGAGGGTCACTAGCAGTTAGCTGGAAGAAGGCAGCAGAACACTGGCCTGCTCTGTGGTTGGAGAAATGAGTACAAGGTTGGAAGAGAGGAGGTCCTGTCTTCTAATCCTGGTTCTGCCACCGCATCTCTGTGTGGTCTTCGGTAAATCACTTGACTTTTCTCTCTTAGTTTCACTGTGGGTGAAATGGCATTAATAATACCTGCCTACCTCACAGAAATGTTGTGAGGATTAAGTAGCCGATATCTATACAGCATCATTGAAAGCTGGACATTTACCACTTACATAGACAAATCTACTTATGGTAGTCCACCTTAACAGTAAAAGTAAATAAACTCAAAAGTCAATAAGAGGTGTGGGTACTTTGAAAATCAGGTCCTAAATTGATTTATAAGTAAGATTTGTGTTTATTGAAGTGACAGTATTTAATTTGGAATAGTTTAATCTTATATTTAAAAATACCGTAAAGACACTTGCTGCTGTGGGTTGATCGTAAGATGTTATTCAGACTCTCTCAGCCTCTCTGTTCATGAGAGAACACAGATGCCAAGCTATACAAAAATTATTCTACATAATGACTTGCTAGGTAGTTCTTAGTGAGACCATCAACTTACATGGATGCCTGACACTGGGTAGAACAGTATTTCTCAACCTTTTCAGGTTGGCCACCTTTTATTCAAAGTCAAAATGTTTTGTGACCTCCCCCGCTTACATTAACTATAAAGTAAGAGTAAAAATTATATCAATTATAACAATTGACCTTGAAGAGTAAGAGAGTGTGGGCAGTGGAATTTTCTTTGCTTTAGGTTATAACATTTTCAATGCTTTATGACCTCCCTCCCATTCTCCTGATTGCCTTTCATGACCGCCTTGGTGGTCACGACCTGCTGGTTGAGAAACCCTAGACTATTGGCTGCCAGTCCTTCGAGACACCTGTTGTCCAAGACCTACTTGATTTGGAGGAACTAGCATTCTGCTGCCATATAAAACCAAAGTTCTCACAAGTGCTGTATAATAAACCTTGAAATGATTGTTACACCTTCTGCACGTTGCTGCAGCAGAACTACTCAGATGCTTAAATTTAGGCATGTTCTTAAGAAACTTGCCAAACTGGGGCCTAAATGAATAAAGGAAGTAATTTAGATCACATGCTTCAGATCAATATATTGTACTAGAGTCACTTTGTTTGATCAACTAGTAATATTGTCAACTGCAGCCTAACCTCATGTCATCTTGTGAATCCCACAAAAAATCATCCATAGATGGGTAGGAAGCCTTTAAAAATTATCTTCAGAAAACAGAAAGATAATAAATTTGAAATAATTGTAGGTTTACAGTACAGCCTCAGACTTTTGAACACCTCAGGAGTGGAGGTTGTTCATAACTGAAATGTTTGTAACTCTGAACAAAATGTCATGGTTGTTCTTTCAAAAGTTTACAACTGAACATTGACTTAATACAGCTTTCAAACTTTACTATGCAGAAGAAAAATGCTGCTTTTAAGCATCTTAATTTAAATGAAACAAGCACAGAAACAGTTTCCTTACCTTGTCAAATCTTTTTTTTAAAGCTGTCTCTTTATTTTTAGTAGTTTACATTTAACACAGTACTGTACTGTATTTGCTTTTTTAATTTGTCTCTGCTGCTGCCTGATTGCATACTT
Source organism: Chrysemys picta bellii (assembly GCF_011386835.1). NCBI lineage: Eukaryota > Metazoa > Chordata > Testudines > Emydidae > Chrysemys > Chrysemys picta. The sequence goes on along the minus strand of NC_088792.1, from coordinate 238,817,197 downwards.
CCGGTTCCAAATGAGGTGTGTGGTTGACAGGTCAGTTCGTAACTCTGGTGTTCATAACTCTGAGGTTTTACTGTGCTTTGTATTCTGATGCAGTTGTTTTATACGGACACATTTTTACCAATCCCCTCTTGATCTCTACAATATCTGAAAAGCAAGTAGAGAGAGGAGACCCATCTCTGTAATTTAACCTTTATTATATTATTTTTAAAATTGTCTTTCAGGTCTAACCTTCATAGCATATATTCACAAGTGAATAATCTCATTAGACATAATCCTTCTCTCTGAGCAGTCTCTTTGCAGGATAGTCTGGCCAACATTTCTCATGGTTTTTAATTTGTGATCCATTTGCTATCTGATCCATTTCCTAATTACCGATATTGTCCATCTCACCTGTGCTCTCCCTTCCTCAGTGCTTCTTGACAGATAATAGATTTTGCAATAACAGCTTGTGTTTTAGACCCCTCTGAAAATTAATGGATCAAATTTCTATTAAAATGGCTCATGTAAAATTTCTGTAGGATGCTTTGGAATTTCAGTTTTGTACACAGTAATTGAATTCAACGTTAGATAATGTAATGGTTTGAAATTTGATTGCAAGAGACTGTTTTAACCTTTGATTGCCATTTCCCTTGGCACACTCAGATCTATCACTTGTAATGGAGGCTGCAGCACTGAGAGGATATATAGTGCAAATCTTAGCACTACACACTTGGGGTGAAACACTGATCCTGTTTAGGGTTGCCACATGTCTAGGTTTCCCCAAACATTGCCTCTTGTTTGAGTCTCCATCTTCTGTCTGGGCGGATTTTTCAAATAACAGGAAATGGCCTGCAGAGCAGACATTGCAGCTCAGAAAGAACCCCATTTGGTCCGCTTCCTGATTGGTCCCTCCCCTGCATCCGCAGCTGATTGGTCCATTCCCACGGCTGCCGGATCCCCCAGGCCCTGGCTTACAGCCCGCAGCGAGGTACTGGCTGATGGGCTGGTGCTGCATCCGGGACTTGCCCCAGCTGCCCTGGAACCATGACAGGGAGCGACACTGTCCCTCGCCTCCAGTGAGTATCCCCACAGTATACCCTCTCCAACACCCTCAACTGTACCCCTCTCCAGCCCTCTCTCTTTGGTGGTGTTCTCTTTTTGGGAACCTGAAATATGGTAACCCTAATCCTGTTGAAGCCAGGGAGTTTTGCAATTGACTTAAATGGAGCCAAGATTTCGCCTTTGGAGCATAAAGCCTTGTCTATACTACAGAGTTTTGTCGACAAAAGTCAGCTTTCTTTGACAAAACAGTGGAGGTGTACATACTACAATGCTCCTTCCGCCGACAAAACTCTCCTGCTTTGCTCACAAATAAAACCCCCTTGACGAGAGGCATAGAGCTTTTTCCGCAAAGTTAGATTGTCAAAGTGTCAGTGTATAAACCGTGCTTGGTTATGTCACTGTAAATGGCCTCCAGGCTTGTGTCCCACAAGCCTATCTGGACTGCTCTGGTCAGCAGTTTGAACTCCATTGCCCTGCACCCAGGTACACAGGCATCCACCCCTCCCTCTTTAAAGGCCTGGGAATTTTTGAAATTCCACTTCCTGTTTGCTCGGCATGGACAGCTCACATCACATCTTCCCAGCTGACCATGGTGGCTCCACACAGCAAATACCCTCCCGCTCAGAGCACAGTTGTTGGATTTGCTGGCACTGTTGGGAGAGGAGTCTGTGCAATCCCAGCTCCACTGCAGTTGTAGGAACTTTGGTCAGATTTCTTGTGGCATGTTGGATAAGGGCTACAAACAGGACATGCATCAGTGCCATGTCAAGATAAAGGAGCTGAGACAGGCATACCAGAAGGCAAGGGATGGACGCCATCCTCGGCGGCGACCCCACCTCCACTGCCAAGAGCTCCATGAATACTTTGGCGGGACTGGAGACAGCAGACAGCGTAATCAACCCCGAGGATGAAGTTGTTAATGAGGAGGTCAAGTTGAGAATGATGTGGAGGACACAGCAGGATCGTCCAGTGGCGTGGCAAGCCAGGACCTCTTTTCCACTCTAGAGGGGTCTAGCCATTCCAAGCAGTCTGTCTCTGATGTGCATGCTGCAGGAGAGGAGAGCTCTGGAAAGTGAGCTTTTTGAGTTGATGCTGCTTGGTTATATGAAATAGAGCTGTCCTTTTCTTTGTGTATGCTAGAAGTGGATGAAGGGATAGAAATGTACAAGACTAGGACACTTTCCTGGAGGTACTCGCCAATCCTCTGCCGAAGGTTCCTTGGCAGAGCTGCTTTGTTCCTTCCCTTGTTGTAGGAATTTCCTATGCCAATCAGCAATTACTTGTGCAGGGACCAAAGCGGCACACAGGCGAGCAGCATAGGGACCCTTTCTGAAGCCACACACATGCAGAAGGATTAAACTTTAATCCAATATTGTCTGAATGATAGACTAAAAATTCAGTAAAAAAATATAAGCTATATTAAGCATGCACAGCTTACTCATCAGTTTACTGAATTAGTACCTTAATTTATTTGGAGTATATTAAGTGACAGAAAGATTATTTAAGATAATTAGAAGCTAAATTCGTATTTGAAGAACCTTTGAAGAACCTCACAATAAGCTTACTGTTAACTAGTTCAGGGTGAAACACAAAACATGAGGAGGATCAATTTGATTTTATCTGAGGATCTCAAAGCTTTACAAAGATCCATTCATTGAGCCTCACCCTAGACCTGTGCGGCAGGTAAGTATTCTTATCCTCAGTTCACAGATGGGGACGTAGAGGCATAGATTGGAGAAATTAAAATGTGATTCAGCTAAATCCCTGTTTCTTATGTCTCTCAGCAGATGTGCTCACTTTACAAAGAAAGGGATGGTTTTCCCATAAGTCCATTCTGCAAAATTACCCCGGTCTTTGAGGGTACATCTACATAGGAATGAAAGACCCACTACATAGCTGTGGCTGGCCCAGGTCAGCTGACTTTGGCTCATGGGGCTTAGCTGCGGGGCTAAAAATTGCTGTGGAGAGGTTCAGGCTCAGGGCCCCTCCCCCTTGTGGGATCTCAGAGCTCAGGCTCCAGCCCTAGCTTGAAAGTCTACACAGCAGTTTTACAGCCCTGCAGTTTGAGCCCCATGAGCCCAAGTCAGCTGACCTGAGCCAGTCATGGGTGCTTAATTGCTGTATAGACATACCCTGAGGGTCAACTGAATTCTTTCCTTCTCTCACATCATTTTGCTAATACAGATGCCACAGGCCAAATTCTGTCCTTGGTTAGTTTTGTAACCATCCTCAAAGAAGAAAGTTGGTGAGTACTTCTCTAGCTCACATGGTATTGGGAGGATAAACAAATTAAAGTCTGTGAAGCACTCAAATCACAGGGCCCAATAAGTACCTAACATAGAGTGAAGGCAAATTGGGTTACACTGGCATCACAGGAGAATCTGAAGACTATGGAGTTGCACCATGTAACGAAGGGCAGAAGGTGTCTGGCAACGTCTTCAGTTCTGGCAGTGATATGGGGCAACAGAAGAACCCTGTTGGGTGATCCGCATGCAGGATGACGTTCAGTGCTGGTCATTAGAAAGGGGACCAAGCTAATAAAAACTGGAGCATAAGCACAGGTAGGAATGAACTGGTTCTAATAAAATCAGAATTGTCTGAGACTTCATTCAAAACTTGAACCAAACTGACCTCCAGGCTTTTCTGATTTCCAATAAGTTCCCAAATCTCTCTCTTTAAAATTGCATACACATGCATTTTCTGCTTTCAGTCAGAACCAGAAGTAAAATGACCAAAATGGCATAAAAAAGGCACTTCCAACATTATTTCTAGCTCCTTTGAAAGCAGACAACATGGCAAATGCATGAGAAAGGCAGTTTTCTGAGATCTATAGCCTAATTATCTGGAAAAATAGGTCACAGTAATTTGGAAAAGCATCTTAATTCCTGCATACTCATTTGGTATGAACTTCACCTCCAAATGAAGATCCTGATCTTGCATCTACTGGAGTAAATGGTAAAACTCACATTGGCTTCAATTACGCTGAATCAGGCTCTGTAGGGCTGTTCCTACTACTTGGGACCTTGCAGAATTGAGCCCACTGAGATTTGTTTATCTCTCTGAAATATAGGCAAAAACTAAAATAATAACTATCATAATTCTCCAAGTAGGCAAAAATTTACAAAGCTTTGACCAAATAACCTCTGTTTCTCTAGGCACTTATGATCTGTGAGTTTTTTTTATTATGCAAGACTCTTGAAAGGAAAATGAAAAAGAAGCTGAAGATGCTGACAGCGGTGAGAATCAGAAAAGCTGTTAGTAGCCCTCCAAAGAAATTCTTGTGGTTGCTTTACATATGAGTGATTTTAATCACAATTAATATCTTGCATCAAGAAAGAAAAAATCAAATAAACTCCCAAATCTGGAGAAGGGCTTATAATTCTGGACTAAATAATGAAGGAAATACAACTGTGGACAAAAAAGAAAAAACACCAGAAAGACTAATAAATCAGAAAAGATGACAAAGCCCCAATGAAGACATAAGGCTTGCATGTTCTACTAGTCATCTTCACTTAACATTATGAAAATGTATGCAGTGCTCCCATTGTAGCACTGGCAGATCCTTGACCCATTCTACCAACATTCATCACCAACCTGATCTTTCGAGGTCCATTTCAAGTGCTCCTGCATTCTATCCAAATAAATAAATAAATAAAATCACGGTGTACCATAATAACTGGGCCTGTCTGCACCTGAAATGCTATAGTGGCACAGCTGCAGCACAGCACTTGCACCACTGTAGCACTTCAGTGTAGACACTACCTACTCCAGCAGGAAGGGTTCTTCCAGCAGCATAGGTAATCCACCTCCCTGAGAGGCAGTAGCTAGGTCGACAGAGAATTCTTCCGACGACCTAGTGCTATCTATGTGGGGACTTAGGTCTGCTTAACTACACTGTTCAGGGATGTGGAATTTTCATACCCCTGAGTGAAATAGTTAAAATGACCTAATATTTTAGTGTAGGCCAAGCCTCAGAATAGTTGTAGCAGAGAAGTGTTTGTGGAAGCTAAGAATTGCTGAGTTGGTAGCCTGCCTGAACTTCATGAGTAGTCATGATAACATGGTGAGAGGAAGGAAAACTGACACGACGTGAAATTAGTTTTTAATTTTAAAAAAATGATTATATTATCTCACAATTCCCAGGACAACTTACCACTACTAAGCCCTGGAGAAACCCACAGGAATGGACCAGGAAAAAGAGGAAAACTCCATGAATTTCCCTTTGTGGGAAGACTTTCCCTTTCTCTGAACTCTTCCATTGGAAGAATGGGGTTCTCCCAAACACTCTACTCCATTTTCCAAAATGTGTAAGAGTCACATGGGGTTCTATAGTGAGGTCTTATGGTCTCTAGCAGTATTGTTCTTTTGGAGCCCTAAAGGCCTTGATTCAGCAAAGCGCTTAACATGTACTTAACTTTACGCAGGATGTTTAAGGATATGCTTAAGTGTTTTGCTGAATTGAGGCCAAAGTGGAGCCACAGCATAAAAATGAATGCAGCCCCATTTTCACAAATTGTCACATTGATTCCAGAAAGCAATTTACTTAGTTATTTAACCTTATACTTAGTTCCTCCTGCCTCAAGAATCGTATAATCTATTTTTTTGTTCCGTGTTTGTAGCACAATAAGGTCATGGTCCATGACTGGGGCACCCAGAACAAGGATAACACAAACAATAATACAAAGAATATCCTATAAATTTATTAATAACATAACTCAGCTATCAAATACAAGATCCCACACAATCTTGCTCCTCTACCCTATGAGACTCTGCTACTTTTCAGTGGTCTGCACTGTCCTTACTTAGTTAACACAACATTTGAATAAATATTTATTTGGTTAATTCTGTCCAGGAGCCTGACTGAGTACAGCGATTTCAGTGGATTTAGTGAACTTTCCCGGATGGTTGTTTAGGTTAGAATTTTTTTGACAAACTGAAAAGCAATATTGTTATGTTGAAAGGATGGTTGGCTTTGGTTAGAGATAGGTAGTGTGCATCCTGCTAAGCTAATGGGTGATTTTTGGTGATCCCGTGTGATATTATACTATTGTTAAAGATTTTGCACTATGTATCTGACCACTTACAAACAGGTATCAGAGGGGTAGCCGTGTTAGTCTGAATCTGTAAAAAGCAACAGAGGGTCCTGTGGCACCTTTGAGACTAACAGAAGTACTGGGAGCATAAGCTTTCGTGGGTAAGAACCTCACTTCTTGCATCTGAAGAAGTGAGGTTCTTACCCACGAAAGCTTATGCTCCCAGTACTTCTGTTAGTCTCAAAGGTGCCACAGGACCCTCTGTTGCTTTTTACAAACAGGTGTTATCCACTGATATCTGAATATGGAAGGTATGTGGATATTGGTACCTTTGTGAATCTAAGAGGGAAAGAACATATTTGTTATCATCTTTCTCAGAAATGCAGTCTCTGGAAAAAGCTAGGACTTAAGAGAATTAAATTATAGTGCCAGAAATGGGAAACTCTCAACATATGGTGCTATGAAGTCATTCCCAGAAATAGAGCTTGTGACGTTGTGCAGTCTATATGGTTTTATAAAAAATTGATAATAACTCAATATAATGTAACTGAGATAGTTTTAGAGAAAATACGGTAATAAGTGAATGTAAGTAACTGGGATATGCCTCATGCAAAAGGTCTCTTGTAAGGTATCATTACAAAGCTTATAATCTACTGAGTGTGATCATCTGATTTGTATAAATGTACCACTCTTGTATCTAAAACTAGAAATATAAAATGTAACTCTGAGGGCCTATTGTAATTGTGTAAAGTGTGGACCATTAATGATGGTTTGGAATCTTGATGACTCCCATTGTCTGCAGATGGCTGTATTTACCTGTGAGTCTTCCTGTATATGTGTGTGCTGGCAAGTGAGTAATGAAGTCTTGCATGACATGTGATCATGTCACCTGAACTGGAATCCATCTTTAACCTGGTGCTTTTCCAGTGAGGGGGGGTGGAAACCCAGAGAGACAAAGAGTTCCCGCCTTATGCAAAAGATATATAAAGGAGGGGAAGAGAACAGAGAAGGGGAGAAGCCATCATGAAGAATCCCCTAGCTACCACCTGAGCTGCAACAAGAGCTGTACCAGGGGAAAGAATTGTGCCCAGGCCTGGAAGGTGTCCAGTCTGAGAAAAACTTACTGAAACATCTCTGAGGGTGAGATTATCTGTATTTAGTTTGATTAGGCATAGATTTGCGCATTTTATTTTATTTTGCTTGGTGACTTACTTTGTTCTGTCTGTTACTACTTTGAACCACTTAAATCCTACTGTCTGTATTTAATAAAATCACTTTTTATTTAGTAATTTACTCAGAGTATGTATTAATACCTGGGGGGAGCAAACAACTGTGCATATCTCTCTATCAGTGTTATAGAGGGCGAACAATTTATGAGTTTGCCCTGCATAAGCTTTATGCAGGGCAAAACGGCTTTATTTGGGTTTAGACCCCATTGGGAGTTGGGCATCTGAGTGCTAAAGACAAGCGCACTACTGCGAGCTGTTTTCAGGTAAACTTGCAGCTTTGGGACAAGTGATTCAGACCCTGGGTCTGTGTCTGGAGCCAGACGGGAGTGTCTGGCTCAGCAAGACAGGGTGCTGGAGTCCTGAGCTGGCAGGGAAAACAGAAGCAGGGGTAGTCTTTGCACATCGGGTGGCAGCTCCCAAGGGGGTTTCTGTGATCCAACCCGTCACAGTGGCGTAGTCGAGCAGGGTCTGTGCACAGCTGATTGCTTTGAGATACTGGTAGAGATTTTAAGTGAGTTTTAAGTGTGGTGGCTGGAGAACAGACAAAGTGGTTACTGGTTTGTTATTTTCTGTTTGCTTATTTCGGGAAAGGGAAGTAGGGACAGAAAAAGAAGCAAAATAAGTAAGAATGAAGATCAAAAGAAGTTAAAACTACACAAGTTGCAAATTGCCCAGAAAGACTGAACAATGGGCGCTGGGAATGTCTCTGTTAACTAAGAAGCCCCTGAGCTGAGTGCATCTCAGTTTCAGTGAACTGCAGATGGGTGTGGCCCAACCTCTGTCTGTGCTGAAGCTGACTGGGGTGTCTAATTTAGCAAGACAGGAGTGGAGGGGTGCCTGTTCTGGCAGGAGGGTGTTCTCTGTGGTATCCCAGCTCATCAAGTGATGGTCTCAAGGGAAGACAAATGGAAATTGATGTACAATTTGCCTGGGGAAAGCCTGACCTGGAAAAAGAAAAGGCTGCCCACCAGCCTGGACTTAAGAGACAAAGCAATTAAGACCCAGAAGCATGACCTGGCTGTAATGGAGTGGAAGAGGTGCACAGAGACATGTATCCTGGAGCTGGAAGTTGGGGTCCTGGTGACTGCTGTGGTGGGAACAAACCCCAAGGACTCTAGCTGGAAGCAAACCCAACCTGAGTGAAAGGGGGGGGATTTTGCTGGCCAGCGAAAGGTCCCTCATAGCTGGAAGCTGTGAGCCTACAGCTGGGTCAGGGTCTCTTTCCCTTTTGGGGGACACAGGAGTGTCTGCCCCATAGGGGAGCCCAAAAATGAATTTTAGGTATACTGCCTCCGCCATGGTCAGTGTCCAAGTCTCTGGCAGTAAGTTCAGGAGGAGGGTGTGACGTTGTGCAGTCTATATGGTTTTATAAAAAATTGATAATAACTCAATATAATGTAACTGAGATAGTTTTAGAGAAAATACGGTAATAAGTGAATGTAAGTAACTGGGATATGCCTCATGCAAAAGGTCTCTTGTAAGGTATCATTACAAAGCTTATAATCTACTGAGTGTGATCATCTGATTTGTATAAATGTACCACTCTTGTATCTAAAACTAGAAATATAAAATGTAACTCTGAGGGCCTATTGTAATTGTGTAAAGTGTGGACCATTAATGATGGTTTGGAATCTTGATGACTCCCATTGTCTGCAGATGGCTGTATTTACCTGTGAGTCTTCCTGTATATGTGTGTGCTGGCAAGTGAGTAATGAAGTCTTGCATGACATGTGATCATGTCACCTGAACTGGAATCCATCTTTAACCTGGTGCTTTTCCAGTGAGGGGGGGTGGAAACCCAGAGAGACAAAGAGTTCCCGCCTTATGCAAAAGATATATAAAGGAGGGGAAGAGAACAGAGAAGGGGAGAAGCCATCATGAAGAATCCCCTAGCTACCACCTGAGCTGCAACAAGAGCTGTACCAGGGGAAAGAATTGTGCCCAGGCCTGGAAGGTGTCCAGTCTGAGAAAAACTTACTGAAACATCTCTGAGGGTGAGATTATCTGTATTTAGTTTGATTAGGCATAGATTTGCGCATTTTATTTTATTTTGCTTGGTGACTTACTTTGTTCTGTCTGTTACTACTTTGAACCACTTAAATCCTACTGTCTGTATTTAATAAAATCACTTTTTATTTAGTAATTTACTCAGAGTATGTATTAATACCTGGGGGGAGCAAACAACTGTGCATATCTCTCTATCAGTGTTATAGAGGGCGAACAATTTATGAGTTTGCCCTGCATAAGCTTTATGCAGGGCAAAACGGCTTTATTTGGGTTTAGACCCCATTGGGAGTTGGGCATCTGAGTGCTAAAGACAAGCGCACTACTGCGAGCTGTTTTCAGGTAAACTTGCAGCTTTGGGACAAGTGATTCAGACCCTGGGTCTGTGTCTGGAGCCAGACGGGAGTGTCTGGCTCAGCAAGACAGGGTGCTGGAGTCCTGAGCTGGCAGGGAAAACAGAAGCAGGGGTAGTCTTTGCACATCGGGTGGCAGCTCCCAAGGGGGTTTCTGTGATCCAACCCGTCACAGAGCTATTCACAGATTTTTTAAAAAGATATGCACTGGTTCAAACAGGAATGATTTTGGGGAAGTTCTATGGCCCGTGTTATACAGGAGGTCAGATTAGGGGATCAAAATGATCCTTTCTTGTTCTTGGAATCTATGAAGCTGTGAATCAACAGTGATAGCTACTTGTAAGTGGAATATTAGACTGGAAAATATCCCAAAGCTAAACAATTCCCTCAGCAAAACTCTATGTCTTACTTTGGGTTTCCATTTGCGAAATCGTTCTTCTCATTAGAGCTGCATTGATAATATAATCCTGTGAATGTCAGCTGGTGGTGATTCACCCAGGAGCACATTTCCAGCAGATTGTCATTACTGATCTGGGTGGGTGCGATACTTTGCATCCCAATAACCGTCTGCATCTGATGAGATGTCACATGGTGAGTATACTTGTTTTAGGGTAAATTTTTATCTAGATCAATTAGTGACTGGCTGATGTTGTCCAAACATGATTTTTTGATTTGTTAAACATAACATTAAACTGATGGATACTGTTTATTGTAGCTGTTATTAGCTCTCTAACTGTCCTCTTTAGTATCTGAACTTAAAAATCGTTCTGCCGTGAGTCTTTTGTAAACAACGCAGGGTAGGCCATCTCATATTTTCATTTTGCTTGGAACTGTCTGGATTTTTTCTTGGAATGACTCAGTCTCCAACTGTAAGCTGCATCTGTTATACACTGTCAGGGCGCGTGTGTGAAGACAGCCATCTCCTGATTCCCCCAACACCAATAAAGCCTTTCAGCTTTTTATCTAGTTGTAGGTTTCATTGTCTATGAGCCAACATAATTGCCAGATCAGGGTAGAGATTGAGAATTTGTGATCATAGCTTAAAGTGTCTTTAGTCTGATTCATGTAAACAATATAATGCATAGGGTTATTTTTCTATAGGACCACTCTTTTCTTAAGCATGTTGGCTGAGTGAGTGAACAATGAAGGAATATTGAGATGCCTAACCCATCTGAAACACTGGTGTGACTCCTGAGGGTGTTACTTCGGCAAATTATGGCAATCAAAAGAGCAGATTTAAGAAGATGTTGTTATGCTGGAAGCTGTTAATGACTATTATCAAGTAGTATTTTGATCTTTAAGCAATCACAGACCTTGTTAAAACTGATGGGTGTGATAATCATGCTACTTTCAGGGTAGATGGAAGGTGCGATTAAATTCCCTTTTATGTAGTGATAGCTAGAAACAACAGGAAATTACTACCCAAGGCACTGGGTGCATGGCAAAGCTGATCAGAAGCTAAACTGTGTTGGCTGAGGGGTTTCTCAGGGTTGATTGGAAAGGAGGGGATAGGGGATTAATTGGCTGTGGTTGTGTATGAGGCAGGAAGTCAGAAGAAAGCAAGAGGAGCAGTGGTGATATTAGCCCTGGGTGGAAGCTTCTTTTGGGTACTTGCTGGAAAGGCAGAAATGGATTTCCGAGCAAGGAAATGGTCTCTGTGGTTTGTTTCTAGTGTGTTTGGGGAAACAGGACTTTGTGTTCATCCTTTGTAAGTAAACTGGATTGCACCAAAGAAATACCTGACTCATACAGTCAATTTCTCCTCCTCCTGGAAACAATTTGGCAAAGCCCTGAATATTGGCTAACCACTCAGGCCAAAAGGGGAAACACCATTCTTGTGAATAAGGCACAGGACAAGGTTAATGGAGAAGTTTAAATTTCTCCTGCTACATTTTTTAAAACTGAAAAACCTAAAGATCTTTAAATGGCCTGTTTGGATGTCTGTACATATTATTGGCTATTAACTATTTTACTCCTGAGGGCCTTCTGTGCCAAATTTAAAAATTCTGCACCAAAAAAAAAAAAAAAAAAATCCTGAGCACAATATTTTAAAATACTGCAAAATTCTGCGAATTTGATTTGTCAAATAAATGTGGAGGCTCCAGCATGACATTGGGGAGCACAGAGCACTGGCTACACAGAGGTGGGAGATCACTGTGTAGCTCCGCCCCCCTGCCGGGACACGGATTCAGTGGTGAGGCTGCACCCAACTCTGACACAGTGCAAGGACAGGGCCTGCTCCAGAAACACCCCAGGGCACTGCCCCTCCATGCCAGGTGCACCAGGTGTGGGCAGGCAGGCTCATCCCATCAGGATCAAGTGTGGAGGGGTTTAGTGTTGGGAGATCGAGGTGTGTGCTGAGATGGTTTGGTGTGGGGCAATCTGGGTGCAGCTAGCTCAGTGGGGGATCTGTGTGCAGGGGGGCGGATTCTGGATGCACTGGGTTTTTTTTGGGGGGGGGGGTCTGGGTGCAAGGGTAATGGAACTCTGCAGGGAGTCCAAGTGAAGGTGGTTGGAGCTCAACAAGGAAGGAGAGTCTGGGTGTGTAGAGATAGAGCTTGGCCGGGGGGTCTTGGTGTGGGGGATTCAGTGGGGGGGAAGGGGTCCAGATGCTGAACAAGTGGGGCTCAGTGGGGTGGGGATCCAGGTGCAGCTGTTTGGGGCTCAGTGGGGTGAGGATCCGGGTATGGGTGACTCATTGAGGTGGTCCAGGTGCAGGGGGAGTGTGCTCAGCAGGGGAGGTTCTGGGTATGGGTATGGGTGTGTGGGAGGGTGAGACTCGGAGACTTTGCTTCCTCATCAGAAAGTCATTTTTCTGTGGGGAAGCAAATAAATCTGTGGGGGACATGAATTCTGCACATGTACGTGGCGCAGAATTCCCCCAGGAGTAACTATTGTTTCTGTATTTCTAGAGCCATGGATCCTGGTGAAATGGTATCAGATAGAAGCAATGTATCACATCAGATAATGCAACATATAATACAATCCAAATCATGAGTAAAAGGAATGAGAACACAAAGAGACCGAGCTGTTCTGGTACCTATGCACCAATGGGTATGCAAGTATTGTTATTCCTATTTTAGAAATGAGGAAACTAAGGAACAGAGAGATTGTGATTTGTCTAAGATTGTACATAAAGTATGTGGTAAAGCCAGGAAGAAAACCCAGGCCTTCTCAGGTCCATGCTGTTGCCTTAACCACAAGACTATCCTTGCTTCCTTCTAAAAGAAGACTTTCTTAATATCTTTGCTTTGAGTATAAAATAATTCATCTCAAGTATTTTTCCTTTTTCTTTAGTTTTTGGAAGCATAAAATCTCTCCAGAAGGAAATTATGGACAGTGTCAAATTGTTGCAAACTCAAAATTTCATAGCTCTTGTAAAAGAAATTTAAAAATTATTTAAAAAAACCCTAATATGGGAGATAAAAACTTAATGGAAATAGAATTTCTTAATGAACCAGGAAAAAACGACAAACAATGGAATGAGTTTTTCAATGTACTGTGAACATGAAAAAGAGGAACGTCATTATTTATAGCTGTACAATATATAGCCCTGATCCTGCAGTTGACTGCTTATAGATGCAAGGGTATGCATGAGCACAGTCAATTACAGAATCAGGGTGAAGCAGTTTCATTTTGACAGTGTAACTTTAACAGGGTCCTAGGCTGAGTAGTAAAGCAGCGCATGAAGCTATGCTGTACACTGAATACAAGGCATACAGAAAGAGTCTAGGTCAAATCATAGCAGGTACTGTGGTTTTTCAAACATACAACACATATAAATAATGCTGTGACAACTCTAATCTCTGCTATTTCGCTCTCCCACAGTGCTCAGGCCATAACAGTGAACTGGCAGATCTCCACTAGAAAAACAAACAAACAAAACCTAATGGCAACAAGTAGCCAGGATGCAGTGATGTGGCTGAAGTATAATATACACAGATAGGATTGGAAAAACCAGGAGGGATATAAAGGAAACTTTGTAAAGTGTTATGGTCCTGGCTCCAGATTTGTATGACCCTTCAGCCGATCACCACAACCCCTCCAGGGATGCAATTTGTTAAATTTGTTGGTTTTACACACACCTCCCATTTGTCCTTTGACAAAGACATTTCAGAACTTGGCTTTTCCTGTGCTCAATTAGCAACTAAAAATCACCTAGATGATTTTATATGCATCCGAAGAAGTGGGCTGTAGTCCACGAAAGCTTATGCTCTAAGAAATTTGTTAGTCTCTAAGGTGCCACAAGTCCTCCTGTTCTAGATGATTTTAGATTCATGTGATGTCTTCAGACTGACTGGCTGATATTGCAGATCTGTGCAACCAAAAGGTGATGTGATATGCATACAGTTGCCATCAGAGAAAAGAGAAATAAAATGGTTAATTTTTTATCCTGATCACAAACTTTAATATTCTGGGCTCTAATCTCAATTCTTTTGGCATTTATTCTTGGGTTCCATAGATTCCAAGGCCAGAAAGGACCATTGTGATCATTTAGTTTGACCTCCTGCATAACACAGGCCACAGAAGTTCCCCAGAATAATTCCTTGAGCAGATCTGCCCAAGGCCTTGTCCACACTGGTGGTACTTGTAGCTACATGCTCTAATGGAAAGCAGGCTGTGTCCATGCTGTTGTGCATAGCTACAAGTGGCAGTGAAAAGTCCCCCTGTTGGCACCTTTCCCTGGTGACTACAGCGCTACAAATATCAGTGTAGAAGTCGGAGGCGCTGCTTGGGCATGTATAGAGTCATGCAGGGTATATACACACAGGTTCTGTGATGTTTTTAATCTACTTTTCTGAAAAGCGCCTCAGCGTCTACACTGCTCATTATACCCAGGCTACGGGTGTGTGCAGTGTATGTACTCTACATGCCCGTATAAATGTAGACATAGCCTATGTGGCAGAAATACTATTGTTGATTTACGCTGTTTAAGAAACCGAGGGGCTAATTCTGCACTGGCTCAGTTTCTGGCAAAGCTTAGAGCAACTTCAGGGCTACTCCAGCTTATGTTTGCTCTAACAACCCTTGGAAGTGGATCTGACAGCTGGGGATTGCTGGGGCAAAGGATGACCTGAGCATATCCCCTCACCAGAGATTTGGAAGTGGGGGGCATAGAAGTTGCTATGGTGGCTCTGCATGATATGGGGAATCCTCCACTAGATGACTGAGCTGGCATTAGGACAGCTTTACACCAGGCAACCAGGGAAAGTAGCCCTAACAGATGTAAGGCCTGGGCTACACTAGCGGGGGGTGGGGGTGGGGGGCGGTTCAAACTAAGGGTAGGTCTACACTTACCAGGTAGTTCGGTGGCAAGCAAATCGAACTTCTGGGTTCGACTTATCGCGTCTTGTCTGGACGCGATAAGTCGAACCCGGAAGTGCTCGCTGTCGACTGTGGTACTCCAGCTCGGCGAGAGGAGTATGCGAAGTCGACGGGGGAGCCTGCCTGCCGCGTCTGGACCGAGGTAAGTTCGAACTAAGATACTTCGAACTTCAGCTACGTTATTCACGTAGCTGAAGTTGCGTACCTTAGTTCGAATTGGGGGGTTAGTGTTGACCTGCCCTAAGATATGCGACTTCAGTTACGCTATTCACGTAGCTGAAGTCGAAGTATCTTAGTTTGACTTACCTGGCCATCCTCACGGCGGCAAGTCGACTGCCGCGGCTCCCCCGTCGACTCTGCTTTCTCCTCCTGCTGAGGTGGAGTACGGGCGTCGATTCGGGGATCGATTTATCGCGTCCAGACGAGATGCGATAAATCAATCCCTGATACATCGAACACTACCCGCTGATCTGGCAGGTAGTATAGACGTACCCTAAGAATAGGCAACACTTGGTCACATTTGGAGTGTGCATTCTGTGAAACAGACAAAAAAAGGATAATATATGACATATTCACTGCAGGGTTGTCAGGAAGATGATTTCTGAGGAATTTATTTCATACAGTCCAGCATTTGTAAGAAGACATAGTTACAAGATGTGCTTCTTTTCTTGACAGGGTTCAACTTAGTTTGTGTCTGAGCTGGTGAATGCTATATAGTCACCCAAGTACAGCCTGGTAATGAAAGAAAATATAATATAAGAAGTTCTAATGTATAAAGGGCTGCATCTAGTATTTACAAGGTGCCAGTTCAGATATACACACATCCACACATCTCACTGAAGGACAGTGTCCCTTATTGTACTCTGATGCACTGTGTATGTGGGATATCTAGCCTGTTGCACTGACTCTACGGAGGACATCAGCATCCTAGGGAAAAGATGAATTGCTAGAGCAATCCCTTTAAGTTTTGGTTACATGCAAGGGTGGATTTTCTTCTTGTAATAGTCTTTACCAATATACCATGTTGTTGGTGTGCATAAGGGAGGTGTATGAAGGGCGCTTTACTAAAAATATTTATAGACTAGTATATGCAGCCACGCCAAGTCCCAAGGCATTGTTCAGATGTGAACATTATACACCTGCCAGGGCCATTAGAGAGTTATTCATCTTCTTTACGGATGTGGTATGTCACTTGGTGAGGGCGGCCTGTGCTGATTAAATTCATTTGTTTTGGCAACTCTGCCCACTTTTGACCTAGATCTGCATATTTTTGCATATCCAGGCACTCACAAGTAAAAGTCCTGCATATGTTAACACAGGCACTTTTTGCTTCATGGCAAGATTTCTCAATCATTTGTGTTTATATTCATCAGTATACGCAGATCTTACTCATTTTTGCAGAGTTATGCATTGCACACCTTGTGGCAATATTTTGCCCAGTGATTGTAACTAGATTAGTTTGCATCTGTTTTATGGCTTAAAATAAAGACAAGAAAAACAAATATATGTAAAAGATCTCAGCTCAGCGGCCTGGCTGGCTGTACACACACAGAACCAGCTGTCTTTCTCTTCTTCCAGAGTTCCATCTCCTAGGAAAAGTGATTAGTGCACAAATTATCAATGAATTGTGGTGATTTATTTTTGGAGGAGGTAAATCATATGCCCCAGAGGGGATCAGAATCTGGGTACGCACTGAAGATGCTGCATATACTATTGTACCTGGTTATAGCAGTTTCCCTAACCACTGGATATTGGAGTATAGGGACCATCACTCATGACTAGCTCAGTTACCACCTGAGGCATATTACATCCCTAATAAAATGCGGGCTGAGGTCCTCAGCTGGCCTTTTTCCCCAACAGGCCTTTTAAATTTGATGTCACTGAGGTAACCTGAGAGACAGAACACTCTACCCCTTCTGGCCTGTAGGGCTCCAGTGGTTCAGTACCTTCCATACCAACTGTGTCTTCAAGAGGTGGATTTTCCAGGGGGCCATGAGGATAGAACCAAAGTTCTAAGGTCACAGAATCACACACTATCAGGGTTGGAAGGGACCTCAGGAGATCATCTAGTCCAACCCCCTGCTCAAAGCATGACCAATCCCCAGACAGATTTTTACCCCAGTTCCCTAAATAGTCCCCTCAAGGATTGAACTCACAATCCCACGTTTAGCAGACCAATGCACAAACCACTGAGCTATCCCTCCCCCCTCACTTCCAAGGGTTTTTTAAGCTGTTATGTGTAACTGGGCTTACACAGTAATGGAAAGTGAGCAACACCCTAACTCTAGAGCCATTACCACAGTTCCATAACTGAACATGTACAGCCAATCAGTAAAGTCGGTAATGTGTTTTGGGATCCATTCGGAAGAAAGATGTTATAAAAATACCAGAGTATCATTACTGAGCCTTTATATGGGACTATCTGGGCCAGATTTTCTAACATGCTCAGAGTTTCAAAGAACACACCTTCCTTGTAGGTACTGAAATAAGCAGTGTGTTGGAGTCTTATGAAAATCTGGTCATGACTATGAGTTCGGAATACAAAAAAATCTGGCTCTGAGCTCTTTAGAAAATCTGGCCCCAATACGCAAGGCTATTTACCAAGTGAACAATAAGTCTCCATCTTGAACAGTGTAATAATTAATCATTCATAGTGGATGTCACTAGGTTACCCAGAAAAAAAGTAGGAGGAATAATCACATCTGAGTTTGCAGGAAAGCACATTTGTCTGAGAAGCTAGAGACAGAAGAAAGAAACTGGGGAAATTCCACAAAACCAGATTTACTCTCATAAGGGATCTGAACTGGAATGGGGAGGCGGAGGTGAGGCGAGGGGAAACAGGTAGGAAAGAGAGGAGGAAGGAGAAGTAAAAAACAAAACAAAAAACCTAGATGTTATATAGCAAGAAAATTACTGTTCCCTTGTTTAAAAATCTACTGCATCATCTCTTAGGCCTTAGTAGTCACAGTTCTGTTTGCATGTCAGAATTAATAGCACAGACCCATCATAGTCTGTCGTCACCCTTAAACCTAAAATTATTACTAAGCGCCTATGGGAATTACCTTTGTAATGCTGCTAGAAGCATCGTGTGCAGGTGTTAATCATTGCAGAAACAGCAGTCACATGAGTTAAAGCTGCTTGGAGATCATACAGCCACTTTCACTAACAAACCAGCTAGATTTTAAGAAATGTTATTCGTTCATGAATCAGCCGTTTTTCTTGCAAAAGCTGGCTATTTCCTCACTTCCCTTAGTCCCTATCCCTCTTTTTGGCTTGCACAGCTCCCACACCTCCATTTGTAGAGTGCCTTGTTTCTTTTAGCAGAGGCAGTTGTGATGACCTATAACAGTGTCTCGGATTCTCCTTGGTCTTCTTTGTTTCCTCCAATGGCTAGATATTAAGGTGTCAATCAGTACAGTTTCCCCCCCCCCACTGGTCATATTGTCATAATGCTACAGCAAAAGTTAAAGAAAATGATTGAGATTCTGTTACACTTGTTGAAGCTAACCAGTCCCTGCTCCACAAATAGCCCCGTGAAGTCAGCAGAACCATTCCTGGAATAAGGTGCTGCTCAACACGAATAAAAGGATCAGAATCTGGCCAAGTGAGAATGGCAATGCAGAAGGAGGAGATAAGGTTCTGACAGTCTGCAACATCCTTCTTCCTCTCACTCCCTCTTTGTTTTACCCCCAAATAAGAAGCTATTGTCTTTTGAATGATCCCTGTTGGCTCCATTTCCTGTGTAATTTACGTGAAAATTAACCTTTCACTTTAGGCCCAGATTAACACAAGCAAAAACGATGAAGTGTGCACATGACCCAGTGACTACAGGAGGCTTGAAAAGACATTAGAAGAAAGTGGGTAATTTTTATTTTTTTACCAAATTCTATATAATAGAGGATCATTCGTTGGGTCCATTCTGTTAAAAGGTGTTTGTCACAATGGAGCAGCATGGCTTAAAAAGATTTTAGGAAACGTTAGAGACAGCATTTGTATCCCTCTCCAAGAAGCCTGGTGAATAGGGAGATGCCACAGGCTACACTGTCCTTAGTGCAGCCAGGCCATTCGGAGAAGGGTGGAGTGGACAGGACCTTTGGCCCCTTTCTTCCCTACCCTTCTACACCTTTTGCGGTGCACTGCTCCTTTGGAGCACACGGTAGGAGCAGGCCCTTCTCTCTCTGAGCGCAGGGAATGCAAATGTGGGAGGTCTTCTGCAGGCCTTAAATGTGGGGATGCTTGTCACAATCTGGCCCTAGTCTGTGCACTTGCCAGCGTATGTGGGTGCAGTGTGTGGCGTTCTTTATACTAATGCCAGGGGAGCTTATTAAAAATACATTGTTTTATTTTAACTTTGCAAACGCCATAAATTGCAAAACCCAGAGCTCCTAATTGCAGCAGGCAGCTCTCTGTTCTGATCAGCAGTCAGAATCCGTCACTGCTATGTGAAAAGTGATCTCCTTGAACTTCCTAACCCCACACCCCAGCTCCCTTATATAACAGTAGCAACTGTCCCCCACACAGTGTGTGAACATTTGTTACAGTCTCCTTTGAAAATGTGCCCCTCAGGAGCTGTCTGCCAGGCACTGACCCAATGCATTTAAGCTTCCATTATATTGTTTGCTTCCAGGGTGTGTTGTTGAGGATATACATCTGGAGATACATTAATGGGCAAGTTCTCCTCTTAGTTGAACGACTGCAGCCATAGAGACGCCAATGGCATCTGCCCAATAGTATGACTGTCTCATTGTATTGCTTCATACTTCCAAACGCTATTATACAGACTGAACAGAAGTGGGTGGAACATAGACTAAGGGCTTGTTTGCACGGTGCCTTTAGTCTGAAGTAGCTGGGGGTTAAATTCTAATGCACACCAGAGTGTTGTGCAATAACTGGCCCATGTGGACCCTGCTGGTATGCATTAGAGTTCCCTAGTGGACATTATTGTAGTCCCGTTTCAAATAGTTCTACAGTAACATGCACTAGGGAACTTTTAGTGCGTGCCAGCAGGGTCGTTGAGTGTGAATTAGAATTTACACCCTATCTGGTGCGGCACCATGTAGGCTGATCTAAATTCACCCTGTTCCCTCCCCTTAACCTCTGTCTATCTGATTGTCTCTCAGACAGTATGAACTCCTACGGGTAGTGACCCAGTTTTGTAGTAGTAAAAAACCAAGTGGGTAAAATCACTTTTCTGGTGTTCCAGGCCACTGGCATGGTAGACACTAAGGATGCCCTTTTTTTTAATTGGGTTTAGGCTAGAATGACATTGGGGTGAAAACTGGAAGTGCCATTAAAATGCACTTTTGGGTGAGCGTAAGGCACCATGTAGACAAGTCCTAAGGAAAATTCTGATTATAATCCTTTTTTAAAATACTGTATTAGCTTTAAAAAAAAGGAAAAGGAAATTAAATCTTTAAAAACTACAATGAAATGAAGCTTGGGATTTGACTTATACTATATAAGTAATTAAAATCATAGTTATGGCTAAAGCCTTATCCTTCACCTGCTCTGCGCACAGATTCTAGAGAGGTCTCAGAGCAATTCTTGAGGTTCCCAATATTAACACGTAGCAATACCCAGGAACAACGTTAAAGGATGGCATGAAAGACTTAACTTGGAAATGTTTTGCTTGTGTTAATTAACTTTAAATCAATCCCTTGATACTATTTTAATGGAGGTTTAAAATATATTTATATTGTTATGCGCAAGTTGTACGTTTTACAGGACTATGCTCAATGTACAAAGATATCATCCAGCTAAATTATTTGACAACCTCTTATGCTGCTTCCTTCCTTCTAGTGTTTGCTTGTTAACTTTGTTCAAGACAAAACGTTGCCATGATGCCTGAGTGCATTAGTAATGTGAATCATCTCAAACATTTATTAATCACTTCAGGGCAGGTATTTCGCTGTCCTTTAGAAAATGTTCAAGCTGACACATTTAGGGGCACACAAATATTTCTGGGATCCTGCTGAGCATTCCATCGAGGTGCAGGTGCAAGGTGACCCCATTTACATTCTCTAATTGAACTGGATTTCCCCTGGGACAGGCAGAAAAAAAATCTGATAGAAATTCATAGAGCTAGTAATCTGGTATGGCTATGTGTGTTCCCCTTCTATAAGTGCAGGGAGATTTCTGTGCAGCATTTTAGGTTTTAGGGCTGGACCTAGCCATCTGAAAGTACCTACCCTGTTCTCTGTAATGTCAGCATCTATGGAAGCTCATTGCTTGCTAAAGCCTATTGAAGTTGATGGAAAGATGTCCGTTGACTTAAATGAGCTTTGAATAGGGCTTTATGTTTGTGATTCTTAACATGGCCAACTATAATATGCTATGTTAGCTCCATCTGAAGAATCTTATATGAACTCAGTTACATGCTGTGTTACTACAGCCTCCACTACATATGCCTCTATCCATCTGACAGTCTCCACAGAAAGGCAAATGAGAATTTCACCCCTAAGTGAGATCCACTGCCATGGCAGCATGAGGAATCTATACTGTTTCTGCCTGTTATATATGGCACATGGTGCTGCAGATAAAGAGAGGATTTCATTTGCTGGGGCTGTTGATCTGGCAATTTCCTTGGGTACTAAATTTGTTTCAGATTTATAGAAACCAAATTCCAATACCAAGCTAACATTCTCTCCGATAAGGAATTGAAGAGAAAGATAATTACAGTCTGTAAAGTTTCTAGTAGCCTAACTGTCAGTTATGCTTGCCGACAGTTTGCTAAGAAACATTGAGTAAAATACATGTTTGATTATCAGGCTGAACATTGCTTTCACATTCTTTTCATTTTTCTTCAGCTATTTTGTCACATCAGGCTTTTGCTATAGCAATTATATTCATGATATGTACTGAGAAGACACAAGCAAATTTTACATGTGACTGGAATAATGAAGTCAGTGCTCTTCTCTTTTGTTATTATGGAATTGGATGGGGAAGCAGAAAAATATTCACAGTTGTTGACATTTTGTCCAATACAAAGGCACAAGACGACGAGTGGAAATATTTTTCTAAGCAAATTATTGGTGTTGGGTGAAAGAAGCCCCTGTAGATTTTTTGAGTTGCATTGCTGTGCTATGGAGACAGACAAATTATTTTTCATCCCCACATTCATTCATCTTCTTCTCCTAAGGCCTGGTCTACACTAGGAGGTTATGTTGAATTTAGCAGCGTTAAATCGAATTAACCCTGCACCCGTCCACACAATGAAGCTATTTAGTTTGACATAGAGGTCTCTTAAATTCGATTTCTGGACTCCTCCCCAACGAGGGGAGTAGCGCTAAATTCGACATGGCCATGTTGAATTAGGGTAGGTGTGGATGGAAATCGATGCTAATAGCTCCAGGACCTATCCCACAGTGCCCCACTCTGTTGATGCTCTGGACAGCAGTCCGAGCTCGGATGCTCTGACCAGCCACACAGGAAAAGCCCCGGGAAAATTTGAATTCCTTTTCCTGTCTGGGCAGTTTGAATCTCATTTCCTGTTTGGACATTATGGCGAGCTCAGCAGCACTGGCAAAGATGCAGAGTTCTCCAGCAGAGGTGACCATGCCATCTCAGAATAGAAAGAGGGTCCCAGCATGGACTGATCGGGAAATCTTGGATCTGATTGCTGTGTGGGGCGATGAGTCCGTGCTTTCGGAGCTGTGATCGAAAAGACGGAATGCAAAGATCTACGAGAAGATCTCCAAAGCCATGACAGAGAGAGGGTACAGCCGGGATGCAACGCAGTGCCGCGTGAAAATCAAGGAGCTGAGACAAGTGTACCAGAAGACCAAAGAGTCAAACGGATGCTCCGGATCCCAGCCCCAGACATACCGTTTCTATGAGGCACTGCATTCCATTCTAGGTGCGGCCGCCACCACTACCCCACCACTGACCGTGGACTCTGAGGATGGGATATTGTCGACGGCTGCTTCCTTGGAGATGTTAGCGGACGGGGAAGATGAGGAAACTGAGGAGGAGGACGAGGCAGTTG
Source organism: Chrysemys picta bellii (assembly GCF_011386835.1). Taxonomy (NCBI): domain Eukaryota; kingdom Metazoa; phylum Chordata; order Testudines; family Emydidae; genus Chrysemys; species Chrysemys picta. The sequence goes on along the minus strand of NC_088792.1, from coordinate 238,794,228 downwards.
ACAGCGCTTACAACGCTGATTTCCCAGATAGCCAGATCTCTTCATCACCCTCACAGAGATCCCCTACCAACCGTCCCCAGGCGTTAACCCAGACCCTGAATCAGGGGAAGGATCAGTCGGTAAGTGTTTTAAACATGTAAACATTTATTGTGAACAGAACAGGAATATTAACAATGGGTTTTTCATGATTTGTTTGCCCTAGGCGCTTAATGTTTTAGTCCTTGGCAGTGCAACTACTGCAAAAAAATCTAACAATGTCCGGTTTATCATGATTAGTTTGCCCTAGGCGCTCTACTTTTTAGTCCTTGCCAGTGCAGCTACTGGAAAAGAAGGTCTATATGTCCGGGGATAGAGCTGAAATCCTCATGGGACATCTCCACGAAGCTCTCCTGGAGGTAATTGGAAAGCCTTTGCATGAGGTTCCTGGGGAGAGCGGCCTTACTGTGTCCTCAGTGGTAGGAAACTTTTCCTCACCAGGCTATCATCAAGTACTCTGGGATCATTGCCTTGCAGAGCATGGCGGCATACGGCCCTGGTTTTTCCTGGCTTTCACACAGCATGCGTTCTTTCTCGGTCTCAGAAATTCTCAGCAGAGTGATGTTGCTCATGGTGACCTTCTTAGAATTAGGGGAATGTTACTATTGGGACTGCTTGCCTGTTCCTTTACAGAACTGTCACCGGCGGTTTACAGCCACGCGGTGGAGGCGGGAGAGGGGCAGCATACAGGGATCTTTCCCGGGGACAGCTGTGAGGGGGTGGGACAGGGGCAGAGTTCATGCTTGCCGGATTGCCGGCAGCAGGAACTGGCCAACGATAGGAGCATTGCTTTGAACGTGAAAGGAGGGCACTGCTATAATTTAAGTTTTAAGCAGCCAAAAGTCTACGGCTTACTATGTCAGCCTGCTACCCGAATTCCGCTGTCCTGCCCCGCTTGTCTGATCGCCACTGCAAGACCCCAGGCACTGAATGCGAAGGCCGAAAATTCGACCTTGTCCTGAGTGCGCATGTGATAGGTGCTGTGCATGGTCTTGTTCACAGAGAAAGACTATGTTCATTGTTCACAAAAAATTATCTTTGTGAGGAATTCACTCCCTTTTCCCCTTCCCACAGCTGCGAATGTCTCCCGACTTACCCTGGCATCCCCCTCGCAGAGGCTGGCGCAGATTAGGCGGAGAAAGAAAAGGACACGGGACGACATGTTCTCAGAACTTATGGGCTGCTCCCGAGCCGTTGCGGCCCAGCAGACCCAGTGGAGGGAGAACATGTCGCAATACCAGCAAGCACACAGCGAACGGGAGGAGAGGTGGTGGCAGGAAGACCAGCAGGTGACTCAAACGCTGCTTGGACTAATGAGGGAGCAAACGGACACGTTCCGGCGCCTTGTGGATGTTCTGCAGGACCGGAGGCAGGAGGACAGAGCCCCGCCGCAGTTTATCTCTAACCGCCCTCCCCCGCCACAAACTCCCATACCCCCCTCACCCAAAGTCCCAAGAAGGAGGGGCGGCAGGGCCGTGAAAACTGTCACTCCACTCCTGCAGACTGCTCAAGTACCAGAAGGCTCTCATTCCCAAAAATTTGATAAGTCCTTTCCTTCCCGCCTCACCCAAGCCCCCTCCCAGTTTCATCCCCTAACTGTGTAGTTGCTAATAAAATATATGTTTCTGTTAATTACTGTTTCCATCATGTTCTTTTAGGGGAGAGTGTGTTTGAAGGGGGGAAGGGGGCTGGTAATTGGAGAGGACAGTCACCTTTACGAGGGTACAGACACGGGGGCAGGGACAGCAGAAGGTCACACACACATTGCAGTCACTAGGCACCCTGGTCAGTCTGGGAGGTGGTTTTCATGTTCTGTGGGGGGGTCATTTGACTTTGAGGCGGGGGAGGGCGGATAGAGATCTTATGCAGCAGTCCTTATCCTGGATCACAGAGCCACGCAGCAGGGGATCTGTAACTGTCCTCCCCCGCCACAAAGTCAAATAGCCCCCCCACACAGAGTCCCGAAAAGGAGGGGTGGCAGGCTCCGTTGAAACAACCAGTCCACCACTGCGGACCACTCTAGGAGCAGGAGCCTGTCATTCCTCGAGTTTAGAAGCGTCCTTTCCATCACTATGCCCGCTCCCCACCACAGTCTGCGTCCCAGTTTCAACACTTTACCGCAAAATCCGTAATAAAGAAAATGGTGTTCATTAACAAAGTTCCATTTCTTTTATTTTTAAACGTGTGTTGGAAGTGGGGGGACGGGGTGAACGGGGTATGTAGCTGGAGAGGATAGTCAACAGTAAGTGGGTAAAGAAACGGGGGCAGGTTCAGCTTCTCTTTAAACAAACTTAATAGTCACAGGTTACCCTGCTCACTGAGGAATCTAGCTTTCAAAGCCTCCCGGATGCACAGCGCGTCCCGCTGGGCTCTTCTAATCGCACGGCTGTCTGGCTGGGCGTAATCAGCGGCCAGGCTATTTGCCTCAACCTCCCATAAAGGTCTCCCCCTTGCTCTCACAGAGATTGTGGAGCACACAGCAAGCTGCAATAACAATGGGGATATTGGTTTCGCTGAGATCAGAGCGAGTCAGTAAGCTTCTCCATCTCCCATTGAGACGTCCAAAAGCACACTCCACCACCATTCTGCACTTGCTCAGACGGTAGTTGAAGAGTTCTTTTTCAGTGTCCAGGGCACCTGTATAGGGCTTCATGAGCCAGGGCATTAGTGGGTAGGCTGGGTCCCCGAGGATCACTATAGGCATCTCCACATCCCCAACAGTTATTTTCTGGTCCGGGAAGTAAATGCCTTCCTGCAGCCGTCTAAACAGACCAGAGTTCCCGAAAACACGAGCGTCATGAACCTTGCCCGGCCATCCTACGTTGATGTTTGTAAAACGTCCCCTATGGTCCACCAGTGCTTGCAGCACCATTGAAAAGTAGCCCTTTCGGTTAATGTACTGGCTGGCCTGGTGGTCCGGTCCCAGGATAGGGATGTGAGTTCCATCTATAGCCCCACCGCAGTTTGGGAATCCCATCGCAGCGAAGCCATCTATGATGACCTGGACGTTTCCAAGGGTCACTACCTTCGACAGCAGTAGCTCAACGATTGCGTTGGCTACTTGCATCACAGCAATCCCCACGGTAGATTTGCCGACGCCAAAGTGATTTGTGACTGACCGGTAGCTGTCTGGCGTTGCAAGCTTCCAGAGGGCTCTGGCCACTCGCTTCTGGACAGTCAGGGCTGCTCGCATCCGGGTGTCCTTGCGCTTCAGGGCAGGGGACAGCAACTCACAAAGTTCCAGGAAAGTTCCCTTCCGCATACGAAAGTTTCGCAGCCACTGTGATTCATCGCAGACCTGCAGCACTATGTGGTCCCACCAGTCTGTGCTTGTTTCCCGGGCCCAGAATCGCCATTCCACAGCATCAACATGACCCATTGCCACCATGATGTCCACGGCGCGGGGTCCCGTGCTTTGTGAGAGGTCTGTGCCCCTCTCAGACTTAATGTCCTCACCGTGCTGCCGTAGCCTCCTCGCCCGATTTCTCAGCATCTGCCTCTGGAAAAGGTGGATGATAAGGTGCACGGTGTTGACAACGGCCATAACTGCAGCGATGGTCGCAGCGGGCTCCATGCTCCCAGTGTTGTGGCGTCCGCGCTGTCACTCACCAGAAAAGTGCGCGAACTGATTGCCCACCGGCGCTTTCAGGGAGGGAGGGCGGGAGTGACGGTTGAATGATGACAGTTACCCAAAACCACCCTCAACACATTTTTTTCCCAGCAGGCATTGGGGGCTCGACCCAGAATTCCAATGGGCAGCGAGGACTGCGGGAACTGTGGGATAGCTGCCCACAGTGCACCGCTTCCAATGTCGACGCTTGCCCCGTTAGTGTGGATTCACAAAGTCGAATTACTGTCCTTAGTGTGGATACACACGTTCGACTTTGTAATATCGATTCCACATATTCGATTTAAGTACAATCGAACTACTCTCGTAGTGTAGACATACCCTAAGTGAGCAATGCTTGCGCAGGAATGCAGTGTATCCAAGAGCTGCCATTAGAAAAATGTGATGCTTGCTTCTTGCAGAATTTGCACCTTGTCTTGACAAACAAAGAAACTGCTTTACTGCTTGTCTTCTTATAGAATATGATCAGGAAGGTAAAACTCTTACTGTCAGTCAGGGAGGGGAAAATGGGTTTGAGCAGATATCTAAGATGCACTTGAAATGTGTGCATTTGAAATGTAGTGAGAGAATGCTGCTTGGTAAGACCTTCCATTATTTTCCAGTAGAAAGGGCAGCTACAATTTACTAATATGTGACCACTTCAAAAATTATTTACCTTTTGGTTTTGATTTCAATGGGAGCTGGATCAAGCACTTACTATATCCTAAGTTGCATTATTAAAATGTTTAAGCTTTGATTTATTCTTACAAATAGGCTTTGCAATTTTGTAAATTCAGACCTGTTGTCTCCTTGTCACTAGCACTTCTATCCTTCAGTACTTACATTTAAAGTTGAGGAGAAACAAAAATCCCAACCAGAAAACAAGAAGAATCGTGCCCTGTAGGCATGAAATTTTTGATTTATTTTACATTTTGTTTCTTTCTGGTTCACAGCAGGAATCTGCTGGGTGTGTTTGCGCAGTATGAAATGTCTATCAACATATATTCATTTTTTCTCTTCAAAGGTTAAATTGGCAGGAATGGAGGAAGAATTGGCAATAACCCAGCAGTGAAGTTACTCACCCCTGTAAGTCTTTGGAGGATTGAGCCCTAGATTTGGCTTAATTTATCAAAGAATAGGGAGCTAGGAGCTGGAAGATGCAATCTATCCCCTTCCATTCACTCTTTTTATTGGAAAATGAAAAGGTTTGTGGCTTGGATGTTTTATTTAATACCTAACTAACATCATAATTAATTAATAATTGGCATTTATCCAAGGATCTCAAAGCACTTTACAAACATTTATGCTCACACCACCAGCATTAGCTTTTATTGCAGTATTATAACCATTGTGTAAAAAGAAACTGAAATACAGAGGCAAAATGAAAGAATTGCCAAAAAATCATACTGAGTGATGGGGAAAGGCAGGAATGGAACCCAGGAGACCTGATTTTCACTCCCCTCTTCCACTAGTTTACACTTCACACACATATAGTTTTACAAAATATGACAATACAGAAATGATATTTCCATAGTTCATGCTTTCTTAATCTGTAGGATGTGGAATTTGTCTCTGTGCTTTCTGAATGTGATGTGTTTTTATATTTATTGTATCTTTGTATGTTGCATCTCTTTTTTACCAAAGAAAACTTCTTATCATGGTTTGCTTTCAGTCTCTAATCTTGGAAGATACCTAAATCTCTTAGTCACACTGGGAATTGTTAGATGCTTTAGTTCTTGCAATACTATTTGAGATTTTAGGAAAATAAATACATATGAAAGAACATCAATAATGATACGATGTATCCTTTCATGGTCCCAATAGATTCCTGATGTTTTTGAAGTGACATATCCTGTATCCTTCAATTATTCTTGGTAGCAACATTTGACTATAAGGACTGCATGCAACATACATGATAATGAAAAGGCTGTTTAGCATGCACTGAAAGTGCAGAGTCAAAGCTGTCAAGCCATTGCTCTCATTATAAACAGTGCTTTGAGGCAAGAAAGGGCAGGGTGCTATTGCTTCTAGGGAAGGCGACATTACTTCTGATAGGCTAATATCTTTTGTAGTTTGCCATTTTTCCAGTCAAAGAAATGTAATGCAAGAGAAATCTACTTTGTGCTTCAGTACAATATGCAATTATAAAATCAGTGAATATTCATCTGCCTGTGCTGTGAATAATTTGCCTTGAGTTTCATTTCAAGGTAAAATGGCAATATTACCATAACTACTTCTATGGGATTTTTAAAAACATGCACACAATCTGACAAATTGAAAGTCATAATAAGGTGAATCATGGCAGGTGGGGCAGTAGGTATTACATGCAATCTTATCTGTTATTTAGTAACATCAGCTCAAGAGCTCCTTTTTAAGTGGCCTCTCAAATTTTGTATAGGATTTAAAGTGGGATTTTCGAATATGCCTAAGGAAATTGGACATCCAACTTCCTTAGGTGCTTTTGAAAATCCCACCTTTAATGTCTAGGAAAGTCCATCTTAACTGTTCTCAATCAACTATCTACCTATAGGATGGGAAAAGGCAAGGCATGCACAAGATCAGCTTTAGTCTTAGAAATAAATTACATTTAAAACACCCTAAAAACAAATGTGCTCTCACATAATGGAAGGCATTAGAGAGAGAAGAGGCCTCTCAGGATACCTAATACATCCTGGCCTATTGAAGGATTGATCTACAGATGTATATTCTGGATTTTTGTCCACTCCAGTTTTAAATGACTCAAGGCATTAGACTTTCACTGCCACATTTAGGACACTAGAAGATCTCTTTATCAGAAGGTTTTTCTGATCTATTGCCTCATTTTGCCTTTTGTTAACTTAATGTCTGCAGTCCAAATTACGTTTTCATCTATAAAACTAAATAATTCCTCTTCTTCCATAGTGTTTACATGCTTCAAATATTTTAATCAATTATTTTTTAACTCCCTTAGTCCCCCCCTAAGCCTGTTGTTTGAGTCTTTAATCTTTCTTCATGTATCAGTCTGTCCAATCCCCTAATAATTTTTGATGCTGAATCATCCATTTGATCCCCAGCTTACATACCCAGCACCTAAGTAGGAAGAAGGTTCAGCATCATCTCAGTAAGATTGATGACCTGGATAATCTAGAACATCATCAGGGAGACTTATAACTATCAAAAGGCCAATTAAAAGATTTAGTAAGGCACTGTGATTATATACTAGTCTTTATCATTGACCCACTAGTACTTGTCTCATTGTCAGCATATAAAATTGATACCTGTGTATGCTTCAGAGTTCACTTGACATTTAAAATTAGTTTGCATATTCATTCTTACTTAGTGGCTTTCTGATAAAATTGTTAGCATTAATGAGTTTATAAACACATTATTCACAAACTGTGAGTATGAGCTGGCTGGGAAGTTTTCGACTAAATGGTTTTTAGTTGGAAAATGCTGTTTCATCAAAACAAAACGTTTTACAGGAATTTACCAATTTCAATTAAACTTTATCTAGGAAAGGTTTCTCAGGTCTAGGATGGAGTTTTTGGTCCAAATGAGAGTGATTGAGAGAGAGAGAGAGATCCTGGTGATTAGAGCATTCACCTTGGGATGTAGGTGACACAGGTTTAAGTCTTGTCTCTGCTCTGCTTGATTTGGAACCAGAACTTGCACCCATGTATGATGGGGTGGACTAGGTCTGGAAGCCCCCTGCTGCACCCTGTCCCAGAAAAGGGCAGTAGAGAGGTCCTCCAAGCTGCCTAGAGTGGCTGTGGGGGAAGCAGCCAATCAGAGCCCAGCAGGGTATAAGAAGAGCTGCAGGGGCAGTGTGAGATCAGTTCCTTGCTAGACCTGGAGGAGAGTGGATGGTGCACCTGGCTGGCTGAGGGAGCTGCAGGACTTTGGACAGGGCAGTGCTTCCAGAAGCCATGGAGAGCAGGAAGGAACTCTGGGCTGGCTGCTGGGACTCCACCAGGACAAGGCCCTGAGATAAGGGTGAAGAATGTACTAGAGCCATGGGGGGAGTGGCCCAGGGAATTAGAGCAGCAATGCAGCTTAGAGAAAGGGACATGGCATGGCTGCTATCTGTAGGGTCCCTTGGGTGGGTCCTGGAATAGAGGGTGGGCCTGGGTCCTCCCCACCAGCCACTGGGAAAGTTGCCTGAACTTTGAAGCACCCCAGATGGGGAGCTGAACTGTAGTGGTCCAGCTGGAGAGCTGTGGCCAGAAAGGCCCTGAGAGTGTGAGGACATTGCCCCCAGGGAGGGAGCTCTGGGGCACTGCACTATTCCAGAGCAGGGACAACTTCAGAGAGATGTTACAGAGGGCACTGAGAGAGGCCCCTGTTGGACTTGTACCCAGGAAGGGGTTTGCTTCGTTTTTATTTCACAAATCTGTGTGTGATTTGGCCGGAGGGCTGAGTCAGTGAAGATCCACCACAAACTGAGAGAGTGAGTGTGCAGACACACTGCACTGAAAAAGGTGGTTCTTGTGAGAGGTGAGTTCACCCTATTACACCAGGTTTCCCACATTCCAAGTGAGTGCCATAATATCTGGGGTATAGAGTCAGCCTCTCTGTTTTTGTGGCCCACTAAATATTTAATATGAAGTGGAACATCTCCAACTGGAAAGACCCACTCCACAATAGCCAATTGGTTAGGGTGCTTACCTACGATGTGGGAAGACTTAAGTTCAAACAGAACAGGGACTTGAACCTGGGTCTTCCACATATTAAGTAAATGTGCTCAGCTATTGGTTTTTCTGGGGTGCATTGGGGGTTGTGGCCTATCTTTTTTTTTTCTTTTTGATGGAAAAACTTCAAAAGGTCTCAGTTTCATCCTTCTAAATTAAAAAAGTGTCAGACTGAGAAAATGTAATCCACAAAGGTGTAGTATACACCTTCTTTTACAGAAAAGCAGCAAAAATAATATCCCTGTGCGCATTAAAGAGCTGTGCTAACTTTGAACACATAATTAAGGGAGTGAGATGAAACTGAGTAAAGGAAAAGTTGGACTGAATATCAGGAACCAATTTTTGACAATGAAGTCTGAGACTCCCAATGGAAGTGGTGGAAAATCCATTTGCTAGTTGCATTTTAAGGTAGACTAGGATTAATGTGTAAGGACATCGTGCAGGGAAAAACCATATACTGGCTGTGAGATGAAATAAGATAATAGACTTGGAATTAATATGTGTTCAGGAATATACATTTAAAGACAAAGGGCAAGATTCTCAGCTTTATAAAGTGGTGCTGTTCCACTGAGTTCAATGTAGTTTTTCTGATTTACACCAGCTAAGTGTGTCTGGCCCACACAGTTCTTATGATGTTACATAATCACAGAATGCCCTCTAAAGGAGCAATGTTATATATAATTTCATTTTATATTATATATGCATCTCTCAGCAAATGTTGGTGAATTACTTTCCTAGCCACTGTTAGACATTTTTGGCTTTGGTAATTAGCAGAAATGGAATTTATTCAGATGAGTCGTGGGTTTTTTGGGTCATGTATTTTTGTGCACACTTTTCTTTTTCTCTTTATCTCGTCATAAAGTAATGAAGGAACCAAAAGTATTGAATTTTCAAAGCATTGTGCAGAGTTCTAACCAAGTTGATGAAACCACTAAACTTACAGATACCTATGCAGCTTGTGCCTTATGCTTTTATGATCTTCAGGGCTCATTATAAGGTTGATCCTTTTTCTCACTTGAAAATGGGGGAGGAACTAAGGATGGGGAATTATCTGAGAGGGAGGGAGAGGGGATTTGTGGTGGATTACATTAATTTCCTGCACATATATTTTTAAACTATGTCAAGGGTACCTAGAGCATATGGATGGTGTCATTTTTAGTTCTTTAAGTCAAAATTCTGGGGTGTATTAACAGAAGTGTCATATGTAAGACATGGTAGGTAACTCATTCAACACTGGTAAGGCCTTAGTTGGAGTACAGTGTCCAGCTTTGGGTACAACATTTTAAGGAAGATCCAAACAAAATGGAGAGAATCTAGAGGACAGCAACAAATATGACAAGAGGTTTAGAAAACGTGACCAATGAGGAAGGGTTGAAATAATTGGACATCTTTAGTCTAGAGAACAGAAGGCTGAGAAGGGACATTAACATATGTAAAAGGCTGTTAGAAAGAGGATAGTGACTAATTTTTCTCCACTTCCATCAAAGATAGGACAAGAAATAAATGGCTTAGTTTGCAATAAGAGAGGTTTAGGTTGGATATTAGGAAACTCTTTTGAACGATAAGGCTAGTTAGGTATGGGAACAGGTTATCTAGGGAGACTGGGGAATCCCCTACCATTTGAAGTTTGTAAGAATAGGTTAGACAAACACCTGTCAGGAATGGTCTAGGTATACTTAATCCGGCCTCAGCACAGGAGGATGGACTAGATGGCTTGTTCAGATCCCCTCCAGCCCTATATTTCTGTGACAATAAATAAATTGTACAATGGATATATTCAACAATACTGCAGTCTTTAGGGAGGAATTATAGACATCTGCATGTATTAAAAATGGTGATAGCTGCAGGCAGAAGGAGAGAGATTCTAGTTGTTCCCTATGATGTATTATCCAGTGCTCTGTCCAGTTTTGTTTTAAATGATGGGACTTCTGACACTTTCCTTGGTATATTTACAAAGATAAATATGTTCTGTTCATTTGACAAGCAAAAACATATTTAATTGGAGAAAGCATCTGAATAATAGATCAGCCTTTGTCTAATGAAATATACATGAAAGTTTTGAAATTTAAAGTAGCACTGACGGATGAAAGGTTATTAATTTGTAAATGGACTTCTAAAGTGTTCTAGACTCATGATTTAAAATTGAAAAGAAATAACCATTGCGGAATGAATTTGATTAGGCCGGACCTTGCCATGATTATGGCATTGTATGTGGCAGGCATAGTAAAATACCTACTCTACTCATGGGTAAGTATGTACTTCCATTAGGGAAAAGGTACGGGGAGACTTTCAGGCCATGTTTGCATAACAGAGGCAGCGCTGCAGCTATGCTGATGTAGCACTGTAGCGTAGACACTTCCTACATCAATAGAAGAGGTTTTCCATCAATGTAGGTAATCCACCCCTCCATCCCATCCCAGATTGGTGGTAGCTAGGTCAGTGGAAGAATTCTACACCGGGGGTTAGGTCATCTTAACTATAGTGATCAGAGGTGTGACTAGGATACACAAGTGACAGTCTCTATTGCAGACTATGGCCAAACTCAGTGGTGAATCCAAGGCCTGATCTATACATAAAACTCAGATCAAACTAGCTTCAGCGTATGAAAAATTCACATCCTTGAGCACCGTAGTTAAGCCGACCTAACTCCCAGTGTAGATGCAGGTAGGTTGATTGAAATATTCTTCCATCAAACTAGTTAGCGCCGCTCCGGGAGGGAGCTGGATTACCTACATAAAGAGAAAAAGTTCCTCTATCGATGTAGGAAGCATCTACACTATGGCACTACAATGGCATAGTTGCAGCACTGCAGCCATGCCACTGTAATACCCATAGTGTAGACATTGCCTCCGTGAATGTAGAAACCCATATAGAGAAGTCCCACAGAATTTAATAGACATAACCTGTCTATAGTACGTGTATGTATTTTTAAAGTAGGCTATAGAATAGGATAAGTGAGTCTATCTCCAGTATAGAATTGTAAAGGATGGTTAAAGAAGCCAATAGGATAATATAATTATCTATTAAAACCTATTGAATGTATCAGTAATTTATATACAGCCATATTATATTTCTGTAGGTCCTTGTTAGTTCCATTGCTATTAAATTGTCAGACTTTGTTATAATGATAATGCTAGAGGGAGTCTATGCAGGTGTACATTATACCTTCTTCCCTTCTCTCCAACATGTATATCATACCTATTTAGACTCCTTTAGCCTAGTTCAGATTCATATCCACTTGCCAACATGCAGTGTACACATGTACCCTCCCAACAATGCTCTTCTGAATTTGGCCCACTGAGTATAAGGGAATCTATGTTCAAATTCAGTTTTCAATCACATCAGTATAAATCTGGAATAACTCCATAAACATTAATAGTGTAAACTCTAGATGTACACTAGAGTAAATGAGAATAGAATTTGTCTTCATATTAGCAAGGAAAGCAACCACCAGGGAGGTGAAGCTGTGTAAGTTAAAGCAGACAATCCCTATTGTAACTCAGATCTTCAGCTCCTTGGTGCACAAGTCTCACCAGTATAGACTTTTTAATACTCAGGCCTTGTCTAAACTATCGCCGCCAGTTGATCTAAGTTACGCAATTTGAGTTGTGTTAGTAGCGTAACTCAAGTTGACGTAGCTTAGCTCTACTTACCACGTGGTCCACACTACACTATGTCGATGGGAGATGCTCTCCTGCTGACACTGCTTCCACCTCTCATTGAGGTGGAGTACAGAAATCGATGGGAGAGCGCTCTCCCATTGATTGAGCGTGTCACTAGACCTGCTAAATCAATGCTGCTGCATCGATTGCAGCAGCGCTGATTTAGTTCCAAAGTGAAGACAAGCCCTTAGACTTTATACATTCAGTAAATGGGTATAAGTTGGTCTAAGAAAGTCTTAAGCCTGCACTACACTTAAAGTTAGGCCAATGTAGTTCTGCTGGTCAGGGTGTGAAAAATCCATACCCCCTGAGTGCTGAATCTATACTGACCTCCCCATTATAAATGCAGCTAGATCAGTTGGAAAAATGCTTCCATCAACCTCGCTGCCATTGCTTTGGGGAGCTGGAGTTCCTATAGTGATGAACGCCTCCTCCCCTCCATAGATGTAGTTATGGCACTGTAGCTGTGCTGCTGTGGTGTTAACATGGCCTAAGTCAATGTAAGGGAGTCTAGTTTAGTATGGTCACCACTCCTCTAGAAGTGAAAAGGTTTGTTTTGGGGATGTGGTACCTGCTATACTGTGTCTAATTACTTAATATTTGCACAGCAATTTGGAGACGTAAAGTGCTATATAAATGCCTGAGTTTCACTATGATTATTTTATAAGTACCATAAAGAACAAAAAGGCGAAAAAACAGAAAATAGTAATTCCCTGGTTTGAAAACTGTCCATGAGCCCTCTTCTGGTAATCATCAAAAATCCAAGACCTTCCTCATTAATTAGATGATTTAGCCTAGTAATACTTAACCCACAGATATTTAATGTCTTCATGTGGCTGAGACAAGGTGGGTGAGAATATCTTTTATTGGCTCAACTTCAAGCTTGCACAGAGCTCTTCTTCAGGTCTGGGGCTGACATGGCTACAACAACATTGCATGTGGCTGTCCTGGGTCCAAAGGCTTGATTGAAACTCTGTGCTTTCTATCTGGTCTTAGCCTTGTAAACTCAGTCTTCCTCTTTGACAGCACACTGCTCAGGATAGGGACAGAGCTCAGTAAATAATCATTATCATAATTCTTACCTTTTAATTACCACCTTACTTTACTTCAGAGAGATGAGAAAGGAACTGCCATTGGACTCTCTGACCTCCCTCCAAACAGCAAGAAGACTGGAGGAGAGAGAACTAGTGGTGGAATGAACCATTCTCTTAATGGATAGGAACTGAGTGGGAAGAGGGGAAGAAACACTACCAATGCTTTCTCAGAAACTGAGGGTGGGGGGAGTGGAGAGAGTGACAAATGAAAACGGAGAGCCAGGAATTATTCATGGTATGCTATTCTGACACAACTTTGCAATATTTTTATCATGATCTTGTATCTGTGTGACAACGTTGAGTTATAATACTGAATGCATAGCCATAAAAGTGAATTTTCAGTAGAATTTTTAAACAGCTTCACATTGATTGTGTCTTGACCTTTGTCTTCACTTTCCATAAATCTTCTAGTGATCAGGTGTTCCCGTGCAAATCTTGGAAAAAGCACATCTCTAGCCAGACTACGCCAAATATTTGCCACGAGTGAAATCTGAATGATTACCGACCAGACACTGTGAGAATTTCAAACTGAAAATTTTACACACAAGTATGCAGTTTGAAATTTGTGCTGCCATCGGTTTGTTACCGGAGTCATTCAATCAGGAAGAGTGTCACTTGAATTATGTCATGAAAATTTCAAATGAATTTAGGTGGCCCGATTTTCTGGAATAAAATTTGGCTGCATCTCCTTGTTGAGTGTTTTGTAAAGAGCTGCACAGAGGAAGCCATTTGCATTGCACACCAGCAAGTATTATTGGTCTTACAAAATCAATGAACAATGCTACATATTCTTGAGCACCATCTACTGGCACATTATCTACTAGCCAACTATTAAATTTTATATACAGACACTTCTATAGAGAATAACTCCCTAGCTGGGGATTCTCTTGATGGTGAATCTCCAGTAGGTTTTGAGTTGGCATACCCCTCCACCAATGTTTCTCTAAACACTACAGGGGGTGGGGTATACAAGTGGTCAGAGAATCAGGGAGCCATCTAATCCTTCAAGGAATTAATGACTCTAATAGATTCCTAAGTGGTGCTGCAAGGGGGTTGATGGTTGGAATAATATGGGAATATATTTAGGGAAGGAGGAAGATGTTCTCTACTTTTTGATCAAGTCCTGAGCACTCAGGGATTTATCCAGCAAAACACTTAAGCATATGCTTAACTTAAGGAATGTGAGTAGCCCCTTCCATTAATGCCAATGGGCCTATTCACATTCTTAAAAGCTTTGGACTGGGGCCAGAGTGCTCAGTTACTTACAGGATCAAGCCCTTAAACTTTTTATTCTGCTACGTAAGATCCCCAGGGCTTAAATAGTTCTTAAGTATTGCGTAGAACTTACACTGGCCCCTGCACAAGGTTGAATTCTGCCCACAGGGAGAGAGAAGCACCATACTTCTGTTAAATTATTTGTTATGAATTATTTGCCCATCTCTTGTCATTATGATAAAGTCCATGGCAGAAATAGCACCAGGCAGCACTGGGACTTTGCATGATGTTTTATCAGTGACTTTCTATAAAGTTAAGTGGTTTTCCTACTCCTCACATTGCTTATTTAGTCAGTTCTCCATGGCATGAGCTTGACAATTAAAGCAGCACTGTTCTCATTTCCCAGGGCTTTTGTTCTTTGGTGTCAGGTACTTTTAGCAATAGGTCTTTCCAATTCCGAAGATGGGAAGGGCAATCTGTGTGAACAAGGGCTCTGTCTAATTGGCATGCCAAAAAAAAAAAAAATCAAAATACATCATCCACAGCAGCTTCTACTTAGGGAGAGGCACTGAGGGGAGAGATTACCACATGTTACTGAGAAACACACAGAGAAAGTCAGGGTATTTTGGCTAGTGTTTTCTAATTAATCTTTTTATCACTTTTTTCAATTCATAGTAAATCTATTTAAGCATTTCTGCTGGTGGCAAGGCAGGAAGGAAAGAGGATTTTAATTAGAGATGTACAGTTCATGTACTTAATGAATCAATAGTAATTGAATATAGTGGAAGCTGCTTAAAAGCACACCCATGACATTACAGTAAAAATCCTTCCTTTAGCAGGTTTAGTCCTATTTTAGATCATCTTTTAAGAGGATTCCCCTATATATTGCTGAGAAGAGATGTTTTTCTTTATGTAGTCTCTTAAATTTATCCATTCACTAGGTATGATCAATATGTACAGCAGTGCTAATTCTTGTCCTTCTCCAATCTGTGGTTATTGGGTCCATAGATTAATGCATACCCATAAATACAGATAGTCAATGAATACATTGTAAATAGAAAATATCTTTCAATTAAAATCATCTAGGGAAGTTTTAGTAAATGTGACTCTTTACCCATCATCAATGACCCATGAGATTTTTATTAACTTTTTAAGAATTGTTTTAAAAAAAAGACTCAAAAAATTAGCTTTACACTAGGCAATACACTACACAATAGGAAGTTTAAACCACCAGAAGGAGAGACTTCCGCTCTATAACATCAGCCTGTTAATCAGCACTACAACTTGGGTTTTGATTGGCATAGGAAAATAGTAGACTAATTCCATAGCAAACGTATCTCAAATGTTCAGCTCTTCTCCTGGTAAAACTTTTTGGAGAGCGTTCTAGGGGAAGTCTTCAGAAGGATCCCATCAAAGGGATCCTTTCTTGTTGCACAGAAAAGTGTATGGGATGTCTTCCAAACCCAACAGATTATCAACATGCCATTTATGTCTTTCCCTTCAGCACTTTTCCCAAAAGGCTACATCTTGGACAGTGTAACTAGCCTTGTGGATGGGGGGAAGCAGTAGAATGGTATATCTTGATTTTAGTAAGGCTTTTGATACTGTCTCATATGACCTTCTCATAAACAAACTAGGGAAATCCAACCTAGATGGAGCTATTACAAGGTGGGTCCATAACTGATTGAAAAACCATTCCCAGAGTAATTATCAGTTATTCAGTCAAGCTGGAAGGGCATATCAAGTGGGGTCCCGCAGGGACTGGTTCTAGATCTGGTTCTGTTCAATATCTTCAATGATTTAGATCAGTGTTTCCCAAACGTGGGATGCCGCTTGTGTAGGGAAAGCCCCTGGCGGGCCGGGCCGGTTTGTTTACCTGCCCCATCTGCATGTTCGGCCGATCACGGTTCGCTGCTCCAGGCCAATGGGAGCTGCTGGAAGCGATGGCCAGCACATCCCTCGGCCCGCGCTGCTTCCTGCAGCCCTCGTTGGCCTGGAGCAGCGAACCACGGCCAGGGGGAGCCGTGATCGGCCGGACCCGTGGACGGGGCAGGTAAACAAACCAGCCCGGCCCACCAGGGGCTTTCCCTACACAAGCAGCGTCCCAAGTTTGGGAAACACTGCTTTAGATAATGGCATAGAGAGTACACTTATAAAGTTTGCGGACGATACCAAGTTGGGAGGGGTTGCAAGTGCTCTGGAGGATAGGATTAAAATTCAAAATGATTTGAACAAACTGGAGAAATGGTCTGAAGTAAATAAGATGAAATTCAACAAGGACAAATGCAAAGTACTCCACTTAAGAAGGAACAATCAATTGCACATACACAAAATGGGAAATGACTGCCTAGGAAGGAGTACTGTGGAAAGGAATCTGGGCGTCATATTGGGTCACAATCTAAATGAGTTAACAGTGTAACACTGTTGCAAAAAAAAAAAAAAAAAAAAAAAAAGCAAACATCATTCTGAGATGTACTAGCAGGAGTGTTGTAAGCGAGACATGAGAAGTAATTCTTCAGCTCTACTCCCCACTGATTAGGCCTCAACTGGAGTGCTGTGTCCAGTTCTAGGCATCACATTTCAGGAAAGATGTGGACATATTGGAGAGTCCAAAAGGAGAGCAACAAAAATAATTACAGGTCTAGAAAACATGACCTCTGAGGGAAGACTGAAAACATTGGGTTTGTTTATTCTGGAAAAGAGAAGACTGAGAGGGGACATAACAGTTTTCAAGTACATAAAAAGTTGTTACAAGAGGAGGGAGAAAAATTGTTCTTCTTAACCTCTGAGGATAGGACAAGAAGCAATAGGCTTAAATTGCAGCAAGGGAGGTTTAGGTTGGACATTAGGAAAAACTTCCTAACTGTCAGGGTGTTTAAGCACTGGAATAAATTTCCTAGGGAGGTTGTGGAAACTCCATCATTGGAGATTTTTAAGAGCAGTTTAGACAAACACCTGTCAGAGGTGGCCTAGATAATACTTAGTCCTGCAGAGGACTGGACTAGAAGACCTCTTGAGGTCCCTTCCAATCCTACAATTCTATGATCTGCTCCTTGGGCCTGATACACAGATCAATGAAGATAATGGGAAACTTTTCATTCAGGCTGGTCGAGGCCTTCAGGACTTATTTCAAAATCTGTGTGTAGACAATTTAATTATATTGGTTTAGGTTTAGAAATCAATAGTTAAATTGGTGCAACCTCCCTATGATGGAGTTGTTCTACTCACTATTGGATGGTGCCACCTCCTGTCAGTTCTGGGGATTAGCTTGGTCATGCCGATGCCCCTTCCAGCAGTTGCACCCCATCAGTTTCTCCTCTACAGCCCCTCTCTTGTTTCCAGGACTGTTGCATCCTCTTTGTGACTCAGCCCTCCAGTCAGGTCACTATCATGATTCCTCTTCCTGGGGGGGGGGGGGGGCTGGGGGAGGAGTGGAACTCAAGTTCCTGCTCTCTGGCAGCCTTCCACTTCACTGCCTCACAGTGCCACTGTGGCTGGTTGGGGAACCCTGGCCCACCCGTTACTCTGGGTTCTACCTCACGGACCCTCTATGCAAGAGCCAAGATCCATTCCCTGTACCTTGCTGCCTTTCCCTGAGCCACTTCCATATCTCCTGGCCTTCCCCATTCCTCTGGGTTTGCCAGTCTCTTCACTCCCTCCTCCAGGGCCGGTGCAAGGAAGTTTCGCTCCCTAGGTGAAACTTCCACCTTGCGTTCTCCCCCCCAGCCTTGCGGCAGCTCCCCACCCCCCCTGACCTGAGGTGCCCCTCCCGACCTGAGGCGCTCCCCCCCTCGGGAGCCGTGCGGCAGCTCCCCACCCCTGCTCACCTCTGCTCCGCCTCCTCGCCGAGCACGCCACCCCCGCTCTAATTCTTATCCCAGGCTTGCGGCACCAAACAGCTGATTGGCACCGCAAGCCTGGGAGGCGGGAGAAGTGGAGCGGTGACCGCACGCTCAGGGAGGAATGCTGTGTGTGTAATTAAAAAAAGGGGGGGGGAGAAAATTGGGGGCACCCCCAAATCTTGGCGCCCTAGGCAACCGCCTAGTTCGCCTTAATGATAACACCGGCCCTGCCCTCCTCCCAGGGAGTAACTTTAGGGAACTCATCTCTGTAGCCCCCAAACAATCTTCTCTTCTTCCAAAGAGTACCTGCAGACTTCTCCCTGCCAGTCCCCCTGCTTCCAATTTCCTATCTTTTGCAGAAGCCCTGCCTGCCCCTCACGGGTGAGCTTCTCTCTAATTAGCTGCCTAAAGCTCCCCCATTTGCGGCCTAATTAGCTGATTGGGCCACCTGGACTAATTCAGTTCTTGCAGGTCCAGTGTGGGGAGCACACCCCATCACACTTCCCAATCCTCCCAATATGGATGGAGTTATATTGGTATAAAGTTACTTATATCTGTTTAGTTTATTTGGGTAAATTTACAGAAATAAGCTAGTCCAGTACAAGCATCTTTATACTAGTGTAGCTGCAGCAGAACCAGTGGATTACGGTTAACTATATCATTAAATTGCTACAAAAACTGCATGCAGACCAGCCCTGTGTTTGGTTCAGTTCCCCTTAATCCTCAGCCACTTGTCAGTCATAGAAGCTCAGAGATAGCAGAAGCCAATGAAATATTATTTTGATTCCTTCTACAATTCAGTTCTTTCTGAAGGGCTTTGCTAATGCAGTAATAGAGTACTGCCCTACATGATATTTCCCAGCCACAAACCAAGTGATTTTTTGACCCTCTTTCTGAATTTTATATGGAATCATTTTGTTAACAAGTGTCTTTCAATTTAAGTACAATGCCACTATTTATGCATCAGTCAAAAGGAAGTATCCCCGTGCATTCATGTGTCTAACTTAGCTGTGTAGTGGACACACACATCTCCTAAGGTACATTGAGGGAAGCAGGGCACCAGGCATCTCACCCAGTTCGAATCTTATTCAATAAGGTATACTCCGAAGGGGAAATTCATCTTGTGCAGAGCACTAGCACAATGCCTCAGCCCCACTGGCTCCCTGTCACACACCTGGTCTGGTCTCAGGTTCAGGAAAAAGAAGGCCTAATTGGGAGATGGCAAATTCCTGGGTCCCTGCATGTAGCAATGGTGGTGATGACCAATGATGATGTCCGTTAATGTCCCCTACTCGAATGAGGACACTGCCACATGTGAACCAGTTGTCAGATGCACCCTTGAAAAAACATTGCCCAAAAGGGCTGAGAACCTTGTCATGCAAAAACTTACCAGTCAAAACAAGTATGCAATGGTCGATATATGAACACTTCCTTTCATCTTAAGAATGTTGATCTGGTGCTCCAACAATTCTCTAACCTTCGTAGGAGTCTTGAACCCTCTACTCAACACTTCACATCTGCAAATTTTATCTTTAGGTTCCTAGAGTCACTTAGTCACCTTTAAAATTTTTATGCTAGATAATTTCTGAATCTGAATCCTTCTCATCGCTTAGGCATGAACAAGACTCTGCCATCCCTGTTGCTGTTTGCTGGAACAGCGACCTTGTTGTGTTTCTATAGATTAACTTTTTAATGAGGAAAAGTTATTGGTCTACTGCTCAGCCTCCAGCCTGGAGGGCCAGTGGACTGTCTTGTTTGGTCCCTACCCTTTGACCTGTCTGGCTTGGGTTGTCCTACCCGGAGTTAAAATTCCAACCGGCATATCTCTCAGGCTCACTGGAACCCACAAGCTTTCTCACCACATTGAAGTGCAGTCCCTAAGGAGGGCTATGTAGTTTAGGAAGATAATGATAAAAATAGTCTCTTCTAAGTATAGACAAACAATGGAGAAGTTGCCTTGGTCTGATGTATATTTTGAATTGCAGTGTGAAAATTTAACTAGCAACCAATTATCTTTATACACGTCAAAAGAACATGGTTCAAATACATATCTTCATTTGCCTTTCCAGTATTTTCATCACAAATGCCACTCTACTAAAACTTCCAAAAGGCTCTGTTGCCAGAGCTCATGATTTTATCCTGGGTGTCATGGTTTTTGGTGGTGGTCTTAAAGCTCCAGCTCCTGGAGTCTGGTGATTATATGAGAATCTGAGTTTTAAAAAAAATGAAAGTACATTTCTGGGCTACATACTTACAGAGAAAAGCTTTAAAACATATCCTGAGTGCATACTAAGGGCTCAAAATGATAAATTTTGAGTTACTTTTAATCTCCTGATTTTTGGGGGCCTGACTCATGATTTTTGATAGCTTATGGTTGGCAGTACTGAAAAGGTCATTTCCTTGGAAACAGAATTATAAAAATGCAATGGAAACATTTATTAAATACCCTGAAAATCAGAAACTCAAATGCAAGCCTTCTGACCTTGGCTTTAGATAAACTATTACCTAAACAAAGTCTGCTTTATTGGCTAGTTTTTGATTTATGTTATCTCTTCTTCAGGCATTAAGATCCATTTTCATATAGTTTTTTATTTCAGTAGCCTCTTACTAAAGCACATCAATTATCATTACCTATTCAGGAGATAAAAGTCAGCAGCTCAATATTAAATTTAAGAAACATTTAGACATTTTCTGGTAGAGAAAAAGGTTGTATCCGTTAGTGTAATATGAGAAGCTATGGGCATCTAGAATTCAGCATGCATTGCTTCCTTTTGAATTTATTTGTGTAAATTATACTTCCCTTTAACCTTAATTTGCTGAGAAGTTGGTACCACTGCTACTTTTTCTACTAAAATACTAGATCAGAGGCTGCTATAATTTCTAATTAAGACATGATGCTACAGTGGCACTTACGCTAAACCCTGCTGTACGTTTAAAATACCCATACCCTATGTGTCAGCATTTGGCTAGTTGCACAATATTAACCTTGAGTTTCTGGATCTTGGTAAATAAAAAGTCAATCCTTGAAACATTTGAGTGAAAGATGGGATAGATGCAAACATGCACAATTGTGTTAGATCAACATCAGTTACTGAAAGGATGTTGTACTTCTGTTGACTAGGTTATCACTGCCAGTTGAATTTATCACTGCCAGCAACTGAAAATTCTTGTAAAGGTAAATGAGTGGAAAATGGTGTGGAACAAGCAATTAATTCAAAAACATAATTAATTCTTGAAGATCCTTGGGTGACATAGTAAATAAGTTTCAGAGCGGTAGCCGTGTTAGTCTGTATCAGCAAAAAGAACGAGGAGTACTTGTGGCACCTTAAAGACTAACAAATTCCCATAAAAGCTTATGCCCAAATAAATTTGTTAGTCTCTAAGGTGCCACAAGTACCGTATTTTCCGGCGTATAAGACGACTGGGCGTATAAGACGACCCCCAACTTTTCCAGTTAAAATATAGAGTTTGGGATATACTCGCCGTATAAGACTATCCCTCTTCCAACGCACACCAAAAAAAAATTAAAAAAACATCAGATTTGATTTCAATATGGTAATTTTAATTCAAATGCTTATGACATGCAGGTACTTAGCAGGAAAACTGTCACTTATAAACATAAGGCTGTTTGTCATCAAACATGTAAACATAAAACAGTGCAAGTGGATTAAACTTTTCCTAATTCACTCTAAAGCTGAAAGGAAAGATAAGACAATAAACCCATGGGAGCTGCCATGCTGTTTGTTTTCTAAGCTGTCAACCAAACTGGAACTGATGATGATAGGAGGAAGATAACAAACAAGAGAGAGAGAGCAAGTGCCGGGCAAGTCCCTGGCCAGTTAGCAACGCCCATCCTAACTGCAAGCTACGGTATTTTTACAGGTTTTGCTGGCGTGACAGTTTCCCTTTAAAAGCCTTCAAAATCCTCCTGTTCGTCATCTGATATCATAAGTACATCAATGACATCTTGTGATACATTTGTAAGGCAGTCATCGTATGGATCAAATTCCGTATCAGATGGTGTGGTCTCAGTTTCGGCTTCCTCTTCATCTTGCCACAAGTAGTCGTCCTCCATACCATCTAATGAATTTGATATGCCACACTTCTTGAAAGACTTGATTACTGTTTCTGCATCAATATCATTCCAGGCTTTTATGACAAACTTGCACAAAACATCCAACTGTGGAGCACGCATGTTTCCTCCTTTTGTGAATGACTTTTCGCCGCTAACCATCCATTCATTCCACTGTTCTTGAATGCGATCTTTAAATGGCTTGTTTAGGCACACATCCAGTGGCTGTACCAACGATGTCAATCCTGCAGGAATAACTGCTGCATCTGTGTTTAGTCTTGCAAGCATTTGCTTGGTGCTGGGAGTTAAATGAGCCCTGAACATATCCCACACCAGTAGACTACATTTTTGAATAAGTCCACCTGGTCGCCTGCTCCATACATTATCAAGCCATAGCTTTACCCCTTCTTCATCCATCCAGCCTTTTTCATTCACATGTACAAAACAACCAACAGGGAACTTGAATTTCGGCATTGTTTTTCTTTTAAAAATAATCATTGGTCTCAGTTTGGCGCCATCAGCTGTGCATCCTAGTACCACTGTAAAACTGGACTTCTCATGTCCTGTTGTTTTAATTAAAATTGTTTTTTCACCTTTTTGATGGACAGTTTTATTTCCAACCATATCAAAATTCATTGGAGTTTCATCCATATTTCCAATACTACTTAACGCATAGCCATGTTTAGTGCGCTGTTGTATTACGTATCGATGGAAACTATTTACTTTGCTATCAAGATCTGCAGGTAATTTTGGGGCAATTTTCATCTTTTGCCTCAGTACCATATTATGCCTTCCCATGAATCTAGTACACCAGGATACAGTGGCCTTAAATCTGTTGCTGTGATCTGGGTTAGATTTGGCCCACTGAAGTGCAAACAAATGTATTTTATTTCGTGTCACTACATAACCGTTTTGGCGATGCTCATTCACCATGTCTGCTACATGTTTTTCGAGTTCTGGCCAATGTGGAGTGCCTCTTCTTAATGCACACTTACCCCTTGGCATACTCTTTAATGCTTTTTCATTTGCTTTCCAGTCCCGAACCATCTTTTCTGTTACTCCATATTGTCTTGCAGCAGCGCAGTTATGTTCCATGGCAAAGTTTACAACTTTAAGTTTGAAACTGGCTTCATATTTCTTTCTTCTTGCTGGTGGAGCCATGATGGGGTTTTGACTGTTGGACATTTGTATACTGTACTGTATGTACTGGTGCTATACTGTATGAACAGGTACAGATACTGGTGCTGTACTGTATGTGGTACCCAGTATACAACAACCAGCCAATCACGGCAAGCGATGTACCTTACCGCCGATTGGCTGGTTGTTGTATACAAAGCCTGCTTGGATTGGTCAGCTCTCCCTGCCTGCCCAGCCCTCCCTGTCTCCAAGACTATCAGAGCGGTAGCGCAAACACGCCTCTTTCACCCGTCTGGCCCGCCCTTGTATCCTATTACCTCCTTCTCTGCCTCTCAGATCTCGCACATGCGCGCCTGCGCCGCTTCACTGCAGTCCTCAGGAGCGAGATCTGAGAGGCAGAGAAGGAGGTACGGTAATAGGATACAAGGGCGGGCCAGACGGGTGAAAGAGGCGTGTTTTTCTGGGCACAGCGCCGCTCTCTCTCTTTTTTCCATACCCCGGGCGTCCCGGACGCCTGCAGCTTGCTCCGCCCTTCACTTACACCTTCCCGGTGAGGCGCCCCCTCACCTCGTCATCGGGTGGGGATGCGGCCGCGGCCGTTTTTGAGCTCCCCCCACCATATGCGGCGACCGCAGATTCTCCAGTCCGGCTCGGAAGTTTCAGCACCCGCCCTATAAGACGACACCCGGCGTATAAGACGACCCCCGACTTTTGAGAAGATTTTCCTGGGTTAAAAAGTAGTCTTATACGCCAGAAAATACAGTACTCCTCGTTCTTTTTATAGTAAGTAAATTTAGGGAATAATCAGATGAGACTCGTTTCCCCAATTTATGTTCTATTTGAGAGCATCTTTACTGAAAGTCAACTTCCTGGGCCCTTTTCTAGGAATCCCTCAGGTAGAATTTGTCCAAACATAATGGGTGAAATCCTGGCTACATTGAAATAAATGGCAAAACTCCCATTAACTTCAATGAGGCCAGTGTATATCTCCATCCATTATTTTATCCATCTGTAAAATGGGTATCATAATTGTTATGTGCCTGAAAGGAATATTAGGTGGTGTCACTAGTAGAGCATGGTGCAAAATGGTTTTCCAATCCCAGGAAAATTTTTGAGAATTCAAAACATTTTTCCCATCTCAAATTGGGATGAAAACTCAAAATATCAAAAATATTCACATATCAACAATCTGGGGAAGAAATCATGCAAGTCAATCACAATGTTGTGATAATTTCAAAATATTTTGTTTCAATTTAAATTTTTAGTTATTTTTTTCTCTGATTGGCTTGGATTTTGAAATGAAAAGCTATTTTGAAAAACAAATATTTTTGTTTTGGAAAATGTCAAAATGGGCTGTTTTCAAAATGAGAAATTAGTTGAAACCAACCCTCTCCTGCAAACATTTTCCGTTTCAACCAATCAGCATTTTCTCCTGGGGGGGGGGGGGGGGAGAATGTGTTCTTGAAAAATTCTGGACTGGCTCTAATAACTTCCTAATTAACTGATATTTACACCATGCATGGAGATCTCATGAAGAAAAGCCCAAGCACAGCAATTCTTGGACACTGTATTACGTCTATAATCTGCAAGGTAATACTTAACTACTACATTATAAAACTCTAGTGTACACCGGGAAAGTGGCATTTTAATACACATGAGCTGGTGGAGGTGAACATTAGAAGATTTGCCTCTATCAGCTAACATGTTAAAATACAACTTGACCAATCTGCACTAGAGTTAGTTAAAATGTGTTAGTTAAAAGGTTTTAGTTAGCATGTTTTTTAAAAGGCACCTTTTATCTTAATTAGATGAACCCAAAATGAGTAGTACAATAAGGTGTGGGTCTGAAGTGCCAACAATTTCCTGTTGATATTTTATGATTTTGATTTAAGCTCTAAATTTGCAGTACTGCATATTTTCAGAAATTCATAGAAGAACTGTATTTGTTGTCAAATGATCTATATAGATGAACATTTCTAAAGGAGGAGGGTAGAAAGCGGTTAGACAGACCAAGATTTCCAGTAGATTTTCTGTGCTAGTAGCCTAATAATATTCTGTCTTTCCTCCCCTAAGAATCCCAAACACTTTATAAATATAAATTTACTGTATCTACCAATGGAGTGCAGCCTCCACTGGTGTTGAATACAATAGTTTTTTTTTAACAATACACAGCTGCCACATGTATCAGTTTATGATAGAAAGTAAAGAAAAATACTATATCCATAAAAATTATAGAAGAAGATTTAAAGCAGACTATTTAGGGAGACAGTGTAGTTAGGTGCTTGCACACTAAGGCACCAAGGACAGTACAAGTACCTGAATAGAACAGAATAAACTGGAGTTTGCTCACGACACTGGGGTAATGCTCCATGTCTTGCAAAAGAAAGTCTGTCTAATGATCACAAATTGTCAGGATCTAACTTTTTTACATCTCATCCAAAAGCCAGCACTTTCAGCAGGACAGTTACTCTGACACAGCAGGATGTTCAGTGTTACTCAGAGGGAAATGTGACTCCCAGTGAATCAGCACCAGCATTCCCCTAGCACCCTGCTTTTATTTGGAGGTCTCCTACCGAAGTACTGACCTTGTCCAATGTGACTTAGCCTGTGAGATCCGATGAGATCACAGCCTGAGGTGGTATGGCAGCAGAGAAGCCAATTTGTTGCAGCAGAATGACTAAACTAACCAACAACAGTAAATATTTAATGAGCTAGGCAAATCTTATGAGTCAACATTTCATAGTATCTGAGGACTCTACAAGATGCGTTTTCTTAACAAGCAGGGACTCTGGATTCCTGTAACAGTACTTTGAAAGCAATGACTTCAGACTTTTGGGTGTCGAGATTTGACTTTCAAAATAACTCTGCCGTTATATCGTGAGGATGGGTCAGATGATTATCAAGCAGTATTCTGACTTTAAAACACCCAGGGCAGCTTGAACTATGCTTAATTGGATAACAAAGCAACATGAGACTAAAACTGCCAAGAAGAACAACAGTTCTTCAGCCTGGCCCATGAAATGATTAGTCCTTTAGATGACAAGTAATATGCTTCTTAAAGATAAATTGGTTGTAACTTAGGGTTAGATGCAATTAACCAATATCTGCATAAATGTTATCAGCACAGTACAGCTGTCAGCTTCAAAACCTGCAAAGGAAAGATTTTATGGTGATTTAGGGGAGCCTGGGATTGGAAAGCTTGACTTGCTTTTTGTAGTTTAAGTTTATCTTTGGATGCTGATAAGGATGAGTTTATGCTGTGTTTACTGTTACCTACACTTAATTCACTTTAAGAAATAACTTTCCCAGCACTGTTATCACACACATGATACCACGTGCAGGGTAGCTCCTGTTTTTGTTTGGAAGAGAACCAAACATCTTTGAAATAGCTCAGCAAGAATATAATTTCAGGGAGTTGTTTCATCTTTTCCCATTGTACAGGGTGTGTGTGTGTTCATTCTACATTTTTCTAAAAAGGAAGAAGAATCCCCAAGGAATGGCAGGGTATCTGCCCCTCGCAGAGATGGTTAATCAGACACTGACTAAGATAGGGAGACAGATTTTATTGTCAGTGGCATAAGAAGTGACATCAAATAGATCACTGGCTTCACTTTGGTTATTCAGACAGTTTTCATTTTTATGTAAATGCCATTCAATTATAGTAGTAGCACAGTTTATCCTTTGACTGAGGGATCTGTTTCCCTGTTGGAGAGAGGAGGACTGGGAGCAGGGAGAAGAGAGAGAGATAAGCCTCTTGAATATGCCACAGATGCTTCCTTTCTAAAGCTTGGGATAATGTATGTGAAGGTCTTTAAGCATGGCATTTTTGTATTTTAATCATGTTCCATTAAATTATAATGACTGGCTGCTGAAAGATGTCATGTATTTCCTGTTTCTTTTATGGGGAGCTATTTTATAAAAACAGCAGCTTGGAAGCATGCAGGAAACAGCCTTCCTTGGAATTGATTGCATTTCTGATAGAGCACTTTTGTACTACATCCCTGGAGAAACACTGCAGGTCCTAATGGCTTATGTTACCCATGTAGCTGCATCATAATAATTTATAGAAGTACAGTACAGACCAAAAGAAGATCTAGTGGTTTTAAACATCTCAGTAGGTCTGCCTTTAAAAAAAAACTAATCATTGTAATTGGGGAGGGGAATGATGTGCCTTATAAAATGAAGGAGGAAGCTATGGATCTGAAACCAACTTATGTTTATAAATTGTTAGCAAAGCTTGCGAGTCTGACTTCGATCTACAAGAAATATCCTAAATTGGATCAAGTGCTGTGGAAATGGCATGTTGAACAAAAGCTGTATTTGGATATTGCGGGTAATGAGTGTATTGCTTTTGTCTGCCTGATGTACTCATTAGGGATGGGCCCGAGCCATTAAGCTCTGATATCAAGTATTTGGATTCAGGGGTTTGGTGCATATCCATCTCTAGTAATACTATATGTGCAGATTTCATTTGAAAAGTCTCTCCTCCTATGAACAAGCAATTACAGTACTAGATACGAGTGGGCTTTTCTTAACTTGATCTTTCTGCTGTGTTGAGGTGTAGAAAAAAATTATATATTTGTGTAATTTGTCTGAACACCGTTTTCAGTCCGGGCACATAATGTGCAGCCAAATGATAAAGAAAACAGAGACTGGCCACATAAAATATATCATCTGCATGTAGTTCCTATATGGGAGCATTACTCAGGGAGCTATCTGTCTCGAACTTAAAGGGACACCTCTGTTTTGTGTTTCCATATGTATTCAATCAAATATTATACTGAGCTCGTGAATCTTATTTGTCATTTCTTTGAAGATTGCTTTTCTTGGATTCTGATAGAAATTAACAGGCCAGTCCCCTAATGTAGTCTGTCTGATGCGCCAGACTTAGTGAATGCATGGATGTGAAAAAAAAATGCATAGAAAAAGCTTTCAAGACTTATAAAATGTACATACAAATTCTAACATGGCACTTGCTTTAGATGCTTAGTTACTGCATAATATGAAGAATTTTTTGTGGGGGTGTTTTTTGTGTTTTTTTTTTTTCCCTGCAGATGCATGAAATGTCAGCAAGGAATTTCAGTCCTATATAAATGAATAATTTGCACTGGACAGCAATCATTCTGTTAATGCATAGCATCACAAGCAATATTGCAAAATTATTTGGAGTGCTGCTGGCCTGAATTAATTTCCCATGACACACTCACCCAGTTATCCCTTAACATACTCTGGTAGTTTGTGTGTTCAGGCTGGCTGAACCATGCTGGCACCAGAATTGTCAAACCCAGGGGACAAGAATGTGTGATGTGGTTTGTGCAGGCAGTGAAGTGAGTGACAATGTTTGAGTTCTATTCCCAGCTCTTCCACAGGCTCATTGCATAATTGTGGGTAAGTCACGTAACTTCTCCGTACCTCAGCCTACCTGTTTATAAAATTGTCCTAATGTAGCCTAGCAGAGTTGCTGTGAGGGTTAATAAATCAACGTTTGTAAAGTGGTTTGAGACTGTAGATAAAAGATACTAAGAAAATTAATGTTGAGACTGTAAAGGTCTTGCAAATGCAG
This sequence comes from Chrysemys picta bellii, assembly GCF_011386835.1. Lineage (NCBI taxonomy): Eukaryota > Metazoa > Chordata > Testudines > Emydidae > Chrysemys > Chrysemys picta. Next base: position 238,765,333 of record NC_088792.1, on the reverse strand, counting down.
TGCCTAATCACTGTGATCAGATCATTCCTGAAGATGATGAGGGTTCAAAATAAGAAGGGGTAGAGGAGGATTTGTCAGTGCCACCTTTATGTACTCTGGGCTAGATTCTGCCACCTTGCTCATAAGTAGCACTTTACTTGGTGAGCAAGCCCATTGGTTTCAATGTGACTACTTGCAGAATAAGGTTCTACTCAACATGAGTAAGCATGGCAGGATCTAACTTGCTCTTTCCCTTGAATCTAGTCCCTAGATTGCATTTTCAAAATAAGCTTATAATAGGGGTTGCAGAAGTTATTTTGAAATATGATTAATTGAAACTTGATCTCATTTTAACTATTGATGTCCCTGACTCATGAAGTTACACAATTGTCTTTACATTAATGAGAAGAGTAAGAAACAAATGCACTTGAATGGCTGCTATTCCACATTAGTTAATTCTGTTCTCCTAGCCCTTGGATTTGTGCAGCGGAGAAAGGGGATAAATTGAATGAGCAGAAAACACATTTGGATATGACCTCCCAACGGCCTGGCTGAAGAGATAGTAGGACTGCAGAGAAAGTGATCTTTGTTATTCAGAAAATACTCAAAAGTCCTGATAACAACACTTCACAAACAGAAACATCATTCAAATCCAGACACCAGTCTAGGCCTTCTGAAAGTCTAGGCTGATGTCTGGATTTGAATCTTATTTGTTGGGTGTTGTTGTTCAGGAAATACTCAAGTCCTGATGACAAAGATCACTTTCTCTGCAGTCCTTCTACCATCTCTTCAGCCAGGCTGTTGGGAAGTCATCTATCAGCTTCCCTTGCTTCTGGGGATGAGGCTAGGCTATCTTCCCTATGGGGCTGTGACCTCTAGTATATTTGCTTTGCTCAAGAAAGTCAGGGGAATGAGACTACTTATCTGATTTTCTTCACTATCTCAACAAGAGAGTGCAGTGCTTGGTTGGGGGGTCATCCCCCTCGTATCCCAGTGCAGGCCAGAGAACGGGTGACCGGACACGACTTCTTCTCTTTTCCCTCATGGAGACTGTTGGAAGAGGTTGGTTCGTAAATTTACTCATCTTTTCCCCATGGAAGTCAGAGAGCTGGGTGCCTGGCCAGGGATCTTTTCTCTCCCTTTCCCTTCTGATCAGAGAAAGGAAAGGTGTGTCAACAGCTGATATGTTGCTGAGCAGCAAAGCAGAGCTAGGAGTGGGCTGATTAGTGCTCCCCTAGTTCCAAAAGGTCTAATCTTAGTGGAATGCTGATTATTTGCTTCGCTTGGATCTGTCAGACTCCAAGGAATATCTAGAAGGCCCAAAATCCCATCCAATATTTGGCTGAATTCAGATGACTGAATGAGGCCTATTTTGGGAATTTTGTTTAACTTCGTGCATGACAATCCTACAAGAAGTCAGGAAGTAAAGTGATCTTTTCCATAGCAAGCTTAATTCTGCTCCCTTGCATGCCCGGTACAATAACACTTAGCATTTATAATAGTGGTTTTAATCCAAGGATCTCAACATGCCTTACAAAGGTCTGTAAACATTATTAAGGATATATCAGCATTACTCAATAGGGCCTTTCAAAAGAGGATCACAGACACTGGGTAAAGTGACATACTATTGATCAAATACTGCTGCTGCAGCCACATCTTCTGGGCTGTGGTCTTGTCTGTTCATAAACTAAGTAGCGTTGGTCTGTTTGGAATTTCAAAGGGAGACCTGAAAGTTCCTTTTCAAGCAGGGCTAAGCTAGTGCCCTACATATCTTCACAGATTTTAAGATTTAGTCCAGTTTCCTGCATAAACACAGGCCAAAGAAACTCACCCAGTAATTTCTTCATCAAGCCCATAACTTCTGTGTGAACTACAAGTTTTAAAAAAATACTGAGTTCTGATTTAAAGACCCCCAAATAACAGGGAATCCACTGCATCCCTAGGTTGGTTGTTCCAGGGGTTAAACCTCACTTTTAAAAATCTGCACCTTATTTCTAGTTTGAATTTGTCTAGCTACAGCTTCCAACTGTTGGTTCTCAATGTCTCTTTCTGCTAGTAGACAGTTCTTTAATCTGTCAGAAATCTCTTCCAGTGTAGGTACTTGTGGACTATGAGGGTACTCTTTCCCTTCTATTGGATAAACTCAATAAATTGAGCTCCTTAAATCTCTCCGTATGAGGCATATTTGTAGTTGGTAATTTTCTGACCCCTTTCTAATTTTTTAACATCCTTTTGAAGTGTCGTCACCGAACGGGACACAGCATTCTACTAATGGTCTGACTCATGAGGTAATACGCCCTCACTACATCTCTATCCAAGGATTGCATTCACCCTCTTAGTTACAGCATCACACTGGGAGCTCATGTTCAATTAAGTATGTACCATGACAATTATCGGTCACTGCATTCCAGGATATAGTCACCCATTCTGTAAATATGACCTGCATTATTTGTTTTCACATATATGATCTTGCATTTGGCTGCATTAAAACCAATACATAGTATTAAGAGGCTCTTTGCTGTCTGAGTTTTCCACAAGAGATATAAACCTAAGGCTCTGATCACTTTTTGTTATGTTCCTAAGGTATTATTCACCAGAATGATTATATCCTAGCCAAATTCTAATGTGGGTAATTGCATTTTGCCTATTTGAATTCTCTCTGCAGTTTGAGTTCTCCTCACCTGAAGTCCTAAACTCTTTGTGTAGTGTGGCACTATGTTTTAACCTCCAATTGGCTGCACTTTACATGGCTGATTATTGTATATGTTGGGTCTAATTCACCACTCCATTATTCCTTTTTTACACCAGTGTAACACCCCTGAAATCAACAGCCATGGAACAGGAATAATGGAGTGATAAATTAGTACCATTCCTTATAAAGTGCTTTGGGGTGAAAGATTGCTATATACCAGGAAGTTACTATTATTTTAATACATGGGAAGACTACTTTTTTCTAAAATTGTAGTTGCACATTCAGCATTTGGTTTTCTTTCCATATGTATACCATGGTCACATCATGAAGGACTCTGTTGTACTACGTGCATGCTGAGACAGCCATACATTTGAACTTCCTGACTTTTGATCAATTAAAACCTCAAACATAATATTTTATTACATTAGGCACAAAAATATATTATTTCTAAGCACATGAATTTTTCAACATACTGTATACATTTTCATTAAAAGATGCTTTAGTTTGGCATGTTTTTATTTTAGATACATTTTGTTGTAGTAAATGTATCCATTCATCTGTACATTTAATATTGCCTCTCAGTTTACTGTTTATCTTGTTCATCTCCAGCAAAAGAACAGTGCAAGATTCTGTATCATTTGGTACTCATTCATTTTTAATCTAGGGGGGAGGGATAGCTCAGTGGTTTGAGCATTGGCCTGCTAAACCCAACAGTGTGAGTTGAATCCTTGCGGGGCCATTTAGGGATCAGGGGCAAAAAATCTGCCTGGGGATGGGTCCTGCTTTGAGCAGGGGTTGGACTAGATGACTTCCTGAGGTCCCTTCCAACCCTGATAGTCAATGAGTCTAGCATTTCACATACTCCTAGGGTTTATTTTTTATGCTTGCACATAGTAGAGCTAGAGGAACTGATAAATTCTGCAGTTTAGCTGCATGTACCCATAAGCATTTTTTCCAAAGAGAAGTTATTCTACTTAAACAAAAACCTTACTGTTTAAAGATAACACAAGTGTTTAGTTAGCACAGGTCCTGCATATATTCATGGTAAACATATCAGAAGGCATATTTTCATGTCCTTTTGTATTCCTTCCCAATTAGAAATATCTCAGTTTAACATCACATAAATTCTATTCCATATTGGAAAATAAGGGGAAAAATTATAAAAATGTCCAAAATATAAATTATTACCTGACATGCAGTGCTAAATATTTAACAAAAAGGGCCCGTAGGACAAAAGAAAATATAGTTAAAATATTTTCCACATTCTTTGACTCTGATAAGGGTAAATCACCTAAATATGATTTTTCTGGCATGGTCATTAAATCCCATACACTTCTTTCACCAGAACTATTAATATATATTTCCCAGTGATTATCCCCAGTGTTGTAAATAAAGTTTACATCCAACAACTCACCTTAATTCTCAAGGAAATAAGAACAAATACAAAAGCCTTTAAATAACTTTCTGTGGTATTAAACAGGTACATCAGATCATTAGTCTTATAATTTACAACCTCATTATCAGATATGTAGAGTATCTCAGTACATTCCCTCTAACAAAACAAAAAACTGGAAGAATCTAATTCTCCCACCGTTTGGTTCCATGTGTCTTATTTTTCTTTTTTCATCAACATGGACAATACTCTCATAGTTATTGTTCATGTTCTTTCAATCTTTTACCAATGTGGTGATCTCTCCCAGTTTGCTTTACTGTGAAGATATTCTGTGTGTTTTGAGTTTTTCATGCCAGAATTGAAGAAAGGCCTTTTGACTGGGACCTGATAGTATATGTAGGGGAAAAAAAATATACCTTGACTGGAAAGGCAAAGCTCTACTATCAAATTGAAATCAATATATTGGCTCTGTTCTCAGAGAATGGTTTAACCTTGAGTTAAATGGTTTTCACATGCTGCACAATTCTGACTTCTGGTTTCTGTTTTAAACAATATATAATAGGAAAATCCTACTGAAACAAAGGTAAAGATTTACCAACAATCATCTTCTCATGCTTAATGTCACACTGTTCAGAAATATACATACCCATGTGCCATCTTTCTAATCAGTTTCAATTGGAACTAATGTGGGATTAATATTAATTAATTAATAGGTGTTAATTAAATAGGGAACACTGAAACTAATCAACAGATACCTGGACAATGGGGCATATAAAAACTAAGAGTATGTCTACACTGCAATAAAACACCCTCATCTGGCCTGTGTCAACAGACTAGGGCTCATGTGGCTTGGGCTATAAAATTTCAGGGTGTGTGTCTGGTTTTGTCTACCAGAGCCCGAACATCTGCACTGCAGTTTTACAGTCCTGCAGCCTGAGCCCAGGTCAACTGACTTGGGCCATCCACAGGTGTTTTATTATAGTGTAGACATACCCTAAGGGTGAAATTCTGGCCCCTTAGGGTGTGTCTACACTGCAGTTAGACACCCACGGCTGGTCTGTGCCATCTGACTCAGGCTCATGGGATGCAGGCTAAGGGGCTGTTTAACTGTGGGGTAGATGTTTGGGGTCAGGCTGGAGCCTTGGCTCTAGGACCCTCCCGCCTCAGAGTCCCACAGCTTCATGATCAGCTGTTCCATGGCATGCAGGAGGTGCTGGGAGGGAGGGGGAGGAGCAGGGACAGGGCACTCTTAGGGGAGGGGGTGGAAAGAGGCAGAGAAGAGGCAGGGTGGGGGCCAGAAGAGGGGGCGGGGATAGGAGCTTGGGGAAAGGAATGGAGTGGGGGCAGGGCCTGGGGTAGAGGGAGGGTCATGCACCCCTCAGGTAGAGAGGAAGTCAGTGCCTATGTCCTTGGATGCATAAACAGGAATCTCAAGTAGGGCAACAGAGGTTATTTTACCTCTATATTTTACATTTTTTGTTTTTTGCCACCACTGCTGGAATACGGTGTCCAGTTCTGATGTACACAATTTAATAAATAAGTTCATAAATTAGAGAGGGTTTAGAGAAGAGTCAGGAGAATAATTAAAGGACTAGAAAACACTATCATTATAGTGATAGAATCAAGGAGCTGTTGCATTAATTTAGATGGACTAAATGGGCCAAAAGTGTTAATATAATCCAGTCACTGTCCAACGTTAAACAGTGTTAAACCAGGTCTGGGGCTTGGTATGCAGAGCCCTTTCAGCATGCTTAACACTGGTGAAAACACAATCAAAATCCTTTTAACCTTTTTTAAAGATACAGAAAAGAAGGAAAAACAGCTAAAGCATTTGAAATGTAAAGTATTAAGTAAGGCTTTCTTTTAACAACATCCCTTGTTCCCATTGCCTTTAGCAAGAGAGTTTTGGAAGGAACCCCTCCCCCCCTTGTTTGATAGTCTCTTAAAGGGTATCAAAGATAGTAATAACTGTCCTTTTGGGGAAAAGAGGAGAAGCTAGTTGATATGAACTGGAGCTGTTCTTACTACTGCTGTTAAAGTCTGATCCCATGTCATCCCAGGTGGTGATATCATCTGAGTCCCCCCTCTCTGTCCTGAACAGACCAGGACATTCCTCAGGATTAGGAAACAGAAGGTCCAGCATCCCAGGAGACTTTGGAGGTGGCAGCCATGATGGTGAAGTTTGCTCCAGTAGCTTCTATCTGTTCTATTTTCCCTCTGAAAAGGGAGTGGTTTGTGGAATAGCCAATTGTTTGCCAATTAGGCTTAATATCCAACACACCAATTTTGCTTCATTAATTTCGGGTTTCACATCTTCTGATTTTTACCATGCATGATTTCAGCATAGTCCTTGAATTATAGCATCATGGCCTTTTTTATTTGGACTAATTTAGTCTGTCACTTCTCCTTTCTCTCCCTTATTGACTTCTGATCTCAGAATAATAATTGAGTAGATTTTTCCCTTGGAGCTTCATGTTGTGTAATTTCCCAGGGTACAACATGAATGCGCTTTGATGTGTGCACTTCAATGGGCTTGACCAAACCCATTGTTGTTGTGATCCAGCTTTCCTTGACTTAGCCACAAACTATTTGACTGACACACCTGCCTTGAGATTTTTCCCGTAGTGCACTCATTACTGGAATTATGCATCACATCAAGGAGAGAATACCTCCTCACTGCCCCAGGTTGAATTAAATCACAAAGGTTATGAAATACAGGTTACTTATTTCAGATGAATCATAACTGGAGACCACAGTTTCTGTAATAATTGCAAATTTCACTAAATGCACATCTGTGCTCCTAATGTTTACAGTGTTTAGGAATCTATCACCAGATTTGCCAGGACATACTCCTGTTGAAAACACAAGGATATTTTTTTTTCTGTTGCTAGTAAAATGTATTATGTATTAGCCTGTGATTTCTATAATCAGAAAAAGGTAACCTGAAATGCTAACTATTGATATTTTTTAGGTTTAGCTTGAATAATTGTTACCTTTTCTTAGGTATTTTAGACAGTTACAAGGCCAGGTTCAGGTAACACAAGAAAATTATTTCCTTGGGGGGGAGCTTTGACAACTAAAGAAAATGTTGCTTTGACGCCAGACTTGCTCCCTGTGTTGTTTGAAAATCAAATAACAGAGCCTGCTTGCTGGATTGGTATTTTCCCAACTCGGCAAGTATCCTACACAAAGCAAACGTAGTTCTGTAGAAAATTCAGGTTATGCACCTTTGAACAAATTTAATATATGGAAAGGAGAAAATCAAGATCATTTAAAAAACAGAGGCAAGAAACAGTAAGGAATAGAGCAAAGAAACAACAAAACCAAGGACACTGAAACTGTGGCTACAGGTAGATATCACAAAAGTAAAGTCACTGTGTAGATAGCACCCTTGGTGCATGCACTGAGCTGTCTCGCAGGGGAGAATTTTGGTTTATGTTAAATCCAACACTTGTGATCAGGCCACAGATGCAGTCGGGGGAGAGGAGGGAGGAGCAGTGAAAAGAAGCCGGGATGCAGTAGAACTAAGCCGATTGCCTTCTCTCTCTGCTGCTCTCTTTTGACTTGCATCCACTTCTGGCACAGTAGACAGCTCAATCTGTTTAGCTTATCAAACAGAAGATCAAAAGGTGATTTGATTACAATATACAAGTACCTTCACAGGTGGTGGATGGGGAAGGGCTCTTTAATCTAGTGAAGATAGGCATAACAATAAGAAATGGCTGGAAATTGAATCAGAGCCTTTCTGGAAGATATGCTTTAGCCAAACACAAGGTATGGGGCTCAAATTGGGAGTAACTGAGTGGAATTCCATGGTCTGTGTTATGCAGAGAGTCAGACTAGATCAGTGGTTCCCAAATTTTGTTGGTTCATATATTGCCATCTTAAAAAAAAAAGTCTCCTTTTTGTGCACATATATTTTAGGCCTTAATAGATTTAACATACATGTTTACAGTTTTGAATTTGGCCGGTGGACATCTGCCAGAGCAAAATTAGAAGAGAATGGAGTTTGGCCAGCAGAAATCTGGATAGGAGGGTTAAAGGAGGTGAGGGTTAGAGCTAGCTGGGAATTTTTAGATTAAACGTTTTTTGTCAGAAAATGCAGATTTTTCAAAATTAAAGTTTTATGTGGGAACATATCAGTTTTAACAAAACTTTGACTGGAAAAGATTTCTGAGAGCCAGAATGGAATTTCTGGTGAAAACCAGAAAAAAAAAATCCACCCCAAAGTAGGCCGGTGGTTAGATCACTCACTTGGGGTGGAGACTCGGATTCAAGACCATGGTCTGCCTGATTTAGGCTAGGGACTTGAAATTGGAACTCTCATATCATGCTAGCGATGTGCCCTAACCACTAGGCTATTGATTAGTCTGGGATGGGTTGGTCTGTCTGGTTTTTCATGAAAAAGCATCAAATAGTCTGTTTCATCCTGATGTGGTATGAGAAATTTACTGAAATTAGGAAAAACTTTGCAAGATACGATTATCACTTTCCACCCAGCTCTAATGAGATTTGACTGAGGGCAGAGGTTCTGGCTGGAGTGCAGGATAGCTCCAGTTGTGAGTGTGTAAAGGGACAGGGGGGCTCTGGTGGTGAGTGTGTGTGTGTGTGTGTGCAAAGGGGCAAAGGGGGCTCCGAGGGGAAGGGGAATCTTGGCTGGCAGAATCTTACCTGTGTATCAGGCTGCTTTAGTGCCAATTCACCCTTATTCCAAGGTTTCAGGTTCCCTGTTGGTTCCCTCTGAACCAAGAAGCTCTACCAGTTCCACTGCATCCCCTGGCCTCTCTGGAAAGTCTGACCCATATGTCTCCTCCTGCTCTGGTCCCACAGCTCCATCCTCTTGAATAAGACATTCTATAGCCTATCTTCATAGGGCTTTTATGATTCAAGCAGGTGTCCCCAGTCCATGGAACCTGCCTTGGTCCTTAAATTCACACCCTTCATCCCCTTGGTTTCCAGGCACCACAGCCCTCCTTCTCAGAGCTGGGCTGTAATTCAGGCAGGTTTCCCCAGCTCACCAGTCTCGGTTCTGGTTCTGGTTCTGATCCCAGAGAGTTTCTCTTCTACTTGATGTTCCACTGCAATTCTGCTGTTCAGGCTACTTGCCCTCTCTCTCCTCCTTGATCAGGTTCAGGACCTGGCAATACCTGGCTCCCAGTCCCCAGCCAGACTGCTGCTCCCTCAAATAACTGTTTCCTTAAAGGGACCATGTCATGGAACAGGGTTGCCTGGCCCAGGCCCCTCTACCCTTTAAATGGGACAGACCTCCCTGTTACAGAATACTGCTTCCATCAAGTTCTGCTTCCACATACCACCAGTGGTACAAGTAACACAGTTTGGGAACCCTTGGGTTAGATGATTTAATGGCCCCTTCTGGCCTTAAAATCTGTGAAAGTATAAATATACCCTAGCAGCTAGCTACAGTTGTTCAGACTCCTGCTCTTTCACTAAACATGGCAGCTGCTTTTGGAGAAGCTGCCTCTGTCTTCCCCTTCCATTAAGCATCTCTCCTGCCTGTGATATGGAAATTCAACTCCTGAGCAGTGAAAAAATTTCAATGTGGCAGTGGTGGAGGGCAGAGTTAAGATTATTTGGGCACCTGACCTGGGTAAAATTTCATATTTTCAGTTTATTAATAAAACCTGGACAGTTCCTGATTTTCCAAAGTTTTTTTTAAACAAACAAACACAACAAAACTTAAATGTTAATTTATTTTTTTCCATTAGGTTATTGATATGTATTTACAATCTTACCTATATTTTAATGAGTTGTTGGGTGTAGTCTCAAATTTATAATTCCTTAAGAACTGACAACATGTTCAGCAGCATACTCAGCACAACATCCCTGCCTGAAGGACCTACAGTCTAAGAAGATGAGTAATAAATAACAAATCAAATGTACCAAGTTTTATTTTTCTATGAGCAAGTTCTGTTTGAGGTAGTGGACTGTGACTAAAGAGACAATTTTCTGTAAATATAAGACTTTCACAGTCAGGTTTTTAAAGATTACACGAACATTTGTACAAATACAGTTGCATGTACTTGTGGGTAAGGAATCCTGTACTAAACAGTAAACAGAACCTAAAATCTGCATCAAGGTTCCTATATTCTGCAACACCTTAGTGGACATTCAGGAATTACATTTGACATCACCCATCTTCTCTCTTTTACCATGATGAGTAAGGTAATATTTTTTTTATTGACCCAACTTCTGTTAGTGAGAGAAACAAGCTTTTGAGCCACACAAGCTTGGAGTGGCTCAAAAGCTTGTATCTTTCATCAACAGAGGTTGGTCCAATAAAAGAGATTACCTCAGCTACCTTGTGTGTCTAATATTCTGGGACAGACACTCCTGCAACTACGCTGCATACAGTCATGGTAAAGGCAAACAAGGCAATATTGTGCCTGGGCTGGTAAGTTTACTAGGCTGATTTTAACATGTACAGTTTTTCCATTATACATAATGGAAGCCACATAAATGTAATGTCACCAGTTGCAGAGTTGTCTGTATAATCTATGGCTGGCTATATAACTGTGCTGAAAATTAATCTGTAGAGCTGAGTAAATAACTGAGTTTTTGGTTGGGGTGGGATTAGAAAAACAAAAACAAAACAAAATGCAAAACTAACCAAAAAAAAAATTGGGTTGGTTTGAGCCTAAATTGATGTTTTTGTTTTTGTTTTCTGATTTTTTTTCTTCTCAAAATGAAAAAAACACACAAACCCAAAATTTCATTTGCGTAACACAAAATGTGTTCAACCTAAAACATTTTTTTAATATTGTTTCACGTCAGTGTCAGATGTTTCACCCTGTTTTTATTTTTTGTTATTTAATTACCTAACTTCAAAACAAAACACCATTTGAAAAAGAAAAGTCGAAATATTTTGTTTTAAAAATGGCCAAAACAAACCTTTTTTGACTTTTTTTTGGACCTTTTCTTCCTTTTTTTTTTTTTTTTAATTGGCTGAAATTATTTGCTCAATTTAACCTGGCTTTTCAAATCATTTCAGCGCTCCAAAAAATGCATTTGTCAGTGAATTTATTATTTGCCACAAAAAAACCCCAATACCAATAAAAATAAAATCCACTGAGTTCTACAGCTTCATTAATGCAAAACACCTTTAAAACACAAGTTAATTGTTTGAACCATAAATGAATGTCACACGGGCAGCAAAATGTACAGATAATGATTAATCATGCTTTCTAAGTATATTATTTGCCCTTAGTTAAAGCCAATGAGAGCTGAATTCATGTAACTATGTGCAAAAGTGGGTCCACCAATTATAAACACAGGATCAAAGGTTTAGAAAAAATATCTTCATTTGCGATTTGCCCTGGGGCAATGAGGACAGTATCAAGCACTTGTTTCTTGCTCCAGGATATCTTTAATTACCTGCCTGCAAGTCTCTAAATGCCAGCTCTCTGTTCTGTGTTACCATGACAACATGTTTGCTGTCAGTATACTGTATGTTTTTGTCTACATTCAGGTCACTTGGAAACCATACATGTGGCTAAAACAATATGAAAATAAAAAAAATCAAATACAAGAGGAAGTTCATTTCCCCCCCCCCCCTCACTGCTAGTAGACAGCAGAGTCTGCTGCCTCAAGGCCTTCAAATCCCCATTGAGAACTGAGCTGACAGTTGGGAAGCATTGAATGTAAATGAAGATTTTTTTGATGTGTGAAAATATTAATGGTTGACTTGGCTGTCTTTCTGAATGATAAAACCTTCAGCTCTACATGACTTGTTAAATCTGTCAGACTCCGAGTGAAATGTCACACTGCAAAACAAAATTGGGGGAAAATAAACAGCAGGCCAGTTAAGTGCATTTGTCTAACTGCTGCCAGCTGAGACCTACCTCACGGTGATTTGGACTCTATTGCTACCCTGTAGTGCTAATTCTAATATCTGACCCCATTTTAGAAATACAGAAATGCTACTCAATAGCAAGTGGAATGGGACCACACCTGATGGATCCCTTGATTGTATAAGGATCAGGAAGGAGACATTCAGGCTCTGTCACAATTTCCTGTTCCTGCTCTGATTGACTTCATCCAGGTTCTTCTAGATCTAGATTGACAGCTGGTCTGCCTGGCAATGCTGTTGTGTGCACTAAACTTCTCTGCCTGAATTCCAAGAACCAGTTGACTAACACTTGAGAACTGAACCCTCATGAACCCAAGAGTGCTGACCCAGCTTTCATGGAAGTCAATAGAAAGTCTTCCATTCTCTTCTAGGGGAGTTGGATTGTCCCTTGACTATTTTGGGGATAGCTAATTGAGGAAAAAAAGGAGAAAACTTTTCCATTAGAAATTTCAAAGCCATTTTCATTTAATTGAAAACAAATAATTTTTCACTTCATTTTTTTTCAAAAATAGCTGTTTTTGACATTTTCTTTCTCCCTCTGCCCCATTCACTCTTTTTTCCCTCTTTTCCATTTTGCCAGTTAAGTGGCAATGGCAAATGAAATGTAATGCCAACAAATGCAAAGTAATGCAGATTGGAGCGAAAAAATAAACTACTCTTACACCTTACAGGGCTCTAAATTAACTGTATCAATCCAAAAAAAGGACCTAGGATTTACTCTGAAACAGCTCAGTGAAAACCTCTGCTCAATGTACAGCTGTGATCAAAAAAGCTAACAAGATGGTAAGATGCATAAAGAAGGGGATAGAGATTAGTACTGAAACATTATATATATAAAATCAGTGGTGTGGCCTCACTCAGAATACCTTGTGCATTACTGGTTATCCCATCTCAAAAGGGCTCGTGCAGAACTACAGGGGGTTCAGAGAAGAGCACCAACAATGAGCTAATGAAATCCTTGAATACATAAACAGGAGAACCTGAAGTAGAGTTGGAGAAGTTATTTTACCTCTGTATTTGGCAATGGTGCAACCGCGCTAGAATACTTTGTCCTGTTCTGGTGCAATTCAAGAAGGAGGTTGATAAATTGGAGAGGGTTCAGAGAAGAACCAGGAGAATGACTGAAGGATTAGAAAACATGCCGTATAGTGATAGAGCTCTTTGAGTCTATCTATTTAACTTAACAAAGAGAATGCTAAAGGGTGACTTGGTTACAGTCTATAAGTATCTACGCACAAAAAATAATAATGGACTCTTCAGTCTAGTATAGAAAGACAAAATATCAGGGTCGGAAGGGACCTCAGGAGGTCATATTGATCAACCCCCTGCTCAAAGCAGGACCAATCCACAAATGGTCCCCTCAAAGACTGAACTCACAACCTTGGGTTTAGCAGGTCAATGCTCAAACCACTGAGCTATGGATATTTACCAACCAAAGTACAAAATATACTCTCCCACCTCTACTATGAGCACAAGGGTGGTGGGGGCAGAATCTGATATTTTACTTGCTTGTCAAACAATTACTCATCCTGGGCAAGTAAACCTTTGCAAGCCTGATGTAAACAGCATGGAATGGAACTTTGCACACTGCCTTTTGTGCTGTAAGGAGAAGGCCTTTTCTTGTAGCCATATGGTCAGGCCTAAGGCCTTTGTCTGCAGCCATATTAGGCGAGCAGCAGCCATTAACTAAGAAGCAGGAAGTCACATCCTCACATTCCATCTAAATTACATTAAAACAATGTAATATTGGGCTGTTAAGAAGGAGATCCTGTCCTAATAGCCCCCACCATCATCAGCTAAAGAAACAAATCTTAAGATGGTTAAAGAAAACTTAGTTTGATAGCATTCTGTCTGGCAAGAAATCACTTATCGATAGTTGTGGTTGTGAAATCCTCATTTCTTTATTGTTTTATCTTTATGGTCTCCATGTCCCTATTGTTTGTCTGTATGGTCTCTGTCTGGTTCTTTGATTGTTTCTGTCTGTTACATAATTAATTTTGCTAGGTGTAAATCAATTAAGGGGGTGGGGTATGACTGGTTAGAGAATTTTGTTACAGTATGTTAGGATTGGTTAGTAAAATTTTAATAAAATGACTGGTTAAGGTGTAGCTAAGCAGGACTCTAGTTTCACTATATAAACTGGGGTCCAAAAGGAAGTTCTTTGGGAACCAACTCCAGGACATAGCCCCAAGAACAGAGCTGCCAGACCTCACTCTGCCAATGACACCATGCAGAAACTGGAGTCCCCCCAGATGACCTGATCCTGACTGGCCATTAAGAAAAGTTCATCTGTACTTATTGGGAGTAGTCAGCATTGTATGGGTAGCTTATGCATTCTGTTTTGGTGATTGTTAATACATACTGTGTAAGGTTCTTTCAGTGGTAATAGACCCTGTAAACCCGCAAAAGATTGAGCCTTGAGTCCAGCGGGAAAGGGTGTTTACCCAGAGGCTGGAGGAGTAGAGCCCGGAGGAGTAGAGCCTGGAGCCCATGGAGGGGTGAAGTTAGAGTGCCTAAATTAAAAGAGTTACACCTTGAGCCCTAGGAACTAGTTAGAGGTGGAAGCCTTGAGCCCAATTCTGTGGCTGGAACAGCCCTACAGAGATAGCAATGACCTATTAGCAATGGGAGTTCCACACATACAGCAAGTCTAGAATGTGGGAGTAGATTTCTAAAGGATTTAGGTGCCTAAAGATGCAGATAGGCACCTAACTTTCATTGGAATCCAGGGGAATTAAGCACCCAAATGCCTAGGGGGATTAAAAACAATCTGCATCTTTATGTGCAGCCTTAAAAAAATCTGTCCTGTGGTTTCTACATAATTCCTGGACACACCCTACACTGCACAGCTCCACATGGCTTGCAATACCCGATAGACAAGCATGGGGTGGTGCAGGATGTAGACCACGGGTAGGCAACCTATGGCACACATGCCGAAGGCGGCACACGAGCTGATTGTCAGTGGCACTCACACTGTCCAGGTCCTGGCCACCAGTCTGGGGGGCTCTGCATTTTAATGTAATTTTAAATGAAGCTTCTTAAACATTTTAAAAACCTTATTTACTTTACATACAACAATAATTTAGTTATATGTTATAGACTTATAGAAAGAGACCTTCTAAAAACATTAAAATGTATTACTGGCACGCGAAACCTTAAATTAGAGTGAATAAATGAAGACTCGGCACGCCACTTCTGAAAGGTTACCGACCCCTGACGTAGACTTTTGCACTGATGAGCCATTATTACAAAAACAATGATAATGGGAACTGTCTATATAATGATCCTGCACATTGTCAGCTGAAGTGGCCTTCTCTGGCTTTGTTGCCAATGAGAAAATTATCCATTTCTATGTATAGGTAATAAACACTGTACAATATCAGTTTTACAGTCAGAAAAACAAGCAGGTAATTAAGACACCGGAAATAAACAAAGGTTATCCATTGCATGGACATAGTATTTAAATCTTTTGAAATCCATATATGATCTTCCAACCTGCTAGGATTTATTTGATAAGCCAGTGCTCTCCTTTGCAAACCAAAAGGTGTTTGTTTTGGTGTTTGTTTTTTCCACCTCATTGTACTGATCTTGATTTTTTTTGTTTTGTTTAATATTTTTTAGGAGAGCTCTGAAAAAATATGAACTGAGAAAATCCTTCATCTGATATTTTATAGGTATGTACATCATAATATAACATACCAAAAAAGGATAATCTATCATATGATATTTAGTCTCTTGTTTACCTTTCTAAATACTGAACTGCAGCTCCCCTCTCCTTGCTTCAGTTTCTTGGATCCAATCATACATCTGCAATTTGTTTGATTTGGTTTTGCTTTTCACCGATATTACATGTGCAAAGATGAAAAGCTGAGCAGTTGAGGAAGGGTTGATGTTCTTCCACAAGGGTCATAAACAGTAGCTATAATGACCAAAAAGCTGTGAGCTCTGTAGATGGTAAAATAGATACTACTACTATAGGTCCAAACCCCTTGTTCTGCAAAACCCTGAACTTTGGGTGTATTTGGAATCCAAACTTAGATCCTGATCTGAATTTTGCAAATAGCCTTTATATTTATAATGGACTGAAGCAAAATGCTGGATTCAACACCCTTCCCCAAACATTCAGGCTAGGATTTCCAAAACTAAAGGCTGTGGTTAGGCTCCTAAATCCATATCTAGACCCCTAACTATATGACCTGATTTTCAAAAGCACGGCGCACCCAGCAGAAGTCAAAGACTTAATTCAAGTTCTTGCAGATATCTATGGGAGCTGCTGGATGGAAGTGCTTTGGAAAATCAGGTCATTCATTTAGGAGTTTGAATATGGATTTAGGAGCCTAACTTTATGATCCTAGATTTGAAAATCCTGGGAAGGTTGAAATCTGGGACCAGGTCTGTTTTGTTTTTTGGCTTGAATCCATCTTAAGTACATATATTTTGGAAAACAGAGAAAGGAATAGTCTGCTCAGCTCTCCTTTTTCTTTCTCTTAAAAATCCAAAGAAAATGCAATTCCAAATGTTTTGCTGGTTTATATTCAACACTTACCCTTCAATTAGCACAAGGCAGGAAACTCAGAGAGGCAGTCGGGACAAATCACTCTCTGCCCTACTCCCTGCATCCTATCCCAGCATTGCCTGTTCCTCTTTTCTCTTGGTCAGCCTCTCTGTCCCCCTCTTTTTCACTTCTCTATCAGTATGTCTAGACAGCAAAGAAAAACCTGTGGCTGGTCCATGCCATCTGACTTGGGCTTGCAAGGCTTGGGCTGTGAGGCTGTTCTACTGCTTTTGTCGACTTCTGGGCTCGGGCTGGAGCCTGAGCTCTGGGACCCTCCCATCTTGCAGAGTCCGAGAGCCCAGGCTCCAACTCAAGCCCACATGTCTACACAGCCATGAAACAGCCCCATAGCCTGAGCCCTGCGGGCCCAAATTGGCTGGCACGGGCCAGCCATGGGTGTCTAGTTGCTATGTAGACATATCCTATGATGCTCTAATCTACTTTCCTGGGACTTCCTGAGAGGGGACCTTCTTTGTCAATTTACATGTCTGATCTGCTAATTACCACAGCTAGCATAGGTAACATATTGTTACCAAAATCCTGGTTAAATCATTATATAAATGTTTGCCCAACAGTGCTTGTTGTGGGAGGTTATAGGCAACAGTGAATTATACAAAGATGGAAACTAGACAGTGAGGTACTTTCATCAATTAATTTCAATACCTTTGTGGGTTTGAACTATAATCTTAACACAGTCTTTGTCTGGACCACATGTATTCAGTACTACTTCGAGTGTGTGATGCCTGCCCTCTTGGTCAACACAACGGGATTTGATTCAGAGACCTCCAGAGCTAAAAGCATAAACTGCTATAGCTTGAGCTAAAGAGCCAAAGTTCTGCACTGGGGGCTGTACCAGCTCATATTCTCTGTGGATTAGCATAGAGGGGACCGGTTACATACATTCACCGGTAGGTTACATATGCATTTAGGCTTGGGTTGGTGTCATCCTCATTTATGTCATTGAATTTGAACATGACAATACTGAGCAAACACTATTAACTTTCTCTCATCCTTTATTAGCTTGTTTATTTAGATTGTAAGATCTTTGGAGAGGGGGCTGACTTTTGTGTTTCACTAATACCTTTCGCAATGAGCCCTGATCTTGGTTGGGGGCCTTTAGACAATATTGTAATACTAATAACTAACTGCCGGTGGTTACCATGATGATTCCTCTTCCATTTTAGTAAACACAGAAAAATGTACTGGTTGCCATAATAGACCATGACTAGGGGCCTGATCATGCTCCAGCTAAAGTCAATGAGATTTTTGTCAATTAATTCTGTGGGAAGACTGGGGGCTAGTCTACATTAGAAGCACTACGTTAGAAGTGCACTGCTGTAGCACATCTGGTGAAGACGCTTTATGTCGATGGGAGAGTTTTCTCTCATCAGCATAATAAAACCACTTCTGAGAGAGGCGGTAGCTATGTCGGCAGGAGGAGCTGTCCCACGGGCATAGTGCTGTCCACACCAGCACTTGGATCAGTGTAACTTATGTCGCTCAGTGAGGTAGCTTATTCACACCCCTATGTGACGTAAGTTACGCTGACTTAACATGTAGTGTAGGCAAGCTCTGAGCCTCACAACAGAGGATCATGACTTCTGTTCTGTTCTATAGAAATGCTGGAAACTTCTGAGATGTGACAGTAAGGCATTTGAGGCTTTCTTTAGTGACAAAATGAGTGTCTTACATTGGTTTTAAGTTATAAATCAAACTAACCATTACGTCAGCAGTGGCTTTTGGTATTTTCTGTGTGTTCCCATCTCCAGTATCTATTTCAGTTACATTATTGGTTTTAGATTTTTTTCCCTTCATTTGTTCCATAGCAGATTGCTAACAGAAGGAAAGCTTTGTAAGGGGGAACTGCCTTCTTGGTACACCAGCCAGGCAAAACGTTTACATTCATGACCTGTTGAAACAAATCAAAACTGACTACTAATAATGCCTCCAAAAGTTAACCCCTTCCCAGTTAAAATTGACAAATTTGGGCAGAAGAGGATGCAATGTGCAGTCTGGTCACTTTTTGAATTGAAGAAATCCTAATTGTGTTTCGTTAGACAAGACTGCCCTTTCAATGAAGGTGACACTGGAGTGAGGAGACTAAGCACTTATCGGATTACAGCGACACCGCATTTTGCAGAAAGAAGCACTTAACTTAAAACTTTCTTTTGCTGTGACACCTACAAAAATGGTGACAACAGTTAGGCTGCTAGTGTGAAAAGACCATTGCCCATCATGCTGACCAATATTGTCTCATTGTCTATCTCCATCTATCATCTTATACTTAGATTGTAAGCTTCTTGGGCCAGAGTCATCTTTTTGTTCTGTGACTATACAGTACCGAGCACAATGAGGTCCTAGTCCATGACCAGGACTCCTAAGCACTAGAGTAATAGAAACAATAATAACCAAATGACCTAGTGGAAGATCCCACTAGATGGCACCTTATTTGAGCTAGAAGAAGTTGCAAATGGTTAACCTGAGTTATGAAAAGAAATTACATGAACAGAAATAATGCTCACACCCAGAGGTCTAACGGACTAGACAGCTGCTTCACCTGAAGGCAATGGCAAAACACTCATTGAATTAAGTAGATATATGACCAGATTCCTTGTCTGTGTAACTACTTTGATACCGTCACGAAATTCATGGAAATAAGCCAATCCAAGCTGAGACCTCACATTCCAATTAAATGTTAGGTAAAGCTTTCTGAGACAGTGTAGCTTCTGCAGCAGTGAGTTACACCAGGCCTCAAAGAAAAAACATTGCACTGGAATCCTTAGAACTTGGAAACCTTTGGACGAATCAGATTGTGATATTTGGCACTAGTATGGTATGGGGACTCCTGTAACAGGATGTGAACCATGTTTTTTTTATAATCAGGCAGCCTATGAAGCTATGTAGAGACTGGGAAACACCTCATCTCAGCTTTGCACCCTGAGTAGCTAGTTCACCTCTTTAAAGGTGTGTGCCTTCCAATAATGCCCATAGTAAAATAGCCCTTCTCCAAGCCCACCTCTCTCCCTCCATCGAACGTCTGGCAAACAGATTTAACATAATAACTTCTCCATCCAAACAGGAAGATGGATTCTCTTCTGCTTTCTGATGGAGAACAATCAAAGGCACCATCTTGTGGCACTGATGATACCTCACTTGAGAGTTACATCCTCCCTAGTTGTTTTATCTCTTTCTCTGGTTAAAACTGGTTCTTGGTAGGAACCACGGTGAACAAAATGAATTGGAAAAGAGGAAATCAGCAGCTGCTATTATGCGTCTAACTCCCTCACATAATGAAAGTGTCTATTTAGCTGGGGTAGGAGGCAGGTGAGTACTTTGTTTGGTGGCACACATTTACCACAGGATTTTTCAAAATGATGTGCTACTGTTAATGCTTTTTAGCATTTATACATGATGATGACAATATATTTCCCATTTTCCAAATTTTACTTGCAGTTAGGGCTTGATTAAAATTTTCAGTCTAAACTGTTTTTGACAGAAAATAGGATATTCAACAAAATTACATTTTCCAGAAAACGTTGTCTACCTTCCATACAGAATTTTGACTTTTCTAAAACAAACAAGCAAACAAACAACATTATAGAAATGCCAGAGTGGTACCATGTACTCTTTCTCATGTATTAGTTGTACTACCCAATCATACTTTATCTCCTTTGATGCAGTGGTCATGTGGCACCCATGATACACTGCAGCATCTCAGCAAGAGAGGAGATGGTGGTCCATTGTGGGCAGGGGTGAAAGTAGAAATAGGGACTTACCGGTATGGGGCTGGGTTGGTGCCGGCTCTGGCTCCTGGAAGGGGCGGGGCCTCGGGTGGAAGGGGCGGGGATGGGGGGGTCAGAGCCAGCCCTGGCCCGCCCTGAACCGGTAAGTGCCCTCCCCCTCCCCCACCGGGGTAGCAGCGGCAGCCGGGGGCTCCGGCAGCAGTTTAAAGGGCCCAGGGCTCAGCCACCGCTACCGCCCCGGGCCTTTTAAACCGCTGCCGGAGCCCCTGGCTGCCGCTGCTACCCCAGGGCTCTGGCAGCAGGGCTCCAGGGGCTATTTAAAGGGCCCGGGGCTTCCCTGCCTCTACCACCCCGTGCCCTTTAAATAGCCGCTGGAGCCTGGCGGAGCGGCGGCGGGGCTCCAGCGGCTATTTAAAGGGCCCAGAGCAGTAGAGGCAGCGGGAGCCCCGTCCTTTTAAATAGCCCCCGTCCCTTTAAATAGCCCCCAGAGCCCCTCCCACTGCTGGGAGCCCCTGGACCTTTAAATTGCCACCTGGGGAAGCTGGGCCGCCCTAGTATGGCGCACTGGCTCTTGCCAGTATGCTGTACCGGGGTGTACTGGCTTACTTTCACCTCTGATTGTGGGAGATGTAGTCCTGCCAAGGAACCCAGCCCATAGAAGAAAGCAGGGGCACCAGGCACTTGAATTACAATTCCCATGAGGCACTGTGGCATTTCTGAACTGAAATATTCAGTTGTCAGCTAAAAGTTTTCAGTGTTTGGCTTTCGGATGAAAATTCTTGGTTTTTAATCTTTCACCAAAAAATTTAAATTTTCCGTAGAGAGAGAGATCAGTTTTCTGACCACCTATACTAGGAGTAATCAGCAAAGAAGCAAAACCAAGCCATTACACTAGCCTTGTCAGTATGTGAATGCAAATCACTGTCAAAAGATTTTACTGGAACTGCAAAGAATTAATAGCCAATGTGCAGTCCTGCAGTTGGGTCAATGAGTTGGCTTATCTAGCTTATCTCCTTTCAGCAGAGTCCTTCCTTGGATCTAGCACTGATTAATGAAGTGATCTCAGCAGAAATCTCTCAATCAGTAGATTTGTTTGTGTTTCAGCACTAGACTCTGTTGTTTTTAATTGAATTAACTAGATTCGTATTGTTTTGTTTGCCTAAATCAATATATCTTGAATGTTACAATAGAAGATATTGAGTTTTCTTCAATTTCTTTTTCAATCTGACAAAACTAGTTGCCACTAATTCTTTCTATTTTATGCCCTGCAGTTGTCTCATGTTTTCAATACGTTTTTTTTAATTCTGTAATTGTTATGAGGCACCAAGACTTTTATGATAACAACTCAGGCCTTGGCTACACTTACCCGCTAGTTCGACGGCTGGAAATCGAACTTCTGGGTTCGACTTATCGCGTCTAGTCTGGACGCGATAAGTTGAACCCGGAAGTGCTCGCCGTCGACTGCGGTACTCCAGCTCGGCGAGAGGAGTACCGCGGAGTCGACGGGGGAGCCTGCCTGCCGAGTGTGGACCAAGGTAAGTTCGAACTAATTCGAACTAAGGTACTTCGAACTTCAGCTACGTTATTCACGTAGCTGAAGTTGCGTACCTTAGTTCGAATTAGGGGGGTAGTGTAGACCAAGCCTCAGTCAGTCATTACTTTAATGGATTGAGATTCACCTTTCTGCTTCTCATCATTCATAGATGTGTCCTTTGACTCTTCCTATTTTTATTCCTCATATTATCCAAACAGGATTGTTGTTTCTTTCCCTCAGTAAAGATATCCTATATTTCTCTGAGCTGAATCACCTTTGTCATCTGTCAGCATATTCTAGCAAGGGCTTTAATAAGGTGCACATGTGTGCAGGCTCTTTTGAAATTCATGCACACTCTTCCTAACTGCTGTCTGCCATGCTTAACTTCATAGTTAATACTGTCATTACTCGAGTGTTTGCCCATTTGTCTGTGCATTTTCATTACAGCATCATAACCCCAGAGTCCTTCTCTTTCTGAAATTTGAGCTGGGAACTAGAGTGGGTTGAAATACAGGAGTTCCAGGTTGCACAGTCAACAATAGAGTGGATCAGAACACTTGGGGGTTTCTCTGGCAAATTTCAATTACAACAACAAAAAGTTAATTTTCATCAAAACATTCAGAGGAAATTTTTTACTCTTCATTGAAAAAAACCCGTAAAATTTGGAGCCAAGAACTGACAAAAACAAAAGATTTCTTTTTGTTTATGCCTGAATAATCAAATTGTGGAGGAAAGCAGACACTTCCTGTGACAATGTAAGTTTAGTCAAAAAACCAATATTCCACTTGACAAGAGTTTTGATGGAAAATTTTCAACCAGCCTTTGTCAACATGTTTTTGTCCAGGTTTGGTAAAAGGGGTTCACTTTACACTCCTACAGTTCCCCTTGGAGTCTTCAGTTTCAGAGAAGATCTCAGTGAGAGTGGAGCTGCGGCCTGACTAGGGCTGAACAAAACCCGAAGCCAGGCAACAGGAGCATGGCTTGAGGCCTAGCTTAAAATGCGTGAAACTCACTCAAATGCTGTTTGGACCTCTGCAAACCTGGTTTCAGGCTTCATTAAGAAAGGCTTCTAGAGCTCCACCTGCAATATTTCTCCCTCCTAGGTAAAAAGATCTCTGGGACAACTGTGTGATGCTGTATGGAATATGGGAGACACTGTATGATATGATAGATACCAATATTATAAAATTGCAAGGAATCTGACCAGATATGCCATGTAAAGTATCTGTGAAAATGTTATGATTTTGCTTCTATGTTTATATCACCTTGTATTGTGAGTTATAGATATGTATAATAGATCTGTATTTCAAAACGTGTGCTGTGTCTCTGGGTGACACCCCAAGACAGAATGGCATCAGCACTAAGCCTGCTTGATGGCCCATCAAAGGACATCAGCTGTACAATGGACCCATTGAGAGAAAGCAGGGGCTACACCTTATGAGTCAGCAAGACATGTAGGGGTATGTCTGGGGACAGAAGTCTAAGGCTTTTCCATGCCACATACTGTGAAGCTTGTGTTTGGGATGCAGGAGGTACCAGCCACGTGGCAAAAGAATATAAAAGGCAGCTGCATCTTCTCCATTTTGTCTTCATTCCTGCTTCTTACCTCTGGAGTAACTTTTCTACAAACTGAAGCTCTGAACAAAGGACTGAATGACCCATCCAAGCTGTGGATGTTTTCCAGAGGGACTTTCAAGCCAGCAAATACACCAACACTGTAAGAACCTGATATATGGACTTTGTAGTCTTATGTATGTATCTGATTACTTTTTGTTCTTTCTTTTATAATAAATCTTTAGTTTTAGATACTAAAGGATTGGCTGGCAGCATGGTATTTTGGGTAAGATCCAAACTAATATTGACCTGGTTATATGGCTGGCCCTTTAGGGTCAGAAGAACATTTTGTATAGTGAGCAGAGTTTTTAAAGAACTCACTGTGCTGTACCTATGTGCTGATTGGGAGCCAGAGAACTGGAATGCAATAAAGGGGGCGCTGTGATTTGTTTTTAAGCTTCTTGATAACCAGTGTGGGAGATCAGGAGCACAATTTGTGACTGGTTGGTGAGTCTAACTTCAGTGTTAACCAGTTTTGGGAGAAGCCAGTTTTGGGAGAATCTGCTCTCCTTTTTGCAGCCTGCCCTGACCGTGGCATTTTCAGTGAGAGCTACCCTAGGCACACCGGGTCACAAGCTGTATCCACCTCATCCAGAAGGTTCAAAAATCTAGTAATAAGCCTGCAGAGTTGGGTAAAACTAATGGAAGTAGAATTGATGTACAGAGGATTGTGAAGTCATACGTACATACTGAATAGAGCTGGCTAAAAAATTTGTATAGAAAATATTTTTTAGAGGGAAATTAGGTTTTCTACTAAAACTGCTACTACTAAAAGGAGAATTGTGTGGCATCTGCTTTGTTTTAACATTTTTGGGGATTTTTTTCTATCATAATACTAAAAACCCAAAAACTGAAAATGTCTTGTTTTTGTTTGTTTGTTTTGTTTTGGCAAAAAGTCAAAATTTTCCACAGGGGGAGAAAGGAAAAAATTCCAACTGGCTCTAATATTGAACATCCCAAAATGGCTATTTGCAATTACCCTATGCAAATATAAAAAAATCCTTTCCCAGATTAACTTGTTGCTGATGGGGGACAAAATAGACAGAGAGCCAAATTCGTATTAATATACACCTTGCAATATCCTATTGATCCCAACATGACTACATCTACTGTAAGTCAGAGCATATTTTACCTCATTTTCTACCTTCATCTCCCAGCAGAGTCAATCATTCTTCCTCCCCCAGAAAAATAAATTCATCATCTTGTCAGCAAAAATGGATGCACAATTGAATCCTTGCACTCCTTATGCATTTCTGCCTGAACATGGAAATAAAATCTCAGAGCATTCTGCTGTCACATTAGTTCAAGCACATTCATCCTGGATAGATATGATTGCCTATCCAGTATGGTGGATAAACAATCATGGCTTCTCCAAGCTGATTCTAACAGGGTGTCCGTGTATTTCGGGGGGACTTGGGTCATGCACAAAGTTTTGCGGAAACTTCTTTTTTAATAATAATTAACCTCTCTCCCTTCATCCTTAGTATATAGGGATGGCAGCATAGTTGTGAAAATTCTTGTTTTTCTTTAATAGCTATCTTTCAGGTTTTCTCTAATGAACAGAGAGGAAATTAAATCAATGTACACAGTCTAGCCATGGCTACGGTACAGATCCTTAAAGGCACCTAACTGTCAGTAATTTCAGTGGGAGTTAGGTGCATGGATACCTTTGAAGATCAGGGCCTAAGTCTTCAGCTCAATTATAGCCAAGTATCAGGAGATATCTCTGCTGTAAATGACCCTTCACACATATCTCTGACCTGGGAACTGAGCAAAATTATTTTTGCTGCCTTGATTCTAAGTCTCTCTGCATCTGGTTACAGACTTACTTATGATTTACTATTCCTCTCTCATCTAGTGCTATACTCAGATGTTTGTTTTAATCTTCCAGTGTAAACAATACTACTGAAATCTGATAGAAACTCAATATATCCAAAATATTTGGGATTCTTTTTAAGATAAGGAAAACACTAACACATTCTGTTTTGTTTACATTGATATAAACTACAAACTATTGATGCTTTAGCCACTAAAGATTTGATTTCATTCAGACTATAACCTCAAAATGTGGGAGTTTAGCCAAATCTTAAAATAGCCTAACCTCTTATAGCTGTAGCATTGGGTTGGGGTTTTAATGGACATGGACTTTCTGGTCATTTCAATCACATTATGGAATTTAAAAACCATATTAATTGTATCAAGTATTAATCCAAACTTGCAAACTTCAGAAAATTTCAGTTTGGTTTTAGTTCTCTTGTCTTGTCTGCATCAACAAGCTGTGCATCTTGGATAAAAAGGATCAGTTTTTCCATTATGTCATAGGTAATTAAATACATTCACTTATCTTTTATGATACTGTGGTGATAAACACTATATAAATTCCTATAGATGAATTATTTGTACGTATCTGATTCTTCAACCTTTATTCTGAATGTATCTTTTTCTTTTGTTATTCATTATCGATTGAGGACTCCCCTTTTTTCTCAGTGTCCTGGTATTTTCCTTTAATTTTATGAGTCCAAGCCCTGGTCTACACTACGAGTTTAGGTCGAATTTAGCAGCGTTAGATCGATTTAACCCTGCACCCGTCCACACGACGAAGCCATTTTTGTCGACTTAAAGGGCTCTTAAAATCGATTTTTGTACTCCTCCCGACGAGGAGATTAGCGCTGAAATCGACCCTGCTGGGTCGAATTTGGGGTAGTGTGTACGCAATTCGATGGTATTGGCCTCCGGGAGCTATCCCAGAGTGCTCCATTGTGACCGCTCTGGACAGCACTCTCAACTCAGATGCACTGGCCAGATAGACAGGAAAAGCCCCGCGAACTCTTGAATTTCATTTCCTGTTTGGCCAGCGTGGCGAGCTGATCAGCACAGGTGACCATGCAGAGCTCATCAGCACAGGTGACCATGGAGTCCCAGAATCACAAAAGAGTTCCAGCATGGACCGAAGGGGAGGTACTGGATCTGATCGCTGTATGGGGAGATGAATCCGTGCTATCAGAACTCCCTTCCAAAAGACAAAATGCCGGAATATTTGAAAAAAATCTCCAAGGGCATGAAGGACAGAGGCTATAACATGGTCCCGCAGCAGTGCTGCGTGAAACTTAAGGAGCTCAGGCAAGCCTACCAAAGAACCAGAGAGGCAAACGGATGCACTGGGTCAGAGCCCCAGACATGCTGCTTCTATGATGAGCTGCATGCCATTCTAGGGGGTGCCCCTACAACTATCCCACCCGTGCGTGGACTCCGTCAATGGATTCTCATGCAACAGGGAGGCGGATTTTGGGGACGAGGAAGATAGCGCACAGCAAGCAAACGGAGAAACCGTTTTCCCCGACAGCCACTGTTTTGCACCCTGGATCTAGTACCCTCCCAACCCACCCAAGGTGGGCTCCCAGACCTTGAAGGCGGAGAAGGGACCTCTGGTAAATGTACTTTTGTAAATATAATACATGGTTTAAAAGCAAGTGTGTTTAATGATTAATTTGCTCTGAAGACTTGGGATGCATTGGCAGCCATTACAGCTACTGGAAAAGTCTGTTAATGTGTATGGGGATGGAGCAGAAATCCTCCAGGGACATCTCAGTGAAGCTCTCCTGGATGTACTCCCAGGGTCACCTGGTTGAAATAGGGGGGTTTCGTTGGGTTTGTGCTGCACGTTAACCCAAAACCTGCAGCCCCTCCTTTTAAATGGCCAACCCAATGGTATGGGAAATGAGGGCGCTGGTGTTTGAAACCATCCCCACATGTTATGAAGGTTAAAGAAGCCAAAAGACTGTGGCTTACCATGTCTGCCTGCAAGCCAAATTCTGTTGCCCGCTGGCCCTCCGTGTGTGATCTCTCACACCAAACTGGCAGGCCCTCAATATAAGAGGCAAAATGAGACCTTGTAAAGAAAGCATACGTGCTATGTAATGTTAACAGCTTGGTTCACTGTGAAAGAGTCTACTCATTGTTCTCTAAAATGTGTCTTTTTAAATACTACTCTCCCTTTTTTTCCTCCCGCAGCTGCAAATGTTTCAACTCTCCTCATATCATCTCTGTCCCAGAGGCTAGCGAAGATTAGAAGGCAAAAAAAATGCACTGACGATGAAATGTTCTCTGAGCTCATGCAGTCCTCCCACACTAAGAGCCCAGCAGAATGCCCGGAGGCAGACACTGTCAGAGTGCAGGAAAGCACAAAATGAACGTGAGGACAGGTGGCGGGAGCAAGAGGAGAGATGGTGGGATCAAGATGATCGGTGGCGTCAGCGTGATGAGAGGAGGCAGGAAGCAATGCTTAGGCTACTGAAGGATCAAACAGATATTCTCTGGCGTATTGTTGAGGTGCAGGAAAGGCAGCAGGAGCACAGACCGCCACTGCAGCCCCTGTGTAACCAACCACCCTCCTCCCCAAGTTCCATAGCCGCCTCACTCAGATGCCCAAGAACGCGATGGGGGGACCTCCGGCCACCTGACCACTCCACCCCAGAGGACTGTCCAAACAACAGAAAGCTGACATTCAATAAGTTTTGAAGTGCAGTGTGGCCTTGTTCTTCCCTCCTTCCCTCCTTGTCACCCCAGCCGGTGCTTTCCCTCTCCCCTACCCCTCCCGGGCTACCTTGGCAGTTATCCCCCCATTTGTGTGACGAATCCATGAATTTGAAACAACACTGACTTTATTGCCTCTGTAAGCGGAGATCAAAGGGGGGAGGAGAGGGCGGTTGGCTTACAGGGAAGTAGAGTAAACCAAGGGGGCAGGTTTTCATCAAGGAGAAACAAACAGAACTTTCACACCATAGCCTGGCCAGTGATGAAACTGGTTTTCAAAGCTTCTCTGATGTGCAGCACGCCCTGCTGTGCTCTTCTAATCACCCTGGTGTCTGGCTGCATGTAATCAGTGGCCACGATTTGCCTCAACCTCCCACCCCGCCATAAACATCTCCCTCTTACTCTCACAGATATTATGGAGCTTACAGCAAGCAGTAATAACGATGGGAATATTGGTTTTGCTGAGGTCTAACCGAGTCAGTAAACTGCACCAGTGCACTTTTAAACGTCCAAATGCACATTCTACCACCATTCTGCACTTGCTCAACCTAGTTGAACAGCTCCTGACTACTGTCCAGGGTGCCTGTGTCTGGCTTCATGAGCTATGGCATTAAGGGGTAGTCCCCAAGGATAAGTATAGGCATTTCAACATCCCCAACGGTTATTTTCTGGTCTGGAAAGTAAGTCCCTTGCTGCAGTTCACACAGACCAGAGTTCCTAAAGATGCGAGCATCATGTACCTTTCCTGGCCATCCCACGTTGATGTTGGTGAAACGCCCCTTGTGATCCACCAGTGCTTGCAGCACCATTGAAAAGTACCCCTTTCAGTACTCCTTGGTGGTCCGGTCCCAAGATAGGGCTATGTGTTCTGTCTGTCGCCCCACCACAGCTAGGGAATCCCATTGCAGCAAAGCCATCCACTATGACCTGCACATTTCCCAGAGTCACTACCCTTGAGAGCAGCAGCTCAGTGATCGTGTTGGCTACTTGGATCACAGCAGCCCCCACAGTAGATTTGCCCACTCCAAATTGATTCCCGACTGACCGGTAACTGTCTGGCGTTGCAAGCTTCCAGAGGGCTATCGCCTCTCGCTTGTGAACTGCGAGGGCTGCTCTCATCTTGGTATTCTTGCGCTTCAGGGTGGGGGAAAGCAAGTCACAAAGTTCCATGAAAGTGCCCTTACGCATGCGAAAGTTTCACAGCCACTGGGAATCATCCCAGACCTGCAACACTATGTGGTCCCACCAGTCTGTGCTCGTTTCCTGGGCCCAGAATTGGCATTCCACGGCATGAACCTGCCCCATTAGCACCAGGATGTCCAAATTGCCAGGGCCCGTGCTTTGAGAGAAGTCTGTGTCCATGTCCTCATCACTCCCGTCACCGCGCTGCCGTCGCCTCCTCGCCTGCTTTTGAAGTTTCTGGTGCTGCATATACAGCAGGATAATGCGCATAGTGTTTAAAGTGCTCATAACTGCCGCAGTGATCTGAGTGGACTCCATGCTTGCCGTGGTATGTTGTCTGTGGAAAAAAGGTGCGAAATGATTGTCTGCCATTGCTCCCACGGAGGGATAAGCGATTGACGACATGGTTTACAGGGAATTAAAATCAACAAAAGGGGTTGGTTTGCATCAAGGAGAAACACACAGAACTGTCACACACAAACCTGGCCAGTCATGAAACTGGTTTTCAAAGCCTCTGTGATGTGCAGCGCACCTTGCTGCACTCTTCTAATCTAATCGCAAACAACCTAGTCAGCAAACAGCACCAGCGAGCTTTTAAACGTCCAAAGGTACATTCTACTGCCATTCTGCACTTGCTCAGCCTATAGTTGAACTGCTCCTTACTACTGTCCAGGCTTCATGAGCCATGGGAGCAAGGGGTAGGCTGGGGTAGGTGCGACCGCACAGTGCTGCCGGCTGGGAGAGCAGCCTGAGCCAGAAGCCTCCAGCTGGCATGATATTCCAGGCAGGACTGAATCTCCATTAGACGAAACTTAAAGAAGAGAATGACCTGGAGTCATTCCCATTTTTGTCTAGGCGCCCCCGACCAACCTCACCGAGGTTGGCCAGGAGCACCCATGTCCGCCCCCAACCGACATCATCGAGATCAGCCAGGAGCAACCAGGGGAAGGCAGCAGACGGTGCAGTACGATTGCTAACCATCTTTGCTAACTTGCAAAGGCAAGGAGCTGCTGCTGCTACTGTGTAGCATTGCAGTGCCGCAGCTGTCAGCAGCACCCTGGTGATGGTGAGCTGAGTGGGTTCCATGCTTGCCATGGTATGTCGTCTGCACGGGTAACCCAGGAAAAAAGGCGAGAAATGATTTTTTGCCATTGCTTTCACGGAGGGAAGGAGGGAGGGAGTGTACGACATGTACCCAGAACCACCTGTGACAATGTTTTTGCCCCATCAGGCATTGGGAGCTGAACCCAGAATTCCAATGGGCAGTGGAGACTGCGGGAACTGTGGGATAGCTACCCACAGTGCAACGCTCCGAAAGTCGATGCTAGCCTCAGTACTGTGGATGCACACCGCCAACTTAATACACTTAGTGGGGACACACACAATCAACTGTATAAAATTGATTTCTAAAAAATCGACTTCTATAAAATCGACCTAATTTTGTAGTGTAGACATACTCCAAGTAGCAGTTCTTTCATGACTGCCATACCTTACACATTGGCATGCATCTCAAATTAATCTTGGATTTGTAGCCTTTTTAGAATGCTTATGAGAATGCAGATCAGAACTTTTACTCAAAGGGGATATCATTGAGCCAGAAGTAGCACAGAAAACATGAGGGTCAAATGAAGGAGTTAATAATGAGGAGGATAGCATGGCATAACGACATCTAGAGTATGTATATGGAAGTGGTAGAGAAAGTTTATTCTCTATTTATATATATTATAGTTCATGTCAGTAGCCATCGCAGCAGTCAAAGTTGCAAAAAATCCATTATGACCTTTATTCATATGCTTAGAACTTTCAATTTTTGGGACTTAAATTTTCAGTGTTAAGCTGAAGCTAAATGTTTCTTGGAAAGTTTGGGCAAAATCCCTTTTGCCTTTTCTGAGCTATAGAAGATTGATAGGAAAATACATTGCTTTCATGGTGATTTATATGCATATGTGACTCTTACTGTACTAATCTTATTCGCTGCCTTTATCCAGCAGGAATTCAGTATTTTCATCTATTCAGTAGTATTTTTGTGTTGACTTGATAGAATTTTTCTGTAGATCTCCTGAGAAGATATTGAAAGATAATCGCGAGAGTAGAAGAGAAAAGAGATTGATACGCAATTGCTGGACTTTTTGCATCCAGCAAAGAAAAACATACAGTAGTATTCAGAAAAACTTAGGTCCACAAAAACAACAAGGAGTCTGGTGGCACCTTAAAGACTAACAGATTTATTTGGGCATAAGCTTTCGTGAGTAAAAACCTCACTTCTTCGGATGCAAGGTCCACAAAGGAACAGGACCACCATGGCTTCTTTCTTGACCCCTGTAGACAACATCACCGCCCTGCCTGTCACTCAAGCTTGGGTGTCATCTTTGACTCAAACCTCCCTCTAGGGCAGTGGTGAGCAATCTGCGGCCCGCAGGCTGCATGCGGCCCATCAGGGTAATCTGATTGCTGGCTGATGTTGACCATCCGCAGGCACAGCCCCCCCGCAGCTCCCAGTGGCCGCAGTTCACCATTCCCGGCCAATGAGAGCTGCGGGAAGCCTCAGCAGAAATAATGTAGGCAGAAGGGACCTGGCCTCCCTTAAGGACTTGAACCAAATCCAGAGACTCACAACAGAGGTGAAACAAGGCTAAGGGAGACTGTTTTCAGAAGCTTTGTTTTACCTAGCTCTACCTCTTGTGCTGTTTGGGTAAAGTGCATGTGTGTTTTCAGGCTTTGCAAAGGAACTTGTGTTCCTTACTTTAATGTCATGTGGTCCCCCAAAAGTTAAACTATAATCCAGAGTGACTGTGGGGGTAGACTGTGGGAGAGTGCATAAGTTACTGGTTTGGCTTGGAAGGTTCAGGATGGGTCTCAGGGTGGAGAGAAGTTGGGATTTTGAGGTCTTCATACCAAAGAGGGGTGCCAGACACTGCATCTGCTTAGCTGCTTGCTTGTCTCCCCCCAGTCCCAGCCCCTTGTGACCAGCTGAGAAGCTGCCAGCCTGCCCAGGCTGTCTCCCCGCAGCCCTCTGAGGCCAGCCCAGAAACTTCCTGTGTCCCTGCTTGCCCCAGTCCAGCTTCCTCTGCCCTGGAAAAAGACTCACCTGCCTGCAGTCAGAGCTGGGCTGGGACCTGCAGCCACCACACACGCTTGGAACCTGGCTTCCAGCCAAAACAGCTGAAGATAGCTTTTCGGTGTGAAGCCTCCTGATTGGCCGGATGGGGAGAGCTGATTGGCTGCAACCGCTGATGGGGGCTGCTCATGCAATAGCTGATTGGCTGCCAACAGCTGATCGTCCAGTGGCTGCTAAGTGCCCACTATTTTTTTTTCGAGGGTGCTCCAGCCCCGGAGCACCCACGGAGTCGGCGTTTATGGTAGGAATGTTGTTTCTTCTGTTGATGGATAGTTAAAAATAATTTATCAAATACTTACACACACCCATAATCCAAGTTAAATCAGTGGGAAACGATTTATGTAATGAAAAATGAGCCTCATATAAAGGAGAATGCAAAATATGAAAATGATTCGGCACCTCTAACCATGCTTGAGCTGTCAGTCATGTTACTGTTACAAGAATACCTTCTTCTTTTTGACAGCCCAATGTGACGTCTGTAATTTACTTTCTCATTCAGCATTCTGGAGCAGACTGCTCAGATCCAAAATGGGATTAAATGCAGCCAATGATTTATACAGAGAAGGTAGGACTAGGACAAAAAGGGTATCATCAGTTGACCTGGATATCTGGAGTAAATCAATTCCACTCCCACAACAGGATATCAGGGGAGGACTACACCATGCAGATGTAAGTGTAGAAGTAATGCTGATTTAAATACATGACATTCTCCAATTGTCTCCACCTATAGTCTTATGAACTTGGAGCTACATGTGCTGTAAATTTTGTATTGCAATGGCTCAGCAGAGTTGTGGCTTAAATGTAGCACACTATTTCCTGTGAGAGTCATATCTTTACTAGTGCCCTAGGAGTGGTAGCTGCAAAATAAGCTGCAAATCAATAGGAAAGGAATCTAAATGATCAGAGTGGATTGAGTGAGTTATGAAGAGCTCACATCCAGTAGGGACTGAAATCTTGTGTCTCTCTCTCTCTGCATTTTATATTAAACTCATGATCTCATCTGGGCTTGCTGTGATTTATTGAGCTCAACCTACAGTGGCTATTTGCACATCTGTCAAGTGTCTTAGTTTTGCAAAGTGACACACAATCCACAGTCTTGTTGCTCCTGTCCCACCTTGCTGGTTGCTTAGCCATTCTCTGTGCAACATTCAGCCTCAGGGGAGCCGTGGGTCAGATCTTCTATGCTCAGTGTCATATGGCAAAGTATTGTGACAACAGTGAAAAGATGCTTCTTCGTGATATATATTTTTTTCAAAGTGCAATCTTTTTTACCTGATGGAAAAGTCCTGGATAATTAGCAGAGAATTATATCCTGTCTGTAAGGTGGTTAAAAATCTATAAAATGGATAGAGGTGGGTGGGGTAATATCTCTTACTTCATCCACTTTATCTCTCTAATATCCTGGGACTGACATGGCTACAACCACAACTCTGAGACCTCTTTTCACTTGGCTTCCCAAAAAATCAGTTTGACTCCAGCTTTCGGCACTCAGTTATCTTTATTTGGCATACAGCAGAGCTATGCTCGGTTGATCAGATGCACACACAGATGGATGCTGGGTACAAACTCTAAAGTTAGACAGAAACCTTCTCCCTTTAATACATTCCACATCTCAATGCATTTACTATACACTGCATCACACATTTTTGGATTGGATTGGTTACTTTGCAGGAACCAATCCCGGTGCAGCATTCTCTGTCCATGCACTGTCCATGCTTCAACTTCCTCTTTACCTCATCTCTTCATTCCTATCTTACTTTGTCCTTTGTTATCCTTTGTCCTTTGTTAGTTCAAAGTAAATAGTTCCTTGGATGTTCTCCCTCTTTTCTTAGTTGGCTCAGACATTTTGTCTTCTTAGTCAACTGACATATTTACTTATCACAAACATTCTGTTTTCAATCTGACTTCCTTCCCTAATTTCATCCTCCAAAAGATGAAGCCTTTCTCCATTTGTTCATTCCTCATGTTGGGCCAGGCCTCAGCTACACTTCACTGCATATAAAAGGGATATCATTCTATATTAAATTTGATATGTTTTTAGAATAATTTCTTTGGAACCCTGTGCTACAGTCTATACAATTTTGTCACTTTTTACAAGACTATGATAAATTTTGTACAAAGTATGTCTTGTTACGTATCCTTTGAAAACTCATAATCTGCCGAACATTATTGCCCTGGTAAAAGATGTGTATCAACAATGTATGTAAAGTTATAAGTTTCTACTGTATAACATTGCTGTAACATGTTCCAGAGTCAGAAAGACAGAGCCAAACCAGTTTTTCAGAGACAAAGACATCCTGGCACCCTCAGACAGGTATTAATGAAGTCAAATGGTGTGAAAGAGAAATTTACATTTCATCACAGGGACGGTTCAATCCTCATGTTCACAAGAGACTACTTGTCACTTGCACCCCAGCTGGGTATAATCCTCAAAGAGGGGAAAGTGATATAAGAATGAGAGACAGTAGCATCCATTTCACCTCTCTCCTCCTCCCATCTCTCAGCTTATGTGTTGCCTGTCAGCTCTGTGTTCTTGGGGAACCAGAGCACAGTACCCAGCCTGTCTGAAAGACCTCTCCCTCCCCCACCCAGCCTCTGCTTGAACCAAAGCCGATCAGAAGAAAGACTTACAAAAAGCAATGAAAATGCAGTGGGAGAAAAACACCCAAACCCCTCCGGACAAGGGTGACAGGATTAAGGAAACTCCCCTAGCCTCATTTCCATTGAAGATGGGACAGGGAGGCATCCCCATTAGCAGACAGAATGGAGAACAGAGATTCCAAGGCAAGACCCGCACTGAACTATGGGACCAGAAAAGCAGGGAAGCACTGCATGATGGGGGATCTCTGCTTCAGGTGTTAATGAACCCACATCTGCACATACCCAGCTCAGTAGTTGTCAGACCAATTGTAGTAATAAATCTTTTATTGATATCCAAAATGCTGAAGCTGCCTAATTGCATTGTGTGCTCCCTAGAAGGAACACTGCCCATAGCCAGGAATGATCAGCTCCTATTATCTAGCCTGAACAAAACAACTTTGGTATACTCCCTTGAGCCATCAGTTTACCCATAAACAAATCTTGTGTTGTCCCTTGAACCATTGTTCTTTCCTTCCAAAAACCCTCACCCATGATCAAGTAAGCGTGCTGATGCCTGGATCCAAAATCTGCATCAGTTCCATTGGGACTTCATCTTCTCCTGACTGATCATGCTGGGGGCTCTGCCTGTCTCCAGCATTCCCTCAGGTACCACCACCGCCTGGGATCCCAGATCGGTTCAAGCTTCATGGAGTGGTGAGAACCCAGCTTTCTCTCTCGTGCTCTCTCTCTAGGTATAGCCTTCTGACCCTGACTTATGTGATCAGTTATAGTTTTCTAAACCTGACTTTTATAATCAAATTTAAGTTAGATTTTATATTATAACTGTTTTGTTTGTTTGGCTCCCCTATGATTATTACTTGGTAATAATAAGTTTCATGGTTAAGCTGGTCCCTCTCTCTTTCTCTCTCCTTCTCCCCTCCTGAGTGTTTTTTGGCTTCCTCATTCGCTCTGCAGCAACGCTCTTTGTACCTAAGCTAATAGATCCCTGAAGCACCCAAAATTCCTCTGGGGTTTGCTCATCAAGTGGGCTACTACCAAAACAATTGTAACGTGAAAGTGGGGATAGGGACGTGCTGACCCTGGGACATATGAGGGTGGCAGCTTTGTACCTGATTTTGGAACCCTTGACTCCCGCACCTAAAAGTCTTCAGGATTCACTTCATTGTGAGCATAAGAATTCATTGCATTTCTAAAAAAACACTTGTAAAAATTTCTGTGCATTAAAAACTAATCGTCGAGTTGTGCAACCCATTCTCATGTCAGTGAACATCTACAGACTCATAAGAATATAAGAACAGCCATACTGAGTCACACCAAAGGTCCATCTAGCCCAGTGTCCTGTCTTCCGATGGTGGCCAATGTCAGGTGCTTCAGAGGGAATGAACAGAACAGGTAATCATCAAGTGATTGAAATTAATGAGACTACTTATGTATGTGCTCACGGATGTCAGCAAATATTCCACAATTAGGGCCTAACAAACTTTTGCAAAAATAATGGCATCCTGCTGTGGTACAATGAGCTCCTTGATATTATAATATATAGCTTGCTGTGGATTTGCTGCTATCATGTATACAATGTAATATGTTAGCTCCATCCTTGGGGCATAATATAAGGTCTAGGGTTGAATGTTACAGCTACCTGTTTTGAACTTTACCAATGTATGGACAACTGAGTATTCAAACTTCTCTGTAAAATTACACTTCCTCATTTTCTTGAGCCAGACATAGAACTTTGCTCGTCTGTGCTATCACTCTCCCACCTTCTCCTTAAGCTTGATTTTAGTGCTATTTACATGGAAAAAATTATGCAGCGTGTATCTTCAGTCTCATTAATGAAATATTATTCATCAAAAGGGGTTATGTGACTTGTGGTTGGACAGTATAGGCACAGCACACCCTTTTGCAGCCTGGTGGCCTATCTTAATTTCCCCAAGTGCAGCAGCAATAGATTCAGTTTAACAGCCCAGGGCAAACTGAAGCCAACACACATTAACCAAGTGTCATGACCCTTTTTAATAAGGTTTCAGGACAGGAATCATTACAATAAACAGTTCTTCAGGATCCCAGTTTAAGGCTCCCACGTTTGTAGTCCACATCCAAGTCTCTGGCTATTCTCCAGGTTCCTAAGAGAGCAATTGCAGCCTATCCCTGTCGAGCTCTTTCTCCCTTGTTCCAATCTCTTCCTGTTCCTGTTTATATGGCACAGCACCAGACCAGGGCCTTCTTGATTATGTCCAGGCCTGTCCTTTAAAGGAGTAGTACAATTTCCCCTCATAGACTCTTCACACTGTAAAACATAAATGTGAAAACAATTAAGAGGGGGGAAGACAGCATTAAAAATGAGGAGACTAATTAATTGTTAAAAATTCAGGCCAACAGGAAAAATTGAACAAAATACATACACAAATATATACTCAAGAAATTTATTTGTATCGTCAGTCTTCGATGCATATAAAGATACTAACAAGACTGCAAGAAAAGTAGTGAGTAAAAATGCATGGAAAATGGAATGGAAAGGGAAACCATGAGTGTATACTATGCAGAGTTTTCTATTTCATCCTTTATTATCAATGGCTATAAGTTAAAACAAGTTTAGCAAGCTTCACACAGACACTTGTCTATCCATTGAGAATAGAAGTAGGAGCTCCTGGCCACGTTGGCTAGGCTGGGAAAGGGGGTGATGACATCAGGATGCCAGCTTTGCAGCACAGAAAGCACATATAGAAACAAACACTAACTGCAGCAATTATGGTAGTTTCTTGGAGATTTTTAACAAAATAGTCAGTGTTCAAAATATAGAATCCAAGTATATTCATATAAATGCATTTGTTCATTTCAGTTTGCCATAGTAATTATTTCTTTTATTCCCCATTTTTAAAATGTTGTTTGTTAAAAAAAATTCTTAAAAATGAATAAACCACTAAAATTCTGAAACACTGATGCAATACAGGTTAGGTACTCACAGTTAATTGCTTTACATTGTCACAGCTTATCCAATCTTCTTCAAATACACAACTATAGGTAGTCCTATGGACTGGGTGGGGATATTTTATCTTCAGATAAATTATAAGGATCAGACTCTTCACCCCATTACACCAGTATGAATGAAATCAATGGAGTCATACCATTTTGCCACCAGGCTCTGCATCTGTTGAGATTTTGTGTTATTGAAGGGCCCCATCCTGCAAACACTTACTCATAGAGACGTGAGGAGGACCCAAGTTCCATTTTGCAAAGGATTTTGAAATTTGGTTTCATTTGAACTAGGAATGGAAACCAAACATTTTGAAATTCTCTGCAAAGAAAAATTCAGGGAAAAAAAATGTTTGGGGGGTCAATCACAATTTTTTATTTTCACAAAAGAAAAATGTTTCATTTTGATTTCAAATTTTCACATTTCAAAAGTGTGAGGATAAACAGAGGGCAGCAACAGACATGGACACTAATAGAATGTCATGATGGAAAAAAGACAAACTGCAAGCAGATGAATGCAAAATACCAGGCAAGAAAGGAAGAAGGGGACCAGATCGTTACTACCAAAGAATCTCAAACTTTTCTGCCAGTGTGCAGCTACAGACAAACTAAACCAAACAGGATGCTGAAATGTAGATGAGTGGACTGATTTCAAGTAAAAAGGAGGAAGTGTGTATTGTCTCTGCTGCACTGCCTAAACTTCCTCTGTGGTATTACTCCATTTGGTCACCTTAGGATCTATGGATGAAAGGAATTAATGATAATACAATCTGTGAGATGCAGTAAGACTTAATTCTTAATAACATTATTTTATATTGCACTTTTAATTCTGAATGGCCCTAAACACCACACAAATTTAATAGCAATGTAATAGGGTCATATGAACACAAGGACTGCATTGCTCATTGCTGGAAAGCAGCCATTTCTGGGGTGGAACGTGGCAGCTGTTTAAGATAGAACAGATGTACTACTGAACATCTGAGGACAGGAGATGGAGACAAATGCTTTATTATATACAATAGGATGTCACATTCTCAAGTCAGTGTGGAATGAGCAAATAAAGAATTCAGGTAGAGATATGGGCATTGTAATATTGTCAGATTGCCCTAGTTTGCATCAGAAATAAGTGGTGAACAATAATTCAAGAAAAAGCTGGTAGGGATGACATGTAGGGATAGAGCTACTAATTAGATTTTTTGGGTTGATAATAAGATACACAGTGATTTATATTTCTGAATTAATAAAGACTATTTTGATACATGATATGGCTGGACTTTTCTTGAATTACCATTGTCTTCATTCTCTTTTCCAAGCCCCAATTGTCTTAGTTACATTTGGCTTCTGCATTTGATTTTATCTTTGTTGCTGAACTGACAGTTAAAACCAAAATGTATTCCTAAATCAAACTATTCTCTATAAAAGAGGGAATATTTTGGAAGAACAATAGCAATTTTCTCATGACTATGGGCCTACTCCCATTTAAGTCAATGAAAAAAAGTGAAACTTTCAAAACTCCACAGGTATGCTAGAGTGGCAATTATTATCAGCAGTAAATATTCATATGATGGTAGCCCCCAAAGGCTTAGGGCCCCATTGTGCTGGATGCTATATAACATTGAAAAGAGACAGTCCCTGCCCTGAAGGGCTTATACTTTAAAGAGACAAGCAGATGAAGGGTAGGAGACATGGATGCAACATACAACAAATGAGTCTGGTGAAGAATTGGCTTAGGTTTGTTAATTACATATATTGCAGGGATTTTAAAACATTTCAATTGAGGTTAGAAGTAGGGAGGAAGGGAACAGGAAATAAGGAAGAGGAATTGGCTCAGCTGGTCAACTCTTTAGCTATGTCTAGTAGGCTCGGTTTTGTAGGCATCATGTCAGAGGTGAGTCTTAAGGAAGATAATGTAGTGGCAGTTTGGATTTTGTAAGTGTGATTAAATTATGTCCATGTATATCATTGTTGCTACCACTGTTATATAACTGCAACAAATCTTATACAAAGTATGTCATGTAAGGTATCAATGGAAAAGTTACAATCTATCAAATATGATTATCCTGTTTGTATGCATCTATCATCTTTGTATCTAAAGTTATGAATATTGACTATGTACCAGTGTTTCAAATGTGTTTGCTCCTGGGGTAACACCCACAAGGCAATTTTCATCCAGTCTGGCCAACACATTATGAATGGACTATTCAAGTTGATGGCCCATTAAAAGACACTCAGCTTGCACAATAGACCATAAAAGAAGCCTGTCCCTGGCCAGTGGGCCTTCCTGTGGATGCTTTAGCCAGAATATGATAATGGTTGCTCCTATGACTCATCAAAGCATGCTACGGCATGTGACTAGCTCATGTGAGGCTTGGGCTATGGGGCTGTGTACGCGGCTGGACTCACGCTGGAGCCTGGGTTTTAGAATCCTGCAAAGTGGGAGAGTCCCAGAGCTTGTGCTCCAGCCCGAGCCCTGAAGTCTACACAGCCTGAGCCCCATGAGCCTGAGTCAGCTTATACGGACCAGCTACAGGTGTCCAGTTACTGTGTAGACCTACTCTGAGCTGGCAAACTCTAGGGACAGGAACTCTGTCTTAGTATGTGTTTAAAAAGCCTCTGGGTGCTCCTAAAACACAAATAGCAAAATGTCAAGGAATTCCAACAAAGTAGAAGGAGGAATAAACCAAAACTTCCTTTATTAATCTAGTCCAGGATCTTGAGTGGAGGTTTAAGAAAACTAGGATTTTCTTCATTTCCGAAGACATTATGTGTGCGGAACTAACTGAATATTTTTCAGTCACCTTCCCCACTTCCAAAATATTTGGAAAGAATATGAAAATTAGAGGATCGGATATGAACTTCATGAAGCTGAGTGAAAGATAGATTTAAGCAACACGGTTCTCTACTGGAAGTAAGCCTCTGACAATAAGAAACATCTATTTGTTTTAAAAAGTGGAAGTGTTTTACCTCTTCAGTGTCCTATGACAAAAGGATGCCATGCAATAAAGAAGAGCACCTATTGGTCTTCAGTTGTGCACTGAACAATATCCTCTATTCTATTATGATCACTAGTTGTGGGATTTCTTATGGTCTCATATCTCAGTGTTACATGTTAGCCCTGCATGTACCTAACCTCTGCCATGGTCTCTCATGCTAGGAAAAAAACCTGCATAATTTTCTCTCTTAAAAGAGTGGAAGCACAGCACTGCTAATTGAATTTAAATTGTTCCCTTTTGATGAAGCATCAAATAATAGTAATCCTGATCATTGAGAATACTCATCTGCATGATGTTGCATTGATGATCTCCATGCGCAGAGTACTTTGAAGCACTTTAAGGTAAGTCATGACATTTACTGCTACAGTTACAGATATTTTATTCAGGTTGCATCCACATAATTCATTATACTGTTTTGTCCTCTTGTGGCAAATATATTGCTGACAAGAAAATTTTGCAACTGAGATTTTTGCAAGTCAGTGGGCTAACCTGCATAAATAACAGATGTGCAGACAATAAAAAAAAATTCTCATAAAAGTGGTGTATCTCAGAATATTGAAAATTATCTGTTTTTTACTGTTAGATCACTATACAAATGGCAGCAGTCTTTTGCCTGAGAAGGAAAAATCCCCCTCAAAGTGGAATATAATGAGCTGACAGCCCCAGCATTTTATCATGCAGAAACGAAACATTTATTCCTGCCAGTTTACAAATGAAACTAACAACCAATCACACCACTAAATATTCACATTCTTTTAAAACTAGTTCTGCATATTTTTTCCTAAATAATTCAGTTTAAGTGAAGGGCTTGCACATTCTAGAAATAAAGTAAGAAAGGTTTGTTACATTGGATTTAGACAAATAGTTATGATTCTGTTCTATTGAAGAACAAAATACATAAAATAGTTTGGCCTTCACTCACTGGGGTTGAAAAATGGCCGTCCAGCCTAATGATCTGAATTTGTGGAAATTAAATTGAGCTACAGTCAGTTATCAGAGTAATGATAAATGCAAGTATGTTGTGCTGAAGGAGAATGCAGCTTAAATATCTTGGAGATATTACACTGGAATGAGAACTTCTTTGAGTTTTTATTAATGATGCTGACACCAGTTAAATTGCCTTTATTTATGAAGATGGGTTTTTCTGTCCCCATTAAGACTTCTAAAGGTTTGTAGTTGTAATGACAGCCACACTTTTGCAATAGGTAAAAGAATGAGGTGAACTGGGAATTGACAGAAGGCCTTGGAAAAGCAAGTTAGTTTACTAGATAGTAAACCTAACTTTTGGGAGTAAAAAAAGCCGAGTGTCATTGGTTGGTGAAATGAGGTCATAATATAAAGTAGTGTATATCATTGCAGCAGCAATAAAAGAGGCAGAACAGAAAACTGACACTCAGAACAGAAAGTTGTACGATATTGTATAAAATGATGAAGGCTGACTCAAGGAGGCAGGATGTTGCTTATCTTTTTTGAGAATACATATTTGGAATAATTTATGTGATCAATCAATGTCAGGTAATACATGCTTAGTAAAGCATTTGGAAATGCGAAAAGTAAAAAGAATTTTTCCCCATCTTCAATTTTGTTCTTGTGTTAAATATATGGGAGTAAAATATAACACCTGCTCATCTGTAGAAAAAGAGGAACCCAGTGTTACGTTAATTGACAAAAAAATGGATTTAAAGTACTAGATTACAGGCTCAAGAGGGATCATATGACTACATTTTTATCAAACAGAATAAGGAAAGGCAATTGATGAGAACTCAATAAACATTTCCTGACTTGAAAGCTGAAGGTCCATAAATGGCAAAGACTCTGTTCTCCAAACATTTTCAAGTGGCTTTATCTTTGGGACAGGTATAGGAAGATGAAAAGAATGACAATGTGGAATTAATATTAAAATATTAAATATTAAAATAATTAAGCAATAGATTTGCAAACATCTAGAAGATAACAAGGTGATAAGTAACAGTCAGCATGGATTTGTCAAGAACAAATTGTGTCAAACCAATCTGATAGCTTTCTTTCACAGGGTCACAAGCCTTGTCGATAGGGGGAAGCAGTAGACGTAGTAGATCTTGACTTTAGTAAAGCTTTTGATACTGTCTCGCATGACCGTCTCATAAACAAACTAGGGAAATGGAACATACATGGACTTACTATAAGATGAATGCAAAACTGATTGGAAAACCAGTTCCCAGAGAGTAGTTATCAGTAATTCACAGTCATGCTGAAAGAGCATAATGAGTGGGATCCTGCAGTCTGGTTCTGTTCAATGTCTTCATCAATGATTTAGATAATGGCATAGAAAGTACGGTACATGTATAAAGTTAGCGGATGATACCAAGCTGGGCGGG
Source organism: Chrysemys picta bellii (assembly GCF_011386835.1). Lineage (NCBI taxonomy): Eukaryota > Metazoa > Chordata > Testudines > Emydidae > Chrysemys > Chrysemys picta. The sequence continues at coordinate 238,722,199 of NC_088792.1, read as the reverse complement.
GTTGCAAGTGCTCTGGAGGATAGGATTAAAATTCAAAATGATTTGGACAAACTGGAGAAATGGTCTGAAGTAAATAGGATGAAATTCAATAAGGACAAATGCAAAGTACTCCATTTAGGAAGGAACAATCAGTTGCACACATACAAAATGGGAAATGACTGCCTAGGAAGGAGTACTGTGGAAAGGGATCTGGGGGTCATAGTGGGACCACAAGCTAAATATGAGTCAACAGTGTAACATTATTGCTAAAAAAGTGAACATCCTTCTGGGATGTATTAGCAGGAGTGTTGTAAGCAAGATATGAGAAGTAATTATTCCACTCTACTCCATGCTGATTAGGCCTCAACTGGAGTATTGTGTCCAGTTCTGGACGCCACATTTCAGGAAAGATGTGGACAAATTGGAGAAAGTCCAGAGAAGAGCAACAAAAATGATTAAAGATGTAGAAAATATGATGAATGAGGGAAGATTGGAAAAAAAAGGGTTTGTTTACTCTGGAAAAGAGAAGACTGAGAGGGGACATGATAACAGTTTTCAAGTACATAAAAGGTTGTTACAATGAGGAGGGAGAAGAATTGTTCTTCTTAACCTCTGAGGATAGGACAAGAAGCAATGGGCTTAAATTGCAGCAAGGGAAGTTTAGGTTGGACATTAGGAAAAATTTCTTAACTGCCAGGTTGGTTAAGCACTGTAATAAATTGCCTAGGGAAGTTGTGGAATCTCCATCACTGGAGATTTTTAAGAGCAGGTTAGACAAACACCTGTCAGGGATTGTCTAGATAATACTTAGTCCTGCCATGAGTGAAGGGGACAGGATTAGATGACCTCTTGAGGTCCCTTCCAGTCCTACGATTCTATGATTCTATTATATTTCTGCTTTAGTGAGGAGTTGATCTATTGCTGTGAGGTAATCAGTTCAAAAGTATAAAATTCTTACAAATAAAGGGTTGGTTTGACAGATGGCTGCCAAGAGAGCACCAGAACTTACAGTAGCAAGAGAGTTTCAAGGAATAGATGCTGAAGCTTCCAGTATAACAAGAAAAAATATTAATAATAAACTAAGCAATCAGAAATGTCATATTATTGTTACATTTCAGGGACATAAACATGCAATTCTTACTCATGGAAGTAGTCTTTACACCTGGAAAAAGTTCCATTGACCTCAAGGGAACTATTCATCTGAGTAAGAACTATCAGTGTGAGTACAGATTGGAGGATCAGGCCCTATGTTACTAAGTAGGGAACAATGTTATTTAATGTATTTGCAATTTATTTGCAAAACTAGGATTTATTGTAAAATCTAGTCAAGTCTGGTCTGACATTAGGACTCTATACAGATAGCAGCTGTGGACATAATATCATCATAAGCCAAGGCACAGTACCTGCTATTTGACATCAACTGATTGAGATACTGGTTCTATTTCTGTTTTCAGAGCTGAGGATGCAACACTAATTTACTGAGAACCCACTAGCTTCTAGAATTGCATCCTTTGTCTTCAAGCTGCTTCTTCTAGTTATAGAACTACAAAGCTTCAGGGAGAAGAAATAAATATAGTTTGATTTGGCTCCACAAAATAGTCATTCCATATTTTAGGTGGGGTTGGTACAACCACCTATTATTAATGTTGCATGACATTTCCCATTACAAAATCCTGTTTTCAGTTACTTATACGTTACCAAACTTCAACCATAGGGCTGAAATTTTCTATGCAAAGTGTCTGCCTCAGGCTGGATATTTTTGGAAAATTTCAGCCAAACTGGTTCAGCCATTTCCAAGAACAAATCTAGGGACAATATGTTGTTTGGCCATGTCAAAAAATAGGACTGGCTGGGCAAGGAGACTGGGACTGGTTAGGTCAAGAGAATGGGACTGGGACAAGAAACCAGGGGTGGAGAAGAGACAGAATGGGACAGGGACATTTGGAAAAGACAGGGGCTGAAGAAGTCAGGTTTAAGGGGGGTAACAGGAAGAGGAGTCTGTGCCTGCTAGAACACACTGTGCTCCAGAGCCTGGAATGGAACCAAAGATTCCTGAGTCTCTCAATTCCTTTGTGTCAGTAACTCTCTGTGAAACCCACTAGCAAAGTGTCTATTTCCATCCAGTGCTGGTCCCCATAAAGGATAACTACAGAATACACTATTGCTATCAGTTACTTGGTTAGCTCAAGTGGCAAAGGACTGTGTAGTTGAGCTAAAGGTTCCCACACATCTGAAGACCCATGTGAATATCAATATGATGACATGAAAGAATTTGTTTTTTTTCATCTTGCTTTTTAAAAAAACTAGAAATTTACACAAAAAAACCTCCGTTAAAATAACATTAATAAGGTTACAAAGTCAAGCACTCAAAAGTTAGGAAATGCCAGAATTAAGGTTGTCAGTACAACCTTAACTCACCCCGTTCTGCATGTGCTTTATGATGTAGTTTTTAGTTACATGATCACATACTATTTTTTCCACAGGACTCCTCCTTCATTTAGTGCACTGGATTGACAGTGCTCAGGGACTAGAACAGAGTTCGGTAGAAAAGGAGGCTGTGGTTTGTTGTTGGAGAAATTGAAGGATGTGTAGTAAATGAGGAAGGGGATTTCAGGAAAAGAAAGAATGGTCTCAAGGTTAAGACAACTGAATGCCACAGTGTTCCTATGTGATACTGGGCAAGTGACTTAAACTGAATTTTTCACAGGTGGTCACTAATTCTGCCTTCTTCATTTTCTGGATGCCTGACTTGAGACCCTAGGGTTTGATTTGCAGAAGTGCTGGGAACTCAGAGCTGCAACTGAAGTCAATGGGAGCGGTTCTTTGAACATATACAGTGTTATATATTGCTAAGTTGTCTGAAAAGTCAGGCCAAAGGAATCTCAAATTGAGCATCCCAAATTAGTAGACACTTTTGACCTTTATCTCTATGAGTGGGATCCACGAAGGGACTTAGGCTTGGTCTACACTACAGAGTTAGATAGACGTAAGGCAGTTTATGTCAACCCAATTCTGTAAGTGTCTACACTACAACATTGCTCCTGCCAATGTAAATTGCCCACTGCACCTACCTAATAACTCCACCTCCACAAGAGGTGTAGTGCTTAAGCCAGTGTAGTTAGTGCGATGCAGTGTTTGTGTAGACACTGTGTAGACACTTACCTTGCCAGTTGGTTGTCAGCTCCGGGGCAGGGGAAGGGAAGGGAGGGGGCTCCATCTGTGAGCCTCACATAGGGCTAACAGCTCAGGCTGCCAGCCCCAGGGGGAGGGCAGAAGAAGGGGATGCTCCATCTGTCAGTGCCCCACAATGCCCCACACAGTTAAATCAGTGGAAGTGCTCCTGGTGAGTGTGATCATGAACCACCACAGTAATTATTATGGTGGCTGTACATCCACTTAACTTAGATTGACTTAATTTTTGTAGTGTAGAGCATTGTGGTGCCTAGAAAATCAAGGAACAGCACAGTAACCACTTTTGAGTGAATTAGTTATGCACTTGCCTCACTCCACACAAAACAGCTGGAGGAGGAGATGCTGCCACCACCAGACACCTAACTTTTAGCTCACTGGTTAAAGCAATCTCTTGGGGTGTGGGAGACACAGGTTCAGTTCACCCCCTCACCAGATGGGGAAGGGGATTTGAAGAGGGGTGTCCTACATCCCAGGCAACTGCTCTACCCACTGGGCTAAAAGAAGGAGAGAGGTGGCAGCACCTCCTCCTCCAAGCAAATTTTGAATGGGACACAATCAGGTAGGTGGCCTCTGAGCATACCTACCAGATTGGGACCTGCACATGACTTAGATGGTTACAGATAGACATGTTGGGCTCAATCCTCAGTTGCAACCAACTGAGGGAAACCAGCTCGGGCAAGGTAACGCTAATACACCTAGGAACCACTGATTTAGACTCTGCCCAGTTCATTGGTGTATGGGAAGCAGTGCATAAGGTTTAGCAGAAACTCGGACTCATGCATGTGCCACTGAGCTAGCTTGAATGATTTGCATTCAACTTTGTAACCTGTATCCGAGGCTCACTTGTCTCAATTTTGAAGGCGCAGGGGAAGCAAAATAGAATAATAGATTTTAGCCAGTGAAGCTGGTTGAATTAAACTGTTTTCTAGTGTTTGCTTGAAATTTTGAATGAATTTGCTTCATCCATGTTCTTGCCCCCTTTGTATTTACTCTCCATTAACATCATCAAACAACTGAGGTTTAATGTCATGAATTTTCATTGGGATAAATGTCATGACGGAAATGAATTTAAATTCATTTGTGCAAGGAGTTGTAAAAGAGTTGCTTGTGGGCTCAGCCAATCAGGGAACAGAAACAATACCATGTGACTTATGTGACCTATCACAATTAAATAACACACCTCAGATAGAACAAAACACTTCAGACAAGATTTTGAAAAATGAATAATAAGAAGATAGTGACAATCTCTTACCTGCCCTTGTGAGGGGTGGGGAGGGTGGAAGGAATAAGGAATCTCCACTCCTCCCTTTGCTACCTACATAAGGACTGGCCAGAATTTGTAGCCCTTGCACTCAGAGCTCAGAGCTGCTACTGAGTTGCTTCCCCTGGAAGAGCATGTTACACCTCCTAAAGGAGTGCCACCGATTGTGCTCCCCCATGCAGTTGGGGAGCTCTGGGAGACATTCTGCCTGACTAAGGCAGAATGTTGCCCCATTTCTCTCTTTGGGGTGGTATGTACTGCCCTGTATTATGGACTGTGTATTATGGGCCTCAACCAAAGACTATTGAAATTCTCCCATTGACTTCAATGGGCCGTTGATCAGGCCCTAAAGGCACACTCTAGATCTAGAGTGGGGAAAATAACGATCTGCTTGTGGCTATTCCATGAACTATAAAAGAGGATACATTTCCTAGATAAATTATTCAGTGTGAATTATTCAGTCTGCTCTATTAGGCAGTTTTTCATAGAGTTATAACTCTCAGCTTTAAAATATATATATATAAATCTTCATGTTTATATCATATAAATTGAGTTTTCAATATTTATCTAAAATGCTGGAGGTGGGGATGTCTGGCAGCCAATCCCCATTCCGATATAAGGAATTTATTTTTTGTCTGATTTGAATGCATATGTTCACCATTCAAACCCTTCTCCATTCTCCTCCTCATGCCGCTGTTCTCCTTTTTTGCTGGCACCCTCCAAACAAGCATGCCCATTTTCTTTCATGCCAGCAAACATTAGCATTACATTGAACTAATACAATTTTCAGAAACACACACAAAATCTGTCTCTTATTGAGTTCAGACACAGGGCCTAAGTCTTTCCATTGATTTCAATGGTAGGGTTACCATACGTCCGGTTTTTCCTGGACATGTCCAGCTTTTTGATAATCAAACCCCCGTCCAGGGGGAATTACCAAAAAGTCGAATATGTCCAGGAAAAATACCGGCCGGGCACTTCCCCTCCCGGGCTACAGCTGCTCTGCTTCTCTCCTGACTCTTCGGCTCTGTTTAAGAGCCAAGCTGCCCGAGCGCTCCGGTTTTGGGCAGCCCCCTTGCCTCCGGACCCGGAGCCGCCGGCCGGGCACTTCCCCTCCCGTGCTCCAGCTGCTCTGCTCCGGCGGCGCAGAGTTCGGAGGCAAGGGGGCTGCCCAAAGCCGGAGCGCTCGGGCAGCTCGGCTCTTAAACAGAGCCGAAGAGTCAGGGGAGGAGCACAGCAGCCGGAGCCCGGGAGGGGAAGTGCCCGGCTGGGGGCGCAGGGTCCGGAGGCAAGGGGGCTGCCCGAAGCCCAAGCGCTACTGGCTTCACGGATTGCCGGGCAGTCTCCAGATCCTGCGCCCCCGGCTGGGCGCTTCCCCTCCCGGGCTCCAGCTGCACTGGGGAAGCGCCGGCTGGGGGCGCAGGGTCTGGAGGCTGCCCGGCAAACCGTGAAGCCGGTAGCGCTCGGGCAGCCCTTTTCGCGTGGCTGGGAGGGAGGAGGGGGAGTTAGGGCAGGGACTTTGGGGAAGGGGCGGGGAATGAGCGGCGTTGGGGCGGGGCAGGGGGTGAGAAAGGGGTGGGGCCAGGGCCCGTGGAGTGTCCTCTTTTTTTATTTTTTAAATATGGTAACCCTATTCAATGGGCACTAGAATCAGGCTCAGTTTCCCAAGTCTGAACTTGTTAATGCAGGATTGCTACTCTAGCTGAATGCAAATTACATCAATTATCTTTAAAAATTATGTCTGAAGATTCTTTATGGTGGAGATTTCTATTCACATCTGTTTTTTTCTTTAAAGTGTTTCCTCATGCTTATTTTCACTTTTTGTAATCACATAAGCTGTCCTCTAAAATTACTCAATATTATCTCCTGTCTGGCTGACTTTGTCCAGAGTATTTTTAATTTTCCAGCTGCAATTTTTTTGTCAAACTGGGATCTTTCCAGGGCTCTGTAGAATCAACTGTGAATGCAAATATCTTGCTGAAGATTAGCAATGAAGAAGGATGGTTTTGTTGTTATAGTACTGGACTGGGACTCAGAGGACTGAGTACCAGCTTCTGCCACAGACTTCCTTTGGGACCTTAGGCACATCACTTAACCTCTGTGTGCCTTGGTTTCCGGTCTGTAAAATGGTGATGATGATGCTACTTAGTCTGTCATGTCTTAATTTGTAAGATCTTCAGGACATGAACTGTCTCTAATTATGTATATGTACAGTGCCTAGCACAATAGGGCCCCAATATCTATTGAGGCCTCTCAGTACCATTTTAGTCCTAATAATAATTATAGTAAAAATCATGCTCTGAAAATTTTCAAGAATGGACCCCAAGTATCAATTGTGTTAATATTTGGTCTTCAGAATCCTATGACTGTGGACTGGAGATTATAATTTCAAACAAGTCATCTGATACAAATCTGTATTCTCAAATGGTATTAAACACTTCTGACAGAAAAAACTAGGACATGGTTACAATTTATGACAAGTTTCCTTCTGTGAGGGCCATGAGTTTGCTTTACTGATCTTCAAAGCTGAAAATTTGTGGAGAATTTATAGAAAAATCCAACTCTCACTGAGGCAGCCGACTGAGAGAATATGACATTTAGAATATTAGCACAGCAGTGCAAAAAATGGATTTTAGGTTTCTACCCATTAATTTCTTTTCTCTAACAATTAATCCATCTCCAGACATAGGTGAAGCACAATCTCAAGATTGTGCAATTACATTTTTTTAGGTCAGACTCTTGAGTACAACTCACTATATATACGCTTAACATTGATGCAGTTCTGTCAGCAGATATATCATAGAATCATAGGACTGGAAGGGACCTCGAGAGGTCATCTAGTCCAGTCCCCTGAACTCATGGCAGGACTAACTATTATCTAGACCATCTAGAATCAGATGCTGTTTGTCTTGTTTGACATCCTGCAAGAGAGTACAACTATAATAACCAATATAAAAAATTCCCATCAAGTAATATTGTGACAAATTTAGTTCTGGCAGTTTTTTCTTCTATATCCTTCAGCATTCAATTTGCTACAGCCCCAGTCAGGTCATTCTGGATCCAGTTTGGCTGACACAGAACACTTTTGCACTCTCTCAAAGGCCTGGTCTACACTAGGCGTTTATGTCGAAGTTAGCGCCGTTAAATCGAATTAACCCTGCACCCGTCCACACTGCGATGCTATTTAGTTCGACATAGAGGTCTCTTTAATTCGACTTCTGTACTCCTCCCCGACGAGGGGAGTAGCGCTAAATTCGACATGGCCATGTCGAATTAGGCTAGGTGTGGATGGAAATCGACGCTAATAGCTCCGGGAGCTATCCCACAGTGCACCACTCTGTTGACGCTCTGGACAGCAGTGCGAGCTCGGATGCTCTGACCAGCCACACAGGAAAAGCCCCGGGAAAATTTGAATTTGAATTCCTTTTCCTGTCTGGCCAGTTTGAATCTCATTTCCTGTCTGGACATCGTGGCGAGCACAGCAGCACTGGCAACGATGCAGAGCTCTCCAGCAGTGATGGCCGTGCAGTCTGGGAATAGAAAGAGAGCCCCAGCATGGACTGATCGTGAAGTCTTGGATCTCATCGCTGTGTGGGGCGATGAGTCCGTGCTTTCCGAGCTGCGATCCAAAAGAAGGAATGCAAAGATCTACGAGAAGATCTCTAAAGACATGGCAGAGAGAGGATACAGCCGGGATGCAACGCAGTGCCGCGTGAAAATCAAGGAGCTGAGACAAGGCTACCAGAAGACCAAAGAGGCAAACGGACGCTCCGGATCCCATCCCCAGACATCCCGTTTCTACGAGGCACTGCATTCCATCCTCGGTGCTGCCGCCACCACTACCCCACCAGTGACCGTGGACTCTGAGGATGGGATACTGTCCACGGCCGGTTCCTCAGACATGTTAGGGGACGGGGAAGATGAGGAAGGAGATGAGGAGGGCGAGGCAGTTGGCAGCTCTCACAACGCTGATTTCCCCGACAGCCAGGATCTCTTCATCACCCTTACAGAGATCCCCTACGAAGCGTCCCCAGCCATTACCCCGGACACAGAATCTGGTGAAGGATCAGCCAGTAAGTGTTGTAAACATCTAAACATTTATTTTTAACAAAACAGGAATATTAACAATTAAAAGAATGGGTTGTTCATGATTAGTGTGCCCTAGGCGCTTAACGGTTTAGTAAGGGGCAGTGCAAGTTTTGAAAAGAAATCTAGCAATGTCCGGTTTTCAGTGATTGTCCTGCACAAGCCGCTCTACTGTGTATTCCCTGCTACTGCAGCTACAGTAAAATGCGGTCTATATGTGCGGGGATAGAGCAGTAATCCTCCTGGGACATCTCGATGAAGCTCTCCTGGAGGTAACTTGAAAGCCGTTGCATGAGGTTCTTGGGGAGAGCGGCCTTATTGGGTCCTCCGAAGTACGACACGTTGCCGCGCCACGAGATTATCAGGTACTCGGGGATCATTGCTCTGCACAGCAGGGCGGCATACGGCCCTGGTCTTTGGAGGCTTTCCCGGAGCATTCTCTCTTTGTCGCTCTCGGAGATCCTCATCAGGGTGATGTCGGCCATGGTGACCTGCTTTTAATTAGGTAGGGGAATGTTAGTGTTGGGACTGCTTTCCCGTTCCTTTACAGAACTGTCACCGCTGGTTTGCAGCCACGCGGTGGAGGCGGGAGAGGGGCAGCCGAAAGGGATCATTCCCGGGGACAGCCGCGAGGGGGTGGGACAGGGGCAGAGTTCCCGCTTGCCGGATTGCTGGCAGCAGGGACTGACATTGATTTAAATGTGAAATGAGGCCAGTGGTAATATAAAAGTTTTAAACTGCCACAAGTGTACGGCTTACCATGTCTGCCTGCAACAGAAATTCCGTTGTGCTGCCTCGCTTCTCAAATGTGCTGTTCAAGACCCCAGGCACAGAATGCGAAGGCCGAGAATTCGACCTTGTGCTGAGTGCGCATGTGAAAGGTGCTGTGCATGGTCTTGTTCACAGAGAAAGACTATGTTCTTTGTTCACAACTACATTTATCTTTCAGAGGAATTCACTCCCTTTTTCCCATTTCCACAGCCCCGTCTGCGACTGTCTCACAACCTAGCCTGGAATCACACTCCCAGAGGCTAGCGCGGATTAGGCGTAGGAAGAAGAGGACACGGGAGGACATGTTCTCTGAGCTTATGGCCTCTTCCCAAGCCCAGGCAGCACAGCAGACCCAGTGGCGGGAGAACTTGACCCGAATGCACCAAGCCAACATGGATCGGGAGGAGAGGTGGCGGCAGGAAGACCAGCAGGCGACTCAAACGCTGCTTGGACTACTGAGGGAGCAAACGGACACGCTCCGGCGCCTTGTGGATGTTCTGCAGGAACGGAGGCAGGAGGACAGAGCCCCGCTGCAGTCCATCTCTAACCGCCCTCCCCCGCCACCAAGTCCCATACCCACCTCACCCAAAGTGCAAAGAAGGAGAGGCGGCAGAGTCCCTGCTAACTCTCACTCCACCCCTGCAGAGAGCTCTAGTAGCAGAAGGCTCTCATTTCCCAAAATTTGAAAAGTTCTTTCCTTCCCGCCTGACACAAGCCCACGTCCAAGTTTCACCTCCCAATGCCATGTGTAGTTGATAATAAAAAATTCGTTTCTGTTAACTACTGTTTCAATCATGTTCTTTTGGAGGAGGAGGGGAAAGGGGGTTGGAAATTGGACAGGACAGTCTCCTTTGGCAGGGTACATAGTCGGGGGCAGGCACAGCAGCAGGGCACATACACAGTGCAGTGATGCAGTGACTAGTTGCCCCGGTTAGTCTGGGAGGTTGTTTTGATGTAATGTTGGGGGGGGTGGGTTGCTCTGTGACTTTGTGGCGGGGGAGGGCAGTTACAGATCTTAAGCGCCGGTCCTTAGACAGGATCACAGAGCCACACAGCATGGGATCTGTAACCGTCCTCCCCCTGCCACAAAGTCAAATAGACCTCCCATACACACAGTCCCGATCAGGAGGGGTGACAGGCTCCGTTGAAACAAGCATCCCACCGCAGCGGAGCCTGTCAATCCTTGAGTTTAGAAGCTGCATTCGCATCACAACACTAGACCCGCCCCGCACCACAGTCTGCGTCCCAGTTTTAAAAAATTCCCGCGAAAACAGTATTAAAGAAAACGGTGTGCTTTAACAAAGTAGAACTATTTTTATTTCGACACGTGTGTTGGAGGGGGGGTGAAGGGGGTATGTAACTGGATAGGATAGTCAACATTACCTGGGTAAAGAAACGGGGGCAGGTTTAGCTTCTCAGTACACAAACTATAAAATCACAGGTTACCCTGCTCACTCAGGAACTTTGCTTTCAAAGCCTCCCGGATGCACAGCGCTTCCCGCTGGTCTCTTCTAATCGCCCGGCTGTCTGGCTGTGAGTAATCACCAGCCAGGCTATTTTCGTCAACCTCCCACCCCGCCATAAAGGTCTCCCCCTTGCTCTCACAGAGATTGTGGAGCACACAGCAAGCTGCTATAACAATGGGGATATTGGTTTCGCTGAGATCACAGCGAGTCAGTAAGCTTCTCCATCTCCCCTTGAGACGGCCAAAAGCACACTCCACCACCATTCTGCACTTGCTCAGCCGGTAGTTGAAGAGTTCTTTTTCACTGTCCAGGGCGCCAGTATAGGGCTTCATGAGCCAGGGCATTAGCGGGTAGGCTGGGTCCCCGAGGATGACTATAGGCATCTCCACATCCCCAACAGTTATTTTGTGGTCCGGGAAGTAAATACCTTGTTGCAGCCGTCTAAACAGACCAGAGTTCCTGAAAACACGAGCGTCATGAACCTTGCCCGGCCATCCCACGTAGATGTTGGTAAAACGTCCCCTGTGGTCCACCAGTGCTTGCAGCACCATGGAAAAGTATCCCTTTCGGTTAATGTACTGGGTGGCCTGGTGGTCCGGTGCCAGGATAGGGATGTGAGTTCCATCTATGGCCCCACCGCAGTTTGGGAATCCCATCGCTGCGAAGCCATCTATGATCGCCTCCACGTTTCCCAGGGTCACTACCTTTGGCAGCAGTACATCAACGATTGCCTTCGCTACTTGCATCACAACAACCCCCACGGTAGATTTGCCCACCCCAAACTGGTTCGCGACTGACCGGTAGCTGTCTGGCGTTGCAAGCTTCCACAGGGCTATGGCCACTCGCTTCTGTACACTCAGTGCAGCTCGCAACCGGGTGTCACTGCGCTTCAGGGCAGGGGACAGCAACTCACAAAGTTCCAGGAAAGTTCCCTTCCGCATGCGAAAGTTTCGCAGCCACTGGGATTCATCCCAGACCTGCAGCACTATGCGGTCCCACCACTCAGTGCTTGTCTCCCGTGCCCAGAATCGCCGTTCCACGGCATCAACATGACCCATTGCCACTGTGATGTCCTCGGCGCTGGGTCGCCTGCTTTCTGACAGGTCTGTGCTACTCTCAGACTTCAGGACATCACCGCGGTGCCGTAGCCTCCTTGCCTGACTTTTCTGCATCTGCCTCAGGGAAACCTTTATGATAAGCTGCGAGACGTTGAGAGCGGCCACAACTGCAGCGATGGTCGCAGCGGGCTCCATGCTCGGAGTACAGTGGCGTCCGCGCTGTCAATGACTGGAAAAGCGCGCGAACTGTTTTCCCGCCGGCGCTTTCAGGGAGGGAGGGCGGGAGTGATGGACGGATGACGACAGTTTCCCAAAAGCACCCTCGACTCATTTTGTTACCCAGAAGGCATTGCCGGCTACACCCAGAATTCCAATGGGCAGAGGGGACTGCGGGAACTGTGGGATAGCTGACCACAGTGCACCGCTTCGAATGTCGACGCTATCACCGTTAGTGTGGACGCACAAAGTCGAATTACTGTCCTTAGTGTGGACACACACGTTCGACTTTGCAATATCGATTACAAAAATTCGATGCAAGTAAAATCGAACTACTCTCGTAGTGTAGACAAGGCCAAAGTCATGTTAGTTGCAGGTCATGCTTTTTCCAAACTGTTACAAATCCAACACAACTCTATTTACTGACAAGTGTTTTTTGTTTTGTTTTTTGTTTTGTTTTTTGTCCTTTGAAAGGCTATGTGCTTATTGACCTCTTGAGAAGTTTCTTGTCTCTTCACATTTTGTTTTAGTCATGGTCAGCACGATGTCATGCAGATGATCAGTGGGAATCTTTAAAAACATCATATTCTGAAGCATGGTACTAATACATGGCTATGATTGATTATTCTTCTTGATTGCAACAAACACAGAAATGCTAATAAACCAGAACATTGGTATTTCTAGGCTATCCACTGGTGATTACACAAGACAAAAGGTCAGGAAGTCAGTCTTCTACTGCTCTGTCAACCATGACATTTGCTCCTCAAATCATTTACTCTTGACTTTTTATTTGTAAAATTAATATAACAGACTGTGAGCAGGTTTTCTTGTCTAAGTATGGATACTCAATTGCTTTTACATCATCTATTTTATTTTCATATATTTTTACTGTTTTCCTTCTTTTCTCTTTTCCAAGGTTTAGGAGTGGTAGCTGTGTTAGTCTCTATCAGCAAAAACAACGAGGAGTCCTTGTGACACCTTAGAGACTAACACATTTATTTGGGCATAAGCTTTCATGGGCTAAAACCCACTTCATCAGATGCATGGAGTGAAAAATACAGTAAGCAGGTATAAATATACAGCACATGAAAAGATGGGAGTTGCCTTACTAAGTGGGGGGTCAGTGCTAACAAGGCCAATTTAATTAAAGTGGAAGTGACCTAATCTCAAAAGTTGACAAGAAGGGGTGAATATCAAGAGAGGGGAAATTACTTTTGTAGTGCTAACGAGGCCAATGCAATCAAGGTGGACGTCACCCATTTCCAACAGTTGACAAGAAGGTGTGAGTATCAGCAGAGGGAAAATTACTTTTTCTAGTGACCCATCCACTCCCAGTCTTTATTCAGGCCTCATTTAATGGTGTCCAGTTTGATGGTGTCTATGAGTGTGTCTGTGTAGATTTTTCCTGTGCTTCTTCAGGGAGTTTCTTGAGCAGGTGGTGCAGTTTCTTTTGGTAACCCTCAGTGGGATCAGAGGGTATGGCCTGTAGAATGTGGTGTCAGAGAGTTGCCCTGAGCCCTGACCAGGGGTATTCTATCTGCCACCATAAACCTGGGAATCCTGGACACCCCATCATCTCAGGCATTGGTACCCTTACAGCAGGATTGTCTGGCTATGTGGACTCTCTCCTCAGACCCTATGCTACCAGCACTCCCAGCTATCTTCGAGACACCACTGACTTCCTGAGGAAACTACAATCCATTGATCTTCTAGAAAACACCATCCTAGCCACTATGGATGTAGAAGCTCTCTACATCAACATTCCACACAAAGATGGACTACACACCATCAGGAACAGTATCCCCAATAGTGTCACGGCAAACCTGGTGGCTGAACTTTGTGACTTTGTCCTCACCCACAACTATTTCAGATTTGGGGACAATTTATACCTTCAAGTCAGCGGCACTGCTATGGGTATCCGCATGGCCCCACAGTATGCCAACATTTTTATGGCTGACTTAGAACAACGCTACCTCAGCTCTTGTCCCCTAGTGTCCCTTTTCTAGTTGTGCTACATTTATGACATCTTCATTATCTGGACCCATGGGAAGGAGGCCCTTAAGGAATTCCACCAGGATTTCAATAATTTCCACCCCACCATCAACCTCAGCCTGGACCAGTCCACACGAGAGATCCACTTCCTGGACACTGCAAATAAGCGATGGAGTGCAAATAAGCGATGGTCACATAAACACCACCATATTCCAAAAATCTACTGACCGCTATACTTACCTACATGCCTCTGGCTTTCATCCAGACTACATCACACGATCCATTGTCTACAACCAAGCTAAAAGATACAACCTCATTTGCTCCAATCCCTCAGACAGAGACAAACACCTACAGGATCTCTATTAAGTATTCTTAAAACTACAATACCCACCTGGTGAAGTGAAGAAACAGATTGACAGAGCCAGAAGGGTGCCCAGAAGTCACCTACTACAGGACAGGCCCAACAAAGAAAGAACAGAACGCCACTAGCCGTCACCTACAGCCCCCAACTAAAACTTCTCCAGCGCATCATCAAGGATCTACAACCTATCCTGAAGGACGATCCCTCACTCTCACAGACCTTGGAGACAGGCCAGTCCTCACTTACGGACAGCCCCCCCCAACCTGAAGCAAATACTCACCAGCAACTACACACCACACAACAAAAACACTAACCCAAGAACCAATCCCTGCAACAAACCCCATTGCCAATTCTGTCTGCATATTTATTCAAGGGACACCATAATACGACCTAACCGCATCAGCCACAACATCAGGGGCTCATTCACCTGCACATCTACCAATGTGATATATGCCGTTATGTGCCAGCAATGCCCCTCTGCCACGTACATTGGCCAAACCGGACAGTCTCTATGCAAAAGAATAAATGGACACAAATCAGACATCAAGAATTGTAACATTCAAAAACCAGTAGGAGAGCACTTCAATCTCCCTGGACATTCAATAACAGACTTAAAAGTGGCCATTCTTCAACAAAAAAACCTTCAAAAACAGACTTCAATGAGAAACTGCAGAACTGGAATTAAGGGGGAGAACTGGTAAACTTGGGAGTGTTTCATACTGCAATACCTCATCACAAAAAGTTTGCCATCAAATTAACAGTGCCTCATGATTAACAGTATCAAAGGCAGCTGATAGAATTGCCATGGGATCTGACTTTGTTGTCTCAAGGAGAAGATCATCTGTGAAGGGCACCAGTGCAGTGCTTGTACCAAACCCAGGCCCGAATTCTGATGGAGAAGAATCAAGACGGTCTGAGGACTCCAGAGAACCACCAGGCTTGTTTTACCATCAACTTCTTAGCAACTTCACCCAAGAAGAACAGGTTAAAGGCAAGGTGATAATTAAAGAAATAAGCAATGACAAATACCTAATGATTTCTGAGGAAAATCCATTGAGAGACTATGGCATCCTCCCCTCCTGAGGGGGAGTATAGTGGAGTTCATTCACCAAGGAACACTTGGTGTGGAGTAGCAGCTGTCTTCCCATATGTCATCCCTGGCAATGGTCGCTCCATCACTGCAGTGATCTCTCTTCCAACAACATGGCCTTCTGGCCAGGTCACACTTTAGTCAAACCCTTCCAGGACAACTGAAAGTCCAACAAAGCTATAATCCAGTGACCTTTCAGCAGGTCTTCTGTTTGTCTCTGGGCTCCATGGTCTTTATATCCCTCACCTCAGGGGGTTTCACCTTCAACTCCCTTGGTGGCTGGTAGGGGAACCCAGGCTCTCCATCTACCCTGGGTTCCAGCCTGGGGACCCTGTAGCTGGCAGCCAAGGTCTACTCCCTGAGACTTCTTGCTGACTCCCTGACTGCTTGCTTCCTGTTCTATCCCCCAGAGAGAGACTGCAGATCTCAGCAGTCTCTTTGTTTTTGGTGCAGCAGCAGCCTCATCATATGAGGCTATGACCACCACTTTCTTCATTCATGACCAAGTCAGACCAGACAGTTGTCAGAGAGCGGTGGAAGGCAGAATTATAAAGGCCCCTTTTCCCATGAGCTGAAAAGAGGTTCCCTCAGGTCAACTAGGGACACCTGAGTCCAATTAAGGGCTGCCTGTGACCTTTAAAAACGCCTCTTCTGGTGAGAGAGACGGAGGCGAGAGAAGAGACAAGCTGCAGCAGGAACAAAAGGCTTCTCCTGGGTGGAAGGCTACTCTCCTCCCTACAGAGGAAGCAACCAAGTTAACTGCCAGTTTGGGGAAGGACTGGCACCCTGGAGCTAGCATAACAAGACAACTCCCCAGAGAGGGGGCAGAGAAAGATATTCCCTATTTGTGTTATGAATTTGTTTCTTTGGTTTGGCTGAAGAGTACCGTTTGGGCCTATCCTGAGGCCCACCTTATAAAACATTGAAAAATAAAACCTGATTGAGGAATAAAAACTCTCTGGAGTGGACTGATTTACTCCAGCCCTGCCCGCTCCCAGAGAGGGAAACACTGAGCCCAGCAAGGCAAAGGAGGTGCCTTGTTACAATTCATTTTTGGCCAAGTTGTGTGGGTTTATTTAATATATCCCCCTCTCTATATATATATATCCTGTCACTCCGCCTTGTATCCTTAAGGAAACATAGCAAGGCTTTTAAAATTTATTTATTTATTTATTTTCACTATTCAATTTCCATGACATTCTCACTAGTCCCTTTAGGAAAAAATCTTTGATTCCAAGCTGACTAAATTTTTCATAAAAAACCTTCCTTTCCATAGAACATTGCCCACAATGACAAAACATGATCAACAGGCTTATTTGATTTTGCACACATTATACAGCCTGTCTTTACGTCTTTTTAACAAGTTTAATTTATCATTTAAGGCACAATGATCTGCTAACACTCTAAAAATGACTACTTCACTTTTTCTATCATGACTCTGGAGTATAGTATTATCTCTGATTTTTGAGCATACGGCCATGTCTACACTAGTGAGCTTACAGTGGCACAGCTGTAGTGATGCAGTTGTGTAAATGTAAGATCGCTCATGTAGCCACTCTATGGGGACGGAAGAGAGCTCTCCCATTGACATAGTAAAATCACTTCAATAAGCAGCAGTAGCTATGTCGGCAGGAGAAGCTTTCCCATTAACATCGCGCTGTGCACACTACCACTTATGTCAGCAAAACTTACCTTGCTCAGAGAGGTTTGTTTGTTTTACATCCCTGAGTGACATAAGTGGTAGTGGAGACACGGCCTACATAATAGAACCTTCATCATTTTGTTTCCTTAGTCCATAGTTCTAGCCTGTTCATGACCACACTTTTAAATTCTTGTCTACTTAAGGTTATCTTAATATCCATCTTTTTTTTTTAAGAGCATGATTTTCTGCTTTGTCAGTCATCTCCTTTCCAGGAATTCAGATCAGTGCCAGAATCCATGCTATTGTTGCACAGATACCTGCTTGCAGTATTTCCATAGTTAGGAAGGTTATTTCACTATCTATGTCATTTCTGCTTTCCAAATTCCCTGTTCTGGCTGGAGTCAAATAAAATTACAGCTGCAGCTGGTAGCACATCTCTTATCCAGGTTAGTGCCAACATTAGGTCAGCCAGCAAGCCCCTTTCTGCTACAAACCTCCTGGCTTTATAACCACCACCAAGCCCCTTCCCAGCTGGGCTTCATTAACAATTAGGACTGGTGTTCTCTCTCTCACACAGGTGTTGCCAGGTATGTTAATTGGCTTCTTGGGCCTATGTGGAGTACATACCCCATCACAGGGAAGTATTAAAGATGTTCATGAACAAAGTACCCAGCATCTCCTCATTTTATAATCCTATTAGGACTGATGAAATATATCAGTGAGAGCAAACCAGAACATGGAGAAGATGTAGAAGGTTTGATTTTTAATATTTTATTAGAAGGTTATAACTGCATGGAAGTGCTGTAATAGTCCATACAGAACTAACCTTATTTTCTCTGTCTTTATTTTCTCTTTGGGACTAGACATTTCCCTTTTGTTTTATGTAACTCTAATATTCTTTCTTTAAATCTCTTTTTCTGTCTTTTTTTAAAAAGTTTTGTTTTGTATGCATGTGAAAGTTTCTCTGGGGACACAGAAGGCATGAAGAAGCAAGGATCAGAAGGAATCAAGGAGGGCAGGAGGTGGGAGCTGGCCGCTGCTTACAATGACTTCTGCCACATGTCGATAGCCATTTTAAGGTATCTGTTATTTCTTTGTTGACTAGATTGGTATACAAACAAACCCAGACTATTGCATAGCAGTGCAGGTTCACAGATCTGTCACATCCTCATTATCTTCCATAAAGTGTTGATGAGCTGGTATCTTTTAATAACAAACTATCTTGGTATTGGTGCTTTAAAAATTGCTGTTACAGATTATCATGATTTACATTAGCTTGTGTTCACTGCTGCTGCTGTAGAAATTGAATCTGCAGGAAGGATCAATATGGGCCTTAAAAAGTAGATGTCAATGTGTGAATTATCTTGCAACTCACAAGGCATGTTAATTTCTAAATAAAGCCAATCTTTGGTAGCCTGCCCAATGGACCTCAGTTGCATCTATTTCAACAGTAAATGATCCACATTAACACTCAGCACACAAAAAAGGTTGTTTTTTGTTTATAAGTGTAACCAACCAAGACGATAGCCTTTTATATGTTTAAAATTAGCTCATTTGTACATGGTTAAAATGCTTTGCACCAATTCCAATACGTTTAGCACTGCTAGGTTTTATAACTGCAGCTATTGATTCAAGATTTACTTTACATTTTGGATATTACAAGAGCTGCTTTAGCAAACATGAAATACCTTTAGGGTTAGCAAACGTGGTAGTAAGAATAGAGAAAAATGAGATTAACACCCATTGTGCAATTTTGTTAGGTTAATTGCAGGGCAAAGCTGGATAATAGAATCCCCTCCAGTACAACATGCAGTCAAGGGTCTATATGACCAGGATGACAGAATGTATGATGTGCAGCATGGTCTAAGTGGATGAATTCTTGCTTTCTTTTTGTGTCTTCTGCAGATCAATGAAATAATAGTTTATTGATGTGGCTTCAATTATAATCAGACCTTTTTATATTCTGAATAAAAAAGGGGTGTTATGATTTACATGGGACTACAGGAGAATTACAAAGACTGCAACAGCAGTGCTAGGCTATACTACACATTTTCAAGGGTTTCTTTAGTTAGTCCTTCCCCAGGTCCTAACTGAAACCTCCTAAGAGGCAGAGCTCCCCTGGAGTTGGCCTAAGGCAAAGGTTGCTTTATCTCACCTTTGCACCTCTGGGGTTCAAGTGTATAAGCTAAAAGCAACAACTGGGGCTCCTGAAACTTACTCCTCACCCACAACAGTCCCTGAGGTACAATTCCACAGCCCAACTCAGCTAGAGTTCGGTGCACTCCGGTCAAAGTCTTTCCCTACCCCAACACATCCCTGCTCACTCTGGCACTCCCGTATGACAGGTGAATTTGACAGGTCTGTTTATTTAGTGTATTTTTAAAATTTTGTCCAGGGCATCGATTGGGCACTCTGTTATAGTACATATATACACACATATATTCTGGAGTTATAAGCAGGTGGGCAGCATAGAACTGTTACACCATCCCTATGCTATCTGAGAAGGCTCTGCCCTGGAGGAATCCTCAGGGGAGATCCAGTTGCTTTCTGTCCCCTTTACACTGCAGAAGCACAGTCTAGAATCAGTGCCATTGTTTCAACCTTTGGGAGCTAAGTTTCAGGCTAGTGCCTGAGTGTTCCCTGCACAAGCTCTACTAAACATATAATGGGATTTTGGCAAATAATCCCTGTGTACATTTCTGAATACATATGCTAACATGAATTTGATTGGAAAAAAGGCAACTGGTCTCCATAGGATAGAAAGAAATGCTCAGAACAAAGGAGGAATAAAATGAGTAACATAATTATCAGCCCAAGTGTAATTAAGGTTATAGTCCTCCTTTCCTTCATGCAGGAACCAAGCGATTGTGTTTTCTGTACCTGTATAAAGGATAATGATTTGTTTTGTTTTTTGGAATATTGTTCTTTGGAAATTGAATTATTTTCAGTAGAAATGATAAATCACCTTGAACTGTTCAGCCAGGCGAATTATTTTTTAAGAGAGATTTTCCCATGCAGTGAAACATCCAATGAACACTTCCCTTGTCTTCAATGGGGGACATTTTATAAATATGTGTGTGTGTAGCAGATTTTGTTACCTTGCTAGTGGAGGAGAAACTAGTGATGTGGCCTCAGGATAAATTTTGTAGAAAACTGCACTGTAGCAGTGTCCACACAGGACTTTACCGTGCAGCTAATGGGTGCACTGCAGATTCTAACCCTGGACTGGGGCTCAGTAACTTGCCAGGTAGACAAGCCCTAACTTCTATGGCTCTATGAAATGGCTGGATGTTTTTGATATTCCACAGAAAAAGAATAGTATGTGTCCACAGAGTACCACATAACACCTTTTTATGATATGAAATTGCTTGTTGAAGGAGAATGACAGTAGCTAATTAAAAATAATAAAGATACACAAAAGTGACACATCTCGGAATTATGTACTACTGTAATTTTGTACCTTTGGGAAGTCTTTGTCTGCATGGCTTTCTTAAGGACCATTATGTTCCAAACAAAATAGTGGGAGGTCTCTTTTCATGTCAGAGACAACGCATAACATTATAAAATGTTCCTATTTAACAGCTGCTTTTTACAATAAAATAAACAGAGGCTATTAGAAAACGGAGTGATTATATTGCGGTTTCTGGGATATCAACACAAAAGGATTTTTAAATATGTATACATAACAGCTGGGGAACACTAAAGATATTCAGCCTTTGATTTCTAATGTGTTTCATTTTAATTTAGGCCTGTATGAAGTAAAATTTGACACTGCAAGCAAAATGTGACAAAGATTAGCAGGGTAGCCTGGAACTGCATCTGTTATACTGTATGCCATTTTTCTTATTTAATTGGTTAGCACTGAAATTCTTAAAAAGGAAGCAGGGAAATATACTATAGTGGTCACGTGTTATAAAAATAACAATAAAAACTAGAGACCCCACCTTGTTTTATGCCAACTAATATATTCCCACATTCTTCCCAAAGGTTCTTTTACAGATCCAGTGTAAATGAGTAATGAACAAATCCTGAGTGGTTCAGAGTTTGTGTTTTGCTAAGATGAGTATCCAAAGCTGATCCAATATACAGCCAGAGGTTTTTTGAAAGCCCCATTGGCTCTACTACCCTTCTCTCCCCATGTCTCTGCCACCATTCCTCTAAATGATCCCAACTCTTATCCTACCCTTCTTGCACTCTGGGCTGAGGCATCCCATAATACACTAAACTAAATCTCTTGTTCTCAGACAAAAATGATTGCACCAGATCTTGGGTGGGTCATTTATCTCATATTTATATGCTGTCTAGAAAAGAGAAGTAGCAAAATCCTTGTATGAGTTTTATATAATCTCTTAAATTGGTGTGATGGATAGGATTCTAAAATAGGTGAACCTTCAGGCAAGGGCAGAATGGCAGCCATATTTGATCCAAAACAGCTCACTAATCCTTAGGACTGGACTATAATGACAATGAAGTGATTTGACTTGGAGTCATCTAAAAGCATAGCCCATTATGTCTATAACAGTAGGGTATTTAAAGTAAAAGACACAAATACTTAATTTTTTTTTTATTGGGGACCTGTTCCTGGCCACCTGCGGGAGAGAGGGCAGGCCAGGAAATATTTGTGCAGCTAAGAGGCCTGTAAAAAAGATTAGAACACATTGATCAAGGGGAATTTCAATTACTTTTACTTTGCCAGAAATCTGAACTGCAGAATTGAACTGAATCCTAGGGATTGAAGCAAGTCTGGAAAATGAGAAACTTCTATAGTGAGTGAATGCTTAAAAATTCAAGTTGGACACCAGATGTTACTGAGGATTTGTTCAATAGGGAATAGCACAAAATATTTTATCCAGTACACTTTAGGGGAAGAAAAAATGAGTCCAAATAAAATGACTAACATCTACTGTTATCTTGGAAATTTGCCAATGATAAGTGGTAATTAACAGGTTCAGAGTCAAAGTACATATGGATTTAGGGGTCTGTGTTGCATTCATACAACTACTCTATGTCTTTTGCTTTCTTCTTAGGTTTGATATGTTTTTGGGGATGGTCCAGAAGCTAGTTTTTGATTTTGTGTTTCGTTTGCCTAGAGAAGAGACCTTTGCTGCATTTTACTCTGGGTGGTGAGTGACGTCCTGACTCAAAGGAGTCCATTTTGAGAGATGAGATTCTGACCATGTCAAGCTGTTTACCTCTAGGGCATGCTCCACTTAGAGATCCATTTTCCTGTCACCAAAAAATGTAGCAGGGGCCACATTCTGCCTACTGGGTACTTCCACAGTTGAACAGCTTCAGCAAGAGAGACTGAGGAAGCCCCCATATTAGAATATTTTACACCCCAGGGGCTAGAGCATTCACTTGGAGGTGACAGATCGCAGTTCAAATCCCCTCTACCCCTTAGACAGAGGGGGACTAGAATTGCTTGTGTGTGTGTGTCTCCCGCATCTCATTGAGTACCTTAACCACTAGCCTACAAGTTATGAGGGGAGTCCACCACTTCTTCCCCTCTCCCTGGGCTTGTAAAAGTGTTGTGGGTTCCTAAAGCCAAGAGAGTTTGCAGCTGAGACTCCCAAGTGGTGGAGGAGGCAGCCCAGACATAGGCGTCTATCTCCAAGGGAAGAGCAGGACTTAGCATACACCCCTCCCCTTGGCAGCTCCCACAGGCTAGTTTAGACGATGAGCCACCTAGCATGCTGGCTTTTGTGAATTCCATTCTTGGGTGTCTGTCTCTCCCCATGAATTGTACATTTAACAGCGCTGGGCACTGAACTCAGACACTGTGAATCCCAGAGATTTTCTAGGCGCCTGTAGCTTTAGCTTTCTATTCATTAACACCCTCCCCAAAACCAAACAGAGTAGAAAGAACATGTCCGTGATTCACAATCTCCACAGATTAAAGTGTTTGAAAGAATAAAAAACAACTTCAGACCAGGATCCCACCTCAACACAACAGGCCTCCTTCTAAGCAAAGCTGACTTGAAAGGGCAGAATCAATCTCCAAGCTTCTGAAACATTAATATACATCAAGCCCTGGGAGCCTGAAGTATTTTATTTCTGACAAATAGCAAATTTCACATAATGGGAATTAAATGTTGAAATCCCAATATGTGCATGAGCCATTTCGCAAATAAAACCCCCATACAACCTACGCCGATCCCTTCTGTATCTTCCCTCCATAAGCTGCAAATTTAGGACAAGATCCTGCACCGTTAAAATCAATGGGAGTTTTGTCAGTGATTTCAACAGCAGCAAGATTGGGCCCATAGAACATTGACTTCATTTGTTCTTATTTCATCTACCTGATTTTGCAAGAAAGTTGTAGCCTAAAATATCCAATGACATTGTAATAGCATCCTAGTCAGGCCAAGGCACAGCCTTTCTCGTTCATTCAAAAGCTTTTTCCTACATTTTAAAAAATACAAAGATTTGTAAAGGCAGGCAAATAAGAAAGGTTACCTAACATATTACAGTGTTACCAGTAACAGTGATATTTTTGTATTTATTGCATTTGTCATCTGAGGATCTCAGACACTTTACAAAGGTAGGCATCTATCATTGTTTCCATTTTACAGATGGGAGGCAGAGAGGTTAGGGTCTTAATCCTCCAGATTGTAAATTCCTGGGCTAATGGATTGAGGATCCAGGAATTATTTTATTTTATTTACATTACAGTAGCACCTGGATGCCAGGGCTCCATTACCCTGGTATAATAGTCAACAATAATAACTCAGAATAGTGCAGTACCACAACCACAGTCATTTGGATCATTATTGTGGAATAGTGTAATAGGATTTTTTTTAATAAGGGTAATCCTGTTTCTGACACTAATTTTCTGGGTGTGTTTGGGCAACTCATATTCCTCATCTGTAATATAAGTAATCATACCTAATGTACCTCACAGGGCTATTTGCTCAGTGCTTTGAAAATATTATTTTAAAGCACTACTCTAGCAATGCTAAATATTATTTACTACTTATTATTTAACCATGTGGATATGACTATCTTTGATGGACATTATAAGCGGTGAAAATGCCCCGGTTCAGAAGCATTCTTTCTCGGAATAGCATACTGTAGTAGATTAATAAGGGATATGGTAACACCATTGCTAGAAATACTGTAGTGTCTCCTCAGCGAAGTATTTTCTGTAAGCAGTATGCATGTAGATTGGATATTTGGGACTTATTGACAAGAACTAGGCATTTCATTTTGACCCAATAATAATGCACATCAATGTGCTTTAGCAAGTAAGATAGAGATAAGATGAAACAGAAAACATTGAGAAGGTAAAAATCATCAAGAAGCTTGGAAGAGTGTTAGGATTTTCATAGATTAAGAGAGTATAAAGCCAAAAGTGACCACTGTGATCATCTAGTTTGACCTTCTGCTTAATACAGGCCATTGGATTTCCCTGAAGTAATTCCTGTTTGAACTAGAGCAGATCTTTTAGAAAAAATATCCAATATTGGTTTAAAAATTGCCAGTGATGGAGAATCCACCACAACCCTTAGTAATTTGTTCCACCAGTTAATCCCCCTCACTGCTACAAATATGCATCTTATTTTCAGTCTGAATTTGTCACCTTCAGGTTCCAGCTGTTGGATCTTATCACTTTGCCATATTGAAGAGCCCTCCATTATCAATATTTTGTAGGTTCTTATAACCTGTGATCAAGTCATCCCTTAATCTTCTCGTTGTTAAATTAAATAGACTGAGCTCCTTGAGCCTTTGCTATAAGGCAGGTTTTACAATTCTTTAGTCATTCTTGTGGCTCTTCTCTGAACCCTCTCAAATTTTTCAGCCTCTTTCTTGAATTGTAGACACCAGACACAGTATACCAGCAGCAGTCACATCAGTGCCAAGTACAGAGGCAATACAATCTCTCTACTCCTACTTGATATACCTCTGTGTATACATCCAAGACTCACATTAGCCCTATTGGCCTAGTCACCAGCACAAGGACTTACACTTGGGTCTCCTACATCCCAGGCGAGTGCCCTAACCATTGAGCTATAGAGATTTTATCTGGTCATGAGGATGTGTAGTGTTAGGAACACAAGTGGCACAAAGACGATAAAAGGGATTCAAGGTTCTATACAAAGAGATTAAAAGAACTTAATATATAGTCAAGAGAAGACACAACAAAGGTATTTTGTAACACAGATTATAAAAATACATTTATGGTAGTGAACCATAAATATTTGAGTGGAAGTAACTTCAAAAGAGGAGAGAAATTGTTTAAGGTGGTTAAGGGTAATATAACAAACAGTAAAGGCTTATAACTAGCAAGTGGAAATTTAAATTTAAAATATTTCCCTTGTCTGTAATGTTATCTATTGTGTAATTAATTTTAACATTGTTTGGGCAACTTTGCTAGAATTGTTCTTCCGAAGGCTGGGTAAAACACTAGAGAAACCAGTACCGATGATATTCCTGCACTCCATTCCATTCCAGTGCAGGGGGACAGATGAGTTGCCCTAGAGGATCATTGCTAATACTTGTCATTTATAATTCCATAAAGAGCTAGAAGAATTGGAAATACATATCCCGGGTCCAGTCCTGAACTGCTTACTTAGATAAAACTCAGAACAATTTAAAAGGGTAGCTTACTATTAGCTCAATTTTACAGATGGTGCAACTGGTTCATCGGCTTGATCAGGGTAACAGAGTGAGTCATTGTCATGGGTGGGAATAGAACCTAGCTCACCAGTCCTGTGCCCTTTCCACTAGACCACACTGTGAAGCTACAATGTCTTTCTAGGTAAGTTCTCAGTAAATATTCAAAGGAAAAGAAGGCCCTTCTTAAGGAAGATAATTCAGAATTTGAATCTGAAAGCAACAAAAGTGGTAGAGAAATGGTTATTTGAACCAGTAGCTTTGCAAATACAAATGGTGTGGCTTTGCATAGTTAGTGACTTAAAGTTATTAAACTTCAAGGTGAAAAAAATGTACCAAGAAAAGTCAGTGGAAACATTTAATGAAGGACATTGATCAGACAACATAAATCCAAGCAGGGACAGACGTTACAGAAATGTATGCAGCAGCTCACTTAGTTTAGGAAGAATTCTTGGAGACTGCAAGGTGATTAGCACAATGCCATTATGTATGAAATTTCACATACACAGGCTAGCAAATCATTGGCAAGTTTACTTAACCTTAATTGCAAGACAGTGTTTAACGCTTCAGCGGGAGTCGCAGGTGCTTGGACACTTTTACTTTAGTTGCTACATAGGGATGTGGCTGCTCAATTTTAGGCATCTCTGTCTGAAAATGTTGGCATACTGTGTGTCTGACTGCACATCTGGAGGAAAAACATACGGGAGTGGGAGAAGCTCACTTGAAATGTTATATTATTCATCTTTAAGAGTTCCCCTGTCATTCCCCTCCTCCATTGCCAAGGAGAGGTTTCTGGGAATGCCCTGTATGGAGGAGTTGGATTCTGGATCCCTTGCAGAAGCTAGGACGACTCTGTGAAGAAGTCAAGTTTTATCATATCAGGCTCATGGCACTATTGTGGCTCCACAACTTCCCCTTCTTGCTGGCAATAAGGCTTCATCAGCACTGGTGCATTGGCCCTTCCCCTCCTTTTACCTCTACCCTACTCCCTCCCAGGATGGAGGAAAGAAAGCACATGGAGCAGTTGATGCTACTTGAGTTACAAAGGGATCTCAGAAAACTGGCTGGCTGAGCAACAAAATGTCACATGAAATTCAATGCTGATAAATTCAAAGTAATGCACATTAAAAACATAATCCCAACTATACATACAAAATGATGGGGTCTAAATTAGCTATTACCACTCAAGAAAGAGATCTTGGAGTCATTGTGGATAGTTCTCTGAAAATATCCACTCAATATGCAGTTGCAGTCAAAAAAGCTATCAGAATGTTAGGAACCACTAGGAAAGGGATAGATAATAAGACAGAAAATATCATAGTGCCACTATATAAATGCATGGAACACCTGCACCTTGAGTACTGGGTGCAGTTCTGGTCACCCCATCTCAAAAAAGATATTAGAGTTGGAAAATGTATAGAGAACGGCACCAAAAATGATTAGGGGTATGCAACAGATTCAATATGAGAAGAGATTAAAAAGACTGGGACTGTTCAACTAAGAAAAGAGACAACTAAGGTGGGATATCATAGAGGTCTATAAAATCATGAATGGTGTGGAGAATGTAAACAGGGAAGTGTTATTTACCCCGTCACATAACACAAGAACCAGAAATCACCTAATGAAATTAATGGGCAGCAAGTTTAAAACAAACATAAGGAAGTACTTCTTCACACACAGCACACAGTCAACTCCATGCTCTGGGAATCCCTAAACCTCTGGTTACCAGAAGCTGGAACTGGCCAACAGGGGATGACTCACTCGATAAATTGCCCTGTTCTGTTCATTCCCTCTGAAGCATCTGGCACTGGTCACTGTCGGAAGCCAGCATATTTGGCTAGATGAACCATTGACCTGATCCAGCGTGGACATTCTTACGTTCTTGGAACAACAATAACTTCCATATGGGTTTCCTATTGGAAATTTGTTGGGTTTAGAAAGGAGCATGGAGTGGCTGCTGTCTGCTTCCATCTCCAACATTAGAAGCCCCAACCACGTGGAACATCTGTGGAAGAGCTTTTTCAGACTTAGGAAAGGGGCAGTGTGTTCCTCTACTTTGACACCCTCACAACTGATTCCTAGCAGTTTTTGCTTCTCTCAGCATAAGTGAGGGGTAGCATGAGATTCTGGTAGGAGGAAGATCATGCCCCATCTACACAACAAACAGGTGCATCTGGGCATCTGGCCAGAACAGTACTGTCTCTTCTGATGCACTTAAAGCATGGATCCCCTGTGTACTGTAGATGGACCTAACTCTGTTTTAAGCATTGTGGACATGTGATGACTTTAAGTCACTTTTTCAAGGGGTTTATTGCCAAGGTAAGCAAAGATAACAAAGATGAGAAGGCAAAGGACACTTTCTCACTGGAAGTTGCTGCTGTGGAATTGAGTGATATTTAGCTCATGGATTTGGAAACAGAATACAAATGATAAAAAATAATACTCATGGGAGGAGGATTATGCCCTCTTCAAGTTCTGTGTTTAGAGGGGATTCTCCATGTGCAGTCTCTGTCATACATGGCAGGAAGTCAGTCACCCCTGCTGAATAGGCCTTTTACTCTGGACTCATCTGCAGATCCAGGGATCCACAGGGTATGAAGAGGAAAGGACTGGAAAGACCAGGAGTAGTGCCAGGAAGACTGGTCCCATTCCTTCTTCTGCCGCAGGGAGCTTACAAAGAAAAGATAATACAGAGATTTTCATAGATTTGATGGCCAGAAGGGACGGTTCTGCTCATCTAGATTCATCTCCAAACCAGGGCAATTTCTCCATTATGGGGATACCTAGAAGGTGGTCCTTGGGCCAGGTGGAGTCCCCTGAAACTGTACTTTAGTGAGTAGGGGGATAGACCTACTTTAGAGCCTTAGATCTCTGTGCCTATGCCATTGGCCCAAGGATCTCCAGGGTTTGTGAGTTGGTGCCATGGTCTGTTCCGTGGGAGGCAACCGTCCTCCCTCCAGAATGATGTGGGAGGTGTGTTCGCACAGAGATTTCATCTCCACGATCTCTCCCACATGAGTATTAGTATGAAGATGGGTGATTCAGTTCTTTATGTGGAACCCTTTCATATGGAAAGGACATTACTTGGGGCTGGATCCCTAGCTCTGTTGTTTCATAAAAGAGTTGGATGGTGCCATGAATGGGCAAAATCTTGTGCTCCTTCTCCAGATTAACTCATCTTTTACTCAATAAAACTTCCATTGACTTTCATTTTGAGATTTTCCTGAGTGAAAACTGAACATAACTTCAGGCTATGGCCACAAATAATATTGTTAAATGTGTGGATGACAGGAAATGAAGAAGAACAATTCATTTTGTTACAGAAATATAGTATAAGGAATGAAATTATGAGTCTGAAATAAAGAGTTAAGGCAATTATTGACTGTTAAATCAAAAATAGAAATCAGAGATGAAAAGATATATTAGGTCATCTTGCCTAGTCCTCTGCCAGTGCAGGAGTTTTAGTTGATCATTTAAAATGTTTGTTGAAGTTTAACAATCATTTCGGAAGATCTCTACCAGCTGAATTATTCAGCTGTTAAACTTCAGTAAATACACTTTTATCATCGGTGCTGCAGGCAGGGCCGGTGCAACTATTTAGGCAAACTAGGCGGCCGCCTAGGGTGCCTAGTGGTTGGGGGCGCCTAAAAGCCGATCCACGTGGTGCTCGGGCACCAGCAATATTCAGAGCCAGGGGCCCAGCTCCAGCAATACTTGGGGCCGTGTCCCCCCCCCGGCCCCACCTGTAGCCCCCCTACACCTTCCCCGAGTGTCCCCTGGCCCCGACTTGTTGCCCCGCCCCCACTCGCCTTTCACGGCCCCCGGAGTCTCTGTCCGGGAGCAGAGCCTATCTGTCTTTGACTCCTCCATGCTGCTTCCCTGCAACAACTGCTGCCGCAGGGTCCTAGTGCCTCCCTTCTCGACTGAGATGGACCCTAGGAGCACATGCAGTGGTGGGGGTGAGTGTGCTGCTGGGGGGGGGGGGGGCGGGAAAGGGGGGCTCATACCCCAGAGCTTGCTGCTGCTGGCAGGGAAAGAGCTGGGGGGAGTCCTCCTTTCTGACCCCTGTCCCAGAGCAGCCTGCCTGTACCCCAAACACCTTATCCCCAGTCCCAGCCAGAGCCCTCTCCTCCCACACCCCTACTCTCGCCCTGAGCCCCTCCCACACCCCAAATCCCCCATTCCCAGCCCCAGACAGAGCCCTCACCCCTGCACCCCATCCCTCTGCACCCCTCCCATCCCAAAACTCCCTCCCAGAGCCAGGGTTAGCTGCTGCGGGGGGAAGGGGGGCAGGCTCCCCGGGCGGGGTTAGCTGCAGAGCAGGGGTAGCTACTGCGGGGGGGGGGGGGGGAGGCTCCCCGGGTGGGAGATGTGCTGGGAAGCTGCTGTGTGGGGGGGGTCCCCGGGTGGGGGGCTGGGTTAGCTGCCATGGGGGGGCACACAAGGTGGAAGTTTCGCCTAGGGCACGAAACTTCCTTGCACAGGCCCTGGCTGTAGGATTTAATTAGCAAATAATAACCATACGTTGATGTTTCCTTTTGCTTGAACAAGGGCCCTGATCCTGCATGATGAGCCATGCATGTGGACCTCGGTACTTCTGTGAAGCCCCACTGATGTCAGCCTACATGTGACAGGCTCTTTCATCTGCATGGAGTCCTACTGAAATCAGTGGGACTGTGCATGTGTGGATCAGCTTGCAGAATCAAAGCCTTAGGCCAGATCTAAAAAGGAGCTGAGCGTCAGGAGTTGAAAGTGCACCTTGCAGCACTGAGCCTTGTACATGCTACCTACTGTATTAATTCAGATGCAAGAGCTAAAGGAAGAGTCCAAGTCAAATTATGAAGGGGCCTCTGACACATGCTTGTT
This sequence comes from Chrysemys picta bellii, assembly GCF_011386835.1. Classification (NCBI taxonomy): domain Eukaryota; kingdom Metazoa; phylum Chordata; order Testudines; family Emydidae; genus Chrysemys; species Chrysemys picta. The sequence goes on along the minus strand of NC_088792.1, from coordinate 238,691,606 downwards.
GAGTGGTTAGGTGAAGAACTATTTGATCAGTGCATATAAATTTTCTGTGGATATAAATCAAAGAAACCTTTGCAAATGTGGTCCTTGAACGTATTTCCTTGCAATGCTGTAATATTAGGGCCGGAGGAAAATATTTTTTATTAAATGTCTCAAATAATGTATTTTAAAATATAATGAAATGTATTGAATAAATGATTCTATAAATATTATTTGACCATCTCTTCTCATTTTACTGTACATTTAATCACAATATGATCAGAGATTTATTCTAGGTTAACTAATTACTCCCCATTGCTGAGAATATTTGCTGTGGTTTAACGGCTATGTTATAATTATATCCGTGAACAAAGAACTAATTGTTAAATCATAAATTTTTTTTTAAATCAAACAATATTTATCTAACACCTAAGAAATATTCTGTTATATTTAAATTAAATATACATTTAAGCATTTTTAGGTAATGCTAAGTAAGTACTGTAGCTGGGTAGATGCCATATATAGTATTGGTAATATAGTATTCCAGCAAGTCTCCAGACTATTCCAAGAAGTGTAGTTTAATGTAGTTAAATGCAAAATGAGTTCTTGATGCTTCTTCTATGGAGCATATTACACCTGGACTTCATAGACTGCATGGACTTCAGTTGGATTTCAAGCTGTTGGTTTTAACTTTTGAAGCTCTGTTTATCTAAGAAAAGCTCCTATCTGCTTTTCTTCTTACCTGACAGTTGAGATAAAATATGGCACTTGAGCTAACAGTGCCTGGGTTTCCACATCTAAGAACTGGAGACACTCTCTATGAAGGACCCTTAATTCTGGGCTCCATTTCCCTTTGGGCCCTGCACAGCTCTGAACCACAATTTCCACCTTCCATGTGGTAAATAAGCACCCCGACTTTCACAATCAGCCAAAAGTGAAGCTAATCCTATTTCAAAACAAGGCTAAAAGAAGCCAATCCCTAAGAACCCCAACACTCTATGTGACTAGATCCCCTCGGCGTGCCGTCTGGGACTGTTATGGGCCCGCTGTGCACCCCTGACTCTCTCGCCCCCTTACCCCTGCTTGCCAGGAGCCGATCAAAAAAAAAAAAAAGTAACAAGCTACAGGCCAAAAACTAGCCAACAAGCAACTCACAAGCCAATTATGTGTGCTCTGAACACTATTACGGAGCTGACTTGTTTACTAAAGCTATTCTGAAGGAGATGAGCTGAGGGGGAGGGGCTAAATTTTGGGGAGGGTTGGGGACTGTTTTCATTGATATTGTGTCAGCTTAGATTTATTTTGTAATTAAGGTGCCATGCTCCCTGCTGAGGTAAACTGGCACAACTCCATTGAAGTAAATGGAGATATGCCATTTTACACCAACAGAGAATTTGGCCCTATGTTGGTCATGATTGAGAGTCTTTCATACAAAGCAGCCCAAGTCAGAGCTGGGGCCTGGTTCTCCTTCTGCTTGTTTGTGTAAATCAGGACTAACTCCATTGAAGTCAATAGCATTAATCTAGTGTAAGCTAGTGAAAGCAAGAGGAGAATAAGGCCCATGGCATTTAGTCCTGTGCCACTTTTTAATACTCAAGGTGAATTCAGATCTTGTCATAACTTTTGGTTTAATGCTATAGTTTGAGACAAATTACACTTCTGCCAATTTAAGCCACATCACCTTTGGAAAAAATGAGATTTTGTGAGAATATAAAATGCAATTATATTTGTCATAAAACAAAGTGCTAGCATTTTCCTTCCTTTTTGCTATATTGCACAGTGCTGTATGCTCCCTTTCTTGCCAAAAAAAGCATTATGCGCAGTAGACAAGGCTGTTTTTAAAACCTCCACACCTATTTCTGAAACTGCAGGAACATTAAAGCTTATATTATTCCTTTTAATAGAGCTCATGATCCACTTGGGTAAAAAGATAAGGGGCTACATTCTGCTGCCAATTACATGAGTGATTTTAACTGCATCATGTATATGAAAGGTTATTTTAGCTCTAGGTATCGCTGGGCATGGGGCTACCCATCTACCCACTCCACTTGGATACTATAGTGATAGACAGATAGGAAATATATAAGTGGGCAAGTACATACATAGCTAGAATAAGGCAGATATCTCAATACCAGTGCACCTCTTAGCCACCACTGCCCATCCAGACTAGTAGTTTTGGAACTTAACCAGCAATCCACAGCCGTTTTTTGTGTGAAGTGGCCTTTTGATGAGAGATCAGCAAAAAGAAAATGTCTTCCAGTTCATCAGATGTATCCACAGTCCTTGGAGAAACAAAGGATGCTCTGATTTTTCTCCCTAACTGATGTGTCCACAACACAAAAGTCACCATCACAACTGGCAACAATTGGAAATCTATGTCAGCATATCCATGGAGGAACCAAAGCCTGAATGAGCATGAAAACTGACAGTCCTCTGATCCCTAGAAGTCATCCCTTCAAAACAACGGGTGCTAAATAGCTTTCAGCTGCTAAATCCTCCCTGTCATGTTACACTTGCCTGGCCAGACCGGCACTGGCCTTGTGTAGGTGCTCAGGAGAAGGGAACAAGAAATTCCCCCATTTTGTGTGGCCCACAAAAAGGCCAGTAACACTTGCAGGCTAGTCTTTTGCCCCACCTCTTAATTGGCCTAAGGAGTGGGCTAATGCAGTGGGGACAGAACTTGTACAGTCACATGCTGACTGTAGCACAATCCGTCCCTTAGTTGCCTCTGGGGTAATGCTGCTCTGAATGACCCTAATGCAAGCCGTAACTTTAAAGGCATGATTTGATCTAAAATATATATTAAAGGATAAATTTAAGAGTATAAATAATCATCTACAAACTATATATCAATTACCAAACTCATATGTCTATAAGAAGCTAAACTTTTGACTTACCTGAATTTTCTATCTATCTATCTATCTATCTATCTATCTATCTATCTATCTATCTATCTATCTATCCAACCATCTTGTAGATAGCTTTGGATACCAAATACTTGACATATACATTCTGGGGTAGTGAAAAAAGTGGACTAGGTTCTCTGTGTTGTGGGCCTCTTATTCCAAATGCCTTCTCAGTTCTCTTTCTCTATTGTTATTATTACATCTGCAGCTCTTTGCCATTATTATTTGAAATCTTTCCAGCATTAACTTTTAAAAGGACTCAAAGGTCATTTATATTTGAATACATGTTGGGAGAAAAAGCAATTAATCATGGCACTGCTTATATCGATAGCATTTTGAAAGTCTTCCAAAAAAACCCTCTTTGCATTATTCTTCAGTTCATTTTGATTGCATTGATGTATGCTAAAAATATTATCTCGGGTTCCACAAAAGCTGTATTTCAGTAGCTGACATTCTCGTATCCCATGTGGACAGTAATAATAATATACAATAATGTAGCTCATGCAAATACTGCAGTCATTAGCAGAACAGTTATTTAAAAATATATTCTGATAACTACAACTGAGCCATTAATAAGAATCTAAAATGATGTCAAAACCACCAACAAATCAAGATTCTTGAACATTAAATTCCCATGCAGATCTAATAGAGAGAAAATATTATCCCAGCTGCAGATTATTTGTGATAATAATGAAAGACACAACATCCAACACAGCAGCCACTTAATTCTGAAGCAAAAGTGATTTCAAATTAAGAGGGTCAATCCAATTTCTGAGACAGGACTGCATGTTAAGAATGCTTTCTCCATTTTACCTGAATTATTGTTTCATATAATTTCCACTAAGCCAACAGCATAAAAGCTAAGAGGAACAAGACTTGTATTAGTTTCAGGTTAGGTTTTCCTAACTGAGAAAAAGATTACTAACCATTACCGGAAAAGAGAGAATTACATTAATCAATATGTCAAAGCAAATGTATGCAGGAAACCTAGTGAGGGTTTATCACAATAGGAGTGCTATTGTATTTAAGAACTCAAACGATGTTTCTAAGGAAATGAACCTGTGTCAGATATAAAAGGAAGAGGATTTGCTAAATAATTCCAGGTATTTAATGAAACCTCTTATCTGAAATAGGCTTGCTAAATTATTTATTGAAAAGCTAATAAGTAAGTTTAGTTCTTAGAACTTGGTTTTACTTTTCCTGAAACAAGCCATCTAACTTGGTCTGATACCACAGGGATTCTAGCAGTTGCAGAGATTGCTAAGAGGTATTAAAGGTGTGTTTTTCATGCACACAGAGTGACCATGTAATTTCAGTCTAAGTGACTTTTATTTTACATTAAGTTAAACAACAAAGCAAGAAACATCTTTGGACTTCAAGAGACCCATAAACTCTGCACTATCTTTGAATTTCTTCCACTTCACATGAAGGTTCATCCTTTCCCATTTCATTTTGGACCATTAGACTCAAACTCCATCAGTTGTTGAGTTAGGCTACTTCTGCACTTACAGGCATTCGGACATGTAATGTTTAAGTATAAGCATAAGTATAAGCAGAAGTTATGCAACTACTGTAAGAAATGATTCAGGTATAGGAGAACTAAGAAGTAAATAGGTTTTACTGGTGATATGCTGAATCTTATAAAAGAATTGTACCACAGCTAACAACAAGCATTCTTCAAAATGTAACTGCATATAGGAAGTGGCGGCCAGTTCGTCCCTCGGCCTGCGCTGCTTCCAGCAGCTTCCATTGGCTTGGAGCAGCGAACTGCGGCCAGTGGGAGCCAAGATTGGCCGGACCTGCAGACACGGCAGGTAAACAAACCAGCCTGGCCCACCAGAGGCTTTCCCTACACAAGTGGTGTCCAAAGTTTGGGAAACACTGTGGTAAGAGAATGGTGGAAAACTAGTCAGAAGTAATGAGTTTTGAGGAAGGATATAAAAGGAGAAAACAAATGGGAATGGCACTTAAGTAGAGGGAGATTATTCTGAACTAACAGGGAGGCATGAAAAAATGCACAGAGTTACAAGTGGGAGAAAGGGACAGAGAGCATTAAGAAGAGAATAACCATTGAATCTCATTAAAGCACTGAGTCAGGAACCATTAACATTGGCAGGTCACTGGTTCAGGAAAATATTGAATTTCCAAGCTGTCTAGAGAGAGTTGCATTATTTACAAAAGATGGATTTTTAAAGTTATGATTGCACATGCCATAGCAGTATATTGCTTTCCTTCTATAAACTCGAGATGTTTCATTATGAGCTTCCTCAGTAGACAGGTGCATGCCTGGCCTCTCTTAAACTGAAATGTAAACTGAAGAAAATTAAAAAAAATGCTCCGTGTTTTCTCTACAAACAATAGAACTTCTTCTACCAGACCAGACTAATAATTTCCAAGGAAAGATTGAGGAGACATTCAAACTCCTTCAAACACCTGTCTCCACCAAACACTGAGCTATGGCTTTAAAGAGCAACCCTCAGAAAGGAGTTATGAGGAGGAATCCCTTCTTTGGGGGTCCCAGTGTCATTGCTCCTCAGGCAGGCACAATGCCACTATAAAGCAGTGGGAGCACTGCCCCTTTGACACCCTTTGAAATGAGGCAGCATCTGCGAGGGGCCAGTTCTGCTGGCCAGGATGGAGGTGGGATGGGAATAGGCCATTGGCCTGACTCCTCCCTGCTGATTTTATAGAGACTAGTACCACCAGGGGCCCTGAGGAGGTGGACTTCAGAGCCCAAGCTCCAGGTCGAGCTGCAATGTCTATGCAACTATTTTTAGCATGGTAGCATGGGCCCCACAAGCCCAAGTGTGTTGATCTAGGCTTGGAGATTCACTGCCATGGTCTGTATAGACATCTGCTACAGTCCTTGGTGTTCTCAAGTGGAAGGACAGCTGTGTGGCCAGCCTATGAGTGGGGTTGGAATAGGGGGCATATCTCCTTGTACCCTCTCACCTCGCCCCTTTTCACACCTGCATACAGTCTGACACAGTGTGGCCCAATATGTTTTATAGGAGATTTCAAAGGTTCAAATTGTCTACATAACAAGTAGGCACCTGTGGCTGGCCCATGCCAATGGACTTGGGCTCTCGAGGTGCAGGGCTGTTTCATTGCTGTGTAGACTTCCAGGCTCAGGCTGAAGCCCAAGCTCTGGGACCCTCCCACCCCAGAGTAAAGTAAAGAAAAGTAAAGTAAGGCATAAATGCCTTTTGTACAATGGTCTCCCCACTGGTGACTCTGTTCTTGTGTAAAAGCTGTAGGAACTGTGTAGCTGCTGAGAACTTGCAAGGTAGAATAATGCAATGTGAAAAGGGGCCTGACGGGGCTGGAGGGGCATGTTTTGGGGTACAGCCTTACCATGGCTAAGTAGTCATTGACTTCCGAGCCACTTCCCCCTTCCTCCAGCCTGCCCATTCCAGACCCCAAACTCTGCCTGCACATGGTGACAGAGAAAAGAACTGCAAGTCATTGGTTTGTAGGATATCTCATTGTATCCCGCCTCCCATTCCCAGTGATCCCTCAGTGTTTCTGATGCATGTAACATCTTCTTATGTGTTGATTGGTTGTGAGGGGAGGGTGGCATAGAACACCATGCTGCTGCTTTAGGCAAAAGAGAGGAAACAGAAAGAGGAAAAATAAGACATTCCTGAAACCTCAACAACATTTGGAGGAAAAAATGACTGCACTTTAATCTAGAAACAGCAATTCCTGGGGAGTAATTTATATTTTAAAAGGTTAGTTATAAAAGGATTACCCAGGGCAAGGGAAGATTGCCTTCATAACAATACCAATGCGTTGTGCTACAGGCCAGCATCAATTTTTATTGGCCTGAAGTTACATATTGCAGATGTTCTCCTGTTTGAATTTTCATATTCTACCTCCAATATCATTTATCTGTTTTCTCATTGTTTTTATATTAGTCCCAGGAAGAACGTTAACTGTCCTGCTGGTTTAATATTTCCTCCTAGTTTCAGCGAGATTGTTTTTAATATTTTGTGCAAAGATTAAAACATTCAGTCAAAGCTCTTGCCTCCCTGTGTTTATTAAAGGATGGTATTTATCTCCACTGTGCAGTGCATAAGTATTTCTCACCAATACATCTTCCATTTGGGAAATCTTAAATTCTAACATAATGGAGACAACAACAGCAACCACAAAATATGAACAAGAAAGACAGAGACAGAAAGAGAGAAAGCTATAAGTTTCCATATTTTTTTCTATGTAGTGAGAAAAGGTTTTGATTAACAGTTTTTACATCCCAGTGAAAGCTAATTATGTCCATTTAGTTATTATGTAGCTCTCTTTTTGCTCTAACTAAAGAAAAGCAATAAACTTGAAAAGAAAGACCTACATTTCTTGCTGTGCTGGGGGAAATGTAAGCAGAAAAGCTAGAGGGTTTATGTTATTAGCAGTAGCATTGCTTTTAAGAATTGAAGAGACTCTCTGAGGAGATGAACCTATATCAGATCTGAAAGGAAGGTGTTTTGTGAAATAATTTCATCTTTTTAATGAAATCTCTGACATGAAATAGGTTTGCTGAATTATTTACACAGTGAAAGGTAATAAGTAAATTTAGCCCTCAGAATGAGCTTGTGCCTTTCCTAAAATAATTGCTCCAGTAGATTTTTCTCCTACATGCCTTCTTTATGTTTTTCTATACATGGTTGGACATTGTTAGACTTTTACCCTGTGGCCAGGATAGCTGCATTTTTATTGTTTATGTTATAAGACACCCTGTAACAGGAAAAAAGAAGATAACCAACAAAGTAAATAAATCCATTTGCACATAATGTCCAATATTGGTAGCATGAGAAGATCTTCCAGCTACATTTATTTTCGTCCGAAGAACACAGCAGAAAATTATGCTGCTGGTTCAATAGGGACACTCTTCCCTCTCAATAAGTACTGAGCAGAAACTCCAGTATAGGCCTATGGGACATTGCTGAAGGTACCATCTTTCAGACTAGGAGTTAAACCCAGGTCCTGACTAAAGCTGGTTGGATACCTCAAAACAATGGTTGTGATCTCAAACACTTGTTCAATTCTGAATGCCTGTCCTATTCAATCAGATTTATGCTCTGCTATTTGTGAATGGATTTGGTTCATGCAGAGGGTCAACACAAGGCCCATTTAAGCCCTAGTTTGTAGGTGACCCCATTCCTGAAGACTCATTGAAAAAATGCTTCAGAGTTCAGATGTTTCTCATACTTTCCCTAGGCAGGAATTTGACCAGGGCACTGAGGTTAAAAACATGTGCTGTTGCAAAAACGCCATAAGAACAGTAATGATTGCAATGATCAGGATCAGATCTGCTGGGATTATTCATTGTGAATAGTTTGTGATCAGACTTCAATGTTTATACATCTATTCATTCTTTAATTTTTCTCCACATAGTTATGTAAACGAATTTCAGTCTATAAGTTATTTGTTAAGGGGCTAATCCAGTGCTCACCAAAGCCAATGGGAGTCTTCCATTGACTTCAGTAAGTATTAGTTCAGGCCCTAGTAGGAATGTTGTGGAAACAGAGATAAGTCGGGCTCTGTCTGTCAGTGGTGTTGTAATATAAACTATCTGTTTTTCAGAGTAAAAATAATGACTCTAAGCTAAAACTTTGTGTGCCAAAATCAAACTTATTTGTTTGGCAGAATATGAATAAAGCCATGCTATTGTTTACTCATAGACTCTAAGGTCAGAAGGGACCATTATGATCATCTAGTCTGACCTCCCGCATGATGTGGGCCATGACCTCCCGCATGATGCGGGCCAATGCTTTAAATGCTTTGTCTTTGTCCTAAAGAATTTCATAGTATAAAACTGAGTTTGATGCTGTCTAATTCTAAAATATACTAGTTTCCATTTAAAAATATTTGGCAAATTGTCAGTCCATGTTCAATTACTTTGTTAGGCCCCAATCCTGCAAAGACTTACTATGTATGTACTTAAATTTAAACACACGAGTGGTCCCATTGACTTTAATGGGACTATTCACATGCTTATAATTAAGCAAGTGTTTGCAGGATTGAGGTCCTAGATCTCAACACTGTACTCTGCAGGGCCCATCCAGCAGGCCTTACTCGTGCTCAACTCCCAAAGGGCAGTGCAGGATCAGTGCCTCAGTTAATTAGGCCACTGGTTGGTGTTCCACCACGTTCATACGTGGGGGCCCATGGAGAGATGGCTGAGCACTTTTACACTAAGATTTCTCTTTGTTCCCACCTTCTAAATCTCATTAAATTACAGCTAAAACAGAAATTAAATGCCATTGTCTAATAACTATTTCACATATGCACACATGACTAAATCATCTCTTTATGTCAAACAGAAACCTAGTCTTTGTCACTGCTGGAAGTCTTTTGAAGCAAAATATTTCCCCCCAAAAGAGAGATATTAAAGCCCTTTAAATAAATATTAAATATCATTCAGTCCTGCCTACCAAAGGCTTGCTCCTGGATTACTTTCAATTTGGATTTGTATTAACATGACATTAACTTTTGTCCAGTAAGGAAGTCAGAAATACAGGCTGGAATCAAAAAACTGAAAAATAACAATGTGACGGGAGATGATTACAGCAAAAATGCTAAAAGTACTTGATACAACATCATCAAGTGCTTGATAGTATACATCAGGGGTCAGCAACCTTCGGCACAGGGCCAATCGGGGTAATCTGCTGGCGGGCCATGAGACATTTTGTTTACATTGACCATCCACAGGCACGGCCCCCTACAACTCCCAGTGGCTGCAGTTTGCCGTTCCCAGCCAATGGGAGCTGCGAGAAGTGGCATGGGCCGCAGGAACGTACTGGCCGCCGCTTCCCGCAGCTCCCATTGGCCAGGAACAGCAAACCTCGACCACTGGGAGCTGCGGGGAGCCCTGCCTGCGGATGGTCAATGTAAACAAAATGTCTCGCGGCCCGCCAGCGGATTACCCTGATGGGCCACGTACCGAAGGTTCCGACTCCTGATGTATACATCATCTTAACAGAGCTGTTCAATTAAGATTTTGGGGAAAAATACCTCTCTTGACCAGTGAAAACATGGAATCATTGTCAGAATACTTTAAAAGGATGATCTTACTGGTTGTAACAACTGGAGAGGAGTTACACTGCTCTTTGTTGTAGAGAAAGCCTTCTGCAGAGTGATACCACACAGGATGAAAGACGCAATGGGTGCAAAGATTAGAGAACAGGCTGGATTCACGCCCAAGAGAGTGCATGTAGATCAGATTTCATACTAGGAACATCATAGAAGAGTGTATAGAATGGCAAGCTCCCCTCACAACAATTTCATTAAGTTTTTCAAAAGGCATTTGACAGCCTGTACAAATGTATATTGTGGAATATTCTTCACTCTTATTGAATTCCAGCTAAAGTTGTCAACATCATCAACATGGATGTGAAGGTGTTTAAATAACCAGACAATATAGTGGTTCAGTGTGGACATTGGTATGAAACAGGGCTGCATTTTGTCTCCACAGTTGTTTGGCATTGCCACAGACTGGATAATTAAGAAGTGTATTAGCAACACAAACATCATTATAGCATGGGTATATGGGTAATGCCCAGAAGACATAGACTTTGCTGACAATATTGTGCTACTGACTGACAGTCCTGAAACATTACAAATAAAGATAGACAACTTGGCAAAAATAGCAGGCCAAGTGGTAGATGTCAAGCAGTAACACCACATTAGAAGGCAAAAAATCAAGAAAGTTGAATAGTTCAGCTACCTGGATAGCACCATATTAGGCAATGGAGACCTCAAGAAAGAAGTGACATCAAGGTTAGGACAGGCATCTACTAAACTCAACAACCAGGCAGAAATCAAAGCTATACAGCACCAGAACAAAACTGAGAGTTTTCAATTCAAATGTAATCTTGGTGTAACATGGGTGTGAGAACTGGAGAGCTATTGAAACATCAGACAGAAAATTAGACATCTTTGAAAATAGGAGCCTATGAGAGATTCTGGGTATTAGTTAGAAAGACTTCATCACCAAAGAATAGATCCAAGCAGCTCGTGTCCACCAGAATCAGAAGGAAGTAACGGATATATTGGGAGATTGCACTCTGGTTGCCAACACAGATGCCCACATGAAGTTATCAAGTAGAAAGCAACTGGTGTGAAGAAATGAGGGCGCACAAGAGAAACCTTAAGAACCCTTAGCGGGCATGGAACACTAGTTAATCTCAACTCCCTAGATCAGTGTTTCCCAAACTTGGGACACTGCTTGTGTAGGGAAAGCCCCTGGCAGGCCGGGCCAGTTTGTTTACCTGCCGTGTCCACAGGTCCGGCTGATTGTAGCTCCCACTTGCCGCAGTTCGCCGCTCCAGGCCAATGGGAGCTGCTGGAAGCGTCGTGGGCCAAGGGATGTACTGGCCGCCGCTTCCTGCAGCTCCCATTGCCCTGAAGCAGCGAACAGCGGCCAGTGGGAGCCGCGATCGGCCGAACCTGTGGACACAGCAGGTAAACAAACCGGCCCGGCCCTCCAGGGGCTTTCCCTACATAAGTAGTGTCCCAAGTTTGGGAAACACTGACCTAGAGCAAATGGAAGCAGCAGATGACAGAGAGGAATGGTTTCTACCTTGTGCACCAACACTGGTTTGGAAAGGTTGTAAAATAAACCCAAACACAGTATTATTGAAGAAAGAGAGCCTGAAGTGGAGTTCCTGGGTTACCTGAGAGGGAAAACTGAGGCAGGCGTGCTTGTCTTGTTGTGTCATGTCATGGCCTGCCGCAAAATGGTGCTCCAGTCAGGGATGCTCTTTGACAGTGGAGCAATGTGGAAAAGTTTTCAGTGTTTCTGCTGATGAGGATTTCAGACACCAGAGTTGTCACCTTGGAAACCTATATGGCCACTGAATTTAATAAAGAAAGAAGCATGCTGTAGAAACAAGTGACAAGACAAGGTTCTACAGGTCGGGTTTCTTACTGTGTAACCTATTCATGTATTTTGCATATAAGATACTTGCAAAGCTATTTTAGAATTTGTTGTTAGATGACGTTAACATTGAAAATGTACAGTAATTTTAACGGTTCTCTTAAATATCATGTTACAGGGCTAAAAGCTAGAATGGCTGCCTAATGCCATTTATCATCCAGCCTATCAGTATCTGTAGCAGCAGTCATCAAATGTCTACAGTTGCACAGTTCATTATAGCCTAAACAACTGACATTTGAAAGTTCAAAACCATCTTTGTCACTCTCTTTTGTATCAAGTCATCAGACCACACTGCATGACTACTTAGAGCAAATTTACATTTATATACCTATATCATAGCAAAATATTCTACCAAGTCTAATTCTATTGCACAGAACATTACTCAGGGTTATTCTCTTGTGCTTCATTGCTATTACTATATTATATATATAAGGTGTAAAAGCAATTTAATTTATAGTTCTATAAACTTACCACTTTCTGAAATTTTCACCCTTCGAACTCAAATTTCTCAGGACTAGTCTTATTTTGTTGGTAAAATTTGAGTTAAAATAGTTCAGCTGGTTTTGAGTACAAGAAAGGCAAAATACTATAAACTTTCCTCATTAAAAAATATTGTGCCTTTTTTTTTAACCAGCTGTAGTGTGTTGTTATGAAGTCCTGCTAAACCACTGATAGAGTGGTCAGTCAGATGAACAACATTTTCCCTCAAAGCTGCCTGGAAGTTCATTGGCTCTATTAACCTCATGGATGGGCCATCAACATAGATCCTTTGCACAATCAGGTTGAGTTCATCCTGACCTCAGTCTGAAAGAGATAACAGTATAGATATGGGAGAGTGTTGAAGCTGGAGACTTTTGCCTAACAGTACCCATAGAGCAGTGGCACTCACACCTTGTGCCTACTGCCCCTCCCTTGGCTATATGAGGCAGTGTTGACCCAACCCCCATCAGTCCCTTCTCCCATCCATCAGCTGGAGTCAGAGCTCTGTGTAATTGTTGTTTCACAACCTCGCATTCATCCTCTTAGCCTAGCTCATTGTATATAGTTAATAGTTAGTTTAAAAAAAAGTTGTATAGTGTTAGTAGTAGTGGCCTCAACCGGGTTCAAGTATTGCCCTTCATGTTGAGTGGCAATTCCCACGTGGTGCTTGTTCTGCTTTAGCAAAGCCCACCTTAAGGCACACTGTTTGATCTGCAGATCATTCAAAAAGAGGACTCAGGTGGCATAGTACCTTTGCCTCAAGCAGCACCTGCTTGAGCAGGCCATGCAGCCTGACCTGGTACTGAGGCCTTCCTCAGGCTGCAGATTGCCCTTGGTCTCAGAAAGTGCTGTTGCCTCTTGGTCCGGGGCAGTGGCCTCTATGAAGAGGTGCAGGAGCCGTTTTCTGTCATCGGCGCCAAAGAAGAGGGCTCATGAGACCAATCGTGAATGCTCTAGGTCCCAGGGTGACTCTTCTGCCTCCCCTTAGAAGAGAGCAGAGCGCCACAGGACCAGTTCCAGCATGTGGGATGGCATAGGTACCTCTGACCCTCCCTCAGTACAGGGTAGGGAAGGCAGATATCCCACACCATTGACTCTGGTTCTGACCTCCAGGTGTCCTTTGAGTCCAGTACCGACTGAGACGATGCCGATACTGAAGGCATGACATCAGCATACCAGGCTGCGTTAGACCTATTTTACCTTTCGGTCACATCTTCTCTGCTGGTCCAAGTTTTTGAAAGGCTGAAGATGATGGTGAGCCCCCAGGTAGAACATGCAACAGAACGTTAAGTCCCTTTGGCACCGTGCCAGAAAGCACCCCTCCTGGTGATTGGTATGGAAATGGCATTGGAGCTGGTATCCCCATACTTTGGTACTGGAACCTTCCTTGGCACTAACACAATGCTGCAGATGCTTCCATGGCAGTTGCCACCATCCTCGAAGTTGAGGACTCAGGAGTTCTGGTATTGCTGTTTGTTTGCACCAGGACCAATCTTGCCTGCGGCACCAACATGTTCTGCACCGGAGGTGCTGACTACCTCAGGAATGCCAATTCCAATCTCATTCTGGTCCACTGATAAATCAGATCACCTGTTGGCCCCCTTTGGGGTCAGGGCCGGCTCCAGGCACCAGCTTGCCAAGCAGGTGCTTGGGGCGGCCACTCCGGAGCGGGGCGGCACGTCCAGCTATTCGGCGGCAATTCGGCAGACAGTCCCTCACTCCCACTCAGAGCGAAGGACCTCCCGCCGAATTGCCACCACCGCAGATCGCAATCGCGGCTTTTTTTTTTCTGCGCCGCTTGGGGTGGCAAAAACCCTGGAGCTGGGGTTTGGGGTTGCCCCCTCCAAGTCTCTGAAGTCCCAGGACTCCTTCATTTCAGAGTTGAGATCCTCATTCTCCTGCTTCACTGGAGGAGGTCTGAAGGCCACCAGTAGACTATTATTGCTACCAGGGTTGGCATGTACCCTGAGTCTGGGACAGAGGCCGCTGGCCTAGCACCTACTGGCCACCAATGCCTTACCTATACCAGTGGCCCCCTTGTACTCAGTGGGAAGCTTGTCACTCCCTGAAGTCTTGCTCATTGCCCAAGTCGAAGGTGAGATTGCCTGCTTGTCTGGCACTGGCAGCTGCAGATTAGCCACAAGCCCAGGTGCCCACGCTTCCCCTTCCTGTGGAACCACAGGAGTTTCCCCATCTGGAGATGCTACCTCAGGAGCAGGACCTATCTATTGCTCAGCCAACAGCCTTGTCCTCATCCCTGGATGATGTGGTGTTGCCTGGTTCATCCTCCCCCTCCATCCCAGAGGACTTCAAGTTGGATGAGGACCTCTTAAGTTAGGTGTCCGCAACCCTGAGTATTCAAGCAGAGTTTCTCCGGGAGAATACCAATACACTCGTGGACATTCTCCAGCCCTCTGTCTCGTGGAGAGTGACCCTCCCAATTAACAAGATGCTCCTCAAACTTGTGAAAGCCTTTGGAGTACACTGGCCTGACTACTACCAGTAGCAAAGTACTTGGAGAAGCACTCATTTGTGCCTGTACAAGTGGTTCTATTCCCATCTGGCCCTGAACATCCTGGTGATCATGGCAATGAATGACAGAGCCCAGTATGAGAGGTTCAAATCCATGCCCAAGGACAATTTTGCCTGTATTTTTCCCCAAGTCATATTCCCCACCCCCACCCCCCCAAGGAGAAATGCCTCCATATGGTAGATGTGAGATACTGTCTAGCCTTTTATCTGATCAGGTACTGAACAGTTTCGCGCTACACCTCTCTTGTTTGTATCACATGTGGACCACATGAAGGGACAATCAGTCTCTAAGCAGACCATCTCTAGATGGGTAATATATCAAGACTGCATATGAAATAGCATTGGTTATGCCTCCTCTGCTGATACAGGCTCATTTGACAAGGGCACAGGCAACATTGGTAGTGTTCCTCAATGACATTTCCATGATAGACATTTGCGGACCATCAAATGATCATTGCTTCTTCCAGAGCAGATGCTATTGTCAGAAGAGTGGTCCTGCGATCCTTACTCAGATAGCCTCCAAACCCTGCTTTCAGTTGTGGGTACTGCTTGCTAGCCATCTACTTCAAATACACATCTGCATCTACTCGAAGAAGAAATGGTTGCTTACTGTAACTGTGGTTCTTCAAGATGTGATGCAGATGTGTATTACACAACCCACCCACTGCCTCTCTGCACTGGAGTCTTCCCCTGGACATTCAGTGCAAAGGAACCATGGGAAATGCTGTAGGAACAAGATGTGAGCACCGTCCCTCTACGGGTACTGCTAGGCAAACGTCCTGCTTTGGCACACGGGGCGTGCACACGCCTACTTAGAATACATGTCTGCATCACATCTCGAAGAATCTAGTTACAGGAAGTAACCCTTTCATCTGCACAAAAGGCATATGAACTGGAAGACTTTAAACAAAAGGCTCCATTGACATAAACAGTGATATAACCTCATTAATCGGAGCGGTGTGAAACAATGTAAAGCTGCCCAAGGGCTTCTCACTGTTCAATTACTATCCATTCAGCCTTTATTTAACATCATTCTCATCAGTCTTAACAGATTGGATATATCACACTCTAGACACATGGCAGAGACTTTTGTGATTGGAGTATGATGTATAGTAATGGGACATCATTTGCTTTGGGTTAGCAGTAATGATCAAACTGATACCAAGGAAAGCATTAGGAAGTGAAAGCTGAATAGTTAAAGGATCCGCTGCATGTTCCAGATATAAAGGCAAAAAGCTGGGGACTGTTGGAGTGAAATGTTGGTAAGGAATAGAGTTTCCTGAGGCGTTAGAAGCTGAAACACTATACTCTTGTTTTGTTTTGCTCTTATGCACAGCATGGTGAGTTATTTGACAATATCAGCTTGAGGCGATGCTTAGATCATATTTCTTCAGAAAGCTGTCTGGAAGGTTATACCAAGCAGTGGAGCTATGAAATATATATTACAAATGCTCCAACAAATTAGGTAATTAATTACAATTTGTTGCTATAGGAGAAGCCATTTGATGTTACTATTCTCCTTATGGTAGATTAGCTTTGATAGTGGTGTATTATGATATTTTTTCTGAGCCATTAAGAACTATTATTGATTTTGAAGAAAATGTACTTTGAAGGAATTGTTTTTACTGTGCTTAAAACGTATTTCTGAAGTAATAAAACAATTAAGAATGTTTAACATGCTTTTATTTCTCCTGGGGAAAAAACGCCATCAAAACTGCATGATGGGAATTTACATTAATAAGATCCACTGGCACAGAATCAGCTTTAATGAAGGTAGGAGGGGGGGGGGAAGAGGAGTATCTCTATTCTGAATCCAAACCCACAGTTTATTCAGGCCAGTCTTGTCTTTGGTTCTCCCTGGAACATGAGCACATTGTAGTTTGTAACTGCCAGACCATTGCTGCTGCTGCTGCTTCAACATAGTGCACAAAGTTAACCGATAAAATACCATCAAATCCCCTGGGCTATTCAAAACCAGCAGTGAGGACATAGCTGATTTCAAGCAACAACATCTGTTTGGGGGAATAAAAGATGAGTAAGGTCTAGACAATGCCATTTTGACACACTGCTTGGTTGGGTAGGGTATCGGGTCGCACATCTCCAGGGGAAGCACATTCTATTTCAAAGAGCACAAAAATGCTGTACTACTTTGAGGGGTGCAGCATACTCCCCCATGCAGCTGGTGTGAAGGAGGATGACATGACTTCACCTACTCTCTGCCCCTTCTCCTTTGTAATGCAGAGCACCCTATGGGACATACTTAAGGAGCATTCCATGCACTGCCCTGAATGCAGTGACTGCAGTCCTGCCCTCAGCTTGTGCAATCCACGTGGAGTGAAGGCATCTTATTCCTTCCCCCTACACTGCGCACCCGCAAAAGGACCAGGTAGAATCTAGCCCTAAATGTTTGTGTAAGAAGTGATGAATGGTAACAGGTGGAAAGATCTGATGTTAGGATTTGGTCTGCATCTTCATAGTAATTGTCTTATATTTCTTAGTTGTCATGTTCCTCTGTACCCAGATATGGACTGGCAACAGAGCTTGCTGAACACCAGATGTGTTCATCATAAGATCCTTTAGTATTCTGCCAAGTATGGCTGAGGTTCATTTAAATAAGGTACTTTACATGCAGTGCCACCTAATGACTGAACCATATAATGGAATTTCACCTTCCACTACATCTCTACCTTCAAGTTCTACATTCCTACCATTTAGAATATTTACACTATCATACTATCTTTGAAGTTCAGTATGTATCACTCTGTTAAATGTCTCTGAATCATTCTGGTTTTCTAATTACGTGACATGAATGCATGACATTAGTTGTAATGACTGGCTGTGGTCCATTTGTAATCCCTGAGTCCTCTTTTTGTTTGGCATCTGCCATCTGTAGAGTTTGCTCTGTTGATGGTTCTTTCTGAGGAACACACTGTAGATGTCGACTGTTTCTGCTGAACTCTCCATTGCTGATCTCGATCACATATGATCTGGCCCCTGAATTATTTTTCTTTATGTCCATCTTTTTTCTTCATCCTATTTGACATGAACACAGTCACCAGATTATAGACCTGGCAGTTCTCTCAGTGAGTTTCCATTGGAAACCTCAATGAGTTGCGTCTGTTGTAAACCTGTTCATACCCCTTCTTTGATCAGTTTCTATGGATGTTCAGGTGATTTATTTTGCTGAGACAATTGCTTGTGGAAAGAAAGTTTAAGAGTATGCAGACTAGAAAGGGTCTACTTTTTTCAGCAGAGGGACAGTGTCCTAGTGGACAATCAAAGTAAAAAACAATTAAGCAAATATTTCAGAATCTCTAAATAAAAGAAAGTAAGGTTGAGTTTTGGTCTTGAAATGATCAAACGTTTGGGGCCATTCTTTGAATGAATTGGTTCATCTGTCCCACACTGAACTCCTCCTTCCTCTTTAATTCCTTTCCCAGTTTTCAGTACAATCACTTTCTCTTAAGGTCACAACACAATGTCCAAAAATCACCTCACTGAGAAAGATCCTGGCACAATTCTCTAGTTTTGTCTGGCATAATGTTATAGTTCCACTGGACATTTTGACTTTGTTTCTGCACAAGGTTTAAGGTTTCAGTCAAGTTTTCAATGAAGAGTGAATGTGCTGGGCAAATAGTTACAACTCTGCAGGTTTTATGAGGGTTGTTTGCTACAGTTCACCCCAGAGATGAAAACTTCATTAGAGCTCTAATTAACATGGGTTGAGACTAATGTTGCAAGAGTGATGCATTTCTCTCTCTGTAGAGAAGGAGTTTGAATGCGTGTGTTAGGGTCTGTCAATGGCACACTCTAAAACATTTACTGCTCCTGACAAGTGAAGGGGGTTCTTGCATAGCGCATTACATCAACGATACTGAAAAACAAATGCAGATACACTGTAGTGGAGGGCAACCAAATCTATCCATCTCAAGGTTAAAATGAAATCTAAGGCAGCCCACCAAAGGTTCAGTCATGAGGCAATTTGTTTTCATCGGCATGATCGCTATCCCAATAAAACACCTGGTAAATCATATGCTGTGTGGAACCACCCCAAAGGCATCCTGGATAAACTGTTCACAGAAATGCAGCGCTCTCAAAAGGATAGAGCAGCTCAATTATTCATAAAATTATACTGTGCTCATAAGGAACCTGTAGGAGAGATTTAGAGATTTATTTCCAAAATAACAATTGGAGCTAAGGCTTGAGGGGGGGAAAAGGCTCAGAATAATTTAAAAAGAACAGATTTATACAAAGAAGCAGCTCATTTAGTTGACAGAAATAAACATAATTGTAATGATTTAAGCATTTTCCTATATACATTGCTGTGTATGTATGCAGAGAGAAAGTGCGGTGGGGGTGCGGGGACAAGACAGGGGAAGGTTCATGATGGTGCAGTGTGGTATAGAGGTGTTTTCAACTGTCATATTAAATCAGCCTTTTAAAATAGCCAAGAAAACTCAACAGCCCAGAAAAATATTTGTTAGCCCATCCTAACCATGAATATCAACATGTGCAATCCCTTCTATTGATCCATTCAACATCCTGGCTCTGCCACAGACTTCCTGTGTGACCTTGTACATGTAATCTTTCAGTGCATCTATTTCCCTCTTGTAAAATGGGGCTATTAATAATATTATTTAGTTTCTCCCACCCTTTGTCTTGTCTATTTAGACTTGTTCCCTGAGGTACCGTTTCTTACTCGGTTTGTACAGGGCCTCAAACAGTGGAGTTCCAATCTTGGCTGAGCCTCTAGAGCCTTGTCTTGAGTGCGCGCTAACCATTGGGTAAGTAGCTGCATGCTTGTCAATACGTGGTAGCCCCTACTCCACTACTGCATGCCCACATTGTCCATGTTAGCATACTGTTGTTACACCCCGTGTCTGCATAGTGCTGCAAGTGGCTGTGACAAGCAAGCGTGTGTCTGGGCTTATGTCCCAACTCTTTGTCCTGCTCTATGCTCACATTCGTGGGGGTTTGTGGGGCAACTTTTCTGTTCACTCTTGGGCTTGGGCTGGGAGGAAATGGCCTAGGCCCGCCAAATTTGTTTACTGGCTGTTATATTCCAAATGTATGGATCCTTCTCACCCTAATTACAGGACTGACAGCTGCTGCTTTTTACAGTGACAGTGTTTGTTTTTTGTGGTTCTGCACAAGCTGCTGCCAGAACACATTGGGCGGGGGTTTCAGAGGCTGTTTTGGGAGAAGATGTAGGCAGCCACTTGCAGTTAGAAGTAGCACAATGGCACCTGAGCAGGACCCTGGACTCGGAGGCCTGGACTGAGCTGATGATGTTTTCAATGGCAGATGACGCCTATCAGACAGCCATCACTTACCCACACTCACCCAGCCACCACTCAAGGGCTCCATCTTGTCACCATTCTTATTTAATATGTATATGGGCCAAAGGATTAGTGAAGAGACATGGCTTTGGGTGTCTTCTGTCTGCTGCTGACACCCAACTCTATAGCTCCATCTCACTCCACCCAGTTGACTGTCTTACCTACTGTTTGGGTGGGATCGAGGCATGGCTGAGAGCTAATAGGCTGAGGGGATAATATTCAAAAGTGCCTCAGACACAGTTAGATAGTAACAGCCAGGATGACTATTTTCATTTACATCTGATCAGGAAGTTGCATTCATTTCTTTCAGATATGGACCTTGCTACTGTCATCTCTGCCTTTTTTTACCTAAAGATTGGATTATTGCTATGTGCTTTACATGGGGCCACATCTTTGATGCATCTGGGACAGGGCCAGATTAAGGCATAGAAGTCAGCAACAACAGATCCCACTCTCATATGCAGTTACCCAGTCCAGGCTGACTTCTCTGGTCTGGAGTAGATAGATGGAGGAGAGCAACCCCCTGACTACCACTGAGTCTAACTGGACCTTCAAGTGGGGATTTAGGTGGGTGGGGATTGTGTTGTGACTAAGTTCTAGATCTTAACAAGTCATACAATTAATACATTGGATCTCTGGGCTGTCCATACTCCTGACATACAGAATGGGTTTTGTTCGTTTTATTGTATGTAAATATGGTTAGCATGTTTCTTTTGTTGATTTTTCCCTTTTCCTCAAAGTATTTGTGGTTCCATATTCCCAAGGACTTGTGAGTGAGGTGAACCACTTAGAAGCCTGGGGAAGTTGTATTTTAATTTCTCACAGCCAGAAATAGGAGTACAGCTCCGGGTGGGGGCTTGAGCCATCAGTTTATTTATTTTAGAAAAAAGACCTCTAGACAGATTGAACCTGGCCATTGTTTCCACCATTGGCATCTCACAGAAGGGTTACATTCTTGATAAATATATGCATGCAGATTCTGCACTGTTGCACCCCATGTACCCCACTAGAATGGGGGACATAGAAATTAATTGGATAAACTGTTTTAGATAAACAGCAAAGTTGGTAATGCAAAGATGACTGACAAGAGACCACCCCCAAATTTACATAATTCTTTTAGGGGGCATGGTTTTTGGCTAAGACGGAATCAAGATCCTGCAGTAGAAGTGGTGCCTATATTCAGAACCTTATAAAATATGGCGCATACTTCATGGACACACAGTTTTTTTAAAAGTACAACCCTTGAGAAGATAAACTAATACATGAACATTAAAGTCAGAGTGTGCTTCACTACATCATGTAGAGTGCTCTAGGCTCAAAGAAAAATGGAGGTCAGCAAGCAAAAGTAATATAGCTCCTTTGACTGGGGAATTATATGGCTTTCAGCTAATTTAAACAAAATCTCATTTAGATCACCTGTTCTGAGCTTTTTGGTAGGGTGTTTGACACTAATGCTTGGTGAGAGCATGGAGAAGAGAACACAGAACAAATTGTGAAAAGGATCCTGGTCAAACAATGGGAGAGCTGAGAGTCTGTATGGCTGATTGTACACAATAAACTACAGTGCTAGAGTTTGTGGAAGACTAAAAATCAGGCAGGAGAAATAAAACAAATCAGGCAGAGTGCTTTACCGCAAGAGGCAGAGGGAGATAAAATCCTTCTTAATTCATTTATACTGATCCATATTGAACAAATGAACAAATACATGTTTTTGTTAGCTGCATTTTATGGAATAATTGGCTTTCTGACACATTATTTAGTTTTATCATGCTATTGATTTTTCAAGCAAATCTCCCCTACTGAAGTTGCGTGGATGGGTTTGGGAAATACCACCACTTTCACCTACCACACAAGTCCAAAAGGAACCAAGCCCAAGTCAAGAAGAAGGTACATCTGAGGAGCCCATGGATATGAGATGATTTGTTGGAGAAAAGAAATAACAAGCATTAAAATATCTGTAGTTTGATACTAAACATCACAAGAGAAGCTCTTAGAAGTACATGTTACTATGTTCTTTTATCATGTGCTGTACTTGAATAGCAATTCTATGGTAAGTTATCCTCTGAGGAAAATGAACTCTTCTTAAACTTTCACTTTCTTTACAGTTGCAGCAGAGCCAGCTCAGTTCCCAAAATAGCATCCACTTTTCTTTCCATTCAGCTAGGGGTAAAGTAATTCTGAATCAGTTTCTTATTAGGGAGTCCACCCAGGATCTTTTTGTCAGGTCTTCTATGGTTTGCTGCTGTGGGTTTGTGACCCTGTTGGTTGTTTTTTGAGATCCTCCAGAATTTCTGGAAAATTGCAGAAGGAACAGTTTGATTTCCACAAAGCTTTTGATGCAGTTTCTGAGATAGAGTGTTAGGTTGTCACAAAGGTATTGTGGTACTGAGGGTTGCCAACCCTCCAGGATTGTTCTGGAATCTCCAGGAATTAAAGATTAATCTTTAAAGATTATGCCATGTGATGAAACCTCCAGGTATACATCCAACCAAAATTGGCAACCCTAGTGGTACACCAGACCCTCGCTAGAACGCGCATCTATATAGCGTGGATTCGCATATAACGCGGTCGCGGCCATGGATCCCAAATTTAATTACTTTAATTGCAATTCATTTTAATGCGGTCCCTGCGTTAACATGGTACTGCGCATGAATCCCAAATCCTGAGTTCTAGCGAGGGTCCGGTGTACTTTATATGATGTTGGAATACAGAATGGAGGGCGAGTTGATGAATAAAGACAATAACCAGCCCTGATAGCTTCTGGAAAACAATTTTGTAGCAAATCAGTGTTAGAAATTCTGTTGTCTATTAGGAATCCTGACCAGGAGATTACATTATATAGATGGTTCAGATCCAAAGTTTCCCAAAGTCTGAATGTTTTAGATTCTGAGATTTTGGTTTAGGTCCCCCTCTAATGTTAAGGGGATTTGAGCAGGGAACAGTTTTTGTAGTGGGGCTGGGAGGAAAGGAAGACCATATTTCCCTATGCTGAATACGGGACACCTGGTAAAATTACTTGTATTCAGGCGAGTTCAACAGCAATCGATCAGAACTATGCAGTACAAACGTTCAAATGACCATCAGGTTGACTGAGCCCCTGTTAAAAAGAAATACTCCGTAGTTGGATTCTTTTTATTTACCTTCTTATCTTTGAGGCTTTATATGAGGAGGGGTGACACACACACCCCTATCTCCCCTTCCCACAAACACAGGGATAGGTGACACACACACACACGTACCCTTCTCTCACACAGGAAGGGTGACCGACTGACCAATCCTCCCTGCCCAGCGTTCTCCACCCTCCATGCTTGGCTGGACCCCCGGGACAGACCCGCCTCTCCCGGTACCTGGTGCTGCGTCTTCCCAAGGCAAAGTGCGGGGGGGCATTTAGAGTCACATCCCGCATCCCCACCAGATTTCTGTCAGGGTTTATCACAACAACGTTGTTAGCAGCAGCCTTTCAGAGCTGTGCCGGAGGGAAGGGACGGGAGCTGCTTCCAGCCGCAGGGGAGGAGGAGAAGGGGAAGGGATGACTTGGCCCGTGTCTTTGCAGAGCTCATCTCTTCTCCCCCTCTCCCCCATGGCTGGAAGCAGCTTGTCCCTTCCTGCCTGCACAGTGTCGAAAGGCAGCTGTCACCGGCAGGCTGCTGCTGGTCACCAACATAACCCAGCCGCCTCCTGTCCCCCAGCTACAGCGCAGGCAGGAAGGGGTTAAGCCCTAAGGATGCATTGTTCACCAGGGCCCAGGAAACCTGACTGCTGGGGCTTCAGGGAACCTGAGCAGAGGAAGTTGCCTAGGGAACAGAGCAGTCCCTTTCTCCCTGGGGGCAGGACCCAGAGTGGTGGGGGAGAGGGTGGGCAAAGAGGGTGCTAAGCTGGGAGCCTGCTGTGGAGCCTGCAGGTTCAGGGTGGGAACAGGCTGGAAATCACTTTTCCCCCAACCCCCCCCCCCCCCCCCCACCACCACTCCAGAGCTTAGCTGAGGGGCAGAGAGGCTTTGGCACATGCAGGGCTCGGCTCCTCCTGGCCAGCACCTTAGGCTGGAGGGTCTTGGGCTTTCCTGGGGCGCCAGCCCAGCCAGAGGCAGTGGGGGAAGGAAGGAGCCTGCTAGCCAGGCTGCTGGTGAGCTGAGCACTCTGACCAGGGGTTGGTTCTCACAGCGCTGAGAGCGGGACGCGTCCCAGCAGGGGTATATGGAGGAGCAGCAGGGCTGAAGGGGGCACTTGTCTGCACTCACCAGCTGCTGCAGCTTGTAGCATGCAGCCAGTGCCAGCTGGAAATGGGACAGGGATGGGGCCCTGCTGGCCGAGAGCCAGCACGCAGCGGGGGCTGCACTGACAGACCTGCGGGGGGGGAGGGGTGGCCGGCCCCACGAACTGCAGCTTCGCCCCGCCACCAGCCTTGCACACCCACCCCCCTTGTCGGCCACTGGGTCTGCTGACTCACAACTGGTGGGATGGCGACTGGCAAGCAAGGGTCCAGCCAGCAGCAGGACCCACAGTGCTAATGGAGTACACCTGCAGGAGAACTTAAATATGGGAATGTCCCTTTAAAAATGGGACATCTGGTCACCTGGGGAGGAGCGGGGGGCCTGAGAGCCATTGAACCAAACTGTAAACCCTGTATATAATGGAAACTACTTCAAGCCAGGGGGTGCAGCAAAACCCCCAGCACCGCTTGTTCCAGTACCTATGCATTTGAGGGGAGTTTTGTCTCATGCCCTCAGAAGTTTGGCAGCATTTGTATCTATTCTGTGCATGGCCTGTTTCAGAATTCAACTTTGAAGTGGGGGGAATCGGTGTGCACTGATAGCAGAACTGTTTTATAAAAGCTAGTACTGCATGGCATACAGCATTTGTGAGTTTATTATAAAACATAATGAGAGATTTATGGGAATTTGGGTGCTCTCAGGCCTCACTCTTGTTCATAGTGATGTGATGTCTGTTGCAGAGGGATTTATTATGTGGATCTGGGTGTGGGGCATGTTAATGGTATTGGTAATTCATATCAAAATGAGCATTCCTGGGCAAAATTATAAGTCAATGGAAGGCTTAAGAAAAAAGGAAAGGCCATCTCACTCTAACTACCATTGTGCTGGTGTAATACAAAAACAATGGTAAGTGATCCTTACAATAAGTGCTTTCTGTCTTATCAGCTGAACCATAAAACTTCATGATGTCATGTCCCCAGGAAATGTTTGTATCATTTGTTAAATGACTTATTCTGGTTTTCATTAGCTAGGCATCTACTGAAATTGCTTGATTGCACAATTTTCTATCCTCTTTACATGTGAAATTCAGATGCCTTCACATTGCAAGCTCAAAGCTTTTTACTGTTGCATTAAGAAGTGGGGTTTTTTTATGACTCTGAACTCTCCTCAATTATTCATGAGCCAAAACCCTCTCTCATCTGCATTGGTCATGGAAAGCTGCGGGGTCGTATGCTAAAAAAAGAGCAAAGGACATCTGTGCATCAAGGAAGTGTGGGAGTGTTTCTTTACACCACAATTTTTAGACTTTTTCTTCAGATGAAAATTGATCTGCCCCTGCAAGCTCTATATCTACAGCACTGAGCGTAGACAGACTGATAGTTAACCTTTCAACATGTATTATTCCTGTCAGGTTAATTTATCCACCCTCCCCCCACCCTACTGAATAACTGGATTTTGTGCTGAGATCTCTGCGGGATGGAGAATACTGGATTCACCTCCCCCATTAAACCACAGGCAGACCAGAGGCATTGCAGTCTCCATGGCTACTTTTTCATGTTATAGGCTAGAATAGAAGCTACTGCTTCTCCACACAAGTGGATCACAAGTAGATGATTTGCATGAGTCAAATTAGCAGGATTTGCCCACATATATGGTACTATGTATTTGTACACATCTTGATGTACAGGAGTATATCATGTGTAAGCTAGATTACATGGTGTGGCTCTCTATCCTCCTTTAGTGGCTGGACCACGTATGAGTCTTCTACAACCTTTGAGTTAACAAATCTGGGTCGAGCTATAATCTAACTCTTCTCTAAATAAAGCCATGAATCGATGTTCACAGCAAGAGTTCAGTGATCTCATACAGGGAGTTTCAAACTTTTCATATTATAGACCACACTTTAACAGAGATTGTCTTGAGCTTCAGCCTTTCCAAATTCCCCAGTTGCTATCTTAATTCAGTATCATGTAATAGCCTTGTGGGAACTACAGCAATTACTCAAAGGGGAAAGTAACAGAAAATATTGATGTAGTTTAAGTGTGTTCACTGTGACAAGTGTTTTGTCCTTTGAGGAAAAAATGTACCACTTTCTCCTTTTGTTCTTCAGTTCATCTTTCCCTCCTATATATTCTTTTCCTCTTTCCCCCTATTTCCCTGTGTGTGTTCCCTGCTGATTCCCTTCTTTGCCACTCTCCTATTATACATGCTACTCTTCCTCTCCATCCCCAACATCTCCAATATCTACTTTCTCTGCCTCTTTGTCCCCTTCCTCCTTGTTCTCTACATGTGCTTCTCTACCATCAGATCCTCCTCTCCCCTGCACGTGCTACCCAGGCACTTAAGATGAAATCCTGCCTGCACTGAAGTCAGTGGCAAACTCTCCTTGACTTTAGTGGAGATGGGATTTCACCCCGAATGTCCTTCTCAACTGTACTATACAGCTGCCTGGTTCCCTTCTCCATGCACACATTCACCAGATGTCTGGTTGACATCTTCCCTGTTGCTGTGGACATCCAGCCCAATAGTCTGGTCCCTGAAGCAGCTGAAAATAAAGAGGAGAAGCCAGCACCATATGACTTGCCTTCTCTTGGTGAAGCACTGCTGGTGCTCTGTGGTCCTGTTCCTGGAACTTGTTGAGTGTGCACTGGGGAGCTCTGGAAGGTATTATGATTGCTCAACCCTCAACATGAGCTGTGCCTTTATAATGCATCTGGCCATTAGTTTTCAGAATAAATGCAGTGTAGCATCTACAAGGGATTTTAAGATGAAATGGCTTTTTAAAAATTTGTTAGGGTGCATAACACATATTTCAAAGTAGCATAGAAATCACTATTTTGAATCAAGTTTTGATAGGAATATTGTGCTCTATTTACTGTATATCACCACTCACTCTGACCAGGATTTTAAGTGGCCCAGGGTGAGTCCTCTGTCGATGTAGCCCAAGCTATGTCATAGTGTATATCTGTCAGTAAGAGCAACGTGTCAGCTATTGGCTATGACTTTGACATTTGTGGTTACAACATTATCGCTAATGAACGAAGTTCCATACAAACATAACATTGAGAGAATATTAATGCTGCACAGTTAGCTAACTGCTGAAGTCAGGAAATGTCACAGATGCATATGTCACCTTAACTCTGCCATGCTCTCCATGTAGATTATTATGTAGACTTTAATAACATGATCACACTATTTCTCAGATTTAAAAAAATGGAACTTTTTTCTGGCAATGTGAGACACACATTTTTATCCACTTATAATTTTTTTTCATCCTTTTATAGCAGTACATGCACCATAGTCATAAAGGTAGAATCAGTCTTAATTGATACATTTTTATATGACGTTTCTGTCTCTCTAAGGCAATGTATTTAAATAATTTTGTCCGTACCCATGTACTATACATTTTTGTTTTCATCCAGAATCATACCCTTTTGATCTATTTGATTTTTGTTTCCTGGTGTTCAAAACATCAGATTTTTTTACTTTATTCACTTCTTCTTTAGCAAATTTGGAATGATTTAAAAATGCTAAATTGTGGGATTTTTTTTTGGCAACAAAGTCTACTCCCCATAAGAATATCTGCCGAAGTGGCAGTATTGTCACATGGCTAGAATTCTCCCCCAGCTTACCTCTCTAACCAAAGTGGGCACATCATACTGGCTGGTAAAGACGTTGGTTCAGATTCAGCCCTGTTGGAAGTCTAGGCCTGACTCAGCACACGAGTTAACCACCTGCTTACACCAGGACTGAACTCCTTCCCCCCTCCACTCCCAGGGTCTTGCTATGAATATTCTTCCCTGAAAAGTTTAGCCAGATTTCTGAAATCACATCGATGTTTAGTTGGGCTCACACAAGTGGTAACTAGAAGTCTATTTTAATGTGCAAAATGTTCACATTTTATTTTAAATGTCTAGACTTTATGAACTCATTGGGGATTCATTGCAATAGTACAAGATACAATACATTTGTTCAGTATTCATAGGCATGTCAGAGGTACTGCCACAGGAATTATTCAGCATTAAGTGAACATTAACAAGACGATGATTTAGTTGAAATGTTGCCTAGTAATGTACTCTATATTAGGAAAATTAGATTTCATGTTAACATCATCCACTATTGCCATGAATGCTCTTCTAAAGTTAATTTCTGGGATAGCTCACCTCATTTCTTTTTAAAATCTTTAAGGTCTCCCCACATCTCTCTCTCTCTCTCACACACACACATACACACACACACACACACACACACACACACACATTTTCACATTACTTTGGTCTTCGTATGTCAATTTATTTCTGTTTGTTTGGTCCTTATTTAATTGTATGCCACTGTTCCAGTTTGTCCGGGGTGATCAAGTTATTGTCCAGTTGGCTCTTGTATGGTTTGAAAAACCTTTAATGGCGACTTGAATGTAGACACACAATGTTCTTATGCTCCTCATTTCTCCAATATTCCAGTTCTGTCAGGCCACCAAATGCACTCAAGCAGTCATGGGAGGAATGACAGAATAATTTAACCACTACGCTCATGTCAGTCAAATATTGAACCACCCTCTGAGAAGCCTTGAGAATAGAGGGCACGTAGCTTGTAAGCAATTCAAAAGAACTAATGAGAAATCTGCAGCACTATCAGGATGGACAAATTATGAATGTAGAATTGTTTTCATGACACTGTTAGCATTTGAAATTGAGAACATTCAAAATGAATGGTCTCAAGAGAGCAAAATGGGAGTAAAGCTGACTTGTGATTTAGTGAATGTCCAAATTTGTGTATTTGCCATCTATGTGAGGTACTGTACAATATTTTGAATGAAAGGATCAGACCATTATAGTAACCCAGCCAAGCGACACCAAAGGCATGAAGTACAGTAATGCCTCTGGCAGCTCATTCTAAATGCAGGTGGAAGAACTTAGCTATTAGCATGAAAAGTAAGCCAGACAGTATCTTCCTGCAAATAAACTAACTGAGCACAGTCATTACAGCTCAACTCGCTGACAAGAAATGAATGGAGGCTTCTAAAACCACAGGGATCAGGTGAAGGCTACAAGTTGTCAAATGTAATGACTACAAGTGAATATGCCTGCCCTGATCCTGGAAACCAGATGAAATGACCTCATCTTATTAACATGCAGTTTCAAACAGCTGCACGCCATCTAGCACGTCATACTTGATAAGGTGAGCAGTCAGATAATTTCACAGATTCACTCTGAGAGGGCTCAAAATCTAAATGTTATCAATCGAGTCTCATCACAGTGCAGTACATATGACAACAACAACCCCAGTGGAACTGGGTAGCATAGAATAAGTATAATGTGGTGGATAGAAATGTGGAGAACTGCTAAACTAATTGCTTTGATCTACCAGAGAATCCATCTACTGAGGCAGACAGATATCAACTCCTGACAAGGCAGCGGAGCTAGGATAATGCCTTTCTATGGGTATGAACCAGAGGCTCCAGACAGTACAGCAGAACCCCATGGCTAAGAGAATTAAAGTTTTTTTTGTAATGGCTAGTCACAGCAAGAACTGATGACCTATGACCAGTCACTGAGATACATAATAGGTACGATATAAGAACTTTAATCTACTGAAGATGGACTAGGATGGAAACACCCTTCTGCTTGTGGTTCTAGCTGATAAATATGCTTTTGAATAACTGCCCAGCGATTACAAATGAAGTATGGTTCATTTGTTGATAGAAAAAAGTAGTCCCAGCAAACAGAAATTATTGTTTCAGAGTAGCAGCCGTGTTAGTCTGTATCCGCAAAAAGAAGAACAGGAGGACTTGTGGCACCTTAGAGACTAACAAATTTATTAGAGCATAAGCTTTCGTGGACTGCATCCGAAGAAGTGGGCTGTAGTCCACGAAAGCTTATGCTCTAATAAATTTGTTAGTCTCTAAGGTGCCACAAGTCCTCCTGTTCTTCTTTTTGAGAAATTATTGTGCAAATCTTTAGTTTTGAAAAGTGATCCAGATTGCTTGGTGCATCTGTCTATTCCACATTCAGTGATACCTAGATTGAACCATGCAGGGCCATATCTATAGTTTATTTAATTATAATTATTTGATTTTGAGTCCTAAATTTAAAAAAAACCACCTAAGGCTAATTAAATGACATCTCATATTTTTGGAAACACGTGATGTCTAACTGCCCAACTGTACACACACATCTATTCTGGCTTGTACCAGCTTCTGAGGAAAAATAAAATCTTTAATATCTCTAAATTTGTTACATGATCCAGTCTAAACACTGAGGGCCTGATCCAAAGCCCATTTGAACTTAATGGCAGGACTCCCATTGACTTCAAAGGACTTTAGATCAGACTCCAAGTCCATGTATATTAAACTATAGTTGTTTTTTTCTTAAATATTATGTGAGTAATGACTCGGGACAAAGTATTGCCCCACTCCCCATAAGGAAAAATGGATAACACATATCTGTGTTGGTGAAATATATGTATACAAAGTACATTCTCTTCAAAAGAGAATGTGATGTCGATAATGCATCTGACTACTTTTTTAGTGTGGCTGATGATTATAATTTATTTTCAATAGACTTAATGGCCTGAGATATTGTGCCATTATCACATCATCATTGTACAATAGTGAGAATGCTAGTCTGAGTACTAGCAGCAATTTAGTGAGAATACTGCAGTTTCCCAGAAAGCATTACATTGTGTTACAGAAAATACTATGATAACGTTGCTATTTATAAGAGAGTAAGAAAAATCAAGTCCTCTTTTCAATATATGAAAAGGAATTGTAATAAGTCAGTGATTCTTAAATGATAATGTTAATAGCTAAGGTGAGTAGGAGAAGGTTGGTTTTGAAGGTGGGTAGAAGAATCCTGAATTTGATTTAGATGATGAGGGATCCTATGGGAGTTGCAGCTATTTATTCCAAAACCAATGACTGTTAAATAGATTTTCTTTGAAAAATTAGAAAAAAAATACTGTAAATTAAAGTTTGCTTCTATGTTTCTTCGTGCCATATGTCCACCAGAGGAACTTGTTTAACTGTAATATATGCAACATGAGTTTGATAAAGGGATAGAGAATCTTTGATCTACAAATAACCTGCTTAATACACCTACATTTAGTAGTAACCAAAGGTTGTCATCATGCGCTGGCTTCTGAGAAAGTGTTCCCAGCAAACCGGTGACCTCATCATGAAAAATGCCATCACCATTGGCAATCACAGTAGGAAGATCAAAGATTGACTGAGCCTGGACTCTTAGCCCCTTACGCAGAAGTACCCTCCCCTCCCTAAATTAACAAGACTGAGCCATATTGGCATTTCCCTGTGGGATAGGTGGCACTGCCACTGCCTGTCACATATCCGTTACATGACTAAGAAGTTTACTTTAGTTTCTAAGACCAATAACTTGATGTTTTCCACCAGTGCTGAACATTCATAGCAGTGATCTCAGGTATTTTATCAGCTCAGTATTAGTTTTTAAACTCTTGAATTTTCTATAGATTTAATCTTTTCCCAAGCATTCCAGAGAACCTTATTAGATAGAATTTTTTATTTGTAATGAATCTGTTTAAAATGTAGAGGGGGAAAATGACAAAACAGGAAATCCATCAGCCTCTGAATTACTGTCAAATAATATAGATGACAGGTTTTTCTAATCAGCTGCCTTATTATTATTATTATTATTTATTGTGTGGTAGTGCCCCACAACCTCAATCAAAACTGAGGCCCTACTGTGCTATACAAATACATACGTAAGACAGTCCCTGCCCAAGAGTTTACAATCTAAGATCCCTGCAAAGACATATTTATATGCTAAACTTTGTGCACTGCAAGTAGTCTTATTGATGTAGGCAGGCACAGGGCCTACAAATGTATACATGAGTGAAGAAAGATATTCTCTCTCTACCATTTTTATACATATGCATTATTAATTATTATTAGAAATAAAGTGTCAAATATCCCCATCTAACTTTCAACCTAGATATATTTTGGATTATTTATCACTTAAAATTGTTGCAGTGCTATGTATTTTAAGCATAATTATTGAAATAACACGTGAATTAGAGAGAGCACTGTCTAAAAATGAAAGAGAAATAAAAAATATGTACTTTTGTTTGTTTTTGTTAAGCCTCCTACTGTTGCATTAGCCAAGGAAAATAGCCTACCTCACCCTTATAAGAATTGACTGGACCTAGTAGGGTGATAGAGATATTCCCAAATGTAGACAACTGCTGGAGAAAAAGAAAACAGCATTAGACATTTAAGGCTTCAATGGTTAAAATGTTTATTTAACAAATATTAGAGCAAAGGCGAAGCTTCTAACTACCCCCACTGCTACAAATGATGGTGTTCAATCACAGAGATGCAGATGAGGGTGTCTGTGAAGACACTGGAAAGGATCAATATGGTTCCCTAGCAACACACCTGCGTGCTTGGGGTTCCTGCATCCACAGGGACCATTCATTCCCTGACCTGACCCACTAAATCGAGGCAGCATTTTTTTCATCTGTATTTCCATAGTGCTAACTAAGAGCAAACATTTGCACTGATAAAGTGTTTCATGTTTATCAAATAAATTCATAGATGAGATAAATGAATAATGCGGGAGTGAGGGGAGGCTAATGAAATGTTGTCTTTTAAAAGATGATTATTTTCTCTGTCAGGATACCACTCGGGGGCGGGGGGAGGGAGGAGAAATACTGCTGCTATTACTTTCTAATATCAAGTCATGGATCTAAAGTTAGATTTAATATAGAGTAATCACAGTGGCCATAGTACAATTTGTAGAGAAAAGGTTAAATTAACAATATTCACATGGCTGCACAATTATTACTGCCTGATAGAATATATGATCTTTTAAAATGTATAATTTTTGCCATTATTTTATATTTTTATAACCTGATTGAACTTTATCATTTTAATTCAGAGGATTTAACTTAAGAATAATTTTACTGCACGTTGCAGGTGCATGGAAAAGAGCACAGGTCCAGCAATGGCTATTAGCCAAGATGGTCAGGGATGCAACCCCATTCTCTAGGTGTCCCTAAGCCTCTGACAGCCAGATGCAAGGACTGGACAGCAGGGGATGGATCACTTGACGATTGCCCTGTTCTGTTCATTCACTTTGAAGCATCTAGCATTGGCCACTGTCAGAAGCTAGGATATTGGGCTAGATGTACCATTGGTCTGACCCAGTATGGCCTTCTTATGTTCTTACTATGCTCCAGGGCCTTTCCATTTTCCAAGAGAAATCATTGATTCCATATGTATGTCTCTGTCTATTTTTTTCAGAGTCCCTATAAATTACTTCTTAAGACCAGCTGGAGTTTTTGGCCTGCTTTGGACACAACAGTCTTAGTATTTAACCAAAGGAATATATTGCAAGAAGAGAAGAAAGTAAGGTTTAAACTTGGGTTATAATTAGGGTGACCAAATAGCAAGTGTGAAAAATCGGGACAGGAAGGAGGATAATGGGGGGTAATAGGTGCCTATTTAAGACAAAGCCCCTAATATTAGGATGGGCCTGATAATATTGGGATGTCTGGTCACCCTAACTATACTGGTTACTTATACTGTTTCCTCTTTTGAATTCTCACCATTGGAAAAGGATCTGACAAATTATGGGAGTTACAAACCAATCAGGGACTTCCATTTCACTTGTGCACCCTGAGAAGATGTAATGATAGCAGTCAGACAAGTAATGGATGAAGGAATGTAAGAAGATACACTCTCTTTCATTTTATCCCTCATTTCCTAACCTGCATTTCCCTTTTATTCTGTTTCTTTCTTTCTTCCAGACTAAAGTAAAAAATGCAGGAAGACGTTGTAATCAGTAATTTATCCTGAGTGTTTATGAAAGCTACCTCCCATTTCCAGTATAGTCCATAGCTCAGAATTCTGCTCAGAGAATCATCACACATGCAAATCTTTCCATGCATTCTGGAAATCTATGACAGAAAAGAATGAAAAAAAATGTACATGCTTTATGTACAGTACAGAATACATTCAGAGCATTACTCCACTCCAAAATATACAGTGAGTATTTACACTGGTGGAGTCTACACAAGATAATTCCTTTTTTTTTTCCTGCACACACAAGTTTTTGAATAGAGGATGTTTAGATCAAAGTGAATGTAGGTTACGGGGCTGGGGCTAAATTCTGCTATCCATCATGCCCAGGTCAATGGAATTGCATGAGTGTAACTACAAGCAAAATTTGATCTCAAGTCACAGATCAGATATAGGGCCCAGTCAGGAGTGGCGCCAGGGTTTTTGGTTCCCTAGGCAGCAGCGCTCCTCCTCTGAGCATTCAGGGGGCCTGGGGTCTTCGGCAGCGGGTGTCCTTCCGCTCCGCGTCTTCGGGGCACTTCGGCAGCGGGTCCCTGAGCGAGTGAAGGACCCACCGCCAAATTTCCGCTGAATATCCGGAGTGGAAGGACCCCCCGCTGCTGAATTTCCGCTGCGGGCAGCAAAATGCTGCCCCCCAAATCCTGCCGCCCTAGGCGACCACCTAGGGTCGCCTAGTGGAAGCGCCGAACCTGGGTCCAGTCCTGCTTCTGCTGATGTCTATGGCCAAACTCAACTGACTTCACAGGGAGCAGGATTGGGCCAATAATGCTGAGAGACTAAGTGAAGTCAACAGCAATTCAAATGAAGACAAAATCTAGTGAATGCTGTAATCCTTAACAGCTTCTCTTATTACCATGTATTATTCATACTATCAACATCCTTGTTATTATTTATATTAACTATTAACGTGCAAAGTCATTATTTATTAAGGGAGCTGCGTGGCTTCAAAATGAAATTATGCTTTGGGTTTAAAGGGTTTTTTTTTAGTAAGAACAAGCAGCCTAGTCTCTTTGCTTTTGGTCTTCAGGCATCTATCTCAATGTAACTCCTTTCCCTTCCTAGCTCAGTACTGCCCTCTAGTAGCCATGCAGTAATTAAGGGCAATGCTCATGTGGAGAATATGAAGTAAAAGCAGGACGGTAGGCAACTATGCAGCAGACATGCCAAACCTGAGGAAAAAAATGCAGAAATTGGGCTTGGTTTTGGCTTAATTGGCATGTGAGTTGCTTGTTGGCTAGTTTTTGGCTTGTAGCTTGTTGCTTGTTTTGCTTGTAGCTTGTCGCTTGTTGTAGCTTCTATTTTTTGTTGGCTCCTGGCAAGCAGGGGCAAGTGGGGGAGAGAGTCAGGGGTGCACTGCAGGTCCCATACTGCACGCCGGGGGGAACTAGTCACATAGAGTGTTGGGGTTCTTAGGGACTGTCTTGTTTTGGGCTTGTTTTGAAATGGGGTTAGCTTGACTTTTGGCTGATTGTGAAAGTCGGGATGCTTATTTACCGCATGAAAGTTGGCCACCGTGCTATGCAGGTGTAATTGAATGTGCTGTTATACACAGTTGTATTTATTGGGGCTGCTCAGTGCTGAAGTGCCCCAAACCCCCAGGGTGCCAGACGCATGCCAGGTCTGACGCAGCTCTCACGCAAGCACTATAGGCACTAGCCCTGGTGGGTCCCAATAACCACTCAGACGCATGGCTGAGTGAAAGGATATTTTACTATGGCTGGCAGGAAAGGGAACAGTTGCAAACAGCCTAGGTTGAGAGGGTTAAACTGCTACAGTTCAAAGTGAGCAATGGTGGTTCTTGTTTGGGCCCCTGGGGCAGTGTAATCCCGGCCTAGTGCTCGGGGTGCCCTCTTCAGTCCAGTCTCTATTCCAGGCAAATAGGCGCTTGCAGGTTTTAAGGGCAGGCTCAGTTAGTCTCTCTCATAGGGAGACTGCACTGATTCCTGCCCAGCCACTGCTGTTCCCCCATAAGCCACACACAGACCTTCGCCCAGCTCTAATGTGTGGCATGTTACACACATGGTTCTGTCTCCAGTCTGTGGGGTCCCCTCTTTGCATCCAGCTTCTCTGCAGCTCCTGGTTCGCCATGCAGCTGCTGTTTCCCAAACAAAGCCTGGCCGCTTCCTGGTTCAGGACCCTTCCCCTTACCTGGCCAGGGGAAAGGGAAGGAAGGTGGGGGCTGATGGGAGCTGTAAGCCCTGTCTAGCAGATCCATCACAATGTTCAAAAAACTGTAACATGCAAAAAAGCAAAAGCCAGTTAAAAAGGAAAGAAAATACCATTTTTCTTGCCTTCTAAAAGCTACTTTGTGGCATGTAGATACAGGCCCAAGTAAGGGGCATTGGGGAGTGGCAATGACACAAGGGGAACACTGGGAGGCTCCCTGAATTCCCCAGGATAGAGAAAGCAGGTCTGCTTATATAGTCACCTCTTGGTAGAGTGCAGCTTACTCCTCCCTATCCCTTCCCCCACTAGTAACACTCTGCCGGCCACCATGGAGGGATGGGGTGGAGTCTTAGCTCCGCCTGGTCCCTGCACTGCCGTGCTCCCTCTGGGAAAGTTGGGACTGAGCAGCACCTGAGCCCATAGACAGAAACTCTGTCTGTCCCTTATGTGGGCCTGCAATGGTGAGGGGGGAGATGGGGAAAGCACAGCTCAGCACTACAGGCCAGACTGGCACTGTTGGAGTCACACATTTCCTACATGGCCGCCGTCACTGGAAACCAGTTCTGTGAATGAGACAGTGGCATCTATTTTGTTTTTTTAAATGTGGAACAAAATGGTAAACACACAAGCACTGAGTAATGCTTGTGAGAACCTAAGTTAGCGCTGGGGATGAGAACTGCAGATCTCTGACCTGGAATATACAGGCTATAAACAATACAGGGAAGACCCATAAATCTCGGGCCTGTTTCTAGCCCATGCCATGGCTCATTTGTGCTACTCCCAGTACAAAGGGACCATAAAGCTGCCTTAAATGGGCAGTTGAGGTTTTCCCTGCTCTAGGAGAATCCTTGGCTACAGTCAGCTCCACACCATCTCTCGCTGGTATAGAGGCATGGTCAGAGTGTGCTACACCCTGGCCATCATACCTTTGGGAACCGTTGCAAGCTGATGTAGATTCGATCAACCATGTGGTTGCTGTAATATATATTATGGCCAAGCTAGTTCCTCAGCAGCTTATAGGGACTGTGGGAGAGGAAAAGTGGCATAAGATCACCTTTGCCTCCACTTGGGTCCTGCAGCACGTGAGCTCTGCCAAACCTGAGCATCGGGCTCTTATATATAAAAAGAAGCAAGGTGCATTTCATTCTATTACGAGACTTTCAAATCTGAGTTGCTCTTTCTCTGATCTATGCATTGGGTTGTAGTACTGGGGGTTCACTGCACTATTTCAAACACAGAAGGTAATCTCTGACACGTACACAGTCATTAAGTAGCACTGATAGAAAGCCCACTAATATATATTGTCAACAGCTATGACCCAAATGCAAAAGAAGGCCATTTCTTTGAAAAAGTATTCAAGGCTTTATACCCCTACCTGGAGAAAATATTTTCAGGGATGGGAGAGGGAGACTAGTTGTTTGACAGATCCACTGCTAAATGTAAAAACTCCTCCCATGCCTCCAAAAAGCTGCAAGAAATAATTGAACAATTTGGGCTCAATGAAGTGTGGAAGGTACAGCAAGGGAGTTCTGGTACTATTCCTCAGTGCTTGACAGCTTCTTGGGAAGAGCCTATTTTTTTAGTAGGCTGCTCATTAATCAGTATTCTTTGTAACACCAATATAGCCCCAGGAACCTATTTCATTATCCATTCTTGATAGGAAGTTGACTAACTTAGCAAAATGGAACTCCTACAAGTATTGGAGATTTGAATTTGGTATTATCAAGGGATGGAAGGCGCCTCTTGGCTGGTACTAGGCAATCATGGTAAATGCTTGTTTGAGGAGAACACGCAAGCCATGATAGCAAACAAATACTATGGCCTCTCCTAATGTTTATGTGACAGGAATATGCATAGTTCATGAAAATGCACTACCCTACCACCAATTTTATTTGCATTGATTATACTGACAGCTATAGTCTGTAGGGAATCCCTGGACTGTGGGATAAGGATCCCTAATGTTGTTTTGCTATATGTAGATAGTGTTTTACTCTCTGTGCTTTCGTGCCTCGTTTT
Source organism: Chrysemys picta bellii (assembly GCF_011386835.1). Classification (NCBI taxonomy): domain Eukaryota; kingdom Metazoa; phylum Chordata; order Testudines; family Emydidae; genus Chrysemys; species Chrysemys picta. Next base: position 238,653,214 of record NC_088792.1, on the reverse strand, counting down.
ACTCTCTGTGCTTTCGTGCTCAACCCTAAAATAAATGCTCCCCAAAATTCTTGGTACCATCCAAAACAGATGCAGCTGTCTGGTCTGTACATTGATGATACCAAATCACTGGTATAACTTGAACATCAAGCCAAGTTACATTTTCTCTTTTTGGTTCTACAGGTTAAGAGCTTAGGAATTCAAATCTACCAAGGTATGCTGGAGGCTGAAGCACATGATTTATGAGGCGAGGCTGAGGGAACTGGGATTATTTAGTCTCTAGAAGAGAAGAATGAGGGGGGATTTGATAACTGCTTTCAACTACCTGAAAGGGGGTTCCAAAGAGAATGAATCTAGGCTGTTCTCGATGGTATCAGATGACAGAACAAGGAGTAATGGTCTCAAGTTGCAGTGGGGCAGATTTAGGTTGGATATTAGGAAAAACTTTTTCACTAGGAGGGTGGTGAAGCACTGGAATGGGTTATCTAGGGAGGTGGTGGAATCTCCTTCCTTAGAGGTTTTTAAGGTCAGGCTTGACAAAGCCCTGGCTGGGATGATTTAGTTGGGGATTGTTCCCACTTTGAGCAGGGGGTTGGACTAGATGACCTCCTGAGGTCCCTTCCAACCCTGATATTCTATGATTCTATGAATGATGTAGAAGCCAACTCAGTTTGCTGACTCCACCTAAAACCCTGGAGAGTACGAATCAGAATTTGTCCTAGAACAAAACTGAAAATAAAACAAGGCTAGTACTGAAAAATGTCAGCATGGGACATTTTTGTATAATCTATACATGTTAGTATTTGCCTTTTAATTCCCCTAATGGGACTAGGTAGAGTCTAAAGTCTCTTCAAGAGTATTCCACTAAGGGTATGTCTATGCTGCAATTAGACACCGACAGCTGGCCTGGGCCAGCTGACTCAGGATTGCGGGGCTCTGGCTAAAGTGCTGTTTCATTGCCGTGTAGAGGTTCAGGCTCAGGCTGCAGCCCAAGCTCCGGCACCCTCCCACCTCGCAGGGTCCTGGCGCCCAGGCTCCAGCCTGAGCCCAAACATCTACGCTGCAATTTAAGAGCCCCTTAGCCTAAGCCCCATGAGCCCAAGTCAGCTGGCATGGGCCAGCCGCAGGTTTTTAACTGCAGTGTAGATATACCCTTAGTGTCTCACTGAAGCCAAATGAATACAAATACTAAATTATGTATGTGATAGAAAAATGTGGGCATTCTGATGTTTTTAAATAATAGCCTTGATTTATTTAATTCTGCTCCGAAGGCAAAGCCTGAATCAAGAGGGTTTATATGGACAAACTCCCTGTGGTTTGAGTGGACTAGAATTCCTGACGCTACAGTGCACAGTAGCTTGCAGTCAATCCATGGCTGCTATTGAACCCGTTACTAGGTGGAAAGGTTCTGTTATACACACCCTATCCGGAGTTTTAGCCATTGGATCTCCATAGTCAGCAGATCATTTGAAATGGCCTCTCATGTGTCCCCAGCTCTTCTTACTTGATTGCTGTGAACCACCACAGAGCAGTACTCTGTAACTTGCAGGATCTGTACAGTCCCTCTATGAAGCCTCTTCATAGACTACTTGTAGCAGAACCCTGGCAATTTCACTGCTTTGAGGACCTTGCTTGCTTGCTCAAGGAGGAGTCTGTAGGAAGTACGGTAGTATCTGTTCCATATAGATCCTCCAGGGACTTGCGCCTGGTAAAAGTTCACTGAAATAAGTCAGGGAGCCTTTGACCCTATGTGTTTTAGGTCTGCATTCCTTCAGAGCCACATGCTATACTAGCTATGTAAACAGGTGTTATTACTGGGACTAAATAGTCCTAACAACAATTAATAATCAGAATAAATCGTACAGGGAATGTAATGGTGGTAACTGTTGCAATTAGCAGAGGAAGATATTAGAGGAATATAACAAAGAAATTTCAAGACCACTAAGTCTAAGTTTTTTTTCAAATGCATCTATAATGGAGAAAAACACACACATTCTCATTTGTGCAAGGTATTTTGGGTCTGATCCTTCAGGGTGCAGAACATCTTGTGTGGGGCTTATGGGACATCAGCTTCTACTAAAGTCAATAGGAGCTGAGAACAGTTAGAGCTGGGGCCTGTATTCGTTGCTGTTTTGTTTTGCATTCGATGAACAAATATTCTCGTGCTTTGAAATTTCATGTTGTGTATGGAAAGGCTGTGAACATTTCTCATACTGAAGGAAATACTACCCTCAGTTACACAGGTTAAGAATTTGACAAACTTGAGCAGATGTAATTCAAGGCAGCTTTTGGCCCATTAGGACCTGATTATCAGAGATGCCGAGCTCTTACAACTGCATCTGAATTTAATGGCAGCTGTAGATGCTCAACACCTCCAAAAAAATCAGGTTTATTATTTTCTTTGAAAAAATAAACACGGTAAGAAATTCAGTGTTTTGCACATAAGATGCTTTTTTTTTCTTTTAATTAAGATAGACATATCAACTTTTGAGTAAAGTAAATCCACATAAATTACCCATTCCTCAAGTGACTGAGGCCTTTTTCATTTTTACAGTAAAGTGCAATTGAATAATCTGGATAAGAATCAACATCTGAAGAAATGCAGAGAATATGATGATGCTCCACTAGTGATCTTGCAGGTCATCATTTTCTAGAAATGGAGGTTTATTTGCATTGATTTGTTCTAAGGGTTATGACCCTGTGCAATCAAGCTAAAAAATTTAACAACTGTGGTGCTCAGAAAGGCACATGATAGAGTAGGACTACATATAGTGTACCCAGATTTGAGATTTTAAATGAGGAAAGAAATTGATGACTCTGCGGTACACACTTCCATTAGCAATTTATTTCTCAACACCACTGATAGCGTTGCATGACTTTTGAGTGGTTTTTTTTGCCACGATAGGGAAAGCAACCTATTATATGTTCTTGGGACTATTTTTTCTGGTTTATTTTTCAAACTGAAATTTAGATGCTGTTTACCTCAACTAGACCTGTGACAGGGATGCTCAATGCCCCAGATCAGATCCCTCAGATTGGTGCAAGGAGAATCCAGTCTGGAAACTACTTTAGTGGGACCATTTCTCCCCTATCAGGGAATTTACAGAAATTGTTTTGTGGGTCCAGAGTGCATGTTGTGGGGGAGCATAGGAGTGGAGACTGGGTGGGTTCAGGGAGTGACATATTATCTCCCTCTGGCCCTGCAGAGTTCAGGCGGAAGAGATGTTATGATCGAGGCTGATTTCCTCCCACCCACTACTAACCTGGTGTGAGTCCCCGGTAAACAGGCTCCAGTGACGCTATCGTGAAGTGAATAAGGGAGGGACGTTGTGGGAGCCAGAGCTAATACAGAAACACAGGACCTATACAATTGACATATTGCAGAAATCCACCAGATTTGAAGGTGGGTCCTACTTCTAGTCTCAGAGCCGTAACAAGGAATTTTTGCGCCCAAGGCAAGGGCCGGCTCCAGGCTCTTTGGCGGCAATTCAGCGGCTGGTCCTCGAGTCCCTCTCGGAGGGAATGACCTGCCAATGAATTGCTGCTGCCGCTTCATTCATTCTTCAGTGGCAATTTGGCGGTGGGTCCCCCAGTCCCTCTCGGAGAGAAGGACCCACCGCCGAATTGCCGCTGAAGAAGCGGCGGCAGTAGAGCTGTCGCCAAAGCGCCGCCGATCGCAGCTTTTTTTTTTCCCCTCCACCCCCGCTTGGCTGGTAGAGCTGCGCCCCTCCGCTTTGCGCGCCCGAGGCAAGTGCCTCACTCGCCTTGCCCTTGTTACGGCACTGTCTAGTCTATGTGCGAAGCAAACCATGCAGCCCTGTGAGAACTGTATTGGAGGAGCTCTACAAAAGATAATTATTGCTGTATTCTCCTAAATCAGCACTTGGGTTGCTAAAACAGGTATTTAAGTGCAAAAATACAGATTTGGATGCCTAAATGTAGGCAACACATTTGGAAAAGGGAGCTCATCAACATGAATGATTCCATACCCTGTCACCACGAATCCTTACAATGAGCCATCTCATACTTTCAGCACAGAATTCTAAAATTCTCTTTTAAAAACTGTGGCAGGTCATTTTTAATTGAACAGACTCAATGGAATCCAACCCAATGCAGTAGGTTACATCTAGAATTTCTAACCAGTAAGGCTTAATTGATTTGAAATTTTTCTCAGAGTGACGGAAACAAGCAACCAAATGATAATCCTTAATGGAGACTTCATTTTTTTTACATTTTACTACACTTATTTACCACATTAGTTTTAAATCTGTACAGATCTATTTACCTTTTTCTCCTTTCCAGCTTTGATTATCCAAATGTGATAGGTGAACTAAAAATCAGCGTTATCATTTTTAAACCGGGTTGCTCAGTGTCTGCTCATTAAAAGTTAAAACCCCATTAATTTCCTTTCACTCCTATGAATCATGTCAATTTTAGTCCACAACTGCCAGGGCTGTTGTATTAATTTGGATGGACTAAATGGGCCAAAAGTGTTAATGTAACCCTGACACTGGCCAACATTAAACAGCATTAAATGAGGTTTGGTAACCAGAGACTGAGCTGCTTAGTAGCATGGCAAACCCAGCATTAAAAATCCTTTTAACCTTTTATTAAAGATAGAGAAAAGAAGGGAGAACAGTTAAAGCATTTGAAATGTAAAGTATTAAATAAGGCTTTAATTTTAACAACATTACTTGTTTCCATTCCCTTTAACTGGACAGAGTTTTTAGAGGAAAAAAACCCTTTTCTGACAGTCTTTTAGATGGTATCAAAGATTATAATAATTGTTCTTTTGGGGGAAAAGAGAGGAAGTTAGTTGAGATGGGTTGGAATGGAATTGTAATTATTACTTTTGTTGTTATAGTCCAATCCCATTTCATCCCAGATAGTGTTTGGGATTCAGCTGGAGCCAATAGAGGTGCCGATGTCATCTGGGTCCCTCTCTCTGGCCTGGTCTGGAGAGGACATCTTTCAGGATCAAAGTGACAAAAGCCCAGGGCCCCAGGAGATGGCAGGGTTGTCAGCCAAGCTTGCTTCAGTAGCTAATTTTTCTCCTCCAAGTCTGTTTCTTTTCTTTAAGGACCCACAAAGGGGGTGGTGGGTGGAATATTCATCCTCTCATTATTTTTTCCACCAATTAGGTCTAGTTTCTAACAAACCAATTTTGGTTCACTGATTTCTGGTTCTACACGTGTTTACAAAGCATGATCTAAACACAGTCCTTGAGTTATATCAGTGGGCTGGAGCTCTTTCTCTAGTTCTATGTCCACCACATATAAGAATGGAAATAAAAATAATATCCCACCATCTTCTTAGCAATTAATCAATATCTCTCTAGTTCATGTAGCCGGTTCTGACTTAGAGATATTCCATTTAACAAATATTATTATTAATTATTTCAATTACAATAGTACTTAGAGGTCCAAATCAAGACGGTAGTCCCACTGTGCCATTCACCTCGTAAGAGAGCCCCACCCCCAAAGTGCTGATAATCTGAGACCTCAGTGGCGATCTGCCCATGCAGTTCTCACTGCAAGATTAGGGCCTAAATTAACACAACAGGCAAAGGGTGGGAGAAGGAAGCAGTATCATCATCTCCATTGCACAGGCACAGGGAGATTAATGGCCTTGCCCAAGTTATCACTGGCAGAGACAGGAAACGTGACTTGTTTTTGATCACACAGGAGAGTTGCCATAACATTAATCATTCTCTTCTAGTGCCCAAACACTTAAATTCTCTGTAGGAATCAGTTGGTAGATGTTAAAAAATATATATTTTAAAATTGTATTTAGCACCATTGTCTGCACAAATTATCTTCTCATTTTGATTGCCAAATGACTGACAACTGTTGTAGTAACTTCTCCTCTTCAGCAATCTTCAGAAAGAGGCAGAGTCTTAAAAAGCTATTTATCAATGGCCTGATTGGAAAAATAATTTAAAAGGCCAAAGAGTTAAGGACTGTAAGAGCTATAAAACTCTGTTTTGAGCCATAAAAGGAAACTAAAAATACAAACCACCACAAACAACCAAAAGACCCTGTTTTTACTTGATGTGTTTATTTTTAAGTGACCTAATTCATAGTGAGGTCTGAATTCTTCCACGCTGAATAAAGTGAACTGAGGCTTCAGCAAAATTCCCACCTAGAACCCGTCAATAAGATAAATATATTTTTCACACTTTATTGTAACATCAAGTGAATATGCCTTGATAACTCACAGCAAAATCAAATGTTAATCATTTACACCACTGTCAGTCTAAAGACAAGCCTCCTGCTGTGATATTAAAAAGAGAATAAAAAATCAAGAGCCAATAGAATGTGCTTTCCATGTCATTAGTCTATTAAAGATCCTTGCTATTCCTGATTTTTCTTTGCTAGATTCTTCATAATAAACTATTTCAATTTCACTTTTGCTTTCTTATGCAGGATACAGGATGAAAGTTTAAATCTGAGCATGTACATGCTGATGACAATGAAATGGAAGACAATGCCACAAATACATGTAATGCCTTTACTTAAAAGCCATTAGACATGAGCAAGCAGTTAAATACAATTAAGGAATGGCTGAATACTGGTCATTTTCATCTTGTTGGTATGGAGACAATGCATACTTTAATCTCTGGTTTCAAGGAACTAGGTCAGGCAAAAAGGGCAGTCATATTTTTGCATCATAATGATAGGCATTATTTTTAAAAGGGCTACTAGCATTTGCTGACACAAGAGCAACATCATCTATCAGTGCCCTGCAAAAATCGTATTGTGTAAGCATCCAACTTGCAACATCAGAATTGAATATAATTAGTCACACATGAGGGTTCAAATGCAAGGCTCCTTATTTCCCTATTCATTTGAATAATCTCTATTTAATCTGAAATATGATCAGAGAAGTCCTTTTTTGTTCTCCAGGCATTATCTCACCATCATTTTACATCTGAAAACATCATTTGTCCACTTTCTAAATGTGCCTTACCACACGTTTCCCAAGAGCCATATTAGAACTACAGCTAGTGTCTTTTTTTACTCAAAATGAGATCTGACCTAAACAATTTATCCCACTTTTGACCTTTATAATTGGAAGATCAGAATATTTCTGGCTATTATTCTCTAGGGTTTATTCATTATCGCTTTTAATGGTAATAAATCGCATTAAACTGCAATAACCCTCATTAGTTATCTTTATTTTTTTAAAGGAGAAGTTGTGTTTTTTTATATATATTTTACAGAGTATCCACACCATTGTGTTATTATTAATTTAAATGACTGGCGTAGGAAGAGGCTATTGGGAAGATTGTATTTAAAACTTGGATGATCTATTATTTTGCGATTGAAATAATAGCTGCTGTTTCATAAGCCTTTTGAAAACAAATAGCAGAAGATTTTTCAGATTTTTGTAAAACTGGCATGGATTGATATATATTATTCCTAATAATAATATAATTGTTAGAGACTCTCATGACTATTTGATCTTGTAAACGTAAGAACAGATTTTAAATTTTTCTCATTCTATTTGGATGGTTGGCAGTAGCGATTAATTTCATCCCATCTTTTGGTTCTGCTGGTATCAGGAACGTCACAATGGCAGTCAGTCATTCTTCTTCTCAGATGTAGTACACAGGGCCGGCTCCAGGGTTTTGGCCGCCCCAAGCAGCCAAAAAAAAAAAAAAAAAAGCCGCGATCGCGATCTGCGGCGGCAGGTCCTTTGCTCCCAGCGGGAGTGAGGGACCGTCCGCCGAATTGCCGCCGAATGCCTGGACGTGCCGCCCCTCTCCGGAGCAGCCACCCCAAGCACCTGCTTGCCATATACACAAATTCTCTCTTTTTCCAGAAAGTGCTCTTTTATCATTTGCTTTGAAAGGTAGATTGTCCAGTCCCCAATTCAGGAAGATGCATATTTCAACATCAAGGAAATGGCTTCATCTGTTCACTCATTGATTACAGCCATTGCTTTGTCATCAACCATCTGAAGAGGAGACTAGAAATACATAGAAAGTAATGCACAGGAAGAAGCCTAGTAAAATTAAAACTGTCTGGTGGCCCGCCAGCAGATTATCCTGACAGGCCATGGGCGGCCAGCAGGCCACAGGTTGCCCACTACTGCTATAAGACATGCCAGAGGAGATAGTAGCATAGCACCTGGATAGTTTTAAAAAACTAATCAACTCTTGATTTCATTTTGGCTTTTCCTCACATGCATGATATTCAGGCCTAGAACTGATCAAAAGCTGGAATTTCTGTTCCTCAGGAAATTCTGAAAACAAATTCGTTCCATTTCAGAATAAATGTGGAATTTTTTAAAATTCCCCACTGAAGAGAAAATAAAAAAAAAATCATTAAAAAAAATTGAAATGAAATTGGTTGGGACTGGGAGCCCCAGCTCCAAGGCTTCCTCCTGAGCCATGGCTCACCATCAGCCCTAGTGGATTGATGGGAAACACAGATTGATGAGGAAGCCCTCAGCACCACAGCTGACCTCGGAGCTTGGGCCAGCATTCTCAGGTCTTCCAGGCTCCCTGCTGTCTTCCAGGGCTGCCAGGTCCTGGCTCTGCAGTAGGGAACCTGCTAAAGAATTGGAGTTCTAAGAGTAAAGAAATGATGAAGATTAAATATCCCTGACAGAGAAACAGCACAATGTAATGTACATAATAGTCATTTCTCAGCTTTTTTTTTTTTTTTTTTTAAGAAACAGTATGGGCAGGATGAAACTATCATTTTATATTTACATAGGAAAGCACTTACGCATTTGCCTATTCCTTTGCTGAATTTGGACCATACTGGTGTATATACCACATTTTTAATCAGGACACACAGGTGACTGAAAGACAGACACATAGATGGATTTAAGCAACAGGCTGTAACTTCGTATATGCCACCCACTCTCACATGTCAGACATTTAACTGGGTTCAGTGCAGGGTTACAGGGATCCCACCATGTAAGCAGAAAGTCGGAGTAGATCCTCTTCCACCTACTCCTAGGATTCAGTTCACTGCTCCTGAATCCTCTTGCCTTTCCCCTGGTGAGGGTGGTAGAGGGTATCACGGGGGATTTCAGCCTGTGAGGACTTCAGGGCTCCTCTTCTCAAAGGCAGAAGATCCACCAGCAAAATCCCAGTTCTCATTTACCTCTAGGAACTGGTTCATTTAGCTTTATCTTCACTGGGTACTGGCTGCAAGTTGCGATGAGCTAAAACATTCCTGTATGCTCCTACTGTTAGATTTCCCATTCTTATTGCCTTTAACCTAACAGTGCCTCCACAAAGCTGCCAGGTAAGTTAAAATCCCACCATATCTCAGCCAATTTGGTCCAGAAGGAAAAATACCTTCCTAATCCCAACTACAGACCCATCGCATCCTGGGAATGCAGCTCACTATACCTCAAATACAGGAAGGCAAGGCAGGACAGCAATAAATTGAGGCAAAATTGCCCATCAAAGCTCCAGGAGAAGGATGGGGGAGTGACAAGGCAAATCAGTTAATTTATTTCCCCTGTCTGGCCAATGGAAGGAGAGAGATCCCTTCCCCTCCCCCACAGGTATATTTTTTACCTCTTCAGGTATGCAAAAGGGGCATGGCTCCATTACCTCCTAGCCCATGCCACTCCACTTTCTCCCTTCCCCCCTTTTCAGGGGTTTGGGTTCCATTGTTGCTGGTCCAAGCAAATGCTCTCTTCCACTGAGCCAGGGTGTTTACAGGGTGAATTGTGTCACTCAATGCCAAAATGTAGCTGGCTCTGAGGGAATGTGACACCAGCTTAATAGTTCACAGACACATTGAAGTGCAGGGGAACTCTAAATAGGAAACGTGTAATTACTGTATGCATATTTGAATTTAGTCAGGACATAGAGATGGATACCCTTAGTCTTGTAAAAAGTTGTATTGGATCTCTGTTTACCATAAGTAAGTGGGATGTCAGTTTAACATATAAATTCAAAGTCAGCACTCCTACCACCCTTACCCCCACCCACTTACTGGGGGAGTAGTTATCGAATCCCAGTTGCTGGAGAATTATTTTGCTTGGAGTTTTCCCTCCAATCACTGACTACACCTGACCTTTTAGGCTTCTGAGAACTGATAAAAAAAACAGCCCGAGGTGCTCTGTCTGCAGGCAGAGATTACTTTAAATTGATCAGATAAGAGGCGAACTTGAAACCTGGTAACCAGCATTCCCAAGAGAGCCTTATTACCATGTTTGGTCCAAATATTCTCTTTTATACAGTATTAGAGATTGTAGAGAGCACAAATAAATGTTTCCCTCCTTTTTACACCAACTAACTCAGTAGCACATGTACGTTTTATAGGGAAATCTCATAGATATCATGGCTATTAGCTAATGGATTGTCCTTTGTCATGTGTGCTCTTATTTCTTGCCATAAATAAGCTTAAGGAAAACCAAGATGCATTAACAATACAAAGGACAATAGCTGAGATAAATAAAACATTAAGTTTATGTAGGAGAAGGAAGCTGCGGAATGGGATAACACTACAAAATAATGTGACTAATTGGCTGTAATTCTCTCCTGTGTTACTTGACGCTACCCACTGTTGATCATATTGAGATCAATACAAGGCTTTTGTGGGACAAAATATATTTCCATTAAACTATTTGTGTCCATTTGAAGAGCTGACAGATTATTAAGTTGTTTTCTATCAGCAAGTGGAAACCAGAATCCTTTTTTCATAAAAACAAGCCAATGCATCATAATATTTAATACTTTTACATTATTTTTTGAGAAACTGCAGGTTTCATTTGCAGTTCAAAAATAACAATGCCCAATTTTTGTATCAGACTATCAAATAAGCATGGTTTGTAGGCTCTGCAAAAATAAATAGTTAATAAGAATGGAGGAAAACCCTTTCTTGTCAGTGGAATCACCTGGAACAAATCTGCAATTTAAGTGTCAATCAAGGGGCAAAGTTGCCTTCCATTTTCTATTTTTTTCCTTAGCCTAGTAGGAATTAATCTAATGCATTAAAATATTTAATATGGGCCAGATTGTGATCTCATTTATAACAGTTTGATCTGGAATAATTACAGCTGGGGTAGGTGATAGAGCCCTTGGAGCAGACCAAGCAGCACTTTCTTTAATGACTGAAGATGGACCTGCCCAAACTCTGTTCTTGACCAACCCCAGAAAACAAACAGTGCATAGGAGTACAGCAGTGGAGGAGGGAAGTGGTTTTTGCAGGAACATATTTTCCTTATTGGATGCTCACGCTATGAGTAGAGAATTGAGTGTAAGACTATTGCCATGACCCACGGGGGGGGGGGCAGGGTATTTTATTTAATATATTCCAGATATTGTTGATTTATTACTATTTCCCAAGCTGATTCTGGTGTCTTCTTTCCCTCTAATACAGTCATCCATGTTTTATGCAGTGCTTGCACACCGGGATGTGGGCCAGTATTTAGTTTTCCAAAGTTATCTGGGTGGGAGCTTGAACTGGTGGTGTGTGTTATTTTTTAAAGGAACTTGTTGACATTTGAAACCAGCCCTTGTTGCTGCCAACACCATTTGACAGGAGGGTTACATGAGTGCTTCACAAATGATAATGAATTTATTCTCATAATATACCTGTGAAGTAAGAGGGGGGCATTATCCCTTTTTAAGATGGGAAACTGAGGCACAGAGAGATTAAGATGAAAAATATCCACACATTTTGGATGCCCAGTTGGACCTACTTTTTCAGTGTTCTTAGAGTTATATAGCATATGCTCAAAGCACAACTCCCATTGACTTCAGCTGCAGCATTGAGCACTCACTATTTCTGCAAATCAGACACTAGGGTCTCAAGTCAGGCACCCCAAAAATGAGGAACACAGAATTAGTGACCACTTGTGAAAAGCTTAGTTAAGGTAACTTGTCAAGCCTCACATAGGAACTCTGTGGCAGAGGTGGGAATAGGATCCCATTCCCTAGGGCAGAATTCAACTGCCTTAAGCACAAGACCATCATTTCTTTTTCTGCAGTCCCCCGTCTCATTCATCACATATCTTCCAATGGCTGCAACGCGTTAGGCAGGGGTCCTACAGATAACATTCTCCTTCAGTATAGAACTGAAACATCCCCCGAGCAGGTCCATCCTATGAAGGAGGCAGGAATCCTGTGGGGAAAGCATTATATGATCATGTAATTAAGACTGTATCATAATCATGCATATGCACAAGGGGTCAAATTAAGGTTGCACAGGCAACCTTAATTCTGGTGGTTCCTAACTTGAGTGTTTGACTTTGTCACTTTAATAGTGTTCTTCTAACATTGTGTGTGTGTGTAATTTTCTACATTTTTAGAAAAGCTAACTGAAAAAAAGAGTCATCACGTGGCATCATACTGACACTCACATATTTCATCAGCAGAGTTGAAACCCTTAGATCCACCACATATATCTCGGTGGGGGCAGGTAGCCATGTTAGTCTGTATCCACAAAAACAACAAGGAGTCCGGTGGCACCTTAAAGACTAACAGATTTATTTAGGCATAAGCTTTTGTGGGTTAAAAACACTTCTTCAGATGCATGGAGTGAAAATTACAGATACAGGCATAAATATACTGGCACATGAAGAGAAGGGAGCTATCTTACATGTGGAGAACCAATGTTCATAAGGCCAGTTCAGTCAGGGTGGATGTGGTCCACTCCCAATAATTGATGAGGAGGTGTCAATACCAAGAGAGGGAAAATTGATTTTGTAGTGAGCCAGCCACTATCCAGGCCCTATTCAAGCCCAAATTAATGGTGTTAAGTTTGCAAATGAATTGTAGCTCTGCAGTTTCTCTTTGAAGTCTGTTTTTGAAGTTTTTTTGTTGAAGGATGGCTACTTGTAAATCTGTTATTGAACAAATATCTCTATTACTTGAGCAAATAATGGTTGTCATCTTCTATGTGGATGAGCACTAAAGGGGGATGGGATACCTGCCTGGAGCATGCCCCACGTAGATGGATTTAACATGATGTTTGCTACCATCACATTGTTCACTCAGCTTGCATGTTCTACCCTTTCCCCCCACCCTTTGTTGGTCTGGTTTATTTAGACTATAAGCTTTTCAGGGCAGGGACTGTCTGATACTCTGTGACCGTACAGTGACTACCACAATGGGGTCCCATTCTTGGTTAGTTCTTAGGCACTATTATAATAATCAGGATTAATGCAAAGATTCTGATGTATTCACATGACTCCAGGTGCTGGGGCTTTAAGAAAAATATTAAATACTACAAGACTCATAATAAAATTGCAAGAGTTAGAAACTAAGAGAGAGAGAGAGCATGCACACATAGTTTCTTGAATCACTCCAACTTGACCCTTGGTCTGTGAAATATAAGGAAGTATTGTGACAACCTCTGTTGTCTGTTTAAAAAAGAGATGCCACATGAAAGAGTGCAGCATTCCTTGCAATACTGAGAAAAAACCAGACATCTACAGTAGACTTTATGGAGTTTAGTAGGTCAATATATTTTTAAATGTGGAGCAAGCACTGCATTTTGATCTCTTTCCAAATGTTGAGTAAATATTTGTTATGAAGTTTATTAGAATGATACTGTTTTGTCTGCTGACAGGCAAGAGCCTAGATTGATTTCCTTGACTGATTACAGGATTAGATTGGTTTGTATTAAATCTCTGCTTTGAGAAAAAGGTGAAGCTGGCTTCCACATGGTATTTCTGAAGGTCATTTACTCGCCTTTGCTTATGCAATGCAAACTAATGGCTCACGTGCTGTTCATGAAAGTCAGAGTGAGATAGGCAGGCTTTAGTTGTGAGTTGGGTTCTGGTTGTGATGGGATTGCAAGAACTTCCAGAACCTGAAGCAAAATTTGTTGAACTAGTGAGAAAGGAAAAAAAAACCAAAACAATTTCATTGTACTTTTCTATACACCATCTATGTTCAGTGTGAAAGACCTATATTTTATATTAAGAAAATAACAAAATGAGAAAGTCAGCTGTCACTGGAAAAGCACAGTGTGTGTCTCTCTTCAGTAGAAGACTGAGGTTTCGCTTCAGTAATGGCCTCTACAGCTTGCCAGTGGAATTCCTACTCTTCAAAGTGCAGCACACAGAAAAGGATATCAATCCTGTTTGGCCCTACAAAGGGGCCCTGCAAAACTTTGACCATAATATTTTACTCCTTATATTACTATTCTTGTCTTAATTACTTTACTGTCAAAGAAAGCTGACACAACTAATAAATGTTACTTTTCCATTTATATATACATATATAAACCCTTTGGCCAGGTGTTGTCAACGGCAACAAGGGCCAGGTTCAATATCAAGGTTCAATAACATTACAAAACAAAACTGTCTCCAGCCCTCACCCAGAAATCTGGCAAAATAAACACCAGCCCTGGGCACCTCTAAGATGCAATATTTCCCCACTCTCAAGCACAGAGTCTTCATATAACAAAAGAAAACTTGTATTAAGAGGAGAGGGGACACAGCATAAATTTGGGAAAACACTACAACTATGCTTCAAAAGTATTCAAACAATAAGTAAGTACTTTTGCAGAGTATCTTGGGCAGTAATCCTTTGCCTCAGTTTCCCCCCTTGCAGTGTGAAAGTCCAAAGGATGAATGTCCCTTTAACATGCCATTCCCCCACTCACCACACTACACCCCACTCACAATTTATTGTCCAAGGTCAGCAAAGTCCCTGAAGGTTGGGGGGAGGGGAGGAGTCAAGTAATGCCACCACCTCTGTTACCGCTTACAGTTATCTCTGCCATTGCTTTTAACTGCAGTGCCATATTATGAGGATCCACCACCTAGCCCAGTCCTTAATGATTTCAGCTCTTAATGATTTAAAAGAGTAGCAGGGAACTTCACTGATGCTGCCTCCTTTGCATTTTCACCACAACATCATCCCCACACCAGTCCCTTAGACCATCTTCTCAGTGATTTCAGTTGTAGTGATCACAAACAAGAAACAATACTCAACTGAGTCTCATCAGTTCTGTCTTTGAACGCTGCAGGAGAGTCAAATAGCATCTAGGAGCCTTTAAATAGAGACCATAGCATTGCACAGAAACATCTATCTCCCTGTCACTTGCATTTGGCATTACTAACCCATGCTCAGCAAGTGAGGTTAAGTTAGGGTGACCGCCCAACTAAGGCATATTAAGAACAATTCTGCTGACCTTAGTCATGCAATGAAGATAACAATGTTTCGTCAGCCCTGCATTCAAGACTTGAGTGAATTTTAACCCAAAACAGCCATAATTGAGCACTTTGGCAAAGCAGGTGTGTCTATGTAAATACAGTTTACTCCTGAAGTCTTTCCCCCCAGTTCATCAATAGATGGCAGGAGAGAGCTCATTCAGACCACTATCTTAAATCTATAATATATATATATAATGGGCCAGTTTGAATTCTCAGGTAAACTGGTGTGAATCCAAAATAAAAAAGTAACTCCAGGCACTTTAAAAGTCCCTAAAATAAAGACACTGAAACTGAGAGCACAGTCTTGCCCGGTATAGGTTTGAGTAATGTTGAGTCTTTTGTGTCTTCTGCCTTATAGTCAAGAAGAACCTAGAAATGAGGAAATGATTCTGTTCTCTCTCTCTTGTTTTTCTCCCTGTGTATACAAATGGGTATGATTAATCACAACATCTAACTGGCTAGTTGAGGGTCAGAGTTTTTGAGCATATAATAAAAACACAGAGATCAGAATTATTCTGTCTGTTGGCTGAAAACTCCATAGATTAATTCTAATTTTCAGTCAAGAGCTTCTCTAGCATAGCTGGGCCTGACCTACAAAGTATGCATTTTTGTAATTCCTAGATCTCATTTTAAGGAAACAGTTATGTATGCAAATGCTGTGCAATGCTCTCATGTGAGAAAGATGGCTACAGCAGGAAAATATTCTGGTTTACACAGGCATTCACTGCATAATACGCTCCTGTATTTAATGAACAAATGTGTTAATCACCATAGTAATGATCACATTGATGGACTTACTGCCATAGAATCTCTCCTTAAGGAGATGTGCTAACAACACTGCCTGAAAACATGAACCTTAATACTTGTGAATATATCCAATGTCAGTTTCTTTTTCCTAATGTGCTGTAGAATATAACATTTGGTTAGTAATCAGTGTGAAAAGCAATATATGGCAGAGTCTAATCAGTCATGTCATTCCGCTGAAGGTTTTTCACAGCAGTACGCGTCTCTAAATTCTGTCCTTCTATACATTGTGCTGTATCTCCACATTTTGAATGTTGTCTTTTTGTCATATCTACACAGCCATACTGTGGTGTAATTCCATGGAATTGGATTATTTTTGCATATGGTTGAATTCTGAGAAATGGAATTGGAAGAGGAAAGCATTTTATACATTCTCTTTGTGAAATTTGATTGTCTCTTTGGTTTAATTTCCTGTATCATATTGTAGATTTAAAGGTAAAGATAAAAAGGTAACAAAAAATCATCACATTTTCTCTTTCCACGTCCAATCTCAGACTACACGATACTGCTTGCATCTATCAACGGGCAAGATTTTAGGAGCTATCAATTATTAGTAAATTTTCAGATCTCTATTTCATAACAGTTAATTAGACTGTGAAATATGCTAACAAGCAAAACAACAATTAACCCAGGCCTGTGGGAACAATATTAGTATCCTCCACTGATGAAATAATAAAAGTATAACTGGCTTAAATGGGATGACTCTTGTCTTGTTATTTTGTGATATTTAGCAAGGATTTCTCTCATTTTAATAATGCAGCTCTTGATTTACAGCTACTCATTCTTCTCTGATCATTACTTTTTATGAATTACCAACACATGGTATATTACAGCCACTTTCCCCTGCAATTGTGCTGTTTAAACATATAAATGGGGCACAGGCTTGTATTGTCCTGAGGGACACCTTAAAATATCATATAATAAAAATGTTTAATATGCACTTGTTCTTTGGGGGCTTTTATATACAGCAACAATGTATTCTATTCCCTACTGGGTCCTGTCATAGAACTACAACTGACCTCTATATCACTGTAATTTAATTTGTTGTTCACTTTTCTCTGGTCTTTGCTTTTGCTTCATCATAAAGTGATACTAGTATACAAGGAAAATAAACAGACTATTGGAAGCACTGCCTTAGTCAGCTGAGGAAAACAAGGGCTTGTAATGAAATCAACAGTATGGTGTGGAGGATAGTTATTTTGCAGCTCCAGTACTTACAAACCATTTACAGAGCAGTTCCAATCTGTAAAGGTGTCATTCTCAAAAACAGATTCAAGTATGTGGCAAAATACAATACATATCAGAACTGAGGGTGAGCTTTCAGGAGACATTCCTGCAGGATGTATGAGAATCACAATTTGAAATGCTGAATAAAGTTGACATAGTACACTTTATAGGACTGAAGGAGGTGACAAAACCCATCTCCATCAATACACCTTGATCTATCTCTGTTTTCCCTTGCTTTACCTTCAATTTTACCTGTGACCTTCAATTTCAGTAATTCTACATTTATTCCATGGGAAACTTTTCGATTTGGCATGTTTCTTCTCCTCTTTCCAGTGAGTGCTTAGACAAAGATGCTCATTTTGCGTTTACCATGTAAGGTGCTGGGCACCTTGGTCCTGACCCAGCAAAGCTCTTAAGCATGTGCTTAACTTTAAGCAAGTGAGTAGTCTCATTGAGTTGTAAATGAAACTACTCAGAAGCTAAACATTAAGTACATGCTTAAGAGAAAGTCACTGGCTTTCAGTAGAACATGGGTTCCTAAGTGATTTAGGCACTTTTGAAAATGTTATCCTTAGTGCTTTAAGCCCACAGTGCTCAACACTTTGTAGGCTGGAAACTTGACTCAAGATAATATATAATATTGCCGTATATACTTGTTCCTTAGGTCGTTCATTTATAAGCTGACCCCCCAAGGTAAAAATAGCAAAAACTGTATGACCCTTTCATAAGCCAATCCTATATTTCAGGAGCTGGCAAACTTTGGCTCCTGGTCCATTAGGGTAAGCTGCTAGCAGGCCTGGACATTTTGTTTACCTGGAACTCCCAGTGTCAGCGGTTTGCCATTCCCAGCCAATGGGAGCTGCGGGAAGTGATCACCTGCTTTATCACTGTCAAATTATTATTGTTCTTTGTTTATTTCAAAGCAGCCCTGTAGATTGGCATGTGTGTGGGGATAACAGGCTATTTCAATTTTATTAAAGATTCCATCGATTCTGCACGTTATATTTTCATATTGGCTTGAGACTTATGAAGTCCATTGGTAGAAATGCATGAAGAGATCAAATTACACAGTAGCGGACTGACACCAGTGCTATAGTACTATCATTCATTGTATTTTTCTGATTGGCTTGTAAGGCAAACCTTTTTGTGAAATGCATGGGTCAAATGTCATGCAGCTCTGCAGCACTGCTCTTTTAGTATTCCTTTCAAGCCAATCTAGTCCACTAAACAAAGCCTTTGCAACTTTAAAAGGCTGCAGTATTGACATCAATAAATGGATCAGCAAACTTTGGCTCCCGGCCTGTCAGTAAGCTGCTGGCAGGACGTTTTATTTACTTGGAGCGTCTGCAGGCATGGAGCCCATCAGCTCCCTGTGGCCACGGTTCGCCGTCCCCAGCCAATGGGAGCTGCGGGAAGTGGCGTAGGTAAACAAAATGACAATGTATTAGATAGTCAATTCAATGCTTCCATAGAGTTTAAAATCATCAAATTTTGGTGTGGACCCGTTTATAAGCCGACCCCCGCTCTTGATGCATCACTTAATGAGTATATATGGTATATACATTTGTTGCCAATTGCCCCTACGTTCTGAAAAGGACCTACTTTATGTGCTGATGTAAGGGACCTTCATTATCTCTCTCTCAAACATTTTGTTCTCTCTTTTTATATGTCTGGTCATATTCCTGGGTATTTGTTTATTTCTTCAGGGCTTCTGTACTCTTAGCTTCCTGCTTATTCTTAGAATGGATTAATCTTTGTTTCCCTTATTCGCACCTGGATAAAAGGAACAAATAACATGAGTGAAAGAGATAACATCCCTGGAGTGGTGAAACATAGGGAAGAGTCTAATCACTGAAGCATAAAATAAAGATTTGCATTTCCCTGTCATAGTAATGCCCCACTAAGTTAAATAAAAAGAATTACTCTCTTGGAAAATATGCATAATAATAACATCTAGTTAATATGTGAGATTTTTAATCTCTCTTTAGGTAAAATGTAATTTTTAAGACAAAACTATCAATTTTTATGCTACTTTAACTGCTTTCCCCCATATGCAGAGATGAATTCAGGTTTTGTGGGCATTTATGCAAATTCAGATCACTTTCCCACCCCACCCCACATCTTAGTATTAAATTGCTATGCAGATATTTGTTCCCCATCCTATAGCAGTGCCATGTCCTTAAGTCCCCAGCTGTAACTGATTAAAGCAATGTGTGTGGCGTGGCTGCAATTAAATGGTTTAACCCTACAAATGACCCTTGTCTTTCAAAAAAAAAAAGTCCAATTGGCAAATAGAATTGTTTTTGATATCAAGGTCCATGTTTCAGGTCAGACCGTTTATACTCAACACTGAGCAGGGAACAGCACTGGCTGTTGTAGCATTGTTTGGAACCAGCGAGGGTGGTCTTGCTGGAACAGCACTTTCATAGAAGATAGCCATAGTATCTGTAAGTTACCTATCAAAATAAAAAAGGCAAACATTTTCATCAAAAATTTAAACTCTGGAAGATATTTAACCAACTCTAAAGATGATGTTCTACCACAGGAACACAATCCAATGCTGCAAAAAACACAACCATGAACTCCAGTGATGGGAGATTTGTAGCTAGCAATCACTTTGAAGAAACATACAAGAGTTCTAATGGATACCTAAACACAAGGAGGCCTCTACCACACAATTGCTGCTTCCACCCAAAAAGCCTTAGAATGGAAGCTATTTCTGTTTTCTTCATGCAGAGAAAAACTAGTGCTGCTACTGCCTTTGTGGGAAGGAGGAGTTTGCTATTCCTTCCTCCTTCCCTCTCTCTCAGTGCAGAATCGGAGGAAATGGGGCTCAGTGGGGGGACAGAATACAGTGTACTAAGCAGTCCTAAGTGAGAGGAGCAGCATAATAGGTCATAGAATCTTTGTGTTCTATGGGAATTATGGGTAGGGACACAACATTTAGGGCACAAGTGCCAGAAAAAAACATGGCTTAGCATCGATACCTGCCAACATGGGGAAACAAGTAGAAAAGAAGAGAAAGAAACCTCTTTAAACCTCATTGAAATACAATGAACACCAGAGTGCTATCATTTTCACAGGGCAGACTGGCATGTCTCAGAACTCCTTTCTGGTTGTCTTGCTCTCTGCTGCTATTGAGATTCCGAGTCAGTTACTCTTTTAAATTAAGGTGAATATGTCATGAGAAAGGAGAAAAGTAGTAAACCAAAGACCTTTACTCACCAAGCAGACAGCATTATACACTCTGCTGTAGCAAGAGCTTCCAATTACTCCTCCGCCAGAAGAATGAACTGTGATGTAGAGGCTACCATCTCTCAGGGTCAGAGGTAATTTGGTTTCTCTGATCCTTCAATCATTTGGCTGCCCTCACTAAAGACTATTAGCTACAGCCAGTTGTCTTGAAAGTTACCCAATGGTTTTATGATGTAGATTATCCTATAGCAAAGACAGATCTGAGACCAACAAATAAGCACTAATGGGTACCACATCTTAGATTTGTGATTGTGTTATCAAGGTGATTATTTTTACAGCAAATGTGAGTGAACTAGTCTTAAAGATATTCTGAAAATCATTTAATCAAGAGTCCAATTTATTATAATAATCCAATAGTTCAGGAATAAAATCACAGCCATTTCTCACCAACAGCAGAAGTACTGAAGACATTTTCCACCAAACTAGCTGACTGGGTTATATACACTGTGATGCCAGCAGATTGACCAGGGAAGTAGATAATTATGCTCATGTAAGTGGATTGATGTAATAACTTTCTTATCATTCAATTCTATCATCAGAAGGTTTCATCTTGATAAGAAGTGATGTATCTTCCATTTAGACTTCCACTTGATAAATCAGTAGCATAGAGTTCAGTTCATTCATTTAATAAAACAACCATCTTCCATATTTTTATTACTGGGATAGTTGCTAGAATGGTCTTTCAACACATGTTATTTGCCAGCAATCCAAAGCTGATGTTCATTTCAGATGGATTGAAAATGTATATAAAGCCATTATGGGCCACATGCATTTTCTACATTTCCAAACATTTCAGAGCCAAGCATGGCTGGTTCAATAACAGCTGGGGTACACTCAGAATCAATCAGTATTCTCCAACCACTCCTTATAGTTAGAGTTATATGTTTTATCCATTTTATTTTATAAAATAGAGGTTCTATAAGTTAATATAGGTTGACTTGGTAGCAGGGATGAGCATACAGGGCAGGTTGGTAGTGGGGAGGGAAGACAAGCATTGGAACAGGCTGGCCAGAGATGAGGAGGTATGTGGGGTCAGAACAAGCAGCAAGTAGACGAGGAACCTTATAGAAGCCTCTAATTAGGAGCAGCTGGGAGGTCAAGAGCCAAAGGCAGTTTCCATGTGGAGTCAGCACCCTGGTCAGAAGGGGAGGGAGTCCTTGCGGAAGTAGCTTAAAGTAGATAGAGGGGACCAGAAGAAATGGCAGGGCCCGGAGAAAGCCATTATTTAGAAGCAGGAAGTAAGAAAACTGGGAGCTAGGAAGAACATTGACCCTCTCCCACCACTACTTCAAAACAAGACAATAAATATCCCATTCTCCATTAGCACTTCCTTTCATGCTTGCCATATCTCACTAACTGGGTGCAGGGAGGTTTTGTCACCACTGACTAGATCTAAAGTCTTGGTGGGGTCTGGGAGGCAAGCAGACTTCAGATCTATGAGCTGCAGTACAGGCTAGAGTTTACTTCACCACTCTCTCCTAGTATTTAAACACAACTCCTGTTCAAAAGCATATGGAGATCCAGAGTTCAGTCACTGAGGATTTTCAGCTAGAGACTTTGTTCATCAACTCTATACCATCTGCTCAGTCAAAAGCACGGCAACAATATCTTTCCTCCTCTTACTTGCAGAAATCTCCAATTCGTACCCACACAGATTCTTTCTCTTCCTCTGCTGGAAAGGAAACTGTGGAATCACTCAGTTAACTAATCAGCTAACAAATTAGCCAACCAATCGGCATTAGCCATATAAATGAAAAATCCCATTACAAGAAAGTACAAAACTGAGAATAGCAAAATATGGATGACTCTTTCTCCATCATCACATTTAAATAAGAGAAGAGCTGTCAAACCAGACTGGTTAAGGCAATTTGACTAAAACAGTTAAGCAAAAATAAAATAACATTCAAGATATACAATTAAAATGAAAGAAATTAGCTTTCCATCCCAATTTCCCCTACCTATAACTAGCACTGCCAGGGCTTCCTGTGTTGGAAAGTTACCCCCTGCAACAAAATTCTTCAGAGTTAGGGGAAAGCAGCCTGCCTTCTGCTAATGGGGTTCAGCTTCTCCCAACTCATGTAGGTCACAGTCCTTTTGCTAAGCAGCTGCCCTACTTGCCCTCAATGGAGTCTGAGTCCAGCTATAGGGAATCTATTGAGTATGCCTAAAAATACCCCCCCACCCCCCGCCTACACCCTTAATTCAAGAAAATTCTGGACATGGAATGCTAATTGTGCATCTGCCTAGCAATAATTGTGCGAGGTGCGTGCGGTAAGGGGGGGGCTAAGTCGGGCCTGAACTGGCTCCGCAGTGCTGGTACACGGGGCTGCGGGTAGTGAAGGCAGCCGGCTGGCATTGTGGGCACAGACCCCTGCGTCACAGCCTGGACACCGGATCCGGCAAGGCGTGGAGAAAAACTACCTGAATACTTCTTCTCTAGTTCTTGTGAAGGGATGAAAAGTGTCCTCTTGGCTACCTGACTCAATGGGAAGGAAGAATTTTTTCATTCCACCCAGCTGGACCACTAGGTGGGTTGAGGAGTGCCTTGTGGCAATCTTCCATGTTTCTCATGAGAGAACTCCCAGCTCACACCTTTGATTCCTTCAAATGAGATTTTCAACAAAATGGGGATGATAGTGCTATGGATGTCCTAATTCCTTTCAAAGCTGGTTGTGAAATTCCTCCTCAGTTGGTCATTCATCCTGTCATTGTTTTTCCTATATGCATCCTGGTGAGGCCGTTCTCTGCAAACCTTATGGAAAATGTCTTATCTGAAGTACATTAAAGCACTTTATCCATCCAAAATAATAATAATAATAATAATAATAATAATGACCCAAACATAACTCACCCCTTCCCCCTTCTCTCTAGACCTCACAAAGAGTTCTCTCTCTCTCTTAGGCATATGGGTTACACAGGCATGTACAGAACTTTACCTCTGTGTTAAAACCCACTCCTAACTCAGATTCATCTGTGACTACAGGTTCTGCAGCCTGTCAGAACTGCCCTTGGAACCAAGAGTATAAAGGATAGAAAAGACCCCACCGCATAACCTTCCCTCACTTTCTGTCTTCTTAGTGTGCAGTATGTGGCTCTTGCTTCTCACACCAGATGGGTTCTGTTCCCTGTGTTACTTCTAGCTTGGCTAATGCTATTGATTGTTCATTTTTTATTGTTAATTTTACTTATTTTGATTTATAAAATATATTTTAAAAGTCCCTCTCTTAGTCTCTAGGGGCCAGATGTGTAAAGGTACTATGGTGCCTAAAGATGCAGATAGGCACCTAAATACCTTAAAATTCTGGCCCTAGAAATGTTTGCCATAATTTATTAATACAATCACCTAACTGGATTCCATGCAGATAAAGAGCAGTGAGAAGGGTAGAGTGTTTTTTTACCCAGGTTTGTGACATTCTTGGAAGCAAGAAATACAGGGGCATTCCCTACTATTTTTCACTATTGTCAATGTTTCCCTGGCTTGTGAGGCAGGTGCATTTCCTGTATCCAACAGCGGTGAATGGGATGCTTCAGAGGAAAGCAAAAAAAAACAAAACAAAAAACCCTGTACCTGTTCAATTATAGAATATTGTATCATAGGGACAGATGCTAACAGTTATTCATGTTCTGTTAAAATAAATATTCCAAACCTTGAATGTTAGAATGCATATTAAGAGCTTTCATAGTAAAATTATCAGCCCTGTCCCCCTGATAAGGGAAAAATATAAAATATTTCAATAAAATAATCTGCTGTGATTGGAATAAAAGATAATACACCATTTTCCATTACTATGCAAAGATATTATAGAAAAATGCTCTCAAAATATTCTCCATAGGTTAATTTATGTTTATTCTATTTCTATAATAGCCAATGCTTTAAAAAATGTAGACCTCATATTTCAGGATTTAAACCAATCTCTAAATGGGGGCAGATCATTCCACATCTGCCTCCTGTCGTGTTTTGTGCAGCTTCCTGGAAAATATCTGCTGCAAGATCTGATGTGAAAAGCAGTTAGAGGAAATCATTTGTAGTGCATACCAAGATGTTTGGTTGGTGCTACAAAACCCAGGAACAGTGCTACATATTCTTGAGTGCCATCTATTGGCACTCAATCTATTAACTAGCTATTTTCAGATCATCTGTGTACAATCTGGTGCTGCTCAGTCAGAAACAGGATACAGGACTAGACAGGGCCGGCTCTAACTTTTTTGCCGCCCCAGGCAAAAAAGAAGAGCGCCGCCCCGCTATAACACGCCCCCACGCCAAGTGCCGCGCCGCCGCCCCCCCCCCCCAGCGCCATGCCGGGCCGCCCAAACCCCCGTCCCCCCCCAGCGCCGCCGAAGCTCCCCCCCCTCCCCCCAGCACCACGCCACACCACCAAAACAAAAAAAAAACCCTCTCAAGCGCCGCCCCGTGAACAAAAACAAAAACACCGCGAGCGCCCCCCGCCACCCCAACATTGGCTGCCCCTTATAAGGTGCCACCCCAAGCATGTGCTTGGTCGGCTGGTGCCTGGAGCCGGCCCTGGGACTAGAGGGATCACAGATCTGATCCAGTCTGGCAATTCCTATGTTCCTATCTTCTACCTTGGTAAAAAGTGTAGGAAAAATAATGTCCTACGTATCTTAAAATGAAATATCAGAGAACAAAAATCAATAAATTTATAGAGTAAAACAACTAGTGAGAAATTTGGTGTATTTTACCCTCAAGACCAAACACTCTCTTAGGAAACAATATGTGTTCCTTTCATATGTATTTGCCTGCTGCAATACTCTGCATAGGATTATCTCATAGAAGAGTTCAGAACCAAAACTTGTAGGTCCAAAAGTAAGTTGCCCAAAGCTAGACACTCTGGTCCAAAATTAGACAGGTAAGGTTCATTAGCATCTAATGAGAACTAGAATGTTGACTGTTACTTCAGATTAACTGAGCGTGATCATTACTCATGATTTGACCACCTGGTTGTGCAAATGGTTATCAAGCCAAATTTTCAGCCTTAGTATTGAATTTGCCATGTCTTGTGTATCCAGATCATTGCACATATTACTTATAAATCTGTCATTTCAAAGTCCAGTGCCCATTTAGTGCACAAAACATTTTCCTTGAAAAAATAAAAGCACATTTCTTTTTATTGAGGTAGGTTATAACATGAAAG
The DNA here is from genome assembly GCF_011386835.1 of Chrysemys picta bellii. Classification (NCBI taxonomy): domain Eukaryota; kingdom Metazoa; phylum Chordata; order Testudines; family Emydidae; genus Chrysemys; species Chrysemys picta. The sequence continues at coordinate 238,627,655 of NC_088792.1, read as the reverse complement.
TAGACATGTAAGTCAGAGGCTGAGTGGGGTGTCAGAAAATCTGATCTATGAAGTCAAATGCTCAGTGTTTCTGAATAAGATTGTATATGGATGATCTGAATTTGTATATATGGAAATTGTTAGTTAAGCTTAATGTAATGGGAAAAAACAAATATGTTCACATAAAATTAAGATTAGCTTTTGCTAAGAACTAGCCTCTTTTTACAAGTGAACTGATTATGTGGGTGGGTGAGAGAAGGAGACAGATGCTTTTTTTACCATTTATATTCATTTTTCCTGTTGTCACTTTTTAACAATCTATCCCCAAGATCTGTAAAGTCTTCAGGCTGAAATCTGAGTAACAGGACTGGTTCCCTACTGATGCAAGACCAGAGTAGAGAATGGAATATACCAGAAAGGTAATATATGCTATTTGCTTACTGGCATGATAGCTGCCTGGTGCTTAGAAAAAGAATTATTGAATGTAGTATTTCTAAAAAGTGCAAAATCCCTTGACATTGTTGTCTTGTACACCCACTACACAGGCAGTAGCAAGCTTCCGCACATTGCCCCATTGGTATGCCTTCATTCTGATCTGGAGAGCTCACTTCAAAATATGGGAGGGACGTTCAGTTCTGTGCCCATTCAGAGAGACACAATCCTGTCTGAAGCTTGTAGGGATGCTGAGGAATTCTGAATGATGCTACATACTTTCTGTGGGAGCATCATGCTCCTGTGTCTGTGGTCTGCCATTTCTGTTAGCTAGTGAAGAGGTGGGTGGGGCTATGGCCCTGCTCCTACTTATCCTCTTTGTAGTTGCTATATAATGGTTACAGGGTAACCTGCGCCTCTTGACTGCACCCTACAGGTGACTGGTTTTGCTCCTTTCACCTCTCTCAAGGGTAGACCCTACCAGTTCAACCACTCTGAGATAGGGTTGCCAACCCTCCAGTTTTGGCCCGGAGTCTCCAGGAATTAAAGATTAATCTTTAATTAAAGATTATAATGTGATAAAATCTCCAGGAATACATCCAAGCAAAATTGGCAACCTTTCTCTGAGACTGGATCTTTGTGTTTCAGTCCCTGTTTTCCATGGCAGGCCCAACTGTATTTATCACCTGGAAGAAACTTCCCTCCAGGGGCCTGAACAGCAGCTGATTAAAGTGAATCAAAATAGATTCTTCAAAACAAAGGTATTGCTTTTTCACACAACGATACATAGCAATCAAAGAAAAGGGCTAACCCAACAAGAGGACTACATGCCTGGCTCTTTTGGAGTTTCCTTCAAAGCTTGGGCCAGCCTAGCTGCCCCAGACCCATCCTGCAGGGCCTATGTCTCGGTCTGTCTGCTCTCCACAAGCAGCCGCTGTACAACTGAACCCCCTTCTCCCTCTACAGAATGAGTTTTTAACTGTTCAGGGTCCTTTTGAGCTTAGGCCCTCAGCTTTGGTAAATCAGCTGTGTAACTCTACCTGGCATGTGGAAATAGCATTTCCCCAATCAACGGCCCAGTCATTATTTTCTTAACTCCCTTGAAGTTGTTTACTCAGGTTATTATTTATTATTCTTTATTTTTATTATCATAACACCTCAGAGTATGGGCCAGAACCCCAGGTGACTTATCTCTTGCCACTGTGTCATTTCCTGCTTGTTCTTCATAACAGTTCCTTTTGATTGAATCCCAGGTAGTCAAAATAATTTCAAGAAGGTAAAGTGAGGTACACATAACATTATTGCAGTTCAACCCCACATTCTTCACATGCTATCATCTCAGAGGATGCTGAGGAGGGGACTGCAAATGTACCTGGTTCCTGCACAGAGGATGCACTAGTAGGGTTGGGGGAAGTCTTGTGCCCTGTTTATCTCTTGCACACTGGTTCAGTGGCTAGACACAATCCAATCTTATGAGGAGAAATTTTGTGATGGGGGACACTTGGGGCCAGATATTCAGCCGGTGCAAATTGATGTAGTCAATGGATTTATGCCGGTTCATACCAGCTGAGGATCCGGCCCCTGTCTCTAGGAATGGTGTGTGATAGGCATATAACTCATTTCATTTAGTGCACTGAACTTTTGTGAGGTGGAAATAACTTTTTAGTCACTACTGACCTGTACCATATTCAGACAACCAGCCTACAGCTGGAAGGATCTGTGCCCTATTACCATACCCCCAAGTTATTCCATCCGACTTGTTAGCTCATTACTTTCTGGAACTCTCTACACAGTTATCCTCACAGTGCCCATTTTGGTTTCGTTTTTGCAATTTATTTTACTTTGCAGATATTGAGAGATTCTGCTGCTACATCTTTGTCTGATAATCTCATGCCGAAAACAGTTAAGCCATTTTTGCATGAGCAACATTTTCCTTCTGTAGCTTTAAACATGTGCTCAGGCTCAGAGTAAACACCTATATCTATTTAAATATCTTTTTCATTCTTTTACAAACCTAATGGTTAAGCTGCATTTTGCTGATAGAGAACGATTTGTTTTGTTCTAACATGCTTTGCTGGGAAGCATACATTTGGTTTAGTTTTGAAACAATGTATGATACACTGTATTTTGCTGATACAGGAGGTTTTGTTTGTTCTAACATGCTTGGAAGGAAGCATACATTTAGTGATAATTTTTTTTAGCTTTAGTAATGTTACTTCAAGCCAATAGGTACCTCACTTAAGTTAGCAGTATATAGATGCTATGATATAGGCAAATACTGTATCTCGTTTTTTTTGGGGGGGGGGGAGAGGCACAGCTGTTGGTTTCTACTTTAAACTTCCCAAGGGCCTGGAGTCTGATCTTGCATCCATTAAATTCAGTCAGAGTGTTTCTATTAACTTAAATCAGATTAGAATTCATCCCCATTTCCAACAAATCTCAGTTCCAGCATCAGTGACTAGCATTCCACATTTCAACTAACAAGACACGTTGATTGCATAGCAAATATTCCAAGATGATCATGAATCCATTAAACACCACAAATCATGAGGAGAAGACCCCCAATATGGTGAGTGGCTTGCTGGGACATCTTTATGCTTCAAATGCACCGCAAGGCATGTAACCTTAATCCTTTTGTGTTCATAAAATAAAAATTCAGTTAAGTTTATGGCATAGGCTAAGTCATTTAGTAGTTTCTTATTCATAGCCAAGACTCAACCAATTTTGCTGCTACCACTGCAGACTGATCTTGTGAGATATGCAAATAATGTTGAAAAATCAATTCTAAGAAGAGCTATCACATTTCCACAAGTCCAAACCAAGTCCTATTCTGTTCCCATAAACTTTTCTCACAGATATGCCAGCTTTCTGCCACTAAAATAAAATGGTTTCTGTAAAGATTTATTTAAACAACAGTAAATTAAATCATGCATACTGTACTCTCAGTTCCCCTCTCCCACCAGGTGCATTAACAGTGACTTCAGAAATGGCCCAAGTAATCTCATTAAATTAGATGTTGTATAAGAACTTTGAGAATTTGCTGACTATTCTGTACATAAAGCAGTTAAGAACAGCAAATAGGTTTTTGGGTACATAGACAATCCCATTTAACATGTTTTAGCAGGCGAGCTGAATTTATCCTGTGAAACTTACAACTTCAGGATCTCCATAAAAGGATGACTTATCATTATGGGTCCTGTAACATGAAATCAGTCCCAGCTCTTTTTCTGCTGAAACGGCATTTAAAAAAGTAGCAGATTCCCTTCAGTTCTCATAATGCACCAGGCATTACAGAATCTCAAGGCAACCTTTGACATTGACTTATTGCTGTTGTGAAATGCTTGTAGTGCTTTTTTAAAGGCGCACCTATATTCTGCATCTGATTGCTTACCCTCCCTGATTAAAACAAATAATGTATCCTGCAGAGTGTCAAAGGACCAATTAGAGCTACCAGTCAGCATTTCCAGTTATGAAACCTGAAAAAAGCAGTAAATCCATTGGTTATTACTTTGATATTTTTTTAAATATGCCATATTGCCACTGAAGGCAAATTGACAGAAAATACTAAATCCTACTTTCATTCCTTGTCTTCCCATCACATGTCATCATTGCAGCGTCTCTAAGGCGATGACTTCACCTGGAGCTAAGGGTATTATTCCCAGCTTGCATAGACATATTCCCGCTAGCTCTCATTAGGTTAGCTCTAAAAATAGCAGTGTGGCCCTGGTAGCACAAGTACAGGCTAGCTGCCCCAAATATGTACTCTTGGGATCTAGGTGGGTTTATATTCAGAGCAGCTGCCCCGTGCTGCTGTAATGCTGACAGACCCCAGATCAGGATCAAACCAGGGATCTCTAGAGCTTAGTGCATGAGCCTCTACCACATGAGCTAAAAGCCAACTGGCTGTTAGCTAAGGCTGTAGAGCGGACTCTTTTTATCTCTCTCTCTAAGTGGTCTCAGTGCCACTAGATGGGACAGAACACCACACCCAGAAGGTGTGTGGGTTACACTGCCACATGCTACCACAGCTATGCTGCTATTTTTGGTGTACTAGCTTGATAAGAGCTAGCGTGAGTATGTCTACACAGGCTGGGAATCACGCCCCCAGCTCCAAGTGAAGACATAGCCTCTTTGTAAACAGGATGGAGATATCATCTTAATTGGCAGCCGTTGCTTTGTCTAATGCATGCAAATCTTTTGTAAAATTCAGTTTTGGTTTTATGTTGATGGCATTTCAACATCTAATCTTCTGAATCCCGCACTTCAATTTTTTCTTCATAGGCCTATAAACATCACCTGAATGATTGATGAGCAGCATAATATATTGTAATGACTTCATTGTGACAAACTAAGTATATCTTCAGATAATCTTACATCTATGTTCCAGTGAAACTGAAGCTTCTATATCAGTGAAGGTTATTTAAAAAAAATAGCAAGGTGAGAAAAGCATGTATGCATGAATTCTCATTTGTTTATACTGCATTACTTGGTTTTTAACTATATTTATAGTTCAGATGGGTATGTATTAAAATTCCTTAGCTATCTACAGAAATATCTGTCGAGAATATCCATGCCCCCAAGTACAAGCTCCTACCACTTAAATAATATAGTGACTGGTGCCCTAAATATACCTATAATAGATACGATATTTATAACTAATTAAATTGTAAGTGCTTTGGAGCAGGAACTGTATCTTTGTTCCACCTAGCACAATGGGTTTATGGTCTATGAGTGGGCACTACCACAATACAAATAATATTAATAATTGCAGGTTCATCAAATAAATTCTGACAAAGTTGGGCAAATCCTGCAAATCGTGTTCCATGAATAGTTGCTTGAATTTTTGAATGAATCTGCTTTGGGCATGGCCATGGCCTTTTTGGATTTGCTTTTCATTGAACATAAGTGCAGTAGTTTTACTGACACCAATGTTTGTGGAACGTCAATGTCATTCATGTGTGCGAATATTGATGGAAAATAAACTCTGAATTTGTATATGTGAGTATTTGCGTCAAAAGAGCTTATGCACTCATTTATGGCCAGATTCTATCCCCTTATTCACATTGACTAGTACCTTACTTAGACTGGTCATATTGAGTCAGTTGATGTCAGGGGGGCTACTCAAAGAGAAAGATATTATTCAATATAAGAGTGGCAGATTCTAGCCCTGTGTGATTATCTGAACAGCTAACCTGCAGAACTGGAATGTCAAATATGAAATACTCTCTTTGTGATCAATCCATAGAGTTAAAAATTGCAAATAAAATGTCATGAATAACTTTAAATAATGAATAGATTAAAAGAAATCATAATCTGCTCATGGATATTCCACGAGCAGAAAGAGCCTAAATTCAACAGATTAATTATTCATTGTGAATTATTTGCTCAGCTCTAGATCCTTATTAAAAAAATGATTACAGTATTCTACATTAATGACCCAAAGCACTATAGTAAGGCTGTTACAAAATATACTTTTATAAAGGCACTAAAGCAAGGATGAAGGACTGCCCTCTTCGTGTGACTCCTAGAACTCATGCATGGCTCTACTGCACCTATTCACAGTGCTATTTCCATCAGAAATTATAAAGTTCAGGATCCACGCAACTATTAGTTTAATGTTAGGTTGGGCAAGGAAAATAATGAACCAGTGTTTGGGCCTGTGAGTATATATATCTGATGTTGACCAGATTGATTAGGTCCAATTCAAATCTTTCTAACTGCAATATGTCAGAAAAGGAATTCCCGTAACATTCATTGGTACTTGTAAAGAGGTAACTCTGAACTGTGGTATCTGACAATAGTCAGTAGGGTAACAGGACACTGTATGTCCACAGCCAATACGCAGGTTAACTCGTTGCAAATTTCAACTCATTAACAACACCAGTAACCAATATTGTGGTGCTAGTATACTGTAGCTTTAAGAAACACACAGCTGCTTCTTTTGCAAGGAAGTAGAATGTCTTTCAGTTCATCATAAATGATAACATATGTGAGATGTTGCCTTTTGGTTAAATTACATTTCACAAGAGTGTCATGGTGCTACGTGGTACAATGATAATGAAATGCCGATAAGTTCAGTACATCACCAGAGGTGAGCCAGGGCTGAATTTTCTTGCTAGCCTGCCTGTATACCTGTTTCTTCAATATCTATCTTATCCACAAGTAAACAATCTGGGAGATAAAATTAGGCAAAATGATGTGGTGGCTGTTGAAAACCTGTCAGTCAACTTTTGAAATAGCCAAAGGAAAACAGATCTTTTTTTGAACCTTCAAAGTGTAAGTGTAATTGTTAAATATAATGGTTTAGACCTGTCTCTATATCTGTTTTCGAAAGATGTAAGCAAAATCTAGGAATGGTTTAGGTTTTACACAGTTTCATCAGATGTATTTTTGTTTTTTAAAATCTAGACTGCAGGTGTGATGGATCAAGTTCCCAGTGTATCAAAATCTCTGAATTTATAAATGGGGGTGAGGGAGGAAAATTGCATTCTATTTTGTCCCATGCTGAATGGTTTGCTGTGTTTTCACATCAAACCTGCAATAAAAAGTCTATAGTTATTAATACTTCCTCATTTCCTCCCTAAGATATCCTTTAAATGCCACCTTTTAGATCAGAGGTAGGCAACCTATGGCACGTGTGCTGAAGGCGGCACATGAGCTGATTTTCAGTGGCACTCACACTGCCCGGGTCCTGGCCACTGGTCCAGGGGGCTCTGCATTTTAATTTAATTTTAAATGAAGCTTCTTAAACATTTTAAAAACCTTATTTACTTTATATACAATAGTTTAGTTATATATTATAGACTTATAGAAAGAGACCTTCTAAAACCGTTAAAATGTATTACTGGCACGCGAAACCTTAAATTAGAGTGAATAAATGAAGACTTGGCATACCACCTCTAAAAGGTTGCCGACCCTTGTTTTAGATGAAGTAATGTCACAGGAACAGCCAATAAAGCCAATCCTGTTATGTGCTGGTTGTACAACTATCAGAGCAGGATTGGGACAGTGGTTGCCATTTAAAAATCAGTATTTGCCAAGTTTTTCACAGTGGTATCTGTGATACCACTGTTAATCTCTGTATTTAGAATGGTAAATAATTGTGGTAACTCAATTGTGTGCTGATTATTGATAAATTATATTTTTTTTATGGCAAACGTTATGCTTTTTGACAATGATGGAACTCAAGATGATAGCATCCACCAGAGGTAGAAAAAATGCTTCATCTGCCGGGATTTACACCGCATGTGTGCAAATACCCCAAAACTTTCAAAATGGTGTTTTCCTATATCCCTATTCCAGTGTGTAGTTTTTAGGATCAAAAGAGGATGTATGCATGCCAGCTTTAATTTGCACTCAGCCATCTCTCTCAGCCTCCTCTGGTCATTCTACCGGTTGATAATACATATTAGCGCCTGTCTGATAACAAACACATGCTAGTTCCCAACACTCCCACATCCAACACATACACAGCTTTAAATAAACAAGCTAGCAAATGCATATAGCATCGTGCTTTGAGTAGACATAATTACAAGTTTGGAGGCAAGTTAGAAAATAGCAATTTAGTTTAATAGGAAGCAAACTGCATGAGCAATAGAGAACTCAAAGCTGTAGGGTACTGAGAAAAAGGGAAAAAAATAATTCCCATCCCTTCAGAACTAACACAGATAGTTATATAGTATCTACAATACCTTATTGTTTGCAGAATTCCAGGAAGAACTCTTAATTCCTATGTCTGTAGTCAGAGCTGTAACTAGGCATATTAGCCCCCAGAGCAAGCAAGCGTATTTGTGCCTCCTGCTGTTTTTTGTTTTTGTTTTTTGGCATTTCTCCACCCCATTTTTCCGCCTCTGTGTCTTTGCGCCCTGGATGTCTGCCCCACACACCCTGCGCTGGTTATGGCACTGTCTATGCTAGTCCACTAATATTAGAAACTTGAGTACCTTAATTCATAGATAATCCATGAAATAAGAAAAGACTCAACTGTTAAAATATGTTTACAATTAATGACTTTTTACCGAATTTAAACAGAAGGGTCAAATATATTGGCCAAGTGTCTCTGCCCAGTCCCTATGTATCTCGTCACTGCATCTCCAAAATTGCATCAGAAAGCGAGAGTCTTGTCAGAAGCTCAAAGATAGCATTATTGCCCACTTAACTGCTGATATAAATGGGGAAAGCAGTATAAAAGAAGCGAGGCTGGCTGCAGTGAGAGGACTGAAAAAATGTGGTTTTTAAAATAAAAGTATGTTCAGAAAGTTGCTAAGCTTACTTTCCTGAGTAAAGTGGGAGCTACTATTTATGTAGGCCAAAATCAATTATCTATGCACAAAAGTGTTCCCAAATATTAAACTTCTTTTATACCCGATAATGAATATTTTATTAACTCACCTGTAATTTATTAGACCTCAAGCACTACAAAGTTTGGGACTGATATACCATCGCTAAAGTCAATGGAAAGGCTCCCAGTGACTTCAAAAGACATGGGATCAGGAATACAGTAAGAATAGTGCAGGCCCTTCTCGATTTGATTTATCACAATCTTAGGGCAAGCTGTGCAACATCATTTTTCTTACAGCCTTTTCTTTCATTTGCAACAGTTTACATGTAAAGTTTTACCACACATTCAATATTCTTTTGCAGCTCTTTTGGTGGTGGCTCTCCCAAATGTATCTCCATTTCCTAAGTCACGAGGAAGTTTCCTGGAGATGGGAGGATGAGTAAGTACTGCTATTTGCAACAAGTATCACTTACACCTATAACCACTGAGATACCCTCGTTAACCTATCCCTAAAAAATACCAAAGTCTCTGTCATGTACTCTGTCTGCTTTTTCAAACAATGGACCTCTTTCTCCTCTCACACTACTTTCACATCAATGTAACTCTATTAACTTCAGTTAAATTAATACTGATTTACACTCATGCATATGCGAGGAGACTTGGGGAGGGATTTGCAAAAAATAAAATGATTTAGGAGCACAAATTAATGGGACGTGTGCTCCTAAGTCAGGGGGAGGGATAGTTCAGTGGTTTGAGCATTGGCCTGCTAAACCCAAGGTTGTGAGTTCAATCCTTGAGGGGGCCACTTAGGGATCTGGGGCAAAAATCAGTACTTGGTCCTCCTAGTGAAGGCAAGGGGCTGGACTTGATGACCTTTCAAGGTCCTTTCCAGCTCTATGAGATAGGTATAGGCAGCTTTGAAAAACCAACACTTAGGATCTATGTGTTATTTGAAAGCTCATGTCCATCATGGAAGCTACTATGTAAAGTGTTAATATTTTGGAGTCATTGCTGCATTCTCTATCTCTCCTTCTCCTATGATTTGGGACGTGGATGGGACAAACTACTCCAGGTATCCAGTATAGAAAGTTAGTGGGACAGTCTGTTTCAGAGCATATACTAGACATGGAAAGAATGACTACTCTCTTTTTTCACTGTAAGTACGTAACGTGTTTATTGTGAGGGACAGTATTAGGGTTGCCAACCTTCTACTCACACAAAATCGAACACCCTTGCCCTGCCCCTTGCCCCGCCCCTCCTCTGAGGCCCCGCCTGTGCCCCGTCCCTTCTCCGAGGCCCCGCCCCCACTCAATCCATCCCCCCTCCCTCTCTCGCTTGCTTTCTCCACCCTCACTCACATGCTCATTTTCACCCAGCTGGCTCCAGGGGTTGGGTGAGGACTCCGGCTGGGGGGTGCAGGCTCTGGGGTGGGGCCAGAAATGAGGAGTTCAGGGAATGGGAGGGGACTCCAGGCTGAGGCAGTGGGTTGGGATGCAGGAGGGGGTGAGCACTCTGCCTGGAGGTGTGGGCTCTGGGGTGGGGTCAGGGATGAGAGGTTTGGGGTGCAGGAGGGGGCTCTGGGCTGGGGGGTGGAGTTGAGGGGTTGGGAGTATGGAAGGGGGCTCCTGGATGAGGCGGGGCTATGGTCTGCGAGCTCTGGTGTGGGACCGGGGATGATGGATTTTGGGTTCAGTAGGGTGCTCCGGGCTGGGGCTGAGGGGTTCAGAGTGTGGGAGGGGGCTCCAGGCTGGGGCAGGGGGATTGAGTGCAGGGGGTGTGAGGGCTCCAGCTCAGGGTGCAGACTCTGGGTTGGGACTGGGGATGAAGGGTTTGGGGTGTAAGAAGGTGCTCCGGGCTGGGATCGAAGGGTTCAAAGGGTGGGAGGGGGATCAGGGCTGGGGCACAGGAGGGGATCAGGGGTGCAGGCTCTGGGTGGCGCTTACCTCAAGCAGCTCCTGAAAGCAGCATCATGTCCCTTCTCCGGCTCCTATGCAGAGGTGTGGCCAGGCAGCTCTGCACGCTGCCCTGTCTGCAGGAACCACCTCCACAGCTCCCATTGGCCAATGGTTCCCAGCCAATGGGAGCTGCGGAGCTGGCACCTGGGGGGGGGAGTGCATGGAGCCCCCTGGCTGCCCCTATGCCTGAGAGCCATATTGGGGGCATGCTGCTGCTTTGGGGAGCCATGTGGAGTCACGGCAAGTAGGGAGCCTATCTTAGCCCTGCTGAACCGCCAAACAGACTTTTAACAGCCCGGTCAGCAGTGCTGACCAGAGCCGCCAGGGTCCCTTTTTGACCAGGTGTTCCAGTTGAAAACCGGACACCTGGCAACCCTAGACAGTATTAGGACCAATGGGCCAAAGCTGGTTTCCAAAAACCATAGCCAGAGAGTAGTTTTGATGTTTTCTTATGGTTCTATTAGTGTTTATTTAGTCAGATGGCCAGATAGCCATTTACTTTACAAAGCACATTGTTGGTGCTTAACCAATAATAATAAATAAATAAATAGCTAGTAGACGATACCTCATGGACCTGTGATGTGCAGGCCTCATAATAGCTAGGGCCCTACCAAATTCACAGTCCATTTTGGTCAATTTCATGGTTTCGGGTATTTCAATCTGAAATTTCATGGTGTTGTAATTGTAGGGGTCCTGGCCCAAAAAGGAGTTGTTGGGAGGTCACAAGGTTATTGTAGGGGGTTGCAGTACTGCTACTCTTACTTCCGTGCTGCTGCTGGCGGCGGCGCTGCTTCAGAGCTGGGCAGCTGGAGAGCAGTGGCTGCAGTTGGGAGTCCAGCTCTTAAGGCAGCGCTACTGCCAGCATCAGCGCAGAAGTAAGGCTGACACGGTATGGTATTGCCACCCTTACTCCTGCGCTGCTGCTGGCGGGGCGCTGCCTTCAGAGCTGGGCGCCTGGCCAATAGCTGTCACTCTCCGGCCACCCAGCACTGAAGGCAGCACAGAAGTAAGGGTGGCAATACCATGACCCCCTCTAAAATAACTTGTGACCCCCCTGCAACTCCCTTTTGGGTCAGGACCCCCAATTTGAGAAATGCTGATCTCCCCTGTGAAATCTTTATAGTATAGGGGAAAAGCACACAAAAGACCAGATTTAATGGGGGGAGACCAGATTTCATGGTCCGTGACGTGTTTTTCATGGCTGTGAATTTGGTAAGGTCCTGATAATAGCTTTTCCCTAAGACTAACTTTGCATACATTATAGAAATCCTGTATATTTGTATTCTAACTAGTTAAGCATTGAACCAATTGGACAGAAGAGTGTCTGTTGAATACAAATTGAACTTTTGCAAACCTGATACTTTCATATGGTTGAGTTTGGTTTTTTGTGTGCATATTGTTCACCTAGCCATGGCTTATCTCAGTGCATTTCCTCTCAAGCATTAAATCTATCTGCTTCTTTGATGTATGGTTGTTAGTTGTTGAACTTAAATGTCTCTTTAATGAAGCCTGAAGTTCTATGTATAATTTTCATCCAGATAGACATATCTAACTCAAAGATAAAACAGTGCGTGTGGGTCAGGAGCGCATGGGTGAACACCAGCTGATTTAAAATGAATATAAGAAAGTCTTGAATAATGACAGACAAAGGAGGTAAATATCTTGAGAAGCTCCCCAGGCCTTACTCAAAGGCCTATGCACCCCAGACATTAAGATGTTACATAGCTTTGGTGACAGGCTGGACTCAGCAATAACTCTGGAAAATCAAGTACCAGTGTCATTAAAAGCATCCTATTCCTTTTGTGACTAGCAAGAAGACTGCAGCCTCCTCTCTCAGACAAAACCATGTCACAAAAGATCATGCATTCATCATCTCCAGACTGAACTATTGCAATGCTCTGTACTTGGTTCAAACCTGTGGGTAAAGGAGGGAGGGGGCGGCACTCTACATTAAAGACACAATTACCCGCTTTGGAGTTATTAGTAAGCACAGGATCTTGAATGCATATGAATGTATTAACCAACAAAGCCGAGGAGCAGATATTGGTGGGGGCATGTTACAGACTACCAAATCAAACCAGAAACAGGATGAATTATTCATTTAGCACTTATCTGTAATGTGTGCAGAAAGAAAAACTGTATTGTTATGGAGGACTTCAATTTGCGATACATATGCTAGAGGTCTCTTGCTGTCACTAGTATAATATCATTAGAGTCTTTAAAATTATAGATGATGATTTTCTAACACAAAAGGTATTGTACCCCAAATGAGGTAACTATTTTGAACCTCATTATGATGGATAAAGATGAATTAATCATTGGACTGGAAGCTGGTGGTAGCCTAAGGACCAGTGATCATGACCTGAATACATTCAAGACTGGATGCTTTCCAGAAGTGATTCTTTAGCCAAACACAAGTTATGCTTCATTGAAAGACACTTATTGAGCATAAAACAGGGTTACTTGGTGAAATGGCCTGTGGCATACAGGAGGTCAGCCTAGATGATCTAATGGTCCCTTCTGGCCGTAAACTCTATACAATTTGTGAAGAAGCAAAAAATGAGTACAGAATTAGGCAACCCATTTCCTACTAAATGGCATATGCCAAAGAACATATCACACCAATGTTCCACAACCTGCACTCATTGCTGTTCACACTCACTGCTGTATATATTTTAAGGTTTTCACACTAATATATAAAGCTCTTTATGGAATAGGCCTTTGTTACCTCAAAGACAACCTGTCCTTCACGTATTCCCCACAATGGTGACCATCATAAAAACCAAGATACAAACTCAAGGGAGCAGGAAGCAGAACATGTCCAGCAGTAAGTTTCAGGCCCAAAACTCAGAACAGTATGAAGGAGTTGCCTGTGATGGTGCGGGGAGGCTGGTTTTGGCAGCCCTCAGGGTCCCTTCCTCATTGTGTCTTAGGATCCCTTCCTGCTTCAGCCAGTAACCTCTGGGGGTTGAGAGAGGGAACAGTTTTCCCCCTGATATTTTCTGTTGTTGTTTTTAGATTGTTTTTTGGATGCAGGGGGATAGGTTTTTTGTCTCCTTCCTTAAGAATCATAGAAAAGTAGGACTGGAAAGGACCTCGAGAGGTCATCTAGTCCAGTCCCCTGCACTCATGGCAGGACTAAGTATTATCTAGACCATCCCTGTCAGGTGTTTGTCTAACCTGCTCTTAAAAATCTCCAATGATGGAGATTCCACACTTTCCTTAGGCAATTTATTCCAGTGCTTAACTACCCTGACAGTTAGGAAGTTTTTCCTAATGTCCAACCTATACACCCCTTACTGCAATTTAAGCCCATTGCTTCCTGTCCTATCCTCAGAGGTTAAGAACAACTATTTTTCTCCTTCCTCCTTGTAATAACCTTTTATGTTCTTGAAAACTGCTATCATGTCCCCTGTCAGTCTTCTTTTCTCCAGACTAAACAAACCCAATGTTTTCAATCTTCCCCCATAGGTCATGTTTTCTAGACCTTTAATCATTTTTGTTGCTCTTCTCTGGTGTTTCTCCAATATGTCCACATCTTTCCTGAAATGTGGCGCCCTGAACTGGACACAATACTCCAGTTAATGCCTAATTAGCACAGAGTAGAGTGGAAGAATTACTTCTTGTGCCTTGCTTACAACACTCCTACTAATACATCCCAGAATGATGTTTGCTTGTTTTGTACTAGTGTTACACTCATATTTAGCTTGTGATCCACTCTGACCCCCAAATCCCTTTCTGCAGTACTCCTAGACCAGGGGTGGGCAAACTTTTAGGCCTAAGGGCCACATCAGGTTTTGGAAATTGTGTCTCGGGTGCTTGGCTGGCTGTTTCTTGCTCACATGCTTAGGGTCTAACTGATTGCCATATGTGGTGTTGGGAAGGGATTTCCCCCCAGCTCAGATTGGCAGTGACCTTGGAGGTGTTTCGTCTTCCTCTGCAGAGTGGGGTGCAGGTCATTTGCGAGAATCATCTGGATATATCTCATTTCATCAATTCCCTGCATTGCAATAGTCCAATCTCCTCATATCTGTAATAATTTGATTGTTGAGCTTGTGTGGCGGTGACTGAGTGGTGTTTAGTGGCCAGTGATATGCAGGAGGTTAGAGTAGTTGATCTGGTGGGTCCCTCTGGTCTTAAACTCTCAGACTCTATGACAACTGCCTCCAAAAAATCAGGAAAAGTCCTTCCCTCAACAGCTTTAAGACACACTATAAGATTCATTTCTGTTCTACAGCATCCCCAAAAGTACTAGGAAGGGAAAATGTTAGCACCAAATTAAAAAATAACAGCCCTTGACCAGTCCTGGACTGGGAAAGGGAACAGTAGAGGCTTTGATTATTACGTTAGAAGTAGGACTGTTAATAGACAGTCTTATACAAAGCCCTCACTGGTGGTTTTGAATCCAGGAGCAGGATTTAGATAGCACAGTAATAAACCCTCTTCAAGTGACTACACAGATGGATTAGAGTGACTCTAAATCATGTATTTTGTCCTGAGGTTATAATGTCCAGTTGAGGAGTTAGACCCATAGAAGAGAACAGAGACATGAGGCAATTGAACTGTAACTATGAGGCACACTGGAATTGCATAGTGTGCATATATGAATTCAAATATTATGGATTTTGGCCAAAATTTGTTGTTGTTTTTTAACAAAAAACTTTTCCGGTTTTTGGGCTCTTTTTTTGGCCCAAAATCAACATTTTCCATGGAAAGCAGACATTTTTCATGAAAAATGTTGTTTAGTCAAAAATCCAATTTTTCATCAAAACAGCTTTCATGGAAAAATGTTGACCATTCCTATCAATATTGGCTTATATAACTCTAAGTACCCAAATTGTCTTGAATGCCCATATGGCACTGAAATGGTTAAAACAAACAAAACAACAGTCTCCTAATGGATAGCATCTGCAGGACTGCATTTCAATGACATGATCATTATCAAGAAATTGCCGTACTCAGCCTTGGCCCTACAGCAGAAGTCTACAAATCTTCAGTATTTTAGATTTCCACTTCCACTTATGAATATCAGTTCATTTTTACTCGTTCTCTTTATTGTACTGTATGAAATATATTTTAAAACTAAACTACTTTTCCTGAGAGAATATCAAACTCGTATGGGGTTGAAGATTATTATTATTACTATGGTTGGCATTGCTGCTCACTTAACCATTCCTAATCCAGACTTTTCCTGCCTTGCAAGAGAAAATAACAATATAGTTAAGATGATAATATTTAGTGACTGGACCCCTCTGAATTACTTTAACAAGAGCTAGCCTGTAACTGAGAAGCCATGCCTCATAGGTTTTAGGGTCTGACATTTGCTGCCTCATCTGATCATGGATCTCTGCTCCAGAGGGTTTTGAATTTGTACTGGATGGTGCATCTCTGTTTCTCATTATTTGTGTGCAAATCATTTAAGTTTTTTCTTCAGAGGACTGGGACAAATGCATGCGGTTTCAACTGAAGCAGTCAAATTTCCACTTGCAAGATTATCCTCTATCAGAATCTCGTGAAGATGAGCAGCAGCTTCATTCATAATACAGATGCTAGATTGGCATGTAGATAGACTCCAATTGTGCAGTCATAGAAGGAAGCACTGGGCTCAAGACCTGGGAGGGACCAACTGATCAGTGATAGGCTAACTGGTAAATTTTATGCCATTGGAGTAATTAATTTGTGACTTGGGCGTGCAATTTTCTTGTGTTTTGTTGAATTATTGTTTGGCAGTTGGAGATTAACATCTGCACATAATGTCAATTTAATATAAGTAGTATTGTTAGAGTATCAATATTCACCCTCAGTGTAAGGCCTATGCAAATCCCTCTTTACTGCATAACCCCTGCCCCCCTTTTCCCCCAGTGGAATGGATACTCAAGATAGCAACCTTGGTATGCCAAGGAGGTAGGCTTGACACCTAAGTTCCCGCCGCACAGCAGCCTATTAAGCGCTATGCAGGCGCTCAGGCGACAGCGGTGAGAGATGCCCCTCCCCCAGTCCCAACTCAGCCCCAGCCCAGGTGCTGCTTCTGGGAGAGAGAGATGGGGGGAGTCTTCTCTCCTCACTGTAGCCCCAGGGCAGCCTGCACCCCAAACCTCTCATCTCCAGCCCCACCCCAGCCCTGCAGACGGAGCCCTCACCCCCCTGCACTCTAACCCTCTGATCCAGCCCTGAGCCTCTCATCCCCAGCCCCACCCCAGAGCCCACATCCCCATCCAGAGCCCTCACCTCCCACACCCTAACCCTCTGCTCAAGCCTTGAGCCTCCTCCCACACTCCAAACCCCTCAGCCCCACCCCCACCACATGAATTTTGTTATGTGCACCAATATGGAGGTGAGATGTCACACGTCACCTCCATATTGGTGCACATGACAAAATTCATTCTGCACATCCATGGGAAAAATTAGAAGGAACATGGCTCAGTACTGAGTATATCAGCAAGCAGTGAAGCACTAGAGTAAGGTGAAGTGTTGTCCATGTGTGCGCAATCATAGTAATTACCCTTGCACGTTAGTCACCAAAGGTATGTGCATTTTTGCATGCACATGAACTCCCACAGTTTGGAAAATCGGGCACAGATTGTCCAAAGCTATGTCCAGATTGACCGTTTGGGTCTTTTTGATAATATCTCATCTGTTTAACTCATAACAGTGCACAACTGGGATCTCACCACTAAAAAAAATAAATACTATCAAACTGTAAATGAATATGTACTGGGGGAAAAAGTCCAATTCACAATGCCAGCGTTTGCACGTTTTTGGGGTTTCCTTCCTGTGAAGATTCTTGAGAGCACTCTCACAAGCAGGAATTTTTATCAAGCCTGTGAATGTTAAACAAAAACCTGTAAGTATTTATGGAAAGCAAATGGTGAACCCAATGTTCAAGTATTCACAGTGCAAACCTGATCCAATGACTTTTATATAGTCTGGAACCAGACACATCCAACTAACTGACATGATCAAAACCCACCTTTTTCATTTCCAATATGAAAATTAAGTTATTCACTATAAATTACTATGACAAACCAACAATACCGCCCCTCCCCCCACATCTACATTATTTTAAACAGATGAGGGTAGTGGTCTCCCAGCAGCTCTCTTAATCCTTTTGCCTTTGGTCCTCAATGGCTCTGTAAGAGGGGTTCTCCCTTCCTTGAGCCCAGGACATGATAGTGGAGAGCCATTCCTGCTACTACCAGGTCTTTTAAAGCTCACCAGGGAAACAGGTACGGGAGCAGCGAGGGAAGCTCTTTCTCCAACCCCGTGAAGCAGAAGATGCTCAGATGGACACTGCTGAGCCACTGCAGCCAAGGAGAGACTGAGCAACCTCTTAGCAAGCTCTTCCCACATGAAAGGTGGCTGCAGAGTGCAGCTGAGTTTCAAGGTAGGCAATGGGGAGGTGGTGCCTCCTAGAGACAGGGCTTTTCTCTCAAGGTTCTTCCAGGGCACACAAAACTGAGGGAAATGCTCACATTTCACATCTATCTTGGAAACTTTATTTTTCACAACAAATGGGCCATTTAACATTTCCCCTCCAATGATGGAGATAAGCCATACTCCTTTTTATGACATTTCAGACACTAAAAACATGTATAGTGATTTACTTTTCCTGGCGATTAGTGTGTCTTTTACATCCCATGGCAGTTTTCCTTTCCAGTTCAATAATTTCATCAAAAAAATTACTCTGAATAGTAATGAAATACCACACCAAGTGCAGTCAAATTACTTGAGAACTTGCTCATAAAGACAAGTTGTCAACATTTCATCCATTTTCTGTTCTCTACAAAGCAGAAAGAACCACTAGAATTTGCTTAACAGAAAAAACAAACAACAACAACATCCTGCTTGATCAATAGCCTCAGTGTGTGGAAAATCTTCCGACAGAAAGATGATTCTTTAATTATATTCTCTAATTGTGTTAGTCTCCCAAATTAAACTCCACCTCTGCCCAGCTGTCTTGTCCCCTTGAGCACCATTTATCATAATAAACATGAAATAGTAAGTTCAGTGAGAACAGGACCACAAATTGAACTGCCTATTAGATAGTTTGTTCTGTTGGTTATGCCTGCTCACAGTCCTGCCTTTAATTGCTAAAATGCATCCTTTGAAAATGTAGCTGAAGTTATATGCATGTTTGTGTTTGATGTAGGTAATACTCTGGGAATAAATTAACTGCATTTTGGTTTCAGAAAATCCTCAGTCAGTTGTCTCTATTTAAAATATACACAGAATGTGTATGCATGATACATTTGCCCCCTAGCCTTTGTAGCATATATACCTGTATCTCAACTGTATATAGCAGTAGAATCTTTTTAGGGCTAAATTCTGCCAGCCTTACTCACTTTGAATATTTCCTTACTCCACAACTAGTCCCAATGAAATTGTTTCCACTGAGTACAGCTTACTGTGAAACACTTATTGTGGTATTAATGGGACTACTTGTAAGGCTCTGCTCAGTGAAAGGCTGCCAGAACTGGGCCTTATTAGTCAGCACATCCCTATGCAGACAAACACACAAGATTATAGTGTTTGTAATTAATGATGCTGACTGGGGTTTTCAAAGGAGCCGGAGGGAGTTAGGTACAGATTTTTAAATGTATTTAGATGCGTAAAGATGCAAACAGGCCCCTACAGCTAAGTGCCTATCTGAATACTGAGGCACCTAAATACCTTTAAGGGCTGGATTTTTAGTCACCCAAATTGCATTGCAATTCAGTGGCATTTTGGCACCTAATTAATTACAGATAATTAGAGGCAATGTGGTCTAATGCATTACACATGAGGCTGGAAGCTCTAATTCCTAATCCTGGCCCTGGCTTTGCCACAGATATATTGGGTGTCCTTGGGCAAGCCACTTAACAGCTTCCCAACCTGTGAACTGAGGCTAACATGTGGCTATATTGCAGGGTAGTTTGAGGTTTAATAAGTTCATATCTTCACAGCACTTTACAAATATAACACACTTTATAAGAGCTTGATTATAATTATTTTATTGTGAAAAGGTTTCAATTATCAGAGAGCCCTATGAATATTCTAGGCTGGTGGTGCCCTTTTATATCATGAGCTGATTTAAAGTTAAGCATTATACTTCAGCAGGGTGTGATTAATAGATTCAGTCCTAATTGGAGAGCCTCTTAAATCCTAATTCCATGCGTTCTCTGTATAAGAACAAGGCCCATCTTGATATTAAGTGCGCTAAGGGGCAAAACCATCTCTCCTCTGCAGTCAAGGGGGCCCTTTATCTACAGAACTGGTGTAGTCCAACTGTTTGCAGTGGGGTACGCTGTAGAGTGTTGCACAGGGCCTCAGAGCGCTGTGAAACCCAGCTCTTCATGAGCATGGCAGCATGCAGGGAGTGGAGCAAAGGCAAGTGACATAGGGCCAGGACTGGTGGATCAATTGCTATAGCAATTGTTTCAGTCTCCTCTTCTTCCTGACCCCCTTTGTAGGGGGAGAAAGGATGCATGAGGAGACTGCAGACTGTTGTCAGTCAGTGGGATTTGAGTAGCCTTCTGAAGGATGGTTCCACAGCTATGCCATGGGCTTAGGGGGAAGATACTTTCCACCCTTCCCACCCCCCCCACAATGCCCCTGACCCAGTGCCTGGACTGGTAACTCAAACTGAGCGCTGGGTTAAGGTTCAGCCTCTAAGATGCCTGACTCTGCTAGGTCTACACTACCCGCCTGAATCGGCGGGTAGAAATCGATCTCTCGGGGATCGAATTATCGCGTCTCGTCGGGACGCGACACTCGATCCCCAAATCGATGCTCTTACTCCACCAGCAGAGGTGGGAGTAAGCGCCGTCGACGGGGAGCAGCGGAGGTCGATTTTGCCGCCGTCCTCACAGCGGGGTAAGTCGGCTCCGATAGGTCGAATTCAGCTACGAGTATTTGTGTATCTTAAATCGACCCCCCCCCCCCCTGTAGTGAAGACCTGAGAAGAGATGTGCACTCACAATCACAGGGCTAGGCCTACATTAAAGGGTAAGGCTTATAGATAAGTAATGTGGAGCCAGGGAAAAAATGGGTGTATGTTGGTCAGTGTGGTGCATATTTTTTATTTCTTCTTCCAGTATGTAACCCTGTTGTGTCCAAAACTAAGGCTCTCTGATCAGTTCTGTAGTAATGGAATGTTGTTTCCCTCTGAAAGCTGTTTGGTGGCCTTTTTGAAATGAGCAGAATGGCCAGGCATTGATTGGGCCTGGAGACTAACCTATATTCCCGCCTCAGGAGGTAGTCCTGCTATCCATATCATGATTATGATACTTTGGGGAAAGTTTACTGTTGTCACCCATTCTGTTAATTGTCTGTAGATAAATACAGGACTTCTGTCTCCAGGGCTGTCAATCAGGTAATATATTCATACCAAAAGTATAATGAAAGAGGAAAATCGAGAAGGCCCAATCCTATGCACCCTTTGAAGGGAGATCAGCATAGACCCTGTCAACTTTCATTCATATTTTTTCCCTGGACCTAAATCATAGAATATCAGGGTTGGAAGGGACCTCAGGAGGTCATCTAGTCCAACCCCCTGCTCAAAGCAGGACCAATCCCCAGACAGATTTTTGCCCCAGATCCCTAAATGGCCCCCTCAAGGATTGAACTCACAACCCTGGGTTTAGCAGGCCAATGCTCAAACCACTGAGCTATTCCTCCCCCCAAACTGGACCTACTTCACCCCAATAATCCACCAATTGGTAACACCCCCTATATACACAACAGAGAAGCAAACAATCTTAAATTAAGCTGGATATAAAATGCAAAGAAAGCATTAAACAAAGCCTTTAGGGCCAAATGGTGTGTTGATTTATGCCCTGCGCAATCCCACTGAATTAATGGCATTTCGCCCTGAGCGTTAAGAGAATCTAAATGTTAAAAAATACATCAGTGATAAAACGTCAATTATTCAACATATTATTTTGATTCTTTAATCATATTAACAGATTTGTTTCATATTTTGATGCTTTTATAAGCTTGCATAGGCAATTTTTCATATGTACAGTATAACATGAAGTGTTACGATATAAATAGCACATAATGTGATTAATATACTGTACATTGTATCATTATAATTACAAAGTCTGGTTTAATATCCCCAGTAAGATTTGATGAGTGTAAGTTCAATCATTTTGCAATATATAATATGCCATGAGCTGTATTTTCAGATACTTAAATTTCCTTTGTGTACAACTTTGTACATCTAATTCTAAATAAATTGCTTTTAGTTTAAATTAACAGGTCTGACCTTGGGGTAAGTTAACAAAACCTAGATATGCAGCCAAGTCAAAAAAAGAAAACATAACCCCAAAGCAACTTTGGAGTTATTGCAGTGTTGTGTACTCGTGCACATTTTGTATAAAGTGTGGGAGTTTCAAAAGCCCTCAGCATTGGCTTAACTCTGCTTCCACAGAACTCAGTGTTAAAACTTCAGATTTGGCCTAATTCTACTTCCACTGAAGTGGAGTAAAGTGAAATTTTAGCACTTTGTTCTGTGGAAACAGAGTTACGCCAATGCTGAGGACTTCTGATAAATGCACTCTCAAGTTATATTGATTTGATCCTATTGATAATATTTTAATAGCTGTTCGGATTGGGAAAATGTAGCTGAACAACCTGAAAGGTGGGGCACAAATCCCTAACAAAAACCAGCTTCAAAAGTGTGGCTGCTACACTCAGGTCCCTTAAGTAATGCATGCCAGCCTTTTCTTTCACAATAGCATGAAATGAGGCAGTAGTAACTTATATTCAATTTTTTTTGCATTTCACAACATTTCAAATAAGTTACATTTAAACACGAACAAGTAAGCAAAGTAAGCTGTCATGGAGTAAAAGGGAAGGTCCTCTCATGGATTAGTAACTGGTTAAAAGATAGGAAACAAAGGACCTAGGGGTTACAGTGGAGGACCTAAGGGTTACAGTGGACGAGAAGCTGGATATGAATCAACAGTGTGCCCTTGTTGCCAAGAAGGCTAACAGCATTTTGGGCTGTATAAGTAGGGGCATTGCCAGCAGATCGAGGGACGTGATCATTCCCCTCTATTCGACATTGGTGAGGCCTCATCTGGAGTACTGTGTCCAGTTTTGGGCCCCACGCTACAAGAAGGATGTGGAAAAATTGGAAAGAGTCCAGCGGAGGGCAACAAAAATGATTAGGGGCCTGGAGCACATGACTTATGAGGAGAGGCTGAGGGAACTGGGATTGTTTAGTCTGCAGAAGAGAAGAATGAGGGGGGATTTGATAGCTGTTTTCAACTACCTGAAAGAGGGTTCCAAAGAGGATGGATCTAGACTGTTCTCAGTGGTACCTGATGACAGAACAAGGAATAATGTTCTCAAGTTGCAGTGGGGGAGGTTTAGGTTGGATATTAGGAAAAACTTTTTCACTAGGAGGGTGGTGAAACACTGGAATGGGTTACCTCCTTCCTTAGAGGTTTTTAAGATCAGGCTTGACAAAGCCCTGGCTGGGATGATTTAGTTGGGGATTGTTCCCGCTTTGAGCAGGGGGTTGGACTAGATGACTTCCTGAGGTCCCTTCCAACCCTGATATTCTATGATTCTATGATTCTAGAAAGGGTAGGAATAAATGGTCAGTTTTCAGAATGGAAAGATGTAAATAGTGGTGTCCCCCAGGACTCTGTACTGGGATCAGTACTGTTCAACATATTCATAAATTATCTGGAAAAAAATGGTAAACAGTGAGGTAGATGATACAAAACAACTCAAGATAGTTAAGTCCAAAATAGACTGCAAAGAGTTACAAAGGGATCTTATAAAACTGGGTGATTGGGCAACAAAATGGCAGATGAAATTCAATGTTGATAAATGCAAAGTAATGCACATTGGAAAGCATAATCCCAACTATACAGATAAAATGATGGGGTCTAAAATAGCTGTTATTACTCAAGAAAGAGATCTTGGAGTCATTGTGGATAGCTCTCTGAAAACATCCACTCAATGTGGAGTGGCAGTCAAAAAAAACTAACAGAAAGAAGGAAAGGGATAGCTAATCAGAAAATATCTTATTGCCTCTATATCAGGGATAGGCAATCTTCGGCATGCAGCACACCAGGGTAAGCATCCTGGGGGGCCGGGCCGGTTTGTTTACCTGCTGCGTCCGTGGGTTCGGCCGATCGCAGCTCCCACTGGCTGCGGTTCGCCACTCCAGGCCAATGGGGGCAGCATGAAGCTCATTCCCTCTGAAATTCAGTTTCTTGGGCTCAAAGAACATTGTTGTTTTATTGTGAAAAGAGTTCATTTGTTAAACCCCAAACTGATTTTATGTGCGACAGACATTGTTGCACCTTGTCAGCGAGTGTCCACCAGAGGTAACTTTAGTCAAAGGAACAATTCACATACCCCCCTTATGAGATACCCTCAAAACCCAGCATGAAAAACGTGGCGTATATTTCTATTCTGAGTACGATAGTGCCTTGTGGAGACATTAGACTAAGCTTTAAATTGATGTATTTTCAGTGTTAATGCTGTACGATATGTGTGAAAATAAGATTACTGTTCTAATAATTCCTTTTATTGGCTTTCCAAAAGATTATACTGGCAATAAATTTGAATGCAGCAATGGATCAATCTTAGCTGTGTTTTATGCTGACCCTTCCTGACACCCTACCTTCAGCAACATTGGAAACTGACATTATTAGTTGTTCACCTTATTAAAATGTAGTTGCCATGGAAACAACATACTTCTGTGATTTTGTTTGCAGGTGGTATAGAAAAACTCAGCACCAATCTACAAGTCAGAGCACGTTGTTTTAAAATGCCTTTTGGTGCTCTGATGCTTTTAAAATGGAAAAATGCCAATAGGAAATGTAATCTGTAGTGCTTTAGCTTAATTCACTAGAAGAGCCTGTTTTCAAAAGTACTCCAGGATGTATGCCATGGAGAAGTAACACCAAGACTGCTACATGTAGTAGTGACAGACTCTGAAAATGCATCTTTTATACAACTTAAGGTTGTTGGCACTTTTCTTCTGAAGTGGTTTTCCTCTTACTAATTTATTTTGATCAGGTAGCTGCTGGTTTGAAAGCACCTTCCTAAGGTAGTTAAAAGGTCAGCTGAACAGCTCACTGTCTTTAATGTATTTATTCTTATAACTTCTTGTGTTAGGTCACACAAGAAGTCTGTAGCAGAGCAGGAACTGGAACCTGGTTCCCCTGCTTACCAGGCTAGCACCCCCACCAACAACAACAACCACTGGACAATACTTCCATTAAAAAAACCCTTGTTATCTGGGTTTTGTCTTCCTGCTCGTCCACCTGCCATTTGGGCTAGAAGCATTTATTTACTTATAATATTTTTCTACAATGATTACAGACACAAGAAGAAAAAGACTGCAGTGTATGGGGGAGGCAGCATGGGCCAGAGGATGGGGAACTGGTCTGAGAGTCAGGACGCTAAGGTTTTATCCTCTGCTCTGCTGCTGGGCTGCTGTGTGACCTTGGGCAAGTCACTTTTCTTCAGGGTGCGTCAGTGGCCCCTCTGTGAAACGGAGATAATCTTACTTATCCTCCTTTGTGAAACACTTTGAAGTCTGTGCTAAAAACACCATATAAAGGCTACAAATGCCGTCTAGGTGAAAACACACCACCTAAGAACTAAATAATACTATTAAATCAAATAAAAAAGAGCAGAGAGGCTCATGTTCCACTGTGATTGGTGTGATAGAACCCCAGCCAAGCCCCTCCGCTGGAGCTCTCCAAGGTGGGGTTTTGAGACTGGGGACAGCTGGAGCAGAGCAGATGCCCAGCCATTTTCCATGGCACAATCCCCTGCTCAGCCCTCCGATTTCTGTATGGAAACCTGAGCTGCAGTTTATGCTGAAGGTTATACACCCTCCCTCATGAGCTGCAGCGACAGAATAGTTGCAGTGGGGGAGCTCAGGCATGAACTGCAATCCCAACCGTTCCTTTGGCTTTGCAATTGTGTGTCAGCAGTACAAGGGTTCTGGGCCACAGTAAATTTAGGGCCCAGAACCAGCATAAGGGATTTAATGAATTGTCTACTGTACATTTATAAAACAGAATATGCTTTATGTGGGGTTGCTTTTTTATCTTAAGATTAAAGTTTTTTGGCAGTATCAGATGTGCCCAAGGCAACAAACAAAAACAGCAGCTGCTGCAAACTCAGTGCAGAGAAGGTACAGTACAGTAAGAGTATTTCCAGGTGCCTTAGGGGCTCTTGTGCAGTAAAATCCGCTCATGGCCATCGCCAGTAGGGGGTCGGAAGGAGCTCAGTCATGGGAAGAGACACTAATAGAAACCAGTTATACACTCAGGCTGGTAGAGGGAATTGGGAAGGCTCAAGTCAATAATGCAGCTAGGAAATTCAAAATAATTATTTTAACCCTTTTACTGTAACCCGGAAATGGGTGGCTGAAAAACGTGCTGCCATCCGGCTACCTTTGTGCTAACATTTAGAGAAGCAGCCTTTTAGAAAGCATGACAAGGAACCTAGTAGTACCTAATGTCTATGTACTGTGCTAATAGTGAAATGCCCTATTTAAATAGGATTGATGGGTGCACCCATATTTGGCGGCATCAGAATCCTTACGGGTATATATAGTTTCTCTAATAGAGCTAATGATACTGACCTCCTTTGTACAGCGCTTTGAGGTGCACTGATGAAAAGCACTATTGAAAAGTTAGGTATTGTTATTAATTAAATAAAGTTTACCCTGACGGGCAAAATTTCCTTTAATATGCACTTGAAATGACTTATGTTGCATTCAGCATCTACCAGATCTGACGTCTATGAGGAAAAGTAGGTGTTTAATTGAATAGTCCATGTGAATGCTTCATTATCCAATGTCCAAGTCAACTGCATATAAACATATGTACTAATTGCATTCCCACCCCCAGGGTAAACTAGTCCAAGTATCACCCCCAGGGTAAACTAGTCCAAGTATTTCTTTTCCCCAAAAGATTGAAATAGGGACTAGACAGGGCAGTCTGGATCCTTCCTTCTCATTTCAGGAGTTCTTGAACACTGCCCTGCAATATTGCTAGTGCAAAAAAAAAAAATCAATTGAAACCAATGGGAGATTTGGAGAAATGGGCCCCTAAGTGAGTTCAATCAGTCATTGGTATTTCCCCATCTGTACTGGCCCAGCTCTGCTGGCTGACATGTAGGGGATGGGTTGGCAAAGTCAAGATTTTAACCACTTCCTGCCCTTACCACTTGCTCCC
Organism: Chrysemys picta bellii; assembly: GCF_011386835.1. Taxonomy (NCBI): domain Eukaryota; kingdom Metazoa; phylum Chordata; order Testudines; family Emydidae; genus Chrysemys; species Chrysemys picta. Next base: position 238,600,809 of record NC_088792.1, on the reverse strand, counting down.
TGCCCATATGTATGGGGCGGGGAATAGCTGCCCCATGGCGACTGACCTTCCCCTGCACAGTGCTCCTCAGGTCGGTAGCCTGCACCAGCGCTTTATGCCCTCTTATTCCCCTCTGTGGACACATATACCAGGTCAAGATTTGTTACTAAGAGAGCGATGAATGGGGTAGTTCATATCCATGTGTTATTAACACTGACGGGTAATGAAGATAAATAAAATAACTTTTTAATTACTTCACTGCTGAATGTGCACAAGGTGGAAGAGAAGCCAACTAAGTCTCTCTTATCTCTGATGGCTCTGCAGAGCTGAAAACAAAGTAGCAACAAATTCTTTAGTCACTAATGAGAGCCTATATAGCTCAATACACAGAAAAAGCAAGACTGTTAAATATGAAGTTGCCATTTATCACTATTTTCAGAGTAGCACTTTAACTTAAACTGCCCTTTAAGTATTTAAGGACATAGAAAAATAATCCATTTTTGGCATTTCAAGACATTTTTCAAAGGGAAAAATTAATTCTATATCACTTTTGAAGAGGATGGAGGATAAAGTCTACTATCATTATCTCAAGCATGTTGTTCTCAAGATTTTGTTCCTTAGAGGTCTATGCTGCCTTTAATGTTCTTTCAGTACTCTCATTAATACAATATTACTTAATATTAACAGGAGTTCTGTAAGTGCATTAAAGGGAAAATAGAGCCATTAAAATGTATGAGTTATATGTTAATAAGACACACTGGGGTTTACTAGTTTCCTTCCATCCTCAGCTAAAATCTCTCTTTGCTGAATCAAATAGAACATATGCAGGAAAAATAGGCTGATCTTCCAAAAATGTTTCTAACACTTAGTTGCAAGGTGTTATGAAAGAACATTGTCAAGCTAGCCCATTGCCAGCTATATATCCTTCTCCGTTGAGAGTGCCAATCCACCAACCTGCACTAGAAAAATATGGGCAATTTCTCTTTGTTTTCCCCTTCCTTCTGGATGCGGCTCTCTGTTAAGCATGTTTGCAGCTGTTCAGCGCTTACTCAAGGCTTTATCTGCCACCTCTTTAATCTGTCTCACTCACTCACAGTGAGCTGGTTTTCTGATTAGTTCTTCCCCTTCCTTTCTATGATGAAAGGGTGAGGAATAATGTCAGTCAGTCTCTCTCTCTCAACAAGAATTTATGATATTCTACTTACTCTGCTATTGTCATATACTCTGATACCAATCCAGTGTTCCTTCTAGTCTCCTCTCCTTGAATGCATTTACACTCTCAGACACAGTCTACCTGGCTGTTTGTTCATGTATTTCTTTATTTGGTCATTTTTCCCCACCAGAATATTTCCTTCTCGATATCAATGTGACTTTTAATTCAGTCTTGTTTTCCTCTTTACCCACAGTACATAATGACTTTTCTTTAGTTTGCTGTTTACGTGATCCCTTCTGAGTGCCTTCATTTTGCCACTTTTACAGCTTCCCACTCTGACATCCCCACATAATTATAACTTTCCCCCTAATGAGAGGGCTGGATGTGGCTCCATCTACAGCATGCTAATATTGTTCCAACAGCTGAGTAGACCAGAGGCAGGGATACAACACCTCCATCCTCAGTAATCTTCACATTTCATCTTAGTACTCAATGCAAAATCACTATATGAGTCTTCAGGATCCTCTATGGAGCTTGGACATTCATCTCCCAGATCCAGTAGGACCCTTATCTCCCAGATTTGGTGTCTATTTCTCAGCCCCTTCATTATATATCTCAAATATCTGACTTTTATTTGTCTCTTTCCACAGTGGTTATTATATTCTTCTATGTTACTGTTCATTCACACTACTTGGAACAGCCTCTGTCTCTCTGCATCCTCCTCTCTTTAAATCTCTTCTCAACACCCATTTCTTCTTGGCCTTTGACGCTTATTGATCTCAATCATACCTTATTCCCTAAGCTTTCCAGTCCACTCTATCACTTGGCCTTTATATGCTTTATCCCTGCTCAAACACAGTACCCAGTCATACTGAGTAGATCTATGTATGGATGTCCTTCTCCAGCAAGGGTGGTAATAGTGATGATGGTGGTAAGACCACTCTGAAGCAATGACACAATCTTCCTCCAAAATCCCCAAAATGATGCACTTCAGGGGTCTTTGGATCTGTGCAAGGACAGTTGGGGGCAACTAGAGAGTGTGGAAAACAAACTGTCCCCCACCAACTTCGTAAATCTTTGGACAACAACTCACTCCTGCCATAGGGTGCATTACCTTTTTGTATCATACTCACCCTCAGTGGGGAGCCCCATTAAAGGTGGGATAGCCATTGGCTGCAGGAGCCTTCTGTAGAGAAAGGACATCAAAGACCCAGAGTTGGCATGGAGTCATGGGGCCTCTAATCGGATATCCCCAGTCTCACCTTGCTTGCATTTTGGAAGATCCATAAGATTTGGAAGCTCTCCTTCTTCATTAAGGGACAAGAACAAAGCCTGTCCAACCAATAGAACTGTAAGGGGGGGGAAATTGCATAGAGAGTTCATGGAGATTTCATTCCCTTTGATCTCCCATGGTGATTCCCCAGGACAGGGAGCAATTGGGCCTCTATGTATTTTAGATGTACAAACGGGTGCAATATCAACTTGTCTTGGATGCTATTTGTTGAGTGTAGCATTACACCACTGGGAAGCACTTTGTAGTCAAGAAGCATTTTGTGATTTGCTTGATGATAATGCTAAATAAAACATGCAATACATAACAAAATATATAGCTTGGTAAGGGCAACATTGCAACAAGTATGTGCACTCAATAATTTCAGAATAAATTCTGTTCATCTCTGGTTTTTAAAGGCAAATGAAATCAGCAGTGATGTAAAAATCTCTGTTTGCTTTAACGCTTTATAACAAACGCTGTTATTCTATACAGAATGACCTAAAACTATTTTATGAAATGGGAAAAAAATCATCTAACCAGTGGAAAGAGATCATATTCCTTCCTATGACTGGATGCTTTAAACACATGACACTCTAAATGCAGTGAAGCTTAAAGAATCGCATTAGGTGAAATATGGTATAGTAATTAGTTAATACCTTTTGTAATATATGGTTGAATTAATAAATATAATTGAGAAAGGTGTTCTGAGCATGGGGGATTTTGAGAGTGGGTCACAAGGGCTCTGCAGAATGACATTCTGGCTTTTCACCCTATTTACTATAGCAGGGGTTGGCAACCTTTCAGAAGTGGTGTGCCGAGTCTTCATTTATTCACTCTGATTTAAGATTTCATGTGCCAGTAATACATTTTAACATTTTTAGAAGGTTTCTTTCTATAAGTCTATAATATATAGCTAAACTATTGTTGTATGTAAAGTAAATAAGGTTTTTAAAATGTTTAAGAAGCTTCATTTAAAATTAAATTAAAATGCAGAGCCCCCCGGACCGGTGGCCAGGACCCGGGCAGTGTGAGTGCCACTGAAAATCAGGTTGCCTGCCGCCTTTGGCATGCGTGACATAGGTTGCCTACCCCTGTACTATACTTTGGACAAATTAAAGCCTTTTCAGTTATTTTGATGTAAATTCTGCTGTCCATTGCATGTTATAGAAATTACAAAAATAAGAAGTTTCAGGCTGGTATGAAAGCAATTTAAATAGCCAACATGAAACCATTCAAAGGCGGAATTCTGTTCCTGTTGAAGACAGTGGCAGAACTCCAGTGTCTACAAAGATTGTAGGAACAATATAAAAATAAATGGGGCATTTCTTTTGGGGTTAAATAAAAAACCCACTCCAGTACTTTGAGATTTGTATTTTCAAGTTCACCCACAGAACCTAGAACAGAATCTAAATCTAACTCTATGATCAGACATACACATTACTGGTATTTTGGCATCCAGGTTTTCTCAGCTCTTTTTGTGGAATCAAACTATCTAAGGTCTGACACCATAGCTGATTGCAGCAGGGAGAATGCTGCACCTGTATCAATGGGGCAATTCACTTGTATGCTAATTGTAAGATCAGAGCCTACCTCTCAACATTTTGCATGCATCTAGAGAGCAGAGTATGACCTGTTATAATTTTTTGTGAGACCTCCAAAGTTTATTAAAACACAAAAATTGCAATTAAGTGTTTCTGAGGGAATGAACCTATTGCATTAGTGATACTCAACCTTAAACAGCCAATTAAAACTAGCTAGAAATGGCGGCCAATAAACTCACTCCAATAGTCTGGTTGCCAGAAGGCAATTTACACAAACTATTATGAATTAGAGGCAAAACTAACAGGATACGTTACTTCAAACAAGAATAACCGGGGACATATGCAAGGAAAGATATTTGAGTATAGAAAAGCTGAGAATTATCTATTTGAGCATAGATAATGTGCGTAGTGTCGATTTTGTTTTTTCTGAATACATCCAAACTACTGGCTTAATTGTTTTTATTGTATCTTTGTAATTACATATTATTTCTGCTTCTGAATATTTAGAACACAAAAATACATTTAACTGTCTGGGTGGGAGCACATAACACCAGTGCTCTGTGATCTGCACTGCCTGTCTTTTGGTTTCTGAGTGGTATTTTAGGTGTTGTTTTTGACCTTGAGTAACTTGGAAGTTGCCTACTTGAGAGACTGTTTCTCTCGCCAGGCTATACTACCACATGGGAGTGGGACAAGGATCAACGTTCACATTGCACTCCACGTTAGTACCCGACCCGGATCCAACTAGTAGACCAAATTCAGTGATGAATCCTGGTCACGTGCACTTGAGGCACATTGCGCAAGCACTAAGAGAACTGCCATATTTGCAAACTTCAGCCCCTAAAGAATAAAAGACCCTTTTTCCCTATAAAAATACCCCAAATACTGTTCTTCAGGACAAATTGCCAGCCTGTTTACCCAGGCTTTCAGAGTGGTACTGTGTTTGTGAAAAGGTGGGTGTCAGTTGGGTTTGATTTTATCTTTGTTTAATTGGTTTCTTGGTTGGAGCTGAGAGCAACTGTGGTTTCACATTTTATCCCTCATTGTGAATGACTAAATAGAGTGGGGTTGGAAACAGTTTTCCCATCTTTGGAAAATAGCCAAGCTTTTAAAATTTTTCCCATCCCAAATTGAGACAAAAAATTGAAATTTCAAATTTTCACAAACGAAACAGATATTGGCTCAGGTCAAATAAAACTTTTTGTTTTGGTTATTTAGAAACATTTCTATTTCAACCATGTTAAAATTATTTTACTATAATTAGCTTAAATTTTGAACTGAAAAGTCATTTTGAACTGTGAAACCAACATTTTTCATTCTAAAAAAAATGTCATTTTTGAAAAAAAATTCCAACATTGTTTTGAGTTCAGAAATTCATCCAAACCGACCTTTTCCCAAGAACAGTTTTGGCTTCTACAAATCAACATTTTTCAATAGGAAAATGTCTCATCAAAAAATTCCCAACCAGCTCTATAAATAATGGCCCATATCCTGGACTGCAATTGAATTGAGCTCAATATCCAAAAGCATATAATGAAACTGAGCTGAACTGAGTGCATAGACTCCTTTCTGCTTCCCTGATTCTGGAGGGGCAAGGAACTGGAGTGGCCCAACTATAGCAAGCCCCAAGAACACTATTGCTTATGCTGCCTGCAACATGCCTATGGAGCCATCCAGCAGCACAAAATATCTGGCATGATTGTGCTCTGATCCTTAGCATTGCCTGTGCCAAGGGCTGTGAGGGCAGCAAAGGCCATTCAAATGACCCTTGGGCGGAGGTATTCCTAGAAAAGGGGAATAAACCAGCTTCGCTGTTCTGGTATGCCTGCAACACTGATGCACCGGGGCCACATGAGAGCCCAGATCTGCGGCCAGTAACTTGGAATAAATAACAAATAAATAACGTTTGTTATGAAGTTTTAGAGATTTGTCAGGCTAGTTCCAAGAAACCTAGGCCTGTAGAGTGTGTCATCAGGATGATGTTTTCACTTAGGGAACTGGCTACCAGTACAAATCTGGATTAACTGCACTTCCTGCTTTGTTATAATACTGTTAGTGCTTTTATAGTGTGAAAGCCCTGTAGAAACATTCCTTCATTCATCGGTTCGTTCCCACAATAGCCCTGTGAGTAGGTAAATATTATTATACCCATTCAGCCGCTGATGAGATTGAGACACAGATGTCAGTGACTTGTTCAGTGCCATACAGCAAGTCAGGGACAAAAACAGGATTAGAACTCAGCCATTCTTCAGGCATCTAGGTCATAGTGCATTTATAAAAAGCCACAAGAGTCATACACGGAGATTCACTATCACAGAGTCAGCTCCTCATTGTGGAAATGAACGTGCAATCCCTTATTGACGAAATACTATGTTATTAGGCCCTCTGCTGTAATATCAATTTCATCTAAATTGTGATGTTTGAAGTCATTACTGTAGAATTCTATCATTGTTCTGTAGGGCATAATTACTAGATTCTCTTTCCACAAACTGTCCTTACCCCCAGAGAAACTATTCTGTAGATTTACAGGAAGAAATATATGTTTAGGCATCAACTTACTCACAGCCCTGAGTCAGGGGCTGTCCAGCATAATCCCTCCTGGAAGCTTCCTGGCTCCCAGAGGGAGTGAGCATATGGCACCTTCTCTATTACTGATAACTAAGTTCCCTGACATGGATGGAGGAAGGGAGCATCCCAACCTTCTTCTGCCTTCTTCAATCCTTTGGGGATGTAATGTGCTGTAGGGGTGCTGGGAAATATCTTCTGCATTGTCTCAAATGCTGAGACTGTGATTGTGCTCGGCCTTTGCATAAGGCATGCCAGCAAAGAGGCAGGCTCATTGTAACCCTTCTGACCCTCACAAGAGTAAAGCACAATTCATAGATTCTGCGGAAAGAAGGACCATTAGATCATCTCGTCTCAATCTGGCATTTAGTAGGAGTAGCTTGCAAAGAAAGGATCCAAACTTTGGTAGTTTACATGGCTGTGAGAGAAAAGAGCTTTGTTTGCCTATGCTGGACTCCTTCCCAGGTGTTTTCTCCACATCTGCTTTAACTGGAAGTGGAATTTCCTGCTCCATTTACTTTTGTGACAATGGCGATTACATATTTTTTTAATAAATGATGCTCAATTATTATATCTGGTTTAGCTTTAGAATACAGAAATGCATTGATACACATATGTGTTAAATGAAAATGAAAAATTGAGAAGCCATCTCTCATTTAGACTTATAGGCTTTAAGGAGTGACCATCATGATCATCTAGTCTGACTTCCTGCATATTGCAGGCCACAGAATCTCACCCACCCACTCCTGTAATAGACCCCTAACCTCTGGTTGAGTTACTGAAGTCCTCAAGTCATGATTTAAAGACTTCAAGTTACAGAGAATTCATCATTTACTCTAGTTTAAACCTGCAAGTGACCCGTGCCCCATGCTGTGGAAGAAGGCGGAAAACCCCCAGGGTCTTTGCCAATCTGACTCAGGGAAAAATTCCTTCCCAACCCTAAATATGGCAATCAGTTAAACTCTGACCATGTGGGCAAGGCACACCAGAACAGATACCTCAGAAATAATTCTCTATAGTAACTCAGAACCCTCCCCATCTAGTATCTCATCTCCAGCTGCTGGGGATATTTGCTACTAGCAGTCACAGATGGCCACATTCCTTGTAGGCAGTCTCATCATACCATCCCTTCCATAAATGTATCACACTCAGTCTTGAAGCCAGTTAGGTTATTTGCCCTCACTGCTCCCCTTGGACTGTTCCAGAACTTCACTCCGCTGATGGTTAGAAACCTTTGTCTAATTTCAATCCTAAACTTGTTGATGACCAGTTTATATCCACTTGCTCTTGTGTCCACATTGGGGCTTAACTTAAATAACTCCTCTCTTTCCTTGGTATTTATCCCTCTGTTGTATTTATTGAGAACAATCATATCTTCCCTCAGCCATCGTTTGGTTAGGCTAAACAAGCCAAGCTCTTTGAGTCTCCTCTCATAAAGTAGGTCTTCCATTCCTCAGATCATCCTAGTAGCCCTTCTCTGCACCGGTTCCAGTTTGAAACCGTCTTTCTTAATCATGGGAGATCAGAACTGCACATAGTATTCCAGATGAGGTCTCACCAGTACCTTGTATAATTGTACTAAGGGTATGTCTACATGTATAGCTCTGCAGCGGCACAACTGTACCAATACTGCTGCATCACTGCAGCGCATCTTGTGAAGATGCTCTATGTTGACAGGAAAGAGTTCTTGGCATTGGCATAAAAACCCTCCACCCGGAGCAGCAGAAGCTACGACGGCAGGAGAAGCTCTCCCACCAACATAGCGCTGTGTACATGAGCAGTTATGTCGGTGTAACTTCTGTCACTCAGGGGGATGGAATATTCACACCCCTGAGTGACATAAGTTTTGCCAACATAGGCTGTTGTGTAGACATAGCCTAACACTTACTTATCTCTACTAGAAATAACTCCCCTGATACATGCTAGGATTGCATTACCCTTTTTCATGGCTGTATCACAGTGGCTCATATTCATCTGGCAATCAACCAACAGACCTTGGTCTTTTTCCTCCTCTGTCACTTCTCACTGATAAGTCCCCAGCTTATAGCAAACATTCTGGATAGACCCTAAGTGCATGACTTTGCACTATTAAATTTCATCATATTTCTATTATTCCAGTTTTCAAGGTCATCCAGGTCTTCTTGTATGATATTGTGAGCCTCCTCCATATTGGCAATATCTCCCAACTTTGTGTCATCCACAAATTTTATTAGCACACTTCCACCTTTTGTGCCAACATCATTACTGAAAAATAAGATTGGTCCCAAGACCGATCCTTGAGGAACTGCACTAGTAACGTCCCTGCAGCCTGACAGTCCCCCTTTCAGTAAGACCCATTGTGGTCTCCTCTTATCCACCTTTCAATTCTCATATTAATGCCTCTCTTCTCCAATTTAACTAATAATTTCCCATGTGGAATTGTATCAAATGTCTTAATGAAATCCAAGTAGATTAGATCTACTGCATTTCCTTTGTCTAGAAAATCAGTTATCTTCTCAAAGAAAGAGATCGGGTTGTTCTGGCACAACTTACCTTTTGTAAAACCATGTTGTATTTTATCCCAGTTACCGTTTACCTCTATGTCCTTAACTACTTTCCCTTTCAAAATTTGTTCCAAGACCTTACGTACAATTGAGGTCAAACTAACTGACCTGTAGTTTCCCGGATCACTTTTTTCCCCTTTCTTAAAAATAGCAATTCTTAAAAATATTAGCAATTCTCCAGTCATAGGGTATGACCCCCAAGTTTATGGGGTCATTAAAAATTCTTGCTATCACGCTTACTGTTTCAAAGACTAGGAGGCAACCCATGAGAAACACAGCAAAAAATTAGATACTAGTCCACTGCACTCTGTATTGTTCATATACTTCAAAAACAAACTAGCCAATAAATAAAGAAATACATATTTTAAAAAAGAGGAGAAGCTGGGAAAGGCTTGCAAATAACATGGTCTGAAAAGCAAACATTTGGAAAGGAGTTGGTTTTGAACTGCTTACCCTGGGCTACGCAATATGTTTGCAGTCCGTAAGTAGTTACTAGATATTTGGCTCAAAGTTATTATTCATTGAACTTTTACACTTTTATAGTTTTGCTCACTATAGTGATTTTTTAAAAACAAATGTATTTAAGAAATGAAGACAGTACATGCAATTATAAACTATAAATACATTCAGGTGCATACACAAAATTCAATACCTCGCAGGGTCCCATCCAGCCCTACATTTCTATGATGCCATACAATGAGTGAAAACACCATAGGCAACTCAGAAGAGAAAATAGCATAAGCATGAGTACAATTATACACCACACTGCAAAGGAACCAGCTGGAGCAAGCAAGGAAGCTCATTTAACAATATAAATGTATCACCCCATAAATCACCATCACAAACAATATTTCACAGATTGGAGCCCCACGGACTAGTTGCAATGCAATTAAAGTGATTCTGGCAGAAGCAAACAGTTAGGTCTTTACTAGCTGTTGCCATAAACTGGGGACACACAAAGCTAAAGTCATCTAGCCAGGCAACAGCACAGGGATTGTATTGTTGTCCTTTAGTTTTCATTATGCTTTAGACCTAGGTGCACACAGTTATCACAAATAATAAGCAGAGATGCTTTTCAAACCCTACAAAAATTGGAGACCTGGCAAGAACCTTTTCATTATGTTTAACTGGTGATTTGTTAAATAACATAAGTTAGAAAGAGTGACTAGGTTAGAAACAGAGGCCAAATTCTGACATCAGTATTGCTGGTATAAATACAAAGTAACTCAGTTGATTTCGGTGGATAAATTACAGATTCTCATTGGTGTGAATGAGCTGTAGATTTCTGGTAAACATGGGTAAGAAATAAAATTGAGCAGCCCCTTTTTAGGTGAAATATAATTCTGTTAGTTTAGATTGGCATTTTCAAACCACCCAGGGGATTTAGGTGCACATTTCCCATTGAAACTAATGGAAATTATGTATTTAAATCCTATAGATATCTTTGAAATTCTCAGCCTTAAATATTATGGGACTAATTTCAGCTGCTAAAGAAGTAACCATGGCAACCTCATAATTTCCTTCAAATTCTTCTATTAGGATAGAATGGTTTGTTGCCAACCAGCAAAAGAAGCACGGCTGGGTCTCAAACCTTCAGGCTTCCTTAAGGTCTGCACAAGCGTTGGAACAATGAGGAGTCCTTGTGGCACCTTAGAGACTAACAAATTTATTTGGGGTTGGAGTATCTCCTGGAGGCCCATGGTCATTTGTGCAACTCTAGTGCCTTCTGCTGTCCATTAGAGCCCCACAGCAAGGGCTTCCTTATCTGGCTCTGTCCACAGGATCCCCCTTAAGGATAAATTCCAAGCACAGATGGGGGCTGCATTAAAATGTAGCATGTTCTCCCTTCCCCCATCACCTTCTTCACAGGAAGGGCAAGTTTCACATACAGAGAGGGCACTCTGAACACAGATCTGTGGGAACTATTGGGTCCTATGTTAACTGTAAAATAACAAGCAACATAGGGCGTTTTTTCAACTCCCAGCCCAGCTGTTCTGTGTATTTGATTCTTTATTAAAATACTGATTTCAAATATTATATCTACAAACCCAGGAGAATATGGCTGACCATGCTTTTGTTTCGGCTGCTGCTTTACCATCTAACAGCACTTAATTTACACATAGGATTTACTTTAATTTGATATGGTGTTCCAATAGAGGCCTCATGAGAACCGATTAAACAGAAGCTCTGTCATACAGAAAACGAACCTAATCACAACGCTTTGGTTGCAGCTTCAGTGCAAACAGCTATGCATAATTGATAAGAAAATAGAGTATTGCAGTGCAACACCCCTTCCCCCACAATATTATTTTAAATGGTATGGATTATTTTAGTAAAATTCCAGCTCTCTGGCATGGATTTTTAAAGGTAAAACCAGATTCAGAACACTGGGCTTTTGGCGAATCCACACTGGTTTTTGTCTGATTATACAGCAGATTTTGGCTCTGGGTACACAAACAAGAGGAAAGGGTACAAGTAGCCCATTTTCCTTACCTCCCTTTTGCACACCTGCCTCAGGGGCCACTAGCCATACTAGACTTCCCAAAGGTCAAGGGCTCATAGTCCTGCTACCTCTTAAGCCCCAAAATTATCCTGCCTGAAGGCAACCTGCAGCAGTGAGAGATTTAAGGTCTGATGTCTTGCAGCCCTTCGAGGCTAGGTAGGGAGCATTATTAGGTCATTGCAAATGGGAGACGCCCAGTTTCCCCATAGTACGCCCATCACTTGCTTCTAACCCCAGAAAGCCACAAGATAGCAGCCTTTTTATTTGCAGAACTTTAAATTGACACTATTTATGTTTAAGGCCCTTGATGGTGTTTGCAAGACCTATTGGTTCTTTTGCCTAATGCTGGATAACGCTTAGTCCCCCAGTTTCCACAGTCATGTCTGAAGTCAGCCCGTAATCTCACTATTGAACTGGTAAATCCTAACTTAAGAGTTACTTGACCCCTGAATCTTCTCATTTTTTCTTTCCCCCTTTTAAATAAGACATTTTTAAAATGAACACACTTGATCCTATGTTTATTGCCTTCCCATTCAATCTCTTTTGCCCCTTTTTAAAAAGAATTGCCCCTTCATTTGTTCACCTGTTAAGAGTGTAGATTTTATTATGTTTTTATTATAGTTCTCTGTGCTATTTTACGTTATTTTTAAGTGTCCGTATCACTTTGGCAAAGATTGGGCTCTATACAAATAACATTATCCAAAATACTGAACCACTATCCATTACAGCATTTTTCAGCAGAGGTTGCAGCATCTGATGAATCCTGGTTACCTCTGGTGAAGTGAAAGGAATGTGACCAAGTAGCTTTTTGGTGAGGATGTGTCTCTCACTTCACTAAGACTTGCCACAAAAGGCTACAAACCCCATTTATATTTTGCAGAAACAATTTCTGTTGGGTTCTTTTCTCTTATTTCAGATGTTCTGAGACAGTAAAAGGAAGAGTATTTTCAATTTTTAGCTACTACGGATGATAAAGCTGCATTTATGGGTCCAGGAAGTTCATTAATTGATTTCTGGATTCAAAATCCTCCCAGGAATCTCATCACAGATTCACATGATAAACTTCAGTGGTAATTTTTGCACACGTATTGGGTGTGTAGATGAAAGTGGAAGGAAAAGTGTGTTATTCAATGCAGACAACTGCAAAGTAATATGCATTGCACAGAACACTTTAAAATACTCCTTTTGGGTTCCAAATTAATTATAACCTGTAATTCAATAAAACATCAGTATAAACATCAGTATGTTCAATAAAACATTCAATATAACATCAGCAGCACAGTAAGTGGAGTAGATATCAAAAAGGTTTTCCTCTTTTAAGTCTTCACCACCTGGAATCTGGAAGAAGGTTCACCTAACTAAAAGAATGACATTATTCGAGATCTTTTGGAATCCTTTACCTATCAAAAGACCTTGTTTTGTCCAGATATATCACAGCCCGTGGTATGTGTGAGGGTGTGGGGGCACATCCCCTACATGACTTGTATCCTGCATCCCCATCCTTCCCTACCACACAAGGAACATGTTAGGGCTAGAATAGCTTCTACAGTCTCAGAGCCACAGTAGGTCAGCAGCTGATCTGAGCTATAGTAGGGAGGATTCCTTTTTATTTGCCCTCCTGTGGAGCTGCTCAATGCCCTGCCTGAATAAATTGTCTAAGCATATGTTGCCCAACTGGGGATCACTCTTCCATTGTGGTGCCCTCTTTCTCTAGAACTCTCTCCTCCACTCTGAGAAAATCCCTTCTCTTTTAAATCTAGCCTTAAAAAACATTTTTTCTCACCAGCTTAAATCTGACTCTCTCTGTAGAGCATTTTGAGATACTATGTATGAAGGATGCTGTATAAGACAAATAAGGGCGTATTTGCATGATATTTGATGTGTGTGTTACAGCTTTCTCATTTCAGGTGAAAAAAAGTAGATGACCTTAGCTCACGGCCTACAGCTGGTGTTTTCTAAGGTGACCTTCTCCCTGATCTTTGTAGGAAGTGATAGACATTATTGATTTTTAGTATGATTATTATTATTGTGAAAGAGGCCTTGCAGAAAAAAGAGCAGAATGTGTGGAAAAGAGGGGAGGAAAGAAGTAATATTTCATATGATCCCCAGGGCTCACTTGATGACTTGTCACTACACCTGGCTTGGAAATTCCTTTTCATAATCCTGTCCATTGAAAATAAAGTATGTGCCATGTTTCCTAGCCTGGGAAACTAATGGAAAATCCTTACCCCAGGTTTGGAGTTCAATACAATGACAAAACAGTCCTGTAAAATTCCAGTTGCCTCCATGCCAAGTAATCATATTACCCTATCGTCATACTCTGCATTATAAAATGTTTCTATGCGGATTTTGTGCCTGGGCTGATAGGTTTTTGGGACAACTTTGCAAAGCCGCAGAATCTGCTTTGATATAAAATGATGAGTCATATTTTGCTCTTTCAGGCAAAACTTTCAAAACCTTCATGGATGAAGCAAATTCCCAACTCCTGTTCCTTTGGTATCAGATATTTTCTTTCCTTTTCTATGAGCAATGTGATATTTTGATGACTACATTGCAAAAGCTTGTAATAAGAAAACAAAAACCACTGGTTCCATAAGGATGGCTGGCAAACCCAACAATTAAGATCCTCGGTTGAGATACTCATCTATGCTTCAGTCCCTTTACATTCAGTTAAATGAGGTTGCCTACAATGTCTGCCTGGCGGGTCTTGCCCACATGCTCGGGGTCTAACTGATCGCCATATTTGGGGTCAGGAAGGAATTTTCGCCCGGGTCAGATTGGCAGAGACGCTGGTAGTTTTCCACCTTCCTCTGCAGTGTGGGGGCAGGGTCACTTGCTGCTTTGAACTAGAGTAAATGGTGGATTTTCTGTAACTTTGAAGTCTTTAAATCATGATGTAAGGACTTCAGTAACTCAGCCAGAGGTTGTGGGCCTATTACAGGAGTGGGTGGGTGATGTCCTGTAGCCTGTGCTGTGCAGGAGGTCAGACTAGATCAGGGGTCGGCAACCTTTCAGAAGTGGTGTGCCAAGTCTTCATTTATTCACTCTAATTTAAGGTTTCGCGTGCCGGTAATACATTTTAACGTTTTTTAGAAGGTCTCTCTCTATAAGTCTATATATAATATAACTAAACTACTGTTGTATGTAAAGTAAACAAGGTTTTCAAAATGTTTAAGAAGCTTCATTTAAAATTAAATTTAAATGCTGATCTTAAGCCGCCGGCCTGCTCAGCCTGCTGCCAGCCTGGGATTCCGTTCACCTAGGCCGGCAGCGGGCTGAGCGGGGCCTGCGGCCGGAACCCTGGCTGGCAAGGGGCCGGCAGCCAGAACCCCAGGTTGGCAGCAGGCTGAGCGGGGCTGGCGGCTGGGACCCCAGCTGGCAAGGGGCCGGCAGCCAGAACCCCGGGCCGGCAGCCAGAACCCTAGACCAGCAGCGGGCTGAGCGGGACTGGGGGCCGGGACCCCAGACTGGCAGCGGGCTGAGCGGGGCTGGGGGCCGGGACCCCAGACTGGCAGCGGGCTGAGCGGGGCTGGGGGCTGGGACCCCAGACCAGTGGCGGGCTGAGCGGGGCCGGCACCCCAGACCAGCAGTGGGCCGAGCAGCTCAGCCCACTGCCGGTCTGGGGTTCCGTCCGCTGGCTCCTGCCAGCCAGGGTCCCGGCTGCCGGCCCCCGCTCAGCCCGCTGCCAGTCTGGGGTTCTGGCTGCCGGTCCCTTGCCAGCTGGGGTCCCAGCCGCCGGGCCCGCTCAGCCCACTGCGAACCTGGTGCTCAGGGTGGAGGGTGGGGATGTGAGGGGGTGCAACAGTCAGGGCATGGGGTGTGGGGGGGTTGGGTATGTGGGGGGGAGCAGGAGTCAGGGCACGGTGTGGGGGGGCTGGGTATGTGTGGGGAGTGCAGGAGTCAGGGCAGGGGATGTGGGGGGGTGGGTATGTTGGGAAGTGCAGGAGTCAGGGCAGGGGGTTTGGGGGCTGGATATGTGTGGGGAGTGCAGAGCAGGAGGGTGTGGGGAGTTCAGGAGTTAGGGCAGGGGGGGTTGGGGGGGCTGGGTATGTGTGGAGGGTGCAGGAGTCAGGGCAGAGGGCTGGGGGCATGTGAGGGGTGCAGGAGTCAGGGCATAGGGTGTGAGGGGGCTGGGTATGTGTGGAGGGTGCAGGAATCAGGGATGGGGTCATGGGGGGGATGCAGGGGACTGGGGTACAAGGGGGGTGCAGGGGTCAAGGCAGAGGGCTGGGGGCATGTGAGGGGGTGCAGGAGTCAGGGCATAGGGTGTGAGGGGGCTGGGTATGTGTGGAGGGTGCAGGAATCAGGGATGGGGTCATGCGGGAGGATGCAGAGGGCTGAGATGCAAGGAGGGTGCAGGGGTCAGGGCAGAGGGCTGGGGGTGGGTGGGCTGGGATCAGGGGGGTACTCCCAGCCCCCCGCCCCCTGAGCGGCTCACGGCAGGGGGCTGGAGGGATACGCCCCACTCCTACCCCCCTTTTCCCTGCCTCTTCTCCGCCTCCTTACCGGTCTGAGCAGCGAGGGCGCTGGGGCTGCTCTTCTCCCCTCCCTCAAAAGGGCCATCGGCGGCGGGGAGGAAGAGGAGGCAGGGCTCCACGCAGCACGCTGGGGGAAGAGGCGGGGGAGGGGGAAGCTTGGCTGCCGGCGGAGCCTGCTGTACAGCAGCAGTCAGCAGGACCAAGCTTACTTCTGCCCCCTTCCCTGGCCAGAGAGAGAGGTAGGCGGGGAGTGGAGAAGAGCGGGCTGGGTCGGGCAGGATTTTTAATGGCACGCTGCTGCCTGCCGAACCCCGGCAGTGGGCTGAGCAGGACCCCGGCAGGCAGCAGCGTGCCATTAAAAATTGGCTTGCGTGCCGTCTTTGGCACACGTGCCATAGGTTGCCAACCCCTGGACTAGATGATCATGATGATTCCTTCCAGACCTTAAAGTCTATAAGTGTCATAAAGGCAGGGCCGGATTAAGGCAGGGGCTTTAGAGGCTGCAGCCCAGGGCCCCGGCTCCAGGGGGGGCCCGCAAAAATAAATTACAGGCAGCGATCTCCAACTCCAGGCTTCTAAAAGTCCCGCGGCACAGCGGGACATTCAGGCAGGTTGCCTGCATGCCGTGGCCCCACGCCGCTCCCAGAAGCAGCCGGTTGCTAGCACATCTCTGTGGCCCCTGGCGGGGGAAAGGGGGAAGAAGGCAGCGCCGCACGCTGCCCCTGCCCCCAGCACATCCGGCCAATGGGAGCTACAGAGATGTGGGCCACAGAGATATGCTAGCAGCCAGATGCTTCCAGGAGTAGCATGGGGCCAAGGCATGCAGGCAGCCTGCCTGAGCCCTGATGCACAGCCAGCTGGGAGCCACCTGTGGGTAAGCGCCTCCCGGACGGAGCCTGCACCTCGCACCCCCTCCTCGACCCCAACCCCCTGCCCCAGATCAGAATCCCCCTCCTGCACCCAAACATCCTCCCAGACCCCGTACCCTGTCCTGCACCCTAATCCCCTGCCCCAGCCTCCTCCTGCACCAAACTCCCTCCCAGGAAAAAGACTTGTATACAGGAGCCCATAAAATCTAATTGCCCCGGGCCACAGGAGAGTTAATACGGCCGTGCATAAAAGAGCCCTAAAAGCCCCAGTTGTGGCCAGGGAAGGGTCCCCTCGCACAGACACTACAGAATACAGCAAACAGGCTGCATTCAATGATCCCATTATAAGTGTCGGCATAGGGGGCATGCAACATCAGGGTCATAGTATGCAGAACTGGTGAGATTCCAGGCGGGCAGCCCATTGGACAGTGCCGGGAGGCTGCAGTAACTTAGGCCCACATGCGGCTCTCCAACAACCAGAGCAGTCCAGGACTGGGAGGCCACAAAAGTGGCTTAAAGCACCTCATTCCCACTGAGCTGCAAATTCTATGTTCTAGAAGCTCTTAGAAGTGCAGCACAGAATCGCACCCTAGTCTGTTCACTCCGCTCAAAACAATTCAAAATACAAACTAGAGCACGTACACTGCATGAATTTAACAAATTAATTCAGTTTCCTTCCTCTAGACCTCCAGTGAACTGAAAAGCAATTTCCTCAGCAGCAGTCCTTCATGCAGGAGCACTGTCCTCTCTAGAGGCTCCTGATAATCAAATGCAGCATCCATGTCCCAACCACCTGAGCCTTCTTTCTGCTATGATGTTTTCTAATATGTCCTGCTCTGCCAGCTCCCTTACTCTTGCATTTGTTATTTTAGCTTTCCATGAAATGTGCAGGATCTTTCTCAGCCATCTGTGTTGGGTGGCCTCCAAACTCTTGTTGTAACCTAGGGGTTCTCAAACTGGGGGTCGGGACCCCTTAGGGGGTTGTGAGGTTATTACATGGGGGGGGGGTCGTAAGTTGTCAGCCTCTACCCCAAACCCCGCTTTGCCTCCAGCATTTATAATGGTATTAAATATATTAAAAAGTGTTTTTAATTTATGGGGGGGGGGTCGCACTCAGAGGCTTGCTATGTGAAAGGGGTCACCAGTAGAAAAGTTTGAGAACCACTGTTGTAACCCACTGTCATCAGCCAAGTTCCTGCTCCATACACTAGTCTGCCCACTACAATCACATGGTGTAACTTGACTTTTAGTTTGGTGAGGAGACCTCACTTTGACCAGATGTTGTTCATCCTTCTAAAAGTGGTGTTTGCTTTTCCTAATCTCATACATATAGCTTTATTGCAGCTACTTTCAAATGGCATCACGTTCCCAAGATAGCAGAAGTCTTCTACCTGTGTGATTTCTTTTCCATCCATGTACACCATTACATACATTGGCCAATTTCCTACCTTCATAATCTTGGTTTTCTCTGCATTTACTTTCAATCCGATTTTTGCTGCTTCCTGTTCTCACTCTGATGTAGGAGTAATCATTCTGTTCCAGATCATACTTACTAAACCAACGTTATTGGCAAAGTCAAGGTCACGTAACTCATCTCCACTAGCCCGTTTTACACCATCCATTATGCCTTGTTTTGCCTGCTTTATCACCCAGTCTATTGCTAGTGCAAAGAGGATTGATGATAGCACATACCCACGTCTAACTCCAGTCACAACATTGAACCACTCTCCCCAGCCTGTATCCGGTCTTATTGTGCATTTACTTCCATCATCTAAACTCATTCTTATGTTGATCAGCTTGTCTGGTATCCCATAACTGCTAACAAAATCCCACAGGGGCTCCCTGTGGATGCTATTGAATGCTTTCTTAAAGTTGAGAAAATTGATTAAGATGGGTTTTTGTGAAGCAGTAGCTTTTCCAACGGTCTGTCAAAGAGTGAATATCTATTCACTGCATGATCTACCTGGGCTGAACCCAGTCTGTTCTTCTCGGAATGTTCATCTACTACCTTCTTCATTCTATTCAGCATAACAGTAGTCAATACTTTGCCCAGGACTGAAGGCACTACAATACTTATTCAGTTCGTGCACTGAAATCACCCTTTTTTTGGATAATGCCACAATGATACCATCTTTCTAGTCTTGTGGCACCTGTTCTTTCACCCATATTTCATTACAGAGTTTTTACTTAAATGAAATTTATCTAAGAAGACAATTGCTGAGTAAAACATAAGTTATTTTTCTACTATCTACTTCTCAATTAGGAATGAGGAAACTGATTCAGATACAATCAGGAACGGCACAAACTTCAACTCAAAACACAAAAGTAACTTGAAGAATAATTATTATGAGGCTCAAAATCTTCAGTTAACTTTTTATTCTTTTTAAATGATTTTTCACTTCCACTCGTCCAGGCATTCCTTGCTTCATTTGTATTCCTCTTGGCTTGGACTGGAAATAACATTTTCAGAATGTTCCAAGAAAGACTGTTTTATTTCAAGTCTAACTAGTAATAGGAAGCAGTGGATAGCGTGCACTGCTTATATTGCCACTTAGATACCTCTCAGTGATAGCTGCTTTTTGAACATCAGTATATAGTTTAGCCCTAATCTTGCATTGGGAAGAGCATGGAAAAGACTCCCACACCTTCTGAGACCCCACTGGGCACCCACACTACACATTGCAGGATCAGGGAATTAGTTAGATAGCTAAATATCTGCTCTAACCAGAGGCCCAATCCTGCAAGCTACAGAGCCTCCAGGCATGTTTACACTGCCATCAAACACCAGCAGCTGACCCATGTCAACTGACTCAAGCTTGTAGGGCTATGAAATTGCAGGGTAGATGTCCAGGCTCCGGCTGGAGCCTGGAATCTGGGACCTTCCGCCTCTCACTGGGTCCCAAAGCCCAGGCTCCAGCCCAAGCCCAGACATCTACTCTACAGACTTATAGCCCTGCAGCCCAAGCCCCACGAGCCTGAGTCAACTGACACAGGCCAGCCACATGTGTTTTATTGCAGTGTAGAAAAACCACCTTAACCCCCAATCTACTTCATTGAGTATTAAGGTTGCTCAGCACCATTCAATAGATGCTGAGCTCCGTGCAGAAAGAAGCTCCAGGTTTCCACCCCAATTTTGCCAACTCAAAAGATTCAGAAACATTTTTGTTATGCATCTGAAGTTTGTACTAAGTTTCTAAAAGTTTAGATGTTCACCCATCATAATTATTGATGTAGATTGTGAGTGTTCCAGTTCAGATTTTGTTTAGTCCTTGGTATTCAAAACTCCTATTGAAATCAATACGTATTTTGACTGTAGGGTGACTAGATGTCCCGATTTTATAGGTCTTTTTTCTTATATAGGCTCCTATTACCCTCCACCCTATGTCCCGATTTTTCATACTTGCTGTCTGGTCACCCTATTTGACTGAGTAATGACTTCAGAATTTAGCCCTTGCAATCTATGCTATGGAGAGATTTGTGGTCACTGCCCTTAAAGCATATTTTAAGTACAGCAGAGGATTCTTAGGATAACTATGAAAGAGATGTCAGGTATGTTTAAACACAATTGCCACAACAAATCGTATAACATTTTAAAACACATTTTCAGCATTAACATTTTAACAATTAAAGATTTTCAAATATTACTCCACAGTCTGTTTGGCTTTGACAGACTGAAAAACTCTTCGGTATTAAGCCATCTTTCTATTCATTCATTTAGTTTAGTGAGATGATGGCAATTTAAATTGGCAATTAAGAAACTTCAGTTAACCTTCAAATAAGCACATTCTTGGCTTTGATGTAATCAGTATTTTTCTTCCCCTGAACTATTTCTGTTTCCAGACACCACATTTTCATTTGCCATGAGCTTCCTTACTCAACAATCTCCTTGCCTGTGTGAATGTGAAAATATCAATTTGTCTGCTCATGCCCAGAAACTAATATGGACATTTGTTTAAGTTCCATTACATTTATTTTTAATGTTCATCTACTACCAATCTGTTCATCAAAGCTACTTGAAGAATCACAAGGACCCACATTTTCAAAAAGTGAGTAGTGATTTTGGGTGCCTCAATATTTGGGTGTCTAATCTGTGACATCGGAAAGTGGCCTGATTTTCAGAATGTGCTAAGCATCTCCCTTCTGAACATCAGGGCCTTTTAATGTGTCTCAGGTTTGAGCTCTAAAAATCTAAGCACCCAAAATCTTTCACCCATAGCGTGGGATCAAGTGTCAGGTGTCATCTCTCCATCCAAGGAGTTTCCTGGAATCCAAGTCCTTCAGAGTCTGTGATTCTGGGATGGTAAACATGCAATAGTGTTCGTTAACAGACCAGACAGGCAGGCCTAGCAAAAACATCCTAGTTATTCTCACTTGCCGCCATATTGTTTCCTAAGGTGTTTTGTTTGGAGATATTTGTTCCACTCTGTCCTATTCTAAAATAACTTATTTTTGTGTTCCCAAATGTAGTCTATGTTTTATGGAAAGTGGTTTGATCTCAGGCAATCACACCCCACAACATATATAATGTTCTTTCTGTTTACTTGGATTAAATGTGTTGTCAGGACACTGGTAAAATTAGCATCCTTTTCCCACAAGCCCACCTACCCAAGTGCCTCACCTTCCTAGTTGATCTTCATTTGGAGTGTTAATAAGATTTTCTGTAACTCGCCTCAAAATGTTGGCTGAAGCAATTTCTCTAGTCTCTACCTCTCTTTGTCCTACATTTAAAGCCCCAGTTCCCATATTATCCTACAATTCCAATTTAAAATTATTTCTCCTCTATACTGAAAACAAATTGTTGACGGATGAAGCTCCCTCCATCATGTTCTCACTGAAGTCAATGACTAAGCATTGGAAGCTCAGGTCCCAAGTGTTTAACCTTGTAATCTTTCAGTATCAAGGGCTGGTCTTTGGTGCTTCTGAGGGTTCCATCCAAAGCCCATTGAAGTCAATGGAAAGACTGGATTGGATGTTCAGATTCTAAACAAGACTAGATTATAGTGCTGCATAACTGTATATGACTAGATTATCTAATGATCTTTTCTGGCTTTAAATACTATGAATCTATGAATCAAAAGGGAAAGATTTTAGCCAGCATTTTCACTGGAGGTGGGTAGAATTTATTCAACAAAACCATTTTCTGACAAGATTAGGCCTTTAATGAGAAACATTTTTTCTGTAGATAACATATGATACGTGAGATTTTTTTTCTGTTTTTCAAATGCAAACAAAGAATGTTAGCCTGTTGGTTGCTCACAAAATGTTGCTGTTGTCTGTTTTTTTTTTGTTTTTGTTTTCCATATTGAGTAATTTATGACTGGTCACATGGCATTGGTGGTTCAGCACAGGAAAAGGTTAGATTGTAAACTCCTTGGGACAAGGACCGTTTTTGGTAGTGTTTGTACATGATTGAGGCTCGTCAGTTCTTCCACAATACAGATAATAAATAATAATCATGAACTTCTACAGCATAGCCAGGACCAAAGACAGAGAGAGGGAATTTTTACTTCTTCTTTATTTGATTGTTCTCTAGTTGGTGTCCATAGCAATATATATAAATAACAGAAATACTATTGTAATCCCTAGGTTGTTCTTTCTTGCCAATTATGCATTAAAGTGGCTCTGCATTGGTAAGGTTTTTCTTTCTTCTAGTGACTGCTCCATACAGGTACCAGGGAGCAAGAATGTTACTTCTGTTGGTCTTTCACTACCTAATCCAGCTGCTGGGACTCGATTGCAGAACAGCTAGTTCACCTTCATGATTACTGGGCCAGGCTGATGGAAAAATATTTAATATTTAAGAGAGGAAGACACTG
Source organism: Chrysemys picta bellii (assembly GCF_011386835.1). Taxonomy (NCBI): domain Eukaryota; kingdom Metazoa; phylum Chordata; order Testudines; family Emydidae; genus Chrysemys; species Chrysemys picta. The sequence continues at coordinate 238,578,089 of NC_088792.1, read as the reverse complement.
ACAGATTCATATATATTCTTAAAATTGCACAGATACTGCATATTTTTCAACTAGAATCCCTCAAAATAAAGAAAAATGAATGATGCTGCCCCTAAAAAAAGGAGTAGCAATCAAAAAGTCTGTTGATACTGCTGTGGGAAGCAACATCTCATTCATTTTAAAACAAAATGGCATTGAGGTGTTAAGTTAATTTAGTGATCTGGCAATGGCTTAATTCTTTGCACCAGTTGCTGAAAGATGTGTGTGGTTAACACAGGTCTGATTCTCCTCTTAAACACTAGTTGAAAGCAGGAAGAATTCCACTGAGGTAATTGGAGTGACCACAATGTAAAATTCTTGTGAAAAGAGAAGAACCAAGGGACCAAAGAATGAAAATTTAGTGGTAGTCCAGGAAATAGGCTTAACAAATAAAAAAGTTCACCCAGATACCTGATAGAACTACAAGGAAAAAGCAAAGCATTTCAGCAACCATTTGTGAGTCTAAGGATGAATTAATATTAATGATTCAGTAGCATCTTTTTCAGATTAATTTAATCCTAACACATGAGTTGAGCAAAGAGTTGCCTACAAAGAGAATAAACAAAGATTTAAACTCACCTCAACTTTTTTGACCCAACTAGGTTGCCCTGAATAGGGACAGGCCCTGTCAGAGGGTTGTACTACAGTGGGTAAAGAAGATACTGAGGGGGAAAGGGTCATTAGAAAAAAAAAGGAGTGCATCCAGTGAGGAAAAAAGCTATTGTTAGTGATTTATACTAATCCACATATTAATGGAGAAATGTACTTCTCTGTACCTGTGGCAGGAACATTCTGGCTATTTGTGCCTCCCCATAGCTCTTATATTCAAATGCCAATATAAAGCAAGCTAATGTGGTTGTATGCGGTGTACTCTAGCACTTCACAGAGTCCTAGTCTGTCTACAGTGAAAAATGGGCCAGAGTCCATTGCTATCAGTTCTGCTACAAAGCAATTCATTACCATAAGGTTTTCACTGCCTTGCTCTTCCTCTCCATTGTTCTATGAAGTATAAATTGTTTGGGGGCAGATGATCACACTGGCTCTTAGAGCAAGGCAAGCACCTGTGCGGAACAGTCTTCTCTCCCCTGTTTCCACAGGCACAAAAAATAAAAATAAAAAAAGATTTTCCACCTGCCATCAGGAAAAGAAAAGAATGCTTTCTGCATTCCATAAAGTGAGTTGAGCAGAGGAAAGCAAAGGTCACTTGGCCTCAATCTGAATATTACCCATATAACCAGCAGAGCTCAACAAGGACTGTTTGGAGGGAAGGGAGGTCATGCTGACATTACAGAAAAACAGTAAATCAGCACCAAATGCAACCTAAGAGTGCTTAGTTTTGCTTATTAAGGTTTTTATTTATGCTGTATCCAGGAATGAGAGAATAGGCTCAGATAAAATAAGTAATAACTCACAGAATGATGTCTCAGCACAAGGCATGACGTAGCTAGCAATAAACCATCCTCATGGGCTGGCAGGCAGCCAGTCAGTCTCTGAGAGAGCTTGGCTTTTCCTTGCTGTACAAATTATAAGTTGATATTGAAGATTTGGCTGTTTCCTGACTATGCAAAATTCTCATCAGAGCACTCTGAGCCACATGGTTATGTAACCCTTCTGCCCATCTAAGTTGGCAGCAACAAGGGCCGGGTTCTGTATCTAGGGGTTCCGTTTCAATAACGCAATGCAAAACCGGCTCGAGCCCCCACCCAGTGACCTGGGACAATTACATACCACCCCCCCGGGTGCCTCTAAGAGGCAATACTTCCCCTCTCGCAAGCACGGAGTCTGAGTGTAACAGAAAATGTTTAATAACGTGAGGTAAACGACATCAGCATTAACTTGGAAAAACACCACAAACAGGATTCATAACACAAACCATGAGCAAAAAAAACACCCACCCCAGCAAATTGGGCTGTGTCCTTTCCCTTTGGTTCTTGAATCCAGCAACCCAAAAATCACCCAGAGTCCCCGAAGTCCAACACCCCCAAAGTCTCTTGGGTCCAGCAACCACCCAAAGTCCCAAAAGTCCAACAGACCCCAAAGTCTCTGTCCCTGGTCAGTGCAGCCCCAGAGAAAAAGGGGGCAGGCACGCAGGGTGTTAAGGGGCACCTTACGTGATCCGAGGCCGGCTGGCCATCTCTCCGTGGGGTTCTGCCACAGCCTTCACCACGAGCCAGTCCACTTCCTGCTGTCCCACAAACTGCTCCGCTCTACAAGCTGCTCCGCTCACCGACCTGTGAGCCGCTCCAGCCGTCCCTGCAAACAGCTCTGCTCGCCGTTCCCTGAGCCACTCCAACTGGCCCTGCGCCACTCGCTGCTCCTCCAGTCGTCCCCACAAATTGCTCCACCAGCTGCTTATCAATATAGCTTCAGGCTCCCCCACTAGTTAACAGCACTCAGTGATCTCAGCTCTTAGTAACTTTAGCTCTTTTGTGATTTCAGCTCTTAGCAATTTCAGCTCATAGTAGGTGAGCCCCAGTGCTAGTGCACCATTGGCCCAAAGTGAATTCAGCTCAGCAGCCTGTAACTAGACTCCTAATGGAATCAAAGTTAGCTCTGACATTCAACAGTGGAGAGAGGAGATAGTGCAATTGGTGTTTCAAACCCTCAGAGGGGGCCCATACCATCAGGTACAAATACCTCTTCCCATCATTTCTCTCAATTCACTGGGTTTTGTAAGCCATGCCCCTTGTCAAGCAAGTGCTACTTAGGTAATGGTGAAGGACTCACTCAGTCCTTCCGTCATACAACAGTTCCACTGGCCTTGATTCACAGAATCAGGGTAACAAAACTTTATTCTTCCTGCCCCAATAACAGAGAAAACTGGGGATCCCACACCAGCCAAAGTAACCACTTTGAGTTGCTGTTGTTTCATGCCAGGCGAGTGGGTGTGCCTGTGCAAACAAGATCAGCCCCTGGAGTTCTTTTCCACACTCGCCATAATTCACCACCAGATGTCAGGATAGAGCTCATCCTGACTCTGCTTACAGTTATAAAGCCCTGTCTTTATTTACAGGCAAAAATTTCTGTGAAAACCATTGATTCTTATGAAAAATAACAGTTTTCAAGCAAAGTGTTGTTTTTTTCAAGTGGTATTCTATTTTCCAGTTGTATTTTATTTTCTGGTTTGGAGATCTGCCACTTTTACCCAGAGGAGTCATTTACAAAGGTAGAAGTAATGTTTGCAAGCCATCCTGAACCACACAATATACAGGAAAAGGATGATAGATTACACTGACTCCCTATTCTACAGAAGTAGGATCTCATTATTGGTGTGGTCAATACCATGTCATCTACCTGTAAGCAGGGGAATGGTCCCGCTGTTGTGGGGAATTTTCCTGGCTCTGTACTACCGCAGTGGAATCAGATGGCAAAAGGATCTCCACCTCCCTTTCTCCAAATGCCTGCCTCACCTTGAGGACTCCTCTTCCTCGCTGACACCTGACCAAAGGAACCAATGGGGGAACAAGATGTTTTAAAAGGAAGGAGGGAAGTTTCCTTTGTTTTAGTCAGTTTCAGTTTCTTTTAAGTATCCGGGAGGGTGGAGGGGCTCCTTCTTTAGCCAGCTGAAGACCAAAATGGAGGGGTCTCCCAGGGGGTTAAATAGACTTTTTCTTGTGGGTGGAGACCCCCTAGTCACCCTGTGTAGAATCCAGTCACAAAATGGAGATTTGGAATCACATGGGCAAGTTACATGCCCATGCTTTACTCAGGACTTGCAGGTAGCAGCCATTACCCACATGCTACCTTGAACGTCCTCAGGTAGACTTCTTATGTGGATTGGAGTTAAAATGAAAGGTTAAAAAAAAACCTCTGAGAGATTAATTTACAAGCTACTCTCACAGACAACAAATTTAAAACACAAAGAATGTTTCCCTGGGCAAAACCTTAAATACACAAAAGAAATCCCAATTTAATTATTTTTTTAATTGCACAAAACAAGTTACAAAAGAAAATAAACATAAACCTATTTATTTCTTTTCTAATACTTACTACTTTAATAAAAGGCTGATTTTTTAATTTTTTTTTTACTTCGGCCAAAACTGAAACTAACTAAAACAAAGGAAACTTCCCTCCTTCGTTTTGAAACATCTTGTTCCCCCATTGGTTCCTTTGGTCAGGTGCCAGCTAGGCTAGGTAAACTTCTTAACCCTTTACAGGTAAAAAAGGCATTAACCCTTAACTATCTGTTCATAACACCGCAGGTAAGGGCACTACTCTGGTGGGGGCTACACATCCTCAGGCTCTAGGTGGCAGGACCTTTCTCCTTCATTGGGTTTGCATCCCCCTCCAAGTCCAGTCTTCAAAGGCCCTCTTGTCTTGCGACATCTCTCTCTCCATTGGACCCCTTCTGCCCAGAGTCCCCACCTCGCTCTCACTGCACTTGGCTCCAGTTTCTTTGTAGCACAGCGAACCTGGTCCCACAGCTCCCCACTGCCGCTCAGTCTGGGCTCACTATTGGCCTGGCTGGCATCCGCCACTCCAGCTCCCTGGCTCCAGGCTGCTGCTCTGGCTCGGCTCTGGCTTCTGCAGTCTCCCTCTCATTCCTTACTCAGGCCGAAGCCCCAGCTCACGTGGAGGGCAGGCTCTAGACTTTCACTCCATCACTGACCTGTTCATCCTGTTAATCTGGCTGACTTGGAGAGCAAGCCTCTCCCCATTGGCCCTGGGGACCTGTCAGTCTCAGGATCCTGACTCCTCTTTGGCCATTTCCCATTCTCCTGGTTTTGGCAGAGTGCCAACCAAAAACACCCCACTAAGTTTCAGTAATGGGCCAACAGCCCCCTTACATACCTCCCACACCCCAACTGTAGCATCATCTACAGTTATTTCCTGGTGAGGTGAAATGTATGTCCAGTAGGAAGTCCTCCACTGGTGGAGGAGGAGATGACTCAGGGTGGACACTGGCAGCTGGTTACTTCTGGCAGCAGGCAGTGCTCCACCCCTGCTCCAAACCCTCCAGCCATGGTAATAGGAAACCGTTATGCTCTTCTTGATACGGGAGAGAAGAAATCACCCCCTACAGCAGAGGAGGAGAAGCCTCGTACCCCTAAGGTTGGGAGGTCTGCTGCCACCACTGCAAATAGGGTAGTGATGGTCGGAGACTCTCTTCTGTGGGGACAGAGGCGCCCATCTGTCGCCCTGACATTTCATCTTGGGAGGTATGCTGCCTGCCGGGGGCCCATATCCGAGACGTTACAGAGGCATTGTCGAGGATTATCCAGCCCTCTGACTACTACCCCATGCTACTCATCCATGTGGGCACAAATGATACTGCGAGGTGTGACACTGAGCAGATCAAGAGTGACTACAGGGCTCTGGGAGTACGGGTGAAGGAGTTTGGAGCGCAGGTGGTATTCTCTTCTATCCTTCCTGTCAAAGGTAGGGGCCTGGGCAGAGACAGGTGCATCATGGAGGTGAATGCCTGGCTGAGAAGATGGTGTTGCCAGGAGGGCTTTGGCTTCCTCAACCACAGGATGCTATTCCAGGAAGGACTGCTACGCAGAGCTGGCGTTCACCTTTCGAGGAGGGGAAAGACCCTATTTGGACACAGACTGGCTAACCTAGTGAGGAGGGCTTTAAACTAGGTTCGACGGGGACAGGTGAGCAAAGTGCACAGGTAAGTGGAGAACCTGGGGACCTGGGAGATGGGTTGGAAATAGGAGGGAGTGTGGGCTATAATGGCAGAGAGAAAGGAGGGTCAGGGAAAAACTGGGAGGCAAGATCAAATCAGCATCTTAGATGCCTATATACAAATGCGAGAAGTCTGGGTAATAAAGCTGGAAGAACTGGAAGTGCTAATAAATAAATACAACTATGACATTGTTGGCATCACCGAAACTTGGTAGGATAATACACATGATTGGAGTGTTGGTATGGATGGGTACAGCTTGCTCAGGAAGGATAGACGGGGGAAAAGGGAGGAGGTGTTGCCTCCTCCCTTTGTACACACAAATGTACACACTTGGACTGAGGTGGAGATGGACATAGGAGACAGAAGTGTTGAGAGTCTCTGGGTTAGGCTAAAAGGGGTAAAAAACAAGGGTGATGTCATGCTCGGAGTCTATTACAGGCCACCTAACCAGGTGGAAGAGGTGGATGAGGCTTTTTTTAAACAACTAACAAAATCATCCGAAGCCCAAGATTTGGTGGTGATGGGGGACTTCAACTATCCAGATATATGTTGAGAAAATAACACAGCAGGGCACAGACTATTCAATACGTTCTTGGACTGCATTGCAGACAACTTTTTATTTCAGAAGATTGAAAAAGCTACTAGGGGGGAAGCTGTTCTAGATTTGATTTTAACAAATAGGGAGGAACTCGAGAATTTGAAAGTGGAAGGCAGCTTGGGTGAAAGTGATCATGAAATCATAGAGTTCACAATTCTAAGGAAGGGTAGAAGGGAGTACAGCAAAATAGAGACAATGGATTTCAGGAAGGTGGATTTTGGTGAGCTCAGGGTGCTGATAGGTAAGGTCCCATGGGAATCAAGACTGAGGGGCAAAACAACTGAGAAGAGTTGGCAGTTTTTCAAAGGGACACTGTTAAGGGCCCAAAAGCAAGCTATTCCGCTGGGTAGGAAAGATAGAAAATGTGCTGCCAGCACTGCCTGCTGCCACGACATCTTGCATGATCTAAAAAGTAAAAAGGAGTCATATAAAAAATGGAAATGAGGACAAATTACAAAGGATGAATACAGGCAAACAACACAGGAATGCAGGGGCAAGATTAGAAAGGCAAAGGCACAAAATGAGCTCAAACTAGCTACAGGAATAAAGGGAAACAAGAAGACTTTTTATCAATACATTAGAAGCAAGAGGAAGACCAAGGACAGGGTAGGCCCACTGCTCAGTGAGGAGGGAGAAACAGTAACAGGAAACCTGGAAATGGCAGAGATGCTTAATGACTTCTTTGTTTCGGTCTTCACTGAGAAGTCTGAAGGAATGCCTAACATAGTGAATGCTAATGGGAAGAGGGTAGGTTTAGAAGATAAAATAAAAAAAGAACAAGTTAAAAATCACTTAGAAAAGTTAGATGCCTGCAAGTCACCAGGGCCTGATGAAATGCATCCTAGAATACTCAAGGAGCAAATAGAGGAGGTATCTGAGCCTCTAGCTATTATCTTTGGAAAATCATGGGAGACGGGAGAGATTCCAGAAGACTGGAAAAGGGCAAATATAGTGCCCTTCTATAAAAAGGGAAATAAAAACAACCCAGGAAACTACAGACCAGTTAGTTTAACTTCTGTGCCAGGGAAGATAATGGAGCAAGTAATTAAGGAAATCATCTGCAAACACTTGGAAGGTGGTAAGGCCATAGGGAATAGCCAGCATGGATTTGTACAGAACAAATCATGTCAAACCAATCTGCTAGCTTTCTTTGATAGGATAATGAGTCTTGTGGATAAGGGTGAAGCTGTGGATGTGGTATACCTAGACTTTAGTAAGGCATTTGATACGGTCTCGCATGATATTCTTATAAATAAACTAGGCAAATACAACTTAGATGGGGCTACTATAAGGTGGGTGCATAACTGGCTGGATAATCATACTCAGAGAGTAGTTATTAATGGTTCCCAATCCTGCTGGAACGGTATAACAAGTGGGGTTCTGCAGGGTTCTGTTTTGGGACCGGCTCTGTTCAATATCTTCATCAACGACTTAGATATTGGCATAGAAAGTACGCTTATTGAGTTTGCAGATGATACCAAACTGGGAGGGATTGCAACTGATTTGTAGGATGGGGTCATAATTCAAAATGATCTGGACAAACTGGAGAAATGGGCTGAGGTAAACAGGATGAAGTTTAATAAAGACAATATAAAGTGCTTCACTTAGGAAGGAACAATCAGTTTCACACATACAGAATGGGAAGAGACTGTCTAGGAAGGAGTACGGCAGAAAGAGATCTAGGGGATATAGTGGACCACAAGCTAAATATGAGTCAACAGTGTGATGATGTTGCAAAAAAAGCAAACATGATTCTGGGATGCATTAACAGGTGTGTTGTGAGCAAGACACGAGAAGTCATTCTTCTGCTCTTCTCTGCGCTAGAGTATTGTGTCCAGTTCTGGGCACCGCATTTCAAGAAAGTTGTGGAGAAATTGGAGAGGGTCCAGAGAAGAGCGACAAGAATGATTAAAGGTCTAGAGAACATCACCTATTAAGGAAGGCTGAAATAATTGAAGGTTTGTTTAGTTTGGAAAAGAGAAGACTGAGAGGGGACATGATAGGAGTTTTCAGGTATCTAAAAGGGTGTCATAAGGAGGAGGGAGAAAACTTGTTCATCTTAGCCTCTAAGGATAGAACAAGAAGCAATGGGCTTAAACTGCAGCAAGGGAGGTTTAGGTTGGACATTAGGAAAAAGTTCCTAACTGTCAGAGTGGTTAAACACTGGAATAAATTGCCTAGAGAGGTTGTGGAATCTCCATCTCTGGAGATATTTAAGAGTAGGTTAGATAAATGTCTATCAGGGATGGTCTAGACAGTATTTGGTCCTGCCATGAGGGCAGGGGACTGGACTTGAGGACCTCTCGAGGTCCCTTCCAGTCATAGAATCTATGAATTTATAAGTTCTTGGTTTTGAAAGGTTCAAAGCCCATGACATGCATACTGCTGCATTTTTCTTTTGTTTTGTTTTTTGCAGTGTAAACATACCCTTTGAGGGTCAATACCTTTGAGGGTCTGGGACTAGGTGTTCAGTTACCATATAGATGACACATGACGCTGATGAAAGCCAAATAAGGAAGAAATCTATAAATATTATTAACTGCTTTTTAATGTACACTAAATGGCTTAAGTGATCATTTATTAAAATCAGTGTTTTATATTAAAATTGGCTGAAAAAAATAGACCCGTGACCTACACAATGAACAGCATCGTCACATCCAAGACATTTTTATTTTTGTTGTCACAAGAAATGAGAGAGAACCATAGCACGTTAAGCCATCTCTCTTTCTTTTTTTATCACTCGCTGCAGTGATACAGCAAACATAATGGCTGCTAGGAAGCAGGTCAAGACACTGAAGCCTGAAAACACAACTGTACTTCAATGCATTCTAGGAATTATTGTTCTTTTAACGAAAGTTCTTCATGGGGTCTAGGATCCTAAACTCAATTGATTACTTGTACATGTTTTGTACAATTGGGGACAATACCCTGTAAATGTGATCTATATGAGTCAACATTGGACAATACCTTTCAGTGCCACATACCCATTCACCCTTTAACATTAAGCTTCTAGCATCGCTTGCGTAAGATTTCAGCGATCTATCACGCGAGGACTTGCATTTTCAGAGGAAATGAATGTAAGGAAAAGTAATCAACTATTTTATGTTAGGTTTCAAAAAATCTTTAAAGCCGACAAAATATGCTCCTTTTTAACATATATTACACTTTGATAATGCAATTTGAAACCTACATAAGGTTTAGTGTATTGGATTTTCTACTCTTTAAAAACTCCCATCAGTGTCTTTTCGGTAATTTAGCTTATTCTTTGAAAGTAATATTCAATGTACAAGTGTACTGTGTTCAAGTACAAAGGGATACATGGGAGAATGGTTTTCTGGATGATAAAATATATAGTAATACAGAACTCATGGTATAACAGAATGTTCACTAGTAATACTTGTGAAATTATTAATATGCTTTGGATCCCTTGTAAACAAAGACCATCAGGAGATGCATGAAGGAGCATGATGAATTTGGATTCAACAGCACCAGAATCTTGTGAGCCCTTCTCATGGAATTTTAGTTCCAATGGTATCAATATCTGAATGCAGCAAGATTTCTGCTGCATCCAGATTAGTCCTGAAAAACTGGTCCCCTCCTCTTTTAGTTCTCACCACATCGTGCGGGGAGGGGTATTGAAAGGCTGTTTTTGAAAATTAGACCCAAGATAGATTTTTTACAATTCTGAAATGCAAAAAAACAAACAAAAAAGGGCTTGATTTTCAAAAATAGGCATGAACAACATGTATGCAGTTGTACGAGTTTAACTCCTAATTTCCTGGGTTTATAATGCTTGTTTGGGAAAAAGTACAACATCTCTGTAATGCATGGTACCCTAAATTACTGAAATGTATTCTCCACTTAACTCAGGGGTGGGCAAACTACAGCCCAGGAGCCGCATCCAGCCCTTCAGACGTTTTAATCTGGCCCTAGAGCTTCTGCTTTGGAACAGGGTCCAGGGCTTGCCCCATTCCGCGTATGCCATGGCTCCGCGTGGCTCCCAGAAGCAGTGGCATATCCCCCCTCCAGCTCCTATGTGTAGGGGCAGCCAGGAGGCTCCACACACTGTCCCTGCCCCAAGTGCCATCCCTGCATCTCCCATATGCCGGGAACCATGACCAATGGGAGCTGCAGGGGCAGCGCCTGTGGAAGGGGCAGTGCGCAGAACTGCCTGGCCACACCTCCATGTAGGAGCGGGAGGCGGGACATACCGCTGCTTCTGGGAGCTGCTTGAGGTAAGCACTGCCCGGAGCCTGCCCTCCTGCCCTCCTCCCATGCCCCAAACCCCTGCCCCAACCCTGATCCCCCTCCTGCCTCCAAACCCCTCGGTCCCAGTCCAGAGCACCTTCCTGCACCCCCAACCCCTCATCCCCAGTCCCACCCCAGAGCCCACATCCCCAGCAGAGCCCTCACCCCACACACACACAGCCCAACCCCCTGCCCCAGACTGCAGCCCCCTCCCGCACACTGAACTCCTTATTTCTGGCCTCACCCCCTCCCGCACCCCAACCCCCAATTTCGTGAGTATTCATGGCCCGGCATACAATTTCCATACCTGATGTGGTCCTCAGGCCAAAAAGTTTGCCCACCCCTGACTTAACTCCATCTTCATGCAATTTTTGTCTAGGAATTGCCTTTTCTAATTATTAAACATTTTACACAGAAGAACCCAAAGAGAATGTTACTGTTTGAAATTTCCAGTGATTTGAAGAAATGTTGTATCAACTTTATTTTTTTCCCCAATTTCTGGTAGAGATTTCCCAGCATGCTTTGGTTACTGTATGTCACTGTGGAGTAGTGCAAACCAGCGAGAGAATACTAACCAGCTAACTGCATTGCCAGGGTAGCCCAAAGCAGATGGAATGTACACGGCAGTTTCCCCTCTCCACCCTACATTACTCTGAACTCACACTCTAATTTCCCCTTCCTGTGCCCCCCCACGTTTCCCTGAATACAAACCTACCCTTCATTTTCCCCTCCTTCAGCTTTTCCTGTTGAGAAGAACTGGTACAACAGGTAGTTTTTGAAAATCAATATTTTGGATTAACGGTAATTTTTGCTGTTTTTTCCCCATGATATTTATCTGACAGCAGAAGATGAAGAATTAAATCTTCTCCTCCAGAGAAACTCAAGAAAAATAGCCTCTTGTCAAAATGGCCACCACCTGAGACTATTCTTAAGGGGAGTGACACCAAGCTACACTCAAGCAAGATGGCAGCCCCTATACTGTCATCAGGTAGAGAGGAGCACTGGTGAAAAGAGGTACTAGACATCATTGCTGAGGACAACCACACTGAAAACAATGTGAGATGCAGAGGCGGATTAAGGTTTTGTGAGGCCCTGGGCCAGAACAAGTGGGGGCTCCTCCCCGTTCCTTCCACCTCTAATCCCCCCCATGCTCCCCACTCCTGGCAGGGAAATGGGGTTGGGGCATGGCGGCTTGCCCCACCCCGCCCCCCTGCCCAGCACTCCTGCCGGGGAGCAGGGTCGGGGCGTGGGGGCTTCCCCTGCTCCCCAGCAGGAGCGCCGGGTGGGCAGGCGGAGTGCGACAAGCCCCTGTGCCCCAACCCCGCTCCCTGGCAGGAGCACCAGGCAGGCAGGCAGACAGAGCGAGTCAGGGCGCGAGGGTGCCCATTTTTCCAATTGGCCGGGGGCCCTGGGCACGGGCCCCATTGGCCCAATGGCTAATCCGCCACTGGTGTTATGGCACTTATTTTGAAGGAGAAAAGTTCTTCACAGAATACTGTTAAATAGAACACTATTCTTCAGCCTCTGCTGAAGGAGAAACTTTTACTTATGAAGAACAATGGCAGAAAATGACCGTTAATCATTTAAAAAAATCTTCATGGGAACAAGATTTCAATGAGTTTTAACTATATGGAAAGTTTGAAGTGTTTGTATTGTTCTGCCATTAAGATAATTCAGGAACAAAAAATAAATAAATGAAAGGTCTGTCACCTAGTGTTAAATGTTTTAAATGACCACATTTTAATTAATTACAGTGCAAAACTCAACTTAGCCTATGGAGCCATGACTTCTGCCTCTCCAGTTTTTTTGCTTGAACTATTTTTTTAAGACTTTGAAGAAAAGTAATTAGCCAAGACTAAGCGTTTGAAATTTAAAAAATATTTCGTTGTTTCATGAGAGCCTTTTTATGTTTCCTAGAGGAGGGACTTAAAAATAGCTATTCAGAGTAAACATGAGTAGCCACAGTTTACCGGTAACTTTTTTCTGTACATTCTATTTGGAATGATTTACAGTGATTATGCCAGATTGTAATCAATAACTAAAGCCTCTTAAGACCCTATTTAAATATTTTGAATTCTTGAAGCTTTGTGGTAACCAGCAAGAGAAGCAATAGCTGAAAATTGGAAACCCCAGCAGCAACCAACACTTTTTCTTCTGAGCAAACTCTTCTCTGTAATGTCTCCAGAATCCACTGAGCCACTCCTGCCTTACATTAACAAAAAGGAATAGGATAACAACCAACAAAAATAAATTAAGCTGCCATAGTGAGAGATTATTTGTTTATGAGCCACTTCCAGTGCATGTCATTCCTAGTTTCAGCCTTCAATTCCAGCTGCAATTAACAAAGCTTTAATTTTCCCCTAAAACTTTGTATCCAGAATGTTCCAGGTCTTAAAAGTGCATTAACTAGACAGTGGTTTTTAAAGTTCCATGCCCACATTTTTCCCCTATAATTTTTAACTAATAGATTTAATGGCCTGATTAGCCGAGGTGTTGAGCAGCCTAGCTCCCAGTGAAATCAATTCAGCACCTTTGGAAAAATCAGTTCCTTAGTCTTTTGGGAGAGCTGTGATTCTCTTTTGATCAAAGGTGCCTGTTGGCATCCTAGCATAAGATTTATAGTATTAAAATTCTTACTCACCATTAGACTCTATTGATGAGTTCCTCTTTTTCTATATGAATAAATGTGAAATCTCTCATCCATTATGTGATTTGGCCAATAGAAAGTGTATTGTCTTACTTTTAAAAGAACAAAATCTTTATTTATTTCTATGGTTCTCTTTGCAGTTATGGGAAGATCCTTTTCCAAAGAGAGTGCATATATTGATTCTACTTTTGGCTGTAGCTCTGCTTTCAGAAGCAACCAGGAGAGTATCAGTATTAGGACATTGCCCTGAAGCTTTATGTTGCATATTATACTGAAATTCAGCTAAGACTGAAGTCTATTTCTGCATTATTGCTGATGCCAGATGTGGAATGTCTTCACTGGGACCTAGAAACTTTTATCGGAAATTGATGTTCGGTGATCAAACTACATTTCTTTGCAAATAAGTATCCCTGACCTATAGTTATTCCAAAATTAACACATAACATCTTTCACAAATTCAGTTTCTCTTTAGCCTCTGCTGGTTAACAAATTCTTTGAGTTTCTCCATCCCATAACCATTCCAGCCCCTATTTTCTCACCATCTCATTCTTGTACTCTATTTGACGTATACTCCACCGGTTCTGTGTTGTGCTTAGCCCACTGCCACTGTAAGCTCTTGAAAGCAGGGAGCATGTCTAACTCTGTGCTTTGTAAAGCAGTGTGTACATACAGGGTGTTATTATTGTGGCTTATTAGTTAGAAAAGCCATTTCTCAATTCCATAAAAATGGCATTTTCAGCTTGTACTTGTAACTTGCTGTATTTTCATCCACATAGGTATTGTGACATTCTAGCTGGATCCTGTTCAACAGCATGAGCAGTATAAATTTTCCCAAGACACAATGATATTGCCTTCAGCCTCTGGTATTTCCTACAGAAAAAGCACAGCATACATAATCACACAGAATTGTTTTTTAAAGTATCTCAAGGCAGGTTTGTGGTGAATGCCTGTGGGTGGCACTGATTGTAGAAGTATTGGCTGCCTGTCTATTTCCATTATTGGGAATGCAAAGTGAATACAAATTACAAAAGTAAAAAAAGAAAAGAAACAGGGAATCATTTTCCTGCCATCAAGTAAAGCATGAATAAGGCTTTTGAGGGGGAAGACTCTCACTTGGAGCATTGTTAGTGGTAACTGTCACTGCTGTGTTTCTCTGGTCTCTTTTTTACAGATGAAAACCAAAAGGAAATTAGGAATATAAAATAACAGCTTGAAGAGAGTAGGTTTTAAAAGTAATTTCTATTTAATAGCCTCAGCTGCAGTTTCCCCCTCAATTTGGCTTCATCCTCAGTTTATCTAATTGATCTGCTTGACTTGGGCAACAATAAAATAAATAAAAAAACCCAGGAACAAATTGTTTCTGTTCTCACTCACTTGTATTTATTTTTTCCTATTTTACAGCTTTTCAGATTAAAAGCAGAGACGGGCCCAAGTCATGAAGTCTGATCTGGAGCTTTGGTTTTGTCCATCACTAATAAAAACAGCAACAATGGAAAGTCTGGTGTAATAAGTAAAACACATCTCATGTATGCCACATAGGGGATCTGTGCTAAATCCTTAGCACCAAGGCTGTGAGCACTGCTCTCTCTGTTATTGTGCACGAGGATGGATGTTGTCAGCCAGGGGTGGCTCTATGTTTTTTGCTGCCCCAAGCACGGCAATCAGGCGGCCTTCAGCGGCACGCCTGCGGGCAGTCCGCGGTATTCGGCAGCGTTTCTGCGGGTGATCTGCTGGTCCCGCGGCATCGGCGTACCCGCCGCCAAATTGCAGCCGAAACCGCGGGACTGGCGGACTTCCCACAGGCACGCTGCTGAAGGCCGCTGACTGCCGCCCTCACAGCAACCGACAGGCCGCCCCCCGCGGCTTGCCGCTCCAGGCACGCGCTTGCTGCGCTGGTGCCTGGAGCCGCCCCTGTTGTCAGCATCGGTTTGTGATGGTTAGTGCCTTCCAGACTACAGTATAGTTTACTATCTGCAAGTGCCTCTGGATCTGGTTTATCCAGTCTACATAGCAGGATGAGAGCTCTTCACAGCTGTCAGCACAGTGTTTGGACTATCAAGTCTGGCTGGATTAGTCAGCGGAGTTACTGCTTCCATTACTGTGGTGGCACAGAGCTGTAAGAAGTCTTTCTACTGTCCATGTATGGATTTTGCACCCATTCCAGCTGTCTGCCTGTGTGCTTCATCTGGCGTAGTTTGTCAGTGAATGGCTTTAGTCTCTGTGGTGATTGCCAGGGAAGATGGCAGCTGCATCACTAGCATAATGGGAGCTCAGCTGTAAGAATTTAAATAGTTTCCGTCCTGGTTTAGCAATCGGAATAAAAGCTTAAATATTTTTTATTGAAGCAACATTTAGTTCTTAATTTTTTCATCTATTTGTTAAACCAGCCCTTTGTTTTAACCACTATGGAAGTTTTCCAATCTCATACAGCAATGCCCCCATTCTGCCACTAACACAAATGAGTGAGATGACTAAAGAGGAGCTATAGAAAAACAAATATAAACCCTATAGGCACAATTCAAAGATCACATAACGCACTATAGTTCACTATAAATCAGTGGTGTAGATATTATTCTAATGGGAGCCATGTGCATGCAGCCCACAGCAGAATTTCACCCTGGCTTGGAAGGTTTAATTCAAGATCCTCTGAGTTACAAACATTGTCAAGTTTACACATCCCCTGTTGATAAAACTGGAAGAATTATCCATCTGACAAATGATTGATATCCTGTTTACATACTGTAAGCTGTTTTTCTGTGAAATGGAATATACTAATACAAATGCTGATACTTTTAAAGAAAAGGACAAACAGTGGGATAGGAGATCAAGTTACTTGAATCAGGGACTGTGGTATGAAATCTCTCAGAACAGATATTCTGCCTCTTTAATCCCTAAGAGTTTATCCATACGGCGCAATTTGACATGTACATGAAATAACTATAGATTGGACTTTTGACCTTCAAACATTAGAACAAGCAATTTTCCTTTATCAAGGATTAAACGATAAAACCCAAATAGTCATTTATGGTACTAGAGCACATCCTTGGATTTTTTTTTTTTTTTGTATAACCTCAGTCAGATTACGATATAATTATCTCAGAAATGTCAGTGTTTTCAGTACTTTAGAGTTTTCAAATGTGACATGATGGAACAAGTGAAACTTCAAAAGTTTACTGTATAAACCATACAACTTCTGTCTGAAAAAATGTAAATCTCTTTTTTGTCTTAAAATAAAAATATTAAAAGTGGGACAAAACATTTTTCACCACTCACTCCAATGAGTGAATGTTAAGAGGAGGTGAGGGTTATGCAAATCACTGTTCTCCAGCTTGATTATATACTAGATGTAAGATGCTCCTTCGTCCAGGTTGTACAATAATGGCAGGTGCTGGGTTCAATTGATATTTAATCTTCTCTATGTTATCAATTACACTGAGTATGAAAAAAACTTTCCATTCTGTAGATATTGTTTGGTTTGCTGTACTGGGGAAAAGGATTCCCGGATACCATGGCATTGGGTACCTTACAAATGGTAGTGTGTAAGGCCTTTCAAGGAAAGACCTTCTTTGTGGTGTGTGTGTACATCTCCTAGCATAATGGGGCTGTTGACTGGGCCCCTGGATGCTATCACATTACAAATAACAACAATGGGCATTAAGAGCTTCCATCAACCCGATGAGAAGTTATGTCCTAGCTTTATAGAGCCAAATGCTGAAATCCTGATTTATTTTATTCAGTCCTTACTCCTGCAATCATTGAAGCTAATGGGATTTTCCCTGAGAGAGTAGCTCAGGATTTAGCCCACATAATATATACAGTACCAAACAATGTAAAAGCCTCCTCATTTACCTTTAGTCTGGAAAACATATACTTGAAACATTTTCAAATCCTGCAAAAAGGTGAGAAACAGTTTGGTTCAGAAAGACACTAAAATACATTGTGCCTGGACAGCAGAGATGAATTTTTCTCTGCTTGATTAAAATGTCATTTCCTGCTCCGTGTCAGGGTTTGTATTAATTACCGTCTCTGAACTCCAGGTGTCATTTATACTGCCAGCAGCAAATGAGATGCAGTAGGAAGAGAATCACTCATGGAGAAATACTCCTCCGCCCACCCCCCGCCCCCCAACAGGGGCGTGAGCAGAAATTTAAATGTGATCGCTCTTGGAGGGGCAAGTTAAACACATAAATGAAAGGTTTGCGTGACCCCTTGCCCCCCAGCTGTCTCAGGGCGCCTCTGGGGGCGGCGCCCAGCAGCAAGGAGTCAGTGGCTCCCCCGGCAGCGGCGCTCTCCCTGTGCCTGCAGCCCGGGCAGGGCGGAAGCAGCAGGGCTGCTGGCTGAGCTCCTCCCCCACCCCTACAGCAGCTGCTTCGCCTTCCCTACTGCCGGAGTCCCCGCGCTTTGCAGATCGCCCGCTGAGGTCAGCCAGGAGGTGGAGGCAGAGGCACTCATGGGACTCCAGCAGCAGGGAAGGGGCAGCAGCAGGCTGCAGCTGTAGGGATGCGGGGAGAAGGAGCTCAGCCAGCCGCGCTGCTGCTTCCTCTCTCCCCACCCCGGGCTTCAGGGACACATGGAGATTGGGGGGTGCCCCCTGCATGCCCCTGCTTCCCAAATAAGGCAGTCATGACTAGACTAGCTTTATTATTATCACAGTGGTTTCAGTGAGTGTACACTGACTGTTTAAAGATCTTTGTAACCTGTAAGCATTAAATACATTATGGGCATAAGGTACATGTCAAAGAAAACAAACCGCCATTTTACCGATGAAAGGGAGGTCATGGTGTGTTAACAGGAACAGATTTCTGGATTAGGTCATTTCCATTTCCTCTGAGGGGAATCTGTGGGACAGCATACCTACATCCATCCAATTTCCCCATAAGAATTAATGTAAACAGGAGTGGGGGAGTGTTAGGTTCCAGGGAAATTTGGTTGAGGTGGTGAAGTCAGAGGGTGGGATATTTCCCAGGGAATGCCTTGCTGCTAAACGATAAACTAGCACTCCGCTGAACCCTCAAGGGTTAACACGTTGTTAATGTAACCTCACACTCTACAAGGCAGCACAAATGGAGGGAGGGGAGACAGCATGGCAGACAGAGACAGAGACACACACCCTGTGTGTGTGTGAGAGAGAGAGAGAGATGCACCTTGACCCTTTACGTACGCTGACCCCACTCTAAGTACATTGCCTTTTTAAGTACCGTAGATCAGCAATTTGAGACAGCAGCTGCTGCCAGCCAGCCAGCTCCCTCCATCCTGAGTCCTGTTATGTCCCCCCTTGCTCTATGGAGAATTTGACCCTTTTATTCAAAATTACCAATCATGCTGTCGAATTCCCCCTTCCCACCCCACTCCATCCCACCCCCAAGAGAACAATTTTGGATTATCAAAAATAATTATGTTTCATGTTAGCTGATACCAAAAGATAATGTTTCCAAATTGTATTTTGTAAAGAGGAGGTAGCTGTTATTTATCAATATGTGACTATGTTAATTAAAAAGACTGGTTGCTCAGAGTAGTTTGGTTATTCAAGATTATTTAAGTAAAGATATTAATCATCACTGTAATATGACATGGAAGTCTTGCCATTACCTTTCCTATCATTTTAAAGTTAATAGGCATTTCATTCTGTGCCTGCATAAGGCATGCCTGCATAATCTATGCAACCAGGTGATTCCTTGTGATAGATTTGTTGTATACTGTAAATAGTCTATTACCCTGCATAAACTCTTTTCATTGCACAAATTCTCTTAAACATAAAAGTAGAGCTAATTTGCCTTTCCTTAAGTGACCCTTATGAGATAATTGTTTAAGCAATTAATTCAAATTAAAAAGAGACATTCACAATTGAGAATTGGCTGCCGTTAGCAAATTCTTACTCTACTGGAAGTAGAATGCATAAGAGAGATGGGTGGGGCTGGCCTCACACAGACTTTTGTTGCTTGAATGGTGTGCTGGAATGTGTACATTCCTTTTGCAGGGGGAGAGGGGGCTATTACACCTGTTTCCAGGCCTTTGCCCCAATCATTTTTAAAATGTATTAGAACAGAAATTAGAGATGGGAAGGAACTATTAGATCATCGTGTCCATCCCCACATGATGAGGAATTATGCCCTACAGTGGGCTCTTCAGTGCTTTGTCTATTATCAAGGGACTCATCTGATGAGGCTTTTACCACTTGTGATAGATATTGGGGAAGCCGTGCCAGAGTCTATCAAAGATCACTCCTAAGATTTTTTTCCTTATAACTGGCCTACATTTTCTCTTGTCCAACTTCATCCCATTAGCCACACTGGGTAAGCACCTTTGGCAATACTCTAAATATTCATTTCACCCTTTTTATACCTTTCAGAAAATGGGGAAAAAATTCAACACAATCAGGAACTAAATGAAACATCTTTGAAATATAATGTAGATAGCAATATCCATTATGCTACATGGTATTTGGGTTTTCAAGCCCAGAAATGTCCCATCTGTTTAGTGGCGGACAGTAAACGTAACTCCTATATATAAATTCTGGCTCTCCAGAAATAGCACACAGAAAAAAACCCCAATCTTACAGAACATAACATTCCTACAAATACTGCTAAAATAAACTCTTGGATTAATTTCAGATACCACTCTTAAGATAAACTTGTACCTACTAGAACAGACAGATTGAATATGCTTAAACAGGGTTTAGAAATAAATTCCAGCTATAGCCAGCACAGAGTGGAAGGAATTCCTACAGTCAAGTATTCTCATTGGTACCACAGCTTTGGACCTGTCCCCTTATGGCTGCTGGATCTGCAGCCCACTGCCATTCTTGCTCCTGACACCCAAATTTGAGCAACAATTCAGTTTTGGCTTCTGGCAAGTTGGGAGTAGCTATTAAAACCAATCAAACTATAGGTCCCCAGGGTTTTCGAACACCCATTATTGGCTACTTAAAAAGCATCCAAGGTCATAAGAAATCCATTGCCTGCTAAACTGGGGAAAAGGAGTTGTGAATACTGCACTCTAATTAAACTCTTAATAGGGTATTGTCTGGAAGGTGGTGGGAAGGAGCTTGAATGAAGCTTTCAGCAATCTCCCATTATTGTCCCATACTACTGGACATTTTCTCATCTTGTCTTATCTCAGGAAGAAATTCACTTTGTCAGTTCTTGCTCTCTGGCCTTAAATGATTTATGGTACTATTCAAACATGCCACCAAAGCTTGTAGTGGCAGTGGAATAGGATAATAGGTCAACCGTACTTCATTACCTTTATTGAAATTGAATTCAATTAGTTTTTGTATAGTGTTCGATAAAAATTGGTCTGTTTCAATGTGTGACATAGGATTTGGCTTTGTGCAAATTTTTTTGTTAAAAGTTTTCTAACATTTTGAAAAGCAATATCCTTTAATAAAACAAAACCTTTCTAAACAAGTATGCCGGAAATACAATTCAGATTAGCTCAGTTCTGTGGAAGCTGGGACATAGCTCACCTTTTAAATATAGGCTATTGTAGGCTTTATGGTTATATTTAGCTCATAATCTTACAACTTTATGTTTGACTAGACTGCACTGCCATCAGCAAAATGTATCTGTCCAGAAAGCATAGCCTCCAAAAGATCATTTATATACCTGATAAGGAGGGAGAGATGGCTTAGTACTGACCCCTGTGGAAACCCATATATTACTTCTCTGAACCCTGAACCACTGCCTTTTAAAATGATGTCTGTTTCCTGTTCTTGAACAATTTCTTAATCAATTCAACAGAGGGTCCTGTGGCACCTTTGAGACTAACAGAAGTACTGGGAGCATAAGCTTTCGTGGGTAAGAACCTCACTTCTTCAGATGCAAGAAGTGAGGTTCTTACCCACGAAAGCTTATGCTCCCAGTACTTCTGTTAGTCTCAAAGGTGCCACAGGACCCTCTGTTGCTTTTTACAGATTCAGACTAACACGGCTACCCCTCTGATACTTAATCAATTCAAATAGCTTTCTTCTTATATTGTACTTGCTGATTTGGTAAACCTATTTGTTTCATGGCAGAAGCTTTCCTGAAATCCAAATAAATAACTTCTTTTGTCTCACCATTACATATTTATACACAAAGAACTCTAGCCAATTTATCAGTTATGTTTTTACCTTCAGAAATTCATGCCCACAGTTTGTTGCTTCATTTTCCATTTCTAAATAGTGTGCTCTCTTTCTTACTCTGCATGTTCCCACACAGGAGGTCAGGCAAACAAGTAGTGTATATATGCACTACCTGTTTGCCTGATGCAGTGGTTTTCCAACTGCGGGTCGCGATCTAGTACTGGGTCGTGGAATGTAAGGCACTGGATCGCAGCAGCTCTGGTCAGCACCACCGACTGGGCCATTAAAAGTCCCATCGGCAGTGCTGCCCAGCTAAGGCAGGCTAGTCCGTAACTGTTCTGACACCGTGCTGTGCCCCAGAAGCAGCAGCAGCAGGTCCAGCTCCTGGGTGGGTGTGGGAGGGTATGGGGCTCACTCACACTGATAGTACTTTATAATTAATCCTAATAATTAATGGGATTTTTTGTGTAGCAATGTATTCATTGTGAGTAAGCATTGCACAATCTGGTCCATTTGTATTCAGCCTCTGATTGTCTAAATTATTAGTGAAAGTATCACCAGCTGTCAATTCCATATAACTATTCCAATTGTAACACCATCACTAGCAGGAATGAGCATTAATGTATAATCAATGATTTTGGGGCACTGTATCAATTTGAATGAGAAAAGAAAATCTCATTGGAAATTTTGGATATGTAAGGAATGCAGGATCAGTGTAGACAAAATGCATCTTTGGAAAAGACACTAAAGGATTCACATGTACACTCACAAAGTGAAACAACTATTAGGAACATTGTATGTTTCTGCTTCTGGTACCCAAGCACTTGAGAGGTGCAACATAAAAATATTTGCTTTCCAAAATGGTAAAGACAAATTCATATCCCCCAAAAGAGAGCTACTAAAGTGCATAAACATTGATGCACACATCTAATTAGTATAAGTCTTTAAAGACACTTTATGGTGGGGCAGGAAGAAGAAGGGTTAAAGCAGCCTTGTGGAGGCTGCGCAGAACCCAGCCAATTGGAAGAGGGCTTATTGAGACAGCCAATAGGGGGAAGGCTTAGTGGAGCAGCCAATCAGCCTATATAAGAGGGACTGCTGAGCAGAGCAGAGCAGAGCAGAGGTAGTCTCTCCTGGGAGGCCAAAGGAGGAGGACTGGCTACCCTGTAGGAGGGTTGAGAGAGACAGTATCATGGAAAGAACAGTGCTGGGCAGGGTCAGGGGAGAGGCCCTGATACAAGGGCAGAGAAGGTGCTAGGGCTGTGGGGAAGTGGCCCAGGAAAACAGATGGTGGAGTAGGAGGAGGGGCAGTACATGGCTGCTGGCTATAGGGTCCCTGGCCTGGGACCCAGAGTAGCAGGCAGGCCCGGGCCTCTCCCTCCTTTGCCCCCCCACTTGTCACTGAGGGGAGTAGCCAGTGCATGGACTGCAGTTTGCCACCGAGGCAAGTGGCTGGACTGAGGGCTGTTGGGTCCCCTGGAAGGAAGTCTGCTTGTGTCCAGGTTTGAAGAGTTATTCAAGAACCATTTATTCATGTGAGACCAGGTTTCTTTTAATCAGCCTTCCAACTAAGGATGGAAATTCATGGGAGGGGAGGGAGAAAGATCATCCACAACTCTCGATACAGCTAAACAATCACTGTCTGGGATGATGTTTGTCCATGGTTCCTGAAGATATTTCTGTAAAGCAGAGCCCTTCCCCTCTTTTTTTGTTTTGTTTTTGACTTTTGAAATGCACAAGATTGCACCAAATGGCATTTATTTGCAAAAAGTTTTCCCAAAGAAGGATATCCCACAATTTCCTAAAAGCACCCTCTCTCTCTCTCTCTCTCTCTCTCTCTCTCTCTCTCATACACACAGGGCCGGCTCCAGCATTTCTGCCACCCCAAGCGCAAAAAAAAAAAAAAGCTGCGATCGGCGGCAGCAGTTCGGCGGCAGGTCCTTCGCTCCTAGAGGGAGTGAGGGACCTGCCGCCCCTGAATTGCCGCAGGTGCCACCCCTCTCCCTTGGCCGCCCCAAGCACCTGCTTGTTAAGCTGGTGCCTGGAGCCGGCTCTGCATACACACACATTCTGCGAAGCACGCTTTTTAAGCAGTTCTTGGAATGTTGCTAAGGACAACAGGATCAACAATGAGCTGCAAAATAACTGCTTGTAGCTTAATTTAGAGCTGGACACAGTGCATTTGTCCAAGAATTTAGAAAAATTACAAAACGTGTGGTTGGACTGATTCCTGATCCTTTTTCTAGTCTCCCTGCCTGCTTTTGGTCTCCCTCTCAGGGTATGTCTACATTGCAATTAGACACCCACGCCAGGCCCGTGCCAGCTGGCTCCCGGGGCTCAGGCTGTGCAGCTGTTTAATTGCCGTGTAGATATTCTGGCTCAGGCTGCAGCCAGAGCTCTGGGAGCCTTCCCCCCACATCTGATACACACATGTGCACACAGCTCTCCACCACCATCTTATGAACAAGTCAATTTCCCAAAACATGGGCTCTCATTTTAGTTATTTTGCACATATGGAAGTGGGCAGAGCAAATGAACAATGTAACTTTCTGAACACTGGAGTCTGATCTAGAAGCTGCCCTTTTTTTGTGGAACTCCCATTAAAGTCAAAGAATACTCCACGTATGGTGAGGCTGCCGGATTAGGCCCACTGTTTTAAAAAAGACTGTTGCTGTAGGACTACTTCATTGTTAATGCTCAAAGGAAAAAAATGGTGTGACGAGAACACTGCTTCCTACCAGCGATAATTAACAATTTCTTTAAAGGCTGAAATGTATTTTAGATTGAGAAATTAATTTAGAAGTAGGTTGCATTTGAAAATCAGAATTATTTACCCTATGATCCTCCCATGGAATCATAAGGTACAATTTTCAAAAGCACCTACATGACTTAAAAGTCAAATCGACATTCTTAAAAGTGACTTAAGCCCAGATCCTTTGAAGATCTAGGCCTTAGGGCCAGATTTACAAAAAGTATTTAGGCACCTAATGGTGCAGAGAAGCACCTCATGGTATTTACACACGTGCCTAGTGAATTATGTGCTTATCTGCCATTGACTTTCAGTGGGAACTAGACATCTAATCTGTTTAGGCACTTGTGTAAATCCTATCAGCTTTCTCTCTGCACCTTTAGTTGCCTAGATACCTTTGTAAATCCAGGATTTAGAGGCTTTTTAAATTTTTACCCTCGAAGCTTACAGAATCAGCGCTTCCAAGATCAAGTT
The DNA here is from genome assembly GCF_011386835.1 of Chrysemys picta bellii. NCBI lineage: Eukaryota > Metazoa > Chordata > Testudines > Emydidae > Chrysemys > Chrysemys picta. The sequence goes on along the minus strand of NC_088792.1, from coordinate 238,553,661 downwards.
TAAAAAAGGCTGCTCTAGACCTTATGATGAGTAGGCTTAGAAGGATTAGATTTTTATAGATAAATGTCAGTTTCACCCTACACACACAAACTGATGAAACAATATTTCCATTGAAAATAATTGAAATTTGCAAATAGGCAAAGTAAGAAAAATGCTCCTTGAAAACCTAGTAGAGTTTGATTTAAGGCTATTTACTTTGTATATTTTGACGTATGATGTTAGCAATTTGTGTTTTAAAAGTTGGAAAGCTTTACCTTTTGGAATCTCAACATACTGTCAAAATAATTATTGTCTGATGCCTTCATAATTTCCCACAACTGTGAAAATTTAAATCAATAAAAATAAAAAATGCTTAAAAATAAACATTGATATTATTAATCAAAACTATTTTTAAAAATCTAATTCTGCCAAGCCTAATGATTGCTTTTCAGATGTACATGTAAAGTAGATATTTAATTCCTAGTTGTTTTTAGTTGAAATCCTGCACATGTTTTCAGCCTGAGCACTTGTACATAACATAAGAATGGCCATACTGAGTCAGACCAATGGTCCATCTAGCCCAGTATCCTGTCTTCTGACAGTGGTTGCTACCAGATACTTCAGAGGGAATGAACTGAACAGAGTAATTATTGAGTAATCCATTCTGTCATCCAATCCCAACTTCTGACAGTCAGAGATTTAGGGATACCCAGAGCATGAACTTTTCTAATTCTTTGTTGAACCGAATTGTACTTTTGGCATTCACAACATACCCTGGTAGCGAGTTCAACAGGCTGACAATGTGTTGTATGAAGTACTGCCTTATGTATGTTTTAAACTTGCTGGCTATTAATTTCATTGGGTCACCTTTAGTCCTTGTGTTATGTGAAGGGGTAAATATGCACTTTCTTCACACCATTCATGATTTTATAAACCTCTAGCATAGCTCCCCCTTAGTTGTCTCTTTTCTAAAATGAGCAGTCCCAATCTTTTTAATCTCTCCTCATATGGAAGATGTTCCATAGCCCTAATCATTTTTGTTGCCCTTCTTTTTACTTTGTCCAAATCTAAAACATCTTTTTTGAGATGGGGCGACCAGAAGTTCACACAGTATTCAAGGTATGCTGAACACAGCATACCACAGATTTATATAGTGGCATTATGATATTTTTTGTTTTATTATCTATCCCTTTCCTAATGGTTCCTAACACTCCATTAGTTGTTGGGGTTTTTTTTGTTTTGTTTTTACATCTATGTCTGATAATTCTGTTCTTTACTATAGTTTCAACCAATTTGCCTGGTACTAAGTATAGGCCTACTGGCCTATAATTGCCAGGATCATCTATGCAGTCTTTTTAAAAAATTGGTGTTACATTAGCTATCCGCCATTAGCTATCTGTCAGAGAGACTGATTTTAAGTGATAAGTTACATACCACAGTTAGTAGTTCCGCAATTTCATATTTGAGTTCCTTCAGAACTCTTAGGTGACCATCACCTAGTCCTGGTGATTTATTACTGTTTAATTGATCAGTTTGTTCCAAAACATCCTTTATTGACACCTCAATATTGGGCATTTCCTCAGATTTGTCACCTAAAAAGAATGAGTCAGGTTGTATGTAGTTATAATTTTTTGTGTGTGTGTGTGTGTGTATTACAGTAGCACCTGGATGCACTAGCCAAGTCTGGGCTCTGTTGGATGTATGTGCAGTACTCACACAGTCAGAGTCGATTGACCCAGAGAGCTTACAGTTTTCTAATCTTAAAATAGGCTAACTTTGTAATTAATAAATTGTTCAAACAGCACAGATGGCAGTTCTCGTATGGTCCTCTTCTCCTTGCCACCAAAGATATTGCCTGCCGAAATGTCTCTCGTTTTCTGTATATGTGCCAAATTGTAAGTTATATTCTCTTCAGCTTTGACAAGCTTAACTAGTAATGTTGATTAAAATGAAGTAAGCTGTTTCCCCCCCTAAATGTATATATTACAAACTAATACTAATATAGTATTAAGGAAGGATTCTCAACAAATCTCCTTCCTTCTTTTATATTATATGGATATAGGTATGCCATACTGGATCAACCTATTTTCCCATCTGATTTGGTACTGTGATTCTGACAGAAACCAGTACGTGATGTCAGAGGAAAGAAAAGAAACAGGATAGCTGCAAACGTTATGTGTGGGCAAAGTTTCCCAATCCTTTTTAAAACCACCCATAACATGCACCTTGATTATCTTGTGTGGCACAGAATGCTGCAGCTTGAATATATGTGCTGAATAAAAAATGCCCTTTAATTTCAGCAAGCATTACCATCATATGTCAAGTGAAAAAGAAGGAATTGATCAGTGTTTCATCACTTTGTATACCTTAATCAAGTCCCCTCTAATTCTGCTCCTTTCAGATTAAATCATTCTATTTTTTACAACTTCTAATTGTAAAATACAGATTTTTTCCTATTGGGCCAGTGCTTTTTATATTATTTGTCTAAACTTTACCCGCACAGGAAGTTTGTTTTTGTTCTTATTTTTCAGTCTTATGACTTTACTAATTTTCTATGGTGCTTACCTCATGGCTGTTTTATGAGGTTACATTTTTTAATACTTGTAAGGCAGTTGGAAGACAAAATGGATATCTAATGGTGTGTACTGTGTTTTGATCATATGTTATGGGCTAGATTGAGGCTTTGTCATGCCCTGTACTCTGCAGCACCACTCCAGAAGCTGCCCAGGAAAGGAAGTAATTTGGACCATTCCTTTACCAGCTGTATATAACTTCTCTCCCCACGTCTCTTCACATCGGCTGGCCAGGGATTTGAGAGGGAGAATGAGCCAAGGCTCTCCCCGTTCCCCAGCACCTCTGGGATGGGAAAGGAGCATCCCTCACAGTGCCCAGTGATCCAGCTAAACCACATACGGGAATGAAGGGGGATTAGTGGAGGCTCCCTTGCTTTCCGCTGCAGCCACCTAAGGTAAGGGACAACCTCCATTCTGAAAATGAGGTTTACCACATGTACAACACATTTGAAGTTAGAAACCAGAAAGAGATGGGAAAAAAATCAATTCGGTTGTCCTCAATTTGGATGTCCTGCTTCTCCAGCCCTGCGACAAAGGGGTAATGGCCCTTTGTAGTAAATAGGTGCAGAACAGGCTATTATATACATGAGCTTCATGCACAGACTACGTACCTCTTGTTCCAGACTTTCTTTTTGGAATGGGTGTCTCAAGTTCTTATGATCCATTTTGTCTCTTCTTTTGTGCCACTCATGTGGTTGTTGACTATCATTCAGCGAGTTGTTGTCCAATTCTAATAATATTTGGGTCATATAGTGAGAGAACATGTCACTCTAAGGTGTCCACAAACTCCCAAACCACCACTTCCTGGGTTAATGAGGGCCACTAATCCCATGGATAGAGTAATAGATTCCAAGGACGGGACCATTATGATCATTTAGTCTGACTTACTCCTGGGAAGGAGAGATAGCTCAGTGGTTTGAGCATTGGCCTGCTAAACCCAGCGTTATGAGTTCAATCCTTGAGGGGGCTATTTAGGGATTGGGGGCAAAAAGCTGTCTGGGGTTGGACTAGATGACCTCTTGAGGTCCCTTCCAACCCTGGTATTCTATGATAACAGGCCACAGAACTTCCCCCAAATAATTCCTAGAGCACATCTTTTAGAAAAGCAGCCAATCTTGATTAAAAAAATTATCAGTGATAGAGAATCCACCACACCTCTTGATAAATTGTTCCAATGGTTAATTATTCTCACCATTATAAATTTACACCTATTGACCTTACTCCCCCAAGGTCCAGTGAGAAGGGTGTGTCTTGTAGCCCGAGGAGAAAACACGTTTATGGACAGAACCGGCCACACTTGTCTCTCTCTCAAAACATCCCCTGTTGATATCTGCTGGTCTAAAGCCTGCGAGGGGAATAGAAAGGACAGGGGGAACAGGAGGGAGGAGGTGGTGAAGAGATCATCTTCCTGCATGACCCAACTCTGAGACTGCCCCTTAGTAAATCTGGAAGAGAGCACAGTGAGCTTCTCCTGCCATCCAGAGACAGAAAAGTGGGATCATGACATGGTTCCTGACAGAACAGCTGTGCATCAAAACATTCATTCTGTGAGTGCCTGTGGCTGTGGCAGCCAATAGTGTATTCCAGCCTGATGGACTGCCTGTGCGTGGGAAAAGAGATTTTCCCACTACTGTATGGTGTGTTAATCACACAGTATGGTGTTATTGAAAAACTAATGACGTAAAGTGAACGGGAAACAACAATTTGTTTTTTAAAAGTATTATATAAAATATTAATGCTTTGTGAAGCAATCTTTTCAATAGATTAGTTACCATTAATTCAGTGCATTGGATTCCATGGTGATCTGTCACAACTTTAAATCAGAGCAAAAGTGGTTACTGATTTATTCATAGATCAATAAGAAATCACAATGCCCTTATAAATCATTCTGTCTTGCCAAAGAAAAATCACTATTGATAGATTGTAACACCTTATTTTGAAGCAATATCTTTCCTTTGCAAAAGTAGAATACAAATGCAGTACAGATCTCACTGCTGTGTACAACCTGTGCAGGAAAAGGGCTAGAGTTTTTCTCTCGCGCGTGTGCACACACACTTCCTTCTATGTTTTGCACTCACTCTTTATTTTTCTTCAGAACATCAGATACAGTAACTCCTCACTTAACGTTGTAGTTATGTTCCTGAAAAATACGACTTTAAGTGAAATGATGTTAAGCACATCCAATTTCCCCATAAGAATGAATGTAAATAGGGGGGGGGTTCGGTTCCAGGGAATTTTTTTGCTATACAGTACAGTACTATAGTTGGGAGGTGCCCCCACCTTACCCCACACAGGCACAGCCCACTGGCACTGGAGACAATGAGGCAGTCAAGGAGGCTGAAGGTGCTATAAGCTAGGAGAAGCATGTTGTGCCGTAGCAGCGGCAGCTTCCCCTACTCTGCAAGCACCAGGGGCGGGGGTTTCAACCCAAGCCTCCACCCTTAATCCGCTTCTTCTTCCCCCCCTTCCTCCCTCTTTACTCCGCATGCTGCGTCCTCGCTCCTCCCCCCTCCCTCCCCTGCCTCCTACCCGCGGCAATCAGCTGGCTTGTGGTGTTCGGGGGCAGGAGGAGGGGGAGGACCGAGGACTCGGTGCACAGCCTCCCTCTCCTTGCCCTGCCTCCTGCCCGCGGCAATCAGCTGGTTTGCAGTGTCCAAGAGGCAGGGGCGGCAGGGGGAGCATGAGCGCTGAGTCCTCGCTCCTCCCCCCTCCCTCCTGAATGCCGCAAACCAGCTGATTGCCGCGGGCAGGAAATGGGGGGAGGAGGGGGAAGGCGCTGATCCGTGGGGTCCGCCGGTGGGCGGGAGGCACTGGGGGGATGTAGGCGGGCTGCCAGCTGTGGACAAAGCAGGCAGCCAAATGACGTTATAGTGAAGCATTGCCCAACTTTAAATGGAGCATGTTCTGTAATTGAGCCGGGACGTAAGATTGAAACAACGTTAAGCGAGAGGACATTAAGTGGGGAGTTACTGTACAGCATTTGCTTCACCAGAAGTGATGGAAACTGATGCTGGATATATCCCAACAAGTGAGCTTTTGAGTCAGACACCCACAGGTTTACAGTCTTCTCTGATCCCTTTTGGGGCTTTTCCCTTTTCCCACTCAGATCCTATTGATTTAGGGATCTTAGGTTGTGACTTTAGTACAGCCCAGGACAAGGGGTGGTATGAAAGCTGCTGCAACCCAGGAATAGCCCAAGGAGGCTCTACCTGGTTCCATTTGGCTTTACGGGGATAGTCATCTACTGGTGCCTTATACCAGCAGTGAATTATTATATCCTTTCACTGGGTCAGCTACTCAAGCCACTTATTGAAGAGGGTGGAGTCAAGGCTCCACCCATTTACCCACCCACCTTCTGCAGGGAAGGAGTAAATAGGGTTAGTAGTCCCATTTTCTCAGACCCAAGCTTGAGGTAGCCTACATAGGAACATTAGGGCCATTCTTACTCCCTTATACAAACATTTAGTCTGTGTCTGAATCTAGCGCTCAGAATATATATGGCGCTTTTACTGTGCTATTGAAAGTACTGAACTAGATTTTTCTTCTCTCTACTCAACCAGACCTTTTTCTTCTCTGAGGGACCCTATCCTTCCTTTCCCCATCTCCACCCCAACTCCTTTGGCCAGAACTTGTTCCCTGTCTCTTGCTTATAGACTCCCCTGATTCTTCTTTCATTACCCCAAGTGGCTCTGTTATATTTTCCAGCTTCACATCAGATGCAGTGCAGAGTTTCAGCAGATCTAGCAGACTCTGGGCCATCTGCTACAACAGTACTTAATATCTTATAGCATCTTGTGTGCTAAACAATCTCAACGTGCTTTACACACCCAAAACTGAGACAAGAACTAAATATAGGATCACTTCATCCACTATTGAATTCTGGTGCAAAACATGGCAGCTGTTTAACAAAGTGCAGCAATAATGCACAACAGTTTGGGGCACAATGTGAAGAAGACTACTGTATCCAAGCGATGCTCCACAGGGAATTTACACAGACAGAATGTTATCACCTGAGGTAGAACTTGGCCATCACACCAGTGTCAAACATTCCTACTCCTATGAAAAAAGAATCTTGGTATCTTTAATACCCAGAAGTGTTCATGGCCATCATTGTACAGCTTATCCAAAAGGCAGCACCTCTAGCAGCATGGTTCCATTTAACATCGTTAGTGCTGATTGGTAGGCCCCAATCCTGCAAACACTTTTGTATGTGAGCAGTTCTTTTGATGTGGTGAGACTTATTATGTATCAACAGTTAAGAATACGTGAAAGTATTCATAGGTTCAAGGCTTTGGAGGGATGAATTCCACCTCCTGAATCACCAACATTACTTCCTGCAGCACTTAGGTGATCACTAAAGGTATCCCATTCACACACAGATCCATCCCAATTCTGTTTAATTGTGAAGTCTAACAGGATGGGGATCATAGCATGAGGGTTTCTAGATTCAGAAATGCCCCAAAATGGATTGCATAGTTCTGATCTTATTGAAACCCCATAGCACATGATATAGTAAGACATCAGCTATGCCAGCTGATTTGTCTTGATGGATTTTATAGGTAGAATCCAAGAGTCATGTTTGATCAAGCTGTGAGGATACTACCAGAACCGGGCCAAACCTTCTAAAATCATCGAGTTCAGTTCAGCATCAGACCCAAGGTTGGGTCAATTCTGTTGTTCCACATCCAGTGACCCACTCACAAACTAGCTATCATAAGTAATTATCATCTTACATCCTGATAACAGGGCAACCAGCTCATGTCATTACCAAAGGAATGCATGTCACTCACCTGAATTTCTTCATATAAAAGTTAATATCTTACTGCACACTGTATTCAGTACAGCTGGATGAATAATAAAAAAATAGATGTATACATATATTCAAGAATTAAGGGACCAACTTCACTCTGCTATTATTTGTGAGGTCATATTACATATTTGCAGTCATTGTGATGACTGCTGGATATTTCCAAAAATATTTGTGAATCTGAAAATTGTCACATATTTTAGCATGAATGATTGTTCGTCCCTAAATTCATACAGGAAGCGAGTTATTTGTTATTCAGTATTTACTAATCACCTTCTTCCTATTTAAGGCTCCAGGCATACATTCTCATCTACACCTAGTACCTAATGGGCCCAGTTGGCCAGTCTTACAGCAAACTCAAGGCTACTCTAATCCAGTGTTTCCTAAAGGGTAGGCCCCGATCCACCAGTGGGTCACAAGAAGGGTCTAGGTGGATCACCTGTCATTTCCCCCCACATTGCTCCTTGCTCCGCACATGCCCTGGAAGCACTCCCCACAAACACATACATGGTCTCACTTCCGAAGAGCTGGGGCAGCTGGCAATGAAGTGGGGAGCGGCACAGAGGAAATGGCTGGAGCCAGCAAGTGGACAGTCATTTCTGAGGAGCAGAGATAATAACCAGCTGCAAGCCCCCAAGGAAACAGCTTGGAGATCACCTCAACAAGGGTCTGTAAGGACAGGGTTATTGGCAGTAGCCGTAGGGTCAGAGGGGACAGTGCTGGGAGAGTGAATGCAAGGAGTCTGGGGGGTAGCTGAGCAGGGGGTTGGAAGGTGCCTCAACTTTAAATGGCCCTCCACAGCCCTGTATGCCAGCTCATATCAAACAATAGTAACTTTTATATAGACATACACACAGTATCTCTGTAATGGTAGCTCCACAAAAAAGACAAATTGTAGTTGTGGGTCCTCTTAGTAAAAACTTTGGGGGTCACTATTCTAATCAATACTAGTAAACTATGCTCACCAGCCAGGAATTGCCAGATTGTAGATGCACAATAGCCATGTCCCTTCTCATTTGCTGATGAAGAGATATGGCTACTTTTCAGTCAATCAAAATTGGATGTTTTTCTAAAAGATATGCTTCAGGAATTATTTGGGGGAAGTGCTATGGCCTGTGTTATGAAGGACATCAGACTAGATGACTACTTCTGACCTTGGAATTGATAAATCTAAACCATCAGAGGAGTGAAGGTCCGGAACAGTGGTCCAATGGGAGAAATGGAGAGAAAACAATCTAATTAGCTTTAAGGTGGAGCTTGCTAAATTTATGAATGAGATCATATGACAAGATTGCCTGTGATAGCTGGGGGCTAGACATGATGACCTAGGGCAGTGTTTCCCAAACTTGGGACGCCGGTTGTGTAGGGAAAGCCTCTGGCGGCCTGGGCCGGTTTGTTTACCTGCCCCATCCGCAGGTCCGGCTGATCGTGTCTCCCACTGGCTGCGGTTCGCCACTCCAGGCCAATGGGAGCTGCTGGAAGTGGCACGGGCTGAGGGACCTACTGGCCACCGCTTCCAGCAGCCCCCATTGGTCTGGAGCTGCGAACCGTGGCCAGTGGGAGCCACGATTGGCCAGACCTGCGGACGGAGCAGGTAAAAAACTGGTCCGGCCCGCCAGGGGCTTTCCCTACACAAGCGGTGTCCCAAGTTTGGGAAACACTGACCTAGGGGGTTCTTTCCAGTCTTGTGTAAGAGGTAGAGTAATGAAGAAGGCAGCCAATCACAGAGGGCTTTCTGCTGACCCAGGCTGGAAATGACATGAGGGCTGGAGCTTCTTGAGTCATTGTGAGACTGGCTTCAGCAGAGGCCAAAATTGTGTTACTCATGATGAAGTTGCGAGAGCTAGCAACATTGAGAAATAGACTGAAAGGCAGAGGGATGAGGTATCAGCCCTGGGGAGAGAGTAGGTTGGAACAAAGGGCCTGAGGTGAAGACTGGGGGCTGGGGGAGGTGGGAGACAGAAATCAGATAAGGCACTATGAAGGGGGAGTGTGACGGGATAATCTGCATCCTTAAGGGCAGTGGTACCTAGTGGTCAACCCATGCCGTCACATGGAATAGCCTTTTAAGATTCTGAATGGTCTGATAGATACAAGGACGCAGGAGATATTGATAGAGAAAAATTAGTCCCAGGAATAAGTGGTTTTGGGAGGAAATTCCATCACTGTATTTTTAAGGGGGCAGGACCAGGAGCTTTGCAGAGTGGGTGGGACAAGGCTCCCCTGTCACCCAAACAATATGGGATGAGGTTTAAGGAAGGGGACCAGCATATATGCTGCTTCTTCCCTCATAGCAAGAGAGACACCAGCAAGAGAAGGTGGGTCTGCTGAATGCTCTGAGCATTGGGACTAATTGCAGAAACAAGGCCAGCGGAAGGAGAAGCTGCCTAAGACCTTACAGCTGGTTAAATTACAACCCAACTCCAAGGACGAGAGCTGGGGATTCCTGCCTTCAGGAGAAATGGAGCCCTTGTCCAAACAAATCTCCCTGTGAAGTCAGTCATTTCAGCCTGACTCCCAGGCCCCTGCTCTAACAGTAGCCAACACTTCCTTACAGGACTGAGCATAAAGCCCAAGAGTCGAGACCCCCCAAGTTGACTGCACTAGACACTCAGCTACTCATTGCTAGGAAGAGAATTCAGGAGTTCTAAGTACCAGTCCCCTGCTCCAGTCCATCCCAGAACTGGGAGTAAAACCAAGGAGCCTGGACTGCCTGCCACATCCACACATATATTTTCAGCCTCTCCAATGGTTTGTTGCTTGCCTGTCGTGTTTCGCCAGTTGTAGAAAACAGTTTTGCTTTGCAGCATACATGAGGAGGCAAAAAGCTCTAATGCATTTGCTAGCCCTCAAGCTAATAGTGATTATCATCTACATTAAAGTAAGGTCCTGGAGAAGGGTATAAGACTGATTGTCTGCCTGCATAAAAGCTTTAGAATGTTCCTGCTGGCAGCAAAGCTGAGATGTGAGAATTTCGCATGAGTTAGACAGCACTGTAAGAAATAAAACAAACAGGAAATGCTTATACTTGCTTCTTTTCTAGCTTAGCATTTTTGGACATGAGAGATACTTCAGATCAACTTTTTCTCCCCTGCTTTGGAAAAATGAGGCTCTTCCATTGTGATCTTACTTCTGGTGAAGTTAATAGAGTAACAATGATGTAAAATTAGCATGAGATTAAAATCAGGACCTTAATTTCTATATTATGCAGATGAAAATAGTTAAGATAAATATTAATGAAAATTACAACAGATAATGTGTAATTAATTGCAGGGCTGAAATTAGTCTCCATGGAGATTTGATTTAGATCTATGAAGGTAGTGGAAACATTACAGAATTTTGACAATGAAAATATGAATTTTCTATATCATAATATGAAGATAAATCGTTAATGTTTATGTGATAGGGATTTACAGAGTCCCTGGTAATAAGCTTCTAGACACAATCTATTCTCATAGAAAATGTCATGATCAACCCATTTTATATTGCATATTATATTTTGTATCATTACAGAGATGGTGGGTGGGGGGTTGTTACTATTTGTTTATTTGACAGTACTGAATACTTTGGGATGATTTAGTGTTGCAAATGTACAAGGATTCATTGGGTCTGAATCACAAGACATGACAGAAATAACTGGCAAACTCAGGGCTCCATCATGCCTTAAAGTCACAGCCTCTGGTAGAGGACCAGGCAGAGCTGCACTGCCCCAGAAATAGCCTCTGAGTGCATGGTCGTCAGTGCTTCCAGGAGCACAGGAGAAGCACATACATCATGTCCCTCTTTGACACTGTGCAAAGGTGGGGAGACAGGACTATGAGCTCATTCCATCTCCGTGTCTCTTAGCGCCTCTGAATCTAGGCCTCAGCATCAGTGCTAGTCTTGCATAATCTTTGCCCTCTCTGGGGACAGGCACAAGTGAGCTCACATTCTAGAGCCCTAAGTAGAATCATAATCAGGTGACCCAAGGCTACACTATGCCCCAGCTTTCAACCATCATTTTCTTGCAAGTGAGAAAGAGCTATCACAACACAAAATGCATCTCTCCAGGGAGGCATATGTGTGAGGAAGGCAGCACAGCCTCCTTATCTTCACATGTGGTAGCCCTGTCACGCAGTCGCAGCTGGTTGGCTGCAGGTATTTGGCTGAAGCTGTGCCTTTTGGCCCCTAAAGGGAGCCATATTACTTTCTGAGCAGGAAGCCAGATGTGTCCTGTCCTCTCCCTTCTATCTCTGCATCAGGGCCAGGAAGAGCCCACCAGGAGTTTTTCATAGATTCATAGATTCATAGATTATAGGACTGGAAGGGACCTCGAGAGGTCATCGAGTCCAATCCCCTGCCCGCATGGCAGGACCAAATACTGTCTAAACCATCCCTGATAGACATTTATCTAACCTACTCTTAAATATCTCCAGAGACGGAGATTCCACAACCTCCCTAGGCAATTTGTTCCAGTGTTTAACCACCCTGACAGTTAGGAACTTTTTCCTAATGTCCAACCTAGACCTCCCTTGCTGCAGTTTAAACCCATTGTTTCTGGTTCTATCCTTAGAGGCTAAGGTGAACAAGTTCTCTCCCTCCTCCTTATGACACCCTTTTAGATACCTGTAAACTGCTATCATGTCCCCTCTCAGTCTTCTCTTTTCCAAACTAAACAAACCCAATTCTTTCAGCCTTCCTTAGGAGGATTTAGCAGGGGTGGCTGGAGGAGAAGGCTGCAGGACAGCTGCACAAGCTAAGGACCAGACTCTCTTCCTTCTATCCCCTCTACAGTCAACCGCACCAAGCTCCCCTCAGCTTTTGCCAGCCGCCTGGAATGCGGCTAGCAATGTAGGGAGGAGAGCAGGCTCCATGCCCTAGTGCACGTGGGCATGACACGATGGAAAGTGAGCAGAGTCTTGGCTCAGTCACCCACTGCACTAGCTAGCAAAACTACAGCCGGGGACGCACCCTGCACTAAGTGGTCCAGGGTACATGCCCCTCCAAAGATGAACTCAGAAGGCATATTGATACTCTCTTCTGGTCTGCTCCAGAAAGAGTGTAACAAAGGTTACACTCCTTGCTCCTTGCTCAGGGCTGCAGCCAGGATTGAGCCCACACTAATTACTGATTCAAAAAAATTGTTTATTTCCATGTAGTGTTTTTGTTGACATTAATTTCTTGCAGTATCAGGAAATAAAAACCACAGGGAGTCTGTTATTGAAAGTGTAATTAGGTTGAAGTCTGGATTAAAAATATTCAGAAATAAAATCATGTTTGATATTTTATAATATAAATGTCTTAATACTGTGTGTGTGATCTCCAGCCAGTATCACACAATGAAAACAAAGAGATACTGAGCATATGTAGAGTCCCACTAATCTAATAAAAAGATGCATGTATTTATATTCATCAGCTTTGACCAACACAGGTTTCTGGCTTCAATTCAGCACAATATTGAAGCACCAACTTAATTCTAAGCACTTGCTTAATAGCACGAAAGCATGTGCTTGAGTGCTTTACTGAATTGTGCTATACTTTCTGATTGGACCCCTATTAGCCCCTGTGTGATTTTAACAAGTGTTTAACTTTCCCTTTCTGTTAATTTCAGTAATTACTATGGACATGTTTTTTTATGTTGAATGGAGGAGAAAAAACAATTATTAACATTTACAGATTAAAGCTAGATTTAAACATTTCCAAGCCTAGATACAGGAAGTCTAGAGTCCAAATAAAGTATATTTCCAAGGTCATATCAAGATTTATAAGAATATTTTCCAGAAAATGCAGATTTAATTTATGCCATAGTTTGTTTTTTTCCTAAAGAAAGTGAATGAAAAATGAAGAAAGGCACCTATTTTTTCTTTGTGTGTGTGTGTAACAGTTTGTAACACACACACCAAGTTCTCCATCCAGTTTAGTCTTGTATAATTAATAATGGTGCTCTTTTTTTTTTTCTTTCCAGTTTGGAGTTGAGTCATTACCCATGACTTTCCGTGCCAGGCTATCACTCTCTACCAGTGATTTGACAGCAGGCCACAATGGGACTAAATCATACATATCACAGTTCGCAAATATCAAACTGAAAAAGTTAATGGGGTTTAATATTGTTTATGGGCCATTTACAATTCCCTGTTTGTTAACTGCAAACCTCCACTCCTTTTAGATTATAAACTTTATGCAGAACTGATGGATTGCACAGTTTTGCTCAGGATTACATCCACTGTTTTAGGAATGCATCTTATTTTTCAAAGCACTCACCCAGAAACTTGGCTGAGAGGGACACCACACACTGTGTGTCCCTGGATATGCCTCTTGTATCAGAGAAGAATATGCATTGTTATGGTGAAGAAAGGAAGATACAGAAGAAAATTAAAATGTGAATAAAACCAAAAAAGAAATAAGTGGAAAAAGAAAAACAAGGAAGACAGATGGATCTGCGCATACTTTCCCTGCATGTACAAGGCCCATTATTATGCATACAAACCAGGTACTGTATGTGTTTTTAAATGGTCAGTTGGCTGCATAATAGATTGTGCACACACACTAGGACACAATTTATGGCTATAGTCATTAAATGTAGGTGTACAAATGAGAAATGTTTGGAAATCAGGCCCAATAAATTATTTTCTGGACTGTTTGTAACCAGAATGTTATATGGTAATATACAAAGGTTACAGAAGATAGAACATTTAAAAAGACCCAACCCTAAAATCAAAAACAATTAAATTTATCATGCAAGATGAAAGAAAGGAAGGTTTATCATTATTGTCCTAGACCTAATTCCTGTTTTGTGGACTGATTCTTATATGTATACTATCCTTAAGAGAAGGGTGTATATGCTGAGATTTTCCAAGATGATTAGGGGATTTAGCTACACAATTCTAATTTAAATTAATGGGATTGTGTGGCTAAATTCCCTAGATGATTTTGAAAATCTCATATCTAATCTTTAGAGCTAACTATCACCAATTATGGACATTCTACAGTCCCAGCAGAATGCTTTCTGTATTGCTTACTTGTTGTTAGAATACATAACCTACATTGGCCCTGTTGCTGTATAAAGCCCATTATTTCTATTATTCTTTTTCAGTGAACAATGAGGATAATGAATACCCTAACCCTTTATAAATTCCACTTAGGTATTTGCACAAAGTTTGGTGTCCCCTCAAACTTCTCTACACTCAGATATCCACCCCAAATACAAACTCATCCATTTTATCCTCATCCATAACACTTTACATTCAACAACAAACACTTTCCAAACTATGGGAACAGACATGTGTCACCTTGAGGAAGGAATTCTGGACAAATGCACCATGAAACCAATGATATCTTTGAGATACATTAATTATTTTTCATCCTCTGGACAGATGACTAAATTCCCTCACAGATTTCCACCAGAACTTCAACCACTACCACCCATCCATCAAACTCTCTCAAGAACACTCCCACAGCAACATCAATTTCCTAGCCACCACAATCAGCTTCAGCAATGGAACCCTCCAGACAACTATAGATAAGAAACCTGCAGATCACCACACCTACCTTCACAGATTCAGTAGCTACTCCAAACATACCAAGAAATCTGTTATCCACAGCTAGGCACTCAGATGCCACAGAATATGCTCCAAGGACAAAGTCCAGGAAACACATTTTAGCACACTTAAAACCTCCTTCACTAAACAAGGACACTTTACCAGGGAAGTAAACCTCATCATGGAATGGATTACCCGAATACCCCAAGAAAACTTGCTTCAATATGGGAAGAAAAACAAATTTGACCTCAGACCTCTAGCTGTCACCTACCACCCCGCATAGAAATCTATAGTATCATTAAACAATTACAACCCATAGTCAATGAGGCCACATCCTGAAAGATATCTTTTCTGAACCACCTCTACTGGCCTTCAAACACCCACCCCAACTTCATCAAATTCACTATCAGAAGTAAGCTCCCCACAGACCAGGACCCACCATCTCAAAGCAGCACCAGACTCTGCCATAAAAACAGATGCAAAACCTGGAAATATATCTCCACTACTATGATTATCAATACCCCCCCACAACACACCTTTCATGAACCATGGGTCCTACACATACCTGTCACAACATGTGGTGTTCTTCATTCAATACCTTAAATGCTCCAGTAACTATGATGTGGTTGAAACCAGACAATAACTACACTCACAAATGAACTCACACAGAAATATGATGAAAGTCAAAAACAGTATATCACCTGTGATCACACTTTTCACAAAATGCTCACTTCATATCTGACCTCTCTGTTCTTATCCTCCAAGGATACCTGCACAACACCTTCAAAAGATGAGCCTGGGAACTTAAATTCATAACTTTGTTAGGCACTAAAAATCATGGACTCAGAAAAGGCATTGGATTTATGTCTCATTACAACAATTTATAACCCACCAACTCTCTTTTGTCCTATGACTGCAGAGATGTTAAGTGCCCACTTCATCTTGAATGGTTTCTTACAACATGTTAATTCCTTATGCTAAACAATCTGTTCCACCTTGCATTTGGCTGTGGCACTCTGAGCACCTTTCCCAGATCTGAAGAAAGGCTCTACGTAATTTTGAAAGCTTGTCTCTCTCACCAACAGAAGTTGGTCCAATAAAAGATATTACCTCACCCACCTTATCTCTCCAATATCCAGGGACCAACACAGTTACAACAATACTGCAATAAACATACTTAGTTCCTTTAGTTTTTTCTCAGAAGCCCTTATTTTTTTAATCATTCACCAAATTTGTTATTCTCCCATTCTGTCCTGTATGTCTTCCTGGTATATCATCTTTGTCACATTTGCCTTATCATGTGAACATTAGTACTTTTGAGAATATATATACACATAAGTGGATGGCTAGCATTCCCTAGTTAACCAGAAATCCATCTAATTGCAAAGAATGTGTTGGTTTAGGGCCATATGTTTCCAGTGCTTCTATATTACTGAGTGGAGAAAATCACTCCATTTTAGTGCAAATTACAAATTATTGCAAAACCTAATTTAAAACTCTAGAAGCAGCTGTACCAGGGATCGGCAACCTTTGGCACGCAGCCCATCAGGGAAATCCACTGGTGGGCCAGGACGATTTGTTTACCTGCAGCGTCCGCAGGTTCGGCCAATCGCAGCTCCCACTGGCCACGGTTCGCCGTTCCAGGCCAATTGGGGCTGCATGAAGCGGCATGGGCCGAGGGATGTGCTGGCTCGCCAGCGGATTTGCCTGACAGGCCGCGTGCCAAAGGCTGCTGATCCCTGAGCTACACCCTTGAACCTAGTGTGCTGCCAAGGACTACAACATCAACTCACACTGAAGGTCTCCAAAAGCACAGCATTCAATGCGCAAAGGAATGTGGCCTATGTTCACGTGAGACTCATCTGGGGAAACTAAACTACATACTTAACTGACTATAGAAAAGGTAATTATTTCATAGTCCTCAAGGCAGCAGTAGTTCACGATGTGCAGAAATCTGTACCCCAGGGTCGCATTATGTATCTATGTCAAGGGATTTCTAAGCATTCATCTCAGACAACCTTGCATCACATTTATGTATACCCTACTCCACGTTTCCATCGATTCTGCAGCAGTCCGACTCATCTCCGTCAATTTTTCAGTGTCTTCAGGAAATACACAGAGATTAGCTAAAATGATTGCTAAACGGGTAGCAATAAAGGATATGAAAAGTATAACCATGAAGGAGTGAGATGGAAGTATAGTGTGGTCCAAGGGAGTATAACAATGTGTAGAAGTAATGGGATAGAATTTTGCAAAGCAAGATTTAAGCAAAAGAGCAGGGAAAATGTCCTAACGGTGAGGTCTAGTCAGCGGCACAATAGTTTCCCATATAGAAATGCAAACACTAGCTCTTGAGGCTCTTAAGCATGGACTGAACAGTTGGTTAATATACTTTAGGTGCAATCCTGCATTATTAACAGGTGGCTGAATTAAAGAATGCAATAGGCCTCTTCCATCTCCCATTTAAAGGTCCTGTGCTATTAAGTAACAAAGGCCTTTCTTTGTAGTGATTCCATTTGTAAATCAGCTCTATAAGTTGCCTCCACCCCTATGCCTCTGTATTGTGGGAACACAGATTGCTCCAGGACTACAAGACTCAAAAGAGAGTCTGATATTTAGCATAACAAGGGTAGTGAGAGACAAAAGGTAGAGCAAATGGTTTAGCATGGATGGCAGTGCAGCTCCTTATCAAAGAGAGATGATGAGATTATTTCAACTATAAAACTATAAAATATGAAAAAGATCAGAACTGTAGAGGACACCAGTACATTTCTTAGGATACTCAAAGTATTAAGATTCAGACACCTCATGACCATAACAAAGAATGTAATGAGAACAGGAAAATGGTACAATATTAATCTATTCTGACAAGCATCGTGGTAGAAATAAGAACAGGGACTAATTTAACCTATGCCTGTTGGAGCCTTCAGACAGTAATCTTTTTTTGTTCCCCTCAGATACTATAGTATAGCAGTTGATCGAAGATAAGATTAAACATAGCTCATTAAAATGTCCATGTGACTTCAGAGTTAATTTGGAATGGATTGTGTGAAGAATGGCACAAGATGAACCATACCTGTGATGTCATTATATCAGGGAAGAGATTTGAGCCCAGAGAACGAGAAGTCTTCATAATGTAATTTTTTTATTGGAACATATTCTGGTGGTGAAAGAAAAAAGCTTTTGAGAGCAAGAAGAGATCTGTGGAGTTAGAAAGCTTGTCTCTTCCAACAACAGAGGTTGGTCCAATAAGGGATGATGTTAAAAAAAAAAGTGAATGGTACAGAGTTTAAGCATAGAAGTTTCTGGTTATCAGGGAATAACGTACAGATTATTGAGGGTACTACCTTACCATCTTGTATCTCTCATATCCTGGGACCAACATGACTACAACAATACTGCAAACAACAACAACATAATGTTTGTCTGTCTTTCTATTTAAACCCAAATCAGAGTCGTATTTGAAGCAGGCAGGCCCTAGGTTTTGCCCTGTACTATGTGAAGTCAATCACAGACCTCTAGCCAGATTTCTGCCCACCAGAAATAAGGCCAGGCCTCTATCCCTTTGTGTGCCTATATTCAAGCCAGCAGGGAGTTTCCTGGAACTGTCAAATGTTAAATGGTTGCACGGGAAACTTTAAGTTTTACTGCTCACTGTGGTTTGTCCTCAGAGTTCACTATAGAATTGTAACCATACACAGTTGGTGGGCTAATACTTACATTTACTAATCTGGATTGTTTCTCTGTTTACCTTGTCCTCCTCCCACTAAACTCACTTACCAGTTTTGGCCACCTGTTGATTTATTATATGGATGGATCATGAGTTCTTTGGGGCAGGGTCTCTCTCTTTTATTAAGTATGTAAAGCACTTAGCACAACAGGGCATGATCCCTGCCCAATCCGGTCCTAAATGTGCTACCGAACTAGCAATGATAACTAATAGTAACATAGTAACATCCTTAGAGTTAACAGAAAAAAGAGACAGAAAGGTTTATTGTGTGACAGGATTTTACTGAAAAAGGCTCCTGTGCAGTTCATATGCAGTGGGCGGTGGGGATCCAGAGCAGAGGAGAAAGCAGGGAAATACTGGAGATCTCAGCACTCCAAGGAATTAGAGGGCCCCCAGATAGAAATGATCAGTATCTTAGCGGCTGACATTTCCTCCCAATTCAGTCTTCACTGAAAACCTCATGTACACCGAGAGCTGACAATAAGAGCTAATCCATCAGCAGAAAGCATGCGTGTAGGCTTTATTGAGCTTGTTTTTCTGGGGCTGGCTTTCACTTTTCCTGTAGCTGTGAAGCGAAATGCTTGCCCTTACAATACCACTAATCTATGACATTGTACAGACTGAGCTGACAGAAAAGCTATGGCCACTTCATAGTTCAATGACAATCTTTTTAGGAGCCATTAGAAAACAACATCACGTGTGTATGATTTGTACGCGGTCATTGACTGTCTGCCACAGCATGATACTTTGTCAAGCAAGTTTCCAGCACTGTGAATCTTAGTTATGCCTCACTGATATGTTTACTATTAGAATATGGTAATAGTCCAACTAATGAGCAAAAGACATCTTATTGAGAGACATTCATTAGACAGTGAATGTTCAGAAACACTGCAGAAAAGATTACACATACAAAATCGATGTAACCCATAGTCTTTATAGTATACATTAACAGTGCATTGTTCTGAAAATATACCCCCTATAGTCAGGTAAGAAGAATATAGGTTACTCCTTGATATTTAGGAATGCAGAAGTTTACTTAACTGCCTTATTTCATCTTGTGAAAACAATATTCATATCTATGAAATTACACCTCTACCCCGTTATAACGCGACCCGATATAACATGAATTCTGATATAACGCAGTAAAGCAGTGCTCCGGGGGGAGGGGAGGGTGGAATGGGGGGGGGGGAGCTGTGCACTCCGGCGGATCAAAGCAAGTTCAATATAATGCGGTTTCACCTATAATGCGGTAAGATTTTTTGGCTCCCAAGGACAGCGTTATATCGAGGTAGAAGTGTATCATGGAAACATCAGTAATGACTCCTTGCTAAGATTTACACTTAAAGTAGGGCTAAAATCTTGTCAGTTCACACTTTAATTATTACATTTAGATTCCAAATTTCATATAACTCTTCACAGGACATTTGAATTTTCCATCATATTGTATATTCCATTATATTGTATATTCCATTATCATTTTCCATTGTATTATTTTTTGTTACATACAAACTTTTTGCAAAGGAAACATTTTTAAATGGTCCCTTTCTGAAATTTGGCTCTGACTGGTGCTTGAGTTCCGTGTTGAGATTATTCAGTCCAGGTTAATCACCCAGTTTGCTATTGATAATTCCGACTGTAGTAATTTTGCAACTGAGATGGCAAAAGATAACACGATATTGTTCATTTTGTTTGCCGTGGTGGTATAGTCCTGAAGAAAACCTGTGCACTATTGTTGGAAAGATTCAGAGCAGGTTTTATGCCACCAAAATTACAGTCCCTGCCTGTGTGCTTCATCTAACGTAGTTCACCAGTCAACCATGCTGATCTCAACTGGTTGGGGGAAGGAGGTAAATTGGTGCTCAAAGTAAGGCGTAGAGTAACAGCAGCCACTATTTCAGACCATGTCCGTTTCAGCTTATGAAGGTTGGTCACACATTGTGTGGGTATAATGGGAGTTGTTAATTACAAGCAATCCTAGTTTAGTACCCAGCACAAAGCCGTTTTACTCATTCGGAAAGAGAAAAGAGTGAATCTCACGCCTATTGAATACCATGAAGCCCTTTAATTGTTGATTCCACTTCCAATTATTTTCCCAAACCCATGAGTGTTTTGGTGTGTTCACTATGTAAAACTGGGGATTCACTAGCAGCATATTTATCAAAACTGATTATTCACATCTCTTATATTCAGCATGTTTATGAGACTTCTCAGTGATTTATAGAATTGGAAATTAAACTCGGCATAGTCAGTACAAATTTGATGGTTACTATTACTATAATTAATTGCATTTCTTACATTTGGAATTGATTGATTGTACTTCTTATGCAGCCATGGACAAGTTGACAGTTTATTAGATGGGTAATTTTTGTATATTGTAGCATATCTAATTTTCTCTTTATTTTAATTAAGAAAATTCTGTTTGTTGCCTTCTATTAGTGAATTATTTTGATTCTTTAAGTGAAGACAGATTTTTCTTCAGAGAATTAGGATATCAGTGTTGATAGGCAGCTCCAATGTCATTTCTAATTATTTGATATGGTTTATACTAGTATTCCAGAAGAAAAATTGGGGATACTGAATACTGTATTGCCAAAGCTAGTATTCTGAATGTCAGTAATGATCATAGTTGTATATTTTGGACTAAATTTTCAAACATCAGTTTTGAGTTACATGTGTAAAATATGTATGCTCAGATATCAACTGGCTATTGCACATGCAAAATGGGAAATTATATGCAAAACTAGACCCTTGCACATGCACATTTTATATTTAAATATGCCATTATCCATTTTACTCACAAGTACTTACACATTTACTTGCACAATATCTGATTGCATCCATATTTTGCAGGTGCTACTTATGCATAGATGTTTGAAAATGCAGCCATTAGTATCCTTTCACTCCTACAGTCTGATCACCTGGAGTATAAGCCCCATCTATTTTTCTCATAACTTGCTCTCTATGAAGGACATGACACAGCTTTGACCCTTGAAGAGACTGCACATTGTTCATGTGAATATTGGATGCATTCTGCAAACAATAGATTTTATTACCAACCAGATAGTTGGAGAAGTAATTAAAACCTGATTGAATGCAAACATTACTGATTAATTCTATAAAACATCAAACTAATCCCAGAAGAGTGTATGAATTAGGATAGGTGCATTGGTCATTTTTGTCTCTAATAATTAATAGCACACACTAATCTACTGTACAGACAGGCCCGAAAAATCTTTATACAGCACCTCTTCCAGCTACTACACTTCACAAAGAAGGAGAATACTAAAGATCATAGAATCATAGAATATCAGAGTTGGAAGGGACCTCAAGAGGTCATCTAGTCCAACCCCCTGCTCAAAGCAGGACCAATTCCCAGCTAAATCATCCCAGCCAGGGCTTTGTCAAGCCGGGCATTAAAATCCTCCAAGGAAGGAGACTCCACCACCTCCCTAGGTAACGCATTCCAGTGTTTCACCACCCTCCTAGTGAAATAGTTTTTCCTGATATCCAACCTGGACCTCCCCCACTGCAACTTGAGACCATTGCTCCTTGTTCTGTCATCTGCCACCACTGAGAACAGCCGAGCTCCATCCTCTTTGGAATCCCCCTTCAGGTAGTTGAAGGCTGCTATCAAATCCCCCCTCATTCTTCTCTTCTGGAGACTAAACAATCCCAGTTCCCTCAGCCTCTCCTCATAAGTCATGTGCTCCAGACCCCTAATCATTTTTGTTGCCCTCCGCTGGACTCTTTCCAATTTTTCCACATCCTTCTTGTAGTGTGGGGCCCAAAACTGGACACAGTATTCCAGATGAGGCCTCACCAATGTCGAATAAAGGGGAACGATCACGTTCCTCGATCTGCTGGCAATGCCCCTACTTATACAGCCCAAAATGCCGTTAGCCTTCTTGGCAACAAGAGCACACTGTTGACTCATATCCAGCTTCTCGTCCACTGTGACCCCTAAGTCCTTTTCTGAAGAACTGCTACCTAGCCATTCGGTCCCTAGTCTGTAGCAGTGCATGGGATTCTTCCGTCCTAAGTGCAGGACTCTGCACTTGTCCTTGTTGAACCTCATCAGGTTTTTTTCGGCCCAATCCTCTAATTTGTCTAGGTCCCTCTGTATCCGATCCCTACCCTCTAGTGTATCTACCACGCCTCCTAGTTCAGTGTCATCTGCAAACTTGCTGAGAGTGCAGTCCACACCATCCTCCAGATCATTAATAAAGATATTAAACAAAACCGGCCCCAGGACCGACCCTTGGGGCACTCCGCTTGAAACAGGCTGCCAACTAGACATGGAGCCATTGATCACTACCCATTGAGCCCGACGATCTAGCCAGCTTTCTATCCACCTTACAGTCCATTCATCCAGCCCATACTTCTTTAACTTGGCGGCAAGAATACTGTGGGAGACCGTATCAAAAGCTTTGCTAAAGTCAAGGAATAACACATCCACTGCTTTCCCCTCATCCACAGAGCCAGTTATCTCATCATAGAAGGCAATTAGGTTAGTCAGGCACGACTTCCCCTTGGTGAATCCATGCTGACTGTTCCTGATCACTTTCCTCTCCTCTAAATGTTTCATAATTGATTCCTTGAGGACCTGCTCCATGATTTTTCCAGGGACTGAGGTGAGGCTGACTGGCCTGTAGTTCCCCGGATCCTCCTCCTTCCCTTTTTTAAAGATGGGCACTACATTAGCCTTTTTCCAGTCATCTGGGACTTCCCCCGATCGCCATGAGTTTTCAAAAATAATGGCTAATGGCTCTGCAATCTCACCCGCCAACTCCTTTAGCACCCTCGGATGCAGCGCATCCGGCCCCATGGACTTGTGCATGTCCAGTTTTTCTAAATAGTCCCGAACCACTTCTTTCTCCACAGAGGGCTGGTCACCTTCTCCCCATGCTGTACTGCCCAGTGCAGCAATCTGGGAGCTGACCTTGTGCGTGAAGACAGAGGCAAAAAAATCATTGAGTACATTAGCTTTTTCCACATCCTCGGTCACTAGGTTGCCTCCCTCATTCAGTAAGGGGCCCACACTTTCCTTGATTTTCTTCTTGTTGCTAACATACCTGAAGAAATCCTCCTTGTTACTCTTAACATCTCTTGCTAACTGCAACTCCAAGTGTGATTTGGCCTTCCTGATTTCACTCCTGAACGCCTGAGCAATATTTTTATACTCCTCCCTGGTCATTTGTCCAATCTTCCACTTCTTGTAAGCTTCTTTTTTGCGTTTAAGATCAGCAAGGATTTCACTGTTTAGCCAAGCTGGTCGCCTGCCATATTTTCTATTCTTTCTACACATCGGGATGGTTTGTTCCTGCAACCTCAATAAGGATTC
The DNA here is from genome assembly GCF_011386835.1 of Chrysemys picta bellii. Lineage (NCBI taxonomy): Eukaryota > Metazoa > Chordata > Testudines > Emydidae > Chrysemys > Chrysemys picta. Next base: position 238,529,714 of record NC_088792.1, on the reverse strand, counting down.
TTTAAAATACAGCCAGCTCTCCTGGACCCCTTTGCCCTTCATGTTATTCTCCCAGGGGATCCTGCCCATCTGTTCCCTGAGGGAGTCAAAGTCTGCTTTTCTGAAGTCCAGGGTCTGTATTCTGCTGCTCTCCTTTCTTCCTTGTGTCAGGATCCTGAACTCGACCATCTCATGGTCACTGCCTCCCAGGTTCCCATCCACTTTTGCTTCCCCTACTAGTTCTTCCCTGTTTGTGAGCAGCAGGTCAAGAAAAGCTCTGCCCCTAGTTGGTTCCTCCAGCACTTGCACCAGGAAATTGTCCCCTACACTTTCCAAAAATTTCCTGGATTGCCTGTGCACCGCTGTATTGCTCTCCCAGCAGATATCAGGGTGATTAAAGTCTCCCATGAGATTTAGTATTGGTATTTTGATTCAGTACAGATGAAAGCAAGGGCGGTCCATTTTACAATAGGTCAAATGTTCAAGCTTTGTCTTCATGATCATTTCATCTAAAATGATGACTTTGGCATTGTTGTAGCTATGTTGGTCCCAAGAGTGCAGTAGGGTTGCCGGGTGTCCAGTTTTTGATGGGAATGTTCAGTCAAAAATGGAACCTAGCAGCATCCGGTCAGTATCTGACCTCCACCACTAGGGGGCAGGACCTGGCTGGCTTCCAGACCGGGCACCAATAGGTAGGTACCACAACCTGGGGTGGGTGGGGATCCTGTCCACCCCCCTTTTATCCCACTGTGCCCCAATTGCCCCAGCCCTGGCCTCTCACTATGGGGACCTACCCCTCCCCGCCCCATCCCTTTGCTCCGGGGACTGACCCCTGCTGTGCCCTGATTGGGCAGGCTCTGTATCAGCTCCTCCCAGCCTGGTTCTGGAGGCAGTAGGTGAGTCTCATGAGAGGTGGGAGTGAGCGAGGAGGGGTGGAGAACAAGTGACAGAGGGAAGGGGGAGAGGAGTGAGCATGAGGCGGAGCCTTGGGGAAAGAGGCAGAGAAGGGGTGGAACAAGGGTGTTTGGTTTTCAGCAATTAGAAAGTTGGCAACCCTAGAGTGCAGTAATATCTTTTAATGGACCAAATTCATCTGAGGAAGAGCTCTGTGTACCTTGAAAGCTTGTCTCTCTCACCAAGAGAAGTTGGTCCAATAAAAGATACTACCTCACCTTGTCTCTCTAAAATGATAATAGCATTTGTTTCCCAATTTCCTTTCCTTCTAATGCATCAAAGTGATTAAGCATGTATGAATAAAGGTAATATGAATGGGGACCAAATTTAATGATTTTTTATGTCTTTTATTTCAGAAAAATTATATACTCTTGGCTTTTAAATGTAGCTTTATCCTGGATGAGATTTTAACTTGCTAATCAATGTCGTGTTTTTGTTTAATTTTCAAGCTGGTTTGTTCAAAACACATGGCCGGTTGATGGATTTTTTTTTAGACTAGCATTCATTTCCTTTATAGAAACAGTGTTCATGCCCCTCCCCCAAAAATATTTAGGGAAAGAAGAAGACAGTCCAGCTCAATCACCTGTGCTTTTTGAAACAAATCTAATTCCCACCATCCTGCATTTTCAGCACCTCACTTAATCCTCTCTTGTGCAAACATAGTTACTGGAGCTCTGTGTTCATTTACACCCTTTGCTCCAGACATCTTTTCTGGGAACACAGGGTGGTACTTTCAAAAGTGACTTACAAGCACAAGTTCCATTGCAAATCAACGGAAGTTAGGAGACTAACCAGTTTTGGTGCTTTTGAAAATCCCACTAGGCACTTTTCTGCATCTTTAGGCTCCTAAATACCTTTGAAAATCTAGCCCTCAGGCTCTTTTGAAATCCTTCCCATCTTCTATTTGTTTTAATGTAAACATCCTGTCATGCATTTACTCTAAGTCTTCTGAGTTTTAAATTGTTTTAGAACCTCCCATTTTAATCAGATCATTTACATACCCCTCAGTTCTACCTTTCCAAATCAGACAATGACAGTGACCCCAATACCTCTCACTTTTCCTGAAAATTTAGATTCTTCAGGCCTGACACCATGTTTTTGTCCTATCCTTACAGTCTTCCAAAGAGTGTTGTACACACTATTGTTATCACTGTATTCATTTTCTGTTATATCCCTTTACTAATACAAGCTAGCAGTTTTTGTTTATTTAAATTTGTTTATTAAAATAAATGTATATAGACAAGGCTGTTGGTTTGAATGATTTTTCCATAAGAACTCTAAATACTGCTACTATATCATTTAATTTAACGCATAGAGTTCCTAGCTTACTTCCTTGCTCGCAGACTAAGGGTACGTCTATACTTACCCGCTGGTTCGGCGGCCAGCAATCGATCTTCTGGGATCGATTTATTGCCTCTTGTCTAGACGTGATAAATCGATCCCGGAAGTGCTCGCCGTCGACGCCAGTATTCCTGCTCTGCGAGAGGAGTAGGCGGAGTCGACGGGGGAACCTGCCTGCCATGTGTGGACCTGCGGTAAGTACCTTTAAGTTCAAACTAAGATACTTCGACTTCAGCTACGTTATTCACGTAGCTGAAGTTGCGTATCTTAGTTCGAACTGGGGGCTTAGTGTGGACCAGCCCTAATTATTTGTATCTACACTAAATTGCATTTATTCATCTGGTGGCCTAATCATCTTAAAAGGTCCAAATCCTTCAGAATCTTATTATGGAACCTGGCAAGATGCTTGGCCAATATAGAATAAAGCCTATTACACAGCTACTAGAATGAAAATCTATTTAGTACAATGGATATTATACATGGAGATTTTGATCTTCTGTAATCCATGACTATATTTAAAACATACAATAAAGAAATTGATTATATTCACTATTTATAGTGAAAATATTTACCTAGACAAATCTTATTTCTTTACCTGGGACCCATCTCTTTCACATAAACTCGTCTCTGCACAATGTTTCTGGGGTGAGGTCAATTACCCAAAGGGGAAAATAACATGGTTGGGACAAAGGACAGAAGGAAGGGTGTGTGCAGATATCCCAAGGTGATAATCAAACACAGGTTCAGTATAAAACTGGAAGCATTTAGGCAAAGAAATCGAAGGGGAAATAGTGAGCAATGGTGCAAGCTAAGTTAAACCTCTCCAAAAGATCAGATTGGAAAAAAGCATTTTCACCTGGTGGTTGTAATTGGATGCATCTGTCCTAACTACTGCCCTTTAAGCTTCTGATGGAACTTGTCTAAGTCCAAGCTTCTCACATAGACACTGCCTTCTTTTACTAAGGAAACCACAACAAGGAGCTGCTTTTGAGTCCTGACGTGTCTGTACCACCCACCACACTCACCCTGTCTGCCCACCTGCAAAATGGGGATACTTTCTTGGAGCGCAGGGGAGATGTGAGGGTTAGTTAATTTGTATTTATACAGTGCTTTTCAGATTTTCAGAAGAAAGGTGCTATTTAATTGGTAAGTATTATGATGTTTATTATGCAACTTTTCTACAAAAGCCTAACCTAGAAAATTAAGATAATAACTTCTTAAATTATCTGTAAGTATTAGCAAGTACATTTTAATTTTAGAAGATAAAAAATTGCAAAGAGAATAATCAAAAGATCATCATCACTGACATTTTATCGAGCATGTTATTAGAAAAGCACTCCTTGTTGGAAGTGTTTTCCCCCATGATTATAATTGAGCAAAGTGGTTAATAGCTGCTTGCTAGAAGCATCCCTGCCCACAGAAGCAAGACTGTTTGAAAGTAAAACATTTTAAAACATTTTCTATATGCTGGTTCAAACTTGCAACAAGAGCTAAGTACTGTATAGGTACTATGATAATATTTCATAAAATGCATTTTTACAGGTTGTTTGGAACAGCAGGTAATTCATTATTTGCAAATGACTTTAATTTATAGCTATAGGTATTGTATATCAGGAAGTAATGTTGTGTAGTGAATAGGGCACTGGACATGGACTGGAAACCTGGGTTCTATTCCTTCCTCTGTCATTGACTTGCTGTGTAACCTAGCCAAGACACTTGGCCTCTCTGTGCCTTTGTAAAATGGGAATAGTGATAATTATCTTCCTTGGTAACATGCTTTGAGATCTACAGTTGGGAAGTGATATGTGACCCTAATTCACAAGCACTTAAGCATGTGACTATCACCATTGGCTTCAATAGGAATACTCGTGCTTAAAATTACACATGGACCTTAGGGCTTTGCTGAGTTGGGGCCTATAAGAGTGATGTATTGTTATGTACTCAATTCAACCTGGAATTATGTATATAGGTAAGGTATTTTTCATGTTCCCAGCCTGTATGAGACACTTCCATTGTACCATTGTCTTATATCAAGCCCCAATTGTATCTTTTCCTCAAGGTTTAATGTGATGACATGCAATTGGTCTTTTGGTGCCATTCATTGTGACAAAATACCATTTCCCATTAGAAAAGTAGAGCTATTTGGTGCCAAAAGTGAAGGAGATACAAAATGGTTTCATAGCATATTTAAAATGATAAATATTTGCATTACTCTACGGCTGACTTGCAAAAAACAGATTCCAGCTGTTGGAATGCCTTAATCAGCATGTCAAAAAACATTAAGTGATTCTAACATCCAAAGAAGCAACGCTGCCATTAATTAACCTCTACTGTACTTGATGATAAATTATTTAGTCAGCTAATGGAATTTAAATTTCTTAATTGCAATTGTGTATCATCCTGGATTGCTAGTTAAAGTTGGTATAAAATACATACACTCAATTGCACTTAAGGCTTGGACTGGGCAGTGAATCTGAAATTACACTAAATCCTCATGCTGGCCCAAGGCCCAAGTAGCTAGGCTCTGCATAGAGAGTTCACTGGGAGAGAAAATGTGTAACAAACCCTCCACCCCGAAGATGCTACTGCAGCCCTTGTGTTACTGTAGCCAGCCACACAATGGCAGGGGATTCACTGGCACCACACTGGTTTGGGCCTGCACCACTGCCATATCCCACTATGCTGGAAATAGAACTCCTGTACAGCTGGGTTCCATGTCACAGAGTGAGTACAGATGTGCAGAGGAACAACACAATTATTGCCACAGCCACAGAGAAGGGGAGAGGATTTGCTCCATAGGAAGCATATTCTAAAATACAGCTTTTACTTGGCATAAAGAGATGAGACATTTGGATGCTGAAATTTTGGATTACCTGGATGTTACGTAAAGGAAAAAGCATTGAGTCATAGAAAGCCTGTGAATTTTTGCTGTGAAACATAAAATCAAACCTCAGTTTTTTCTAAATGCTACAGTAATGAAGCTCTCAATATTAATTAGGAGCAACTAAGATGCAGTATATGCTAAATTCTATGGGCTCGATTCTGATACCCTTACAGTGAGGGAGTAGTATCTTACTCCTCAAGCAACCCCTGGAAATCAATGGAACTGCCCGCAGAGTAAGGTTCTACTCAACATCAGCAGGGATATCCCAATCTCACCCTACACAAACTTCAGTTACTAGAGTGGTACCTTTAAACAACTGTAAGAATTCAAGTACTGAAGATGGAAGAAATAAATGCCACTGTATATTCACATTCTGAAAGGAGCATGCACATTATATCTAAAAATCTGTTGGCAGCATCCCAAAATGAAAAAGTCATAAGCATCCTAACTGGATGCAACGCATGCATATAGTATCTCAGTACTTAGCATTCTTCAGAGGTGGAGAGGGCAAGCATGAAAAATGTAGAGGAGGGGGACACAAAGGGAAATTCATTTCCCAAGAACCTGTGAACTTTTCACAGTACAATCAATGTAGAGATGGGGAACATTATTTGCACTACTATCATGCTTAGGGCCCAGTGTCCTAGGCACTGTACACACACATTGTGTTCTATTTAGGGCTGTCGATTAATCACAGTTAACTCACGCGATTAACTCAAAAAAATTAACTGTGATTAAAAAAATTAATCACGATTAATTGCACTGTTAAACAATAGAATACCAATTGAAATTTATTAAATATTTTGGATGTTTTTCTACATTTTAAAACAAAAGAAATAGTATTTTTCAATTCACCTCAGATAAATACTGCAGTGCAATCTCTTTATCGTGAAAGTTGAACTTAAAAATGTAGATTTTTTTCGTTACATAACTGGAGTCAAAAATAAAACAATGTAAAACTATACAGCCTACAAGTCCACTCAGTCCTACTTCTTATTCAGCTAATTGCAAAGACAAACAAGTTTGTTTACATTTACGGGAGATACTGCTGACTGCTTCTTATTTACGTCACCTAAAAATGAGAACAGGCATGTGACTGAACTCCTTGGTGGGAGAATTGTTTTCTTTTCTGTTTTACCTGCATTCTGCCATATATTTCATGTTATAGCAGTCTCAGATGATGACCCTGCGCATGTTCGTTTTAAGAACACTTTCACAGCAGATTTGACAAAATGCAAAGAAGGTACCAATGTGAGATTTCTAAGGATAGATACAGCACTCGACCCAAGGTTTAAGACTCTGAAGTGCCTTCCAAAATCTGAGAGGGACGAGGTGTGGAGCATGCTTTCAGATGTCTTAAAAGAGCAACACTCCAGTGCGGAAACTACAGAACCCGAACCACCCGAAAAAAGAAAATCAACCTTCTGCTGGTGGCGTCTGACTCAGATGATGAAAATGAACATGCATCGGTCTGCTCTACTTTGAATTGTTATCAAGCAGAACCCGTCATCGGCATGGACACGTGTCCTCTGGAATGGTGGTTGAAGCATGAAGGGACACATGAATCTTTAGCGCATCTAGCATATAAATATCTTGCGATGCCAGCTATAATAATGCCAGGAGAATGCCTGTTCTCACTTTCAGGTGACACCATAAACAAGACATAGATTCATAGATTCTAGGACTGGAAGGGACCTCGAGAGGTCATTGAGTCCAGTCCCTGGCTGCATGGTAGGACCAAATACTGTCTAGACCATCCCTGATAGACATTTATCTAACCTACTCTTAAATATCTCCAGAGATGGAGATTCCACAACCTCCCTAGGCAATTTATTCCAGTGTTTAACCACCCTGACAGTTAGGAACTTTTTCCTAATGTCCAACCTAGACCTCCCTTGCTGCAGTGTAAGCCCATTGCTTCTTGTTCTATCCTTAGAGGCTAAGGTGAACAAGTTTTCTCCCTCCTCCTTATGACACCCTTTTAGATACCTGAAAACTGCTATCATGTCCCCTCTCAGTCTTCTCTTTTCCAAACTAAACAAACCCAATTCTTTCAGCCTTCCTTCATAGATCATGTTCTCAAGACCTTTAATCATTCTTGTTGCTCTTCTCTGGACCCTTTCCAATTTCTCCACATCTTTCTTGAAATGCAGTGCCCAGAACTGGACACAATACTCCAACTGAGGCCTAACCAGAGCAGAGTAGAGCGGAAGAATGACTTATCGTGTCTTGCTCAAAACACACCTGTTAATACATCCCAGAATCATGTTTGCTTTTTTTGCAACAGCATCACACTATTGACTCATATTTAGCTTGTGGTCCACTATAACCCCTAGATCCCTTTCTGCCGTACTCCTTCCTAGACAGTCTCTTCCCATTGGGCAGCATTATCTCCTGCAAATTTTAACCAAACCTGTTTGTCTGAGCGATTGGCTGACGTAGGACTGAGTGGACTTGTAGATTCTAAAGTTTTACATTGTTTTATTTTTGAATGCAGTTATTTTTGTACATAATTCTACATTTTTAAGTTCAACTTTTATTATGAAGAGATTGCACTACAGTACTTGTATTAGGTGAATTGAAATATACTATTTCTTTTGTTTTTTACAGTGCAAATATTTGTAATAAAAAATAAATATAGTGAGCACTGTACACTTTGACACTTTGTATTCTGTGTTGTAATTGAAATCAATATATTTGAAAATGTAGAAAACATCCAAAAATACTTAAATAAATGGTATTCTATTATTAACAGTGCAATTAATCAAGCAATTAATCACGAATAATTTTAATTGTGCGATTAATCGTGATTAATTTTTTTAATCACTTGACAGCCCTAGTTCTATTTAGTACTGAGTTGCTTCACATTAATTTATAAATAGTTTGTTGAATCCAACATTAGGCCACCATGTTAAACAGAATATTGTGTTTGCCGTCTGCTGAAACTAATGAGACTTCTGCATAGACGAACTGGTCATTAAGGATGTGGAAGTGCCTTTTGTCATTCGGCTAAATCGAATCCAGGCAGCAGAAGTAACATCAACAGGGGACACATGACTATAATTATGATGAAAGGAGCTTTAGGAAATATATTAGAATATTCTCTAGTCTGTATTTCTTAAGCACTTGAATAAATCCAGTAGAGCTACATTTTATATAGGCACATTTTAAACTCTCCACTCTATGGAGAAAGACATTTCCTGAGAGGAGTAAGCTTTCTTTGTGGGTTGAAAGTGAGACGCTACAGACAGCTCCAGCAGAAATATCTTAGCCAAATTCCATAATGTCAGGGAAAAATGGTCACACTAATTGAATCTTTATCCAGCACAAAGACTAGATGGCTTGTAATCCACTATTACTGCATCTGGATGTGCATCATGGGTCATTGGGGCAGTTAAATTAAACAGATAAGCAGGAAATCCAAACTAGCTTTGCAAACCTAAAATCCAATCAGCTACTTCCACAAAGCTAGCAGATGTAGCCCAAAGCTTCAGTGATCTGAATTGTGAATATATCAGACATATTTTACATATAAAGTGGCATCCCCAGAAGTGTTTGGGGGCACTGAACAAAGCAATTTCAAAAATAGTCTAAAAATAAAACTTTTTTAAAACTTTATTCTTTAAAAACTTTAAATGAGTTAATGAAAAGAGAAGGGATCCAGTACAAAAAGGAGTTGGGGAGAACAGGGAAAGTAATAAACATGGGGCTAAGGCAGGTCATAAAAATACTTAGCAGGTAAAAATTAATGCCAAGATTTTCAAATGTGATTGCTGATTTTGGGTGCTCAACCAGAGACATTTTATGTGGGCTTGATTTTCAGATTTGCACTTTCTGAAAATCAGAAACATGTAAAGAGTCTCAAACTAGGCACCCAAAAATTAAGGCACCCATCATCACTAGTCAGTTGCAGGCCCCTGTATTAAATTATGGCAGCCCTGGGCTGCTCTAATTTACAGCGGCTTTACCTGAGCTCCCTAAGGGCTGCACCACAGCATGGACCCACCAGAATCTCCATAGCACTCAATGCTAGAGAGACGCCCACTTCTTGTCCCTAATGTGCCCCTTTTTGACTCTATGTGAGCCCTACGCCAGGGGCTGCAAAAGGAGGCAGCGTAAGGCTGTCTAAGGTGGTCCTATTCTCCAGCCAGTCATGGTGCCTTTAAGACCCTTTTACTCTACCAGAGAACCATATAGGAGACAGAATCAGCCCCAGAGACAGTATCCTGAAAGAAATCCAAATGACTGAGGAAGTTTTGTAGGTAAACAAGATACTCAGCAACAGCAATGCAGGCAGATGAGCTTCTGACCCATTCCAGACAACAGTTCTATGGTAGGTGCAGGATTCATGAGGATTCCTAGAGAAAGACTTCTAGGGTGAAATCCTGGACCCACTGAAGACAATTTTGCATTGCCTTCAATAAGGCCAGGATTTCACTCTCAGTGCCTCATTCTCATCACTGAATCCTGGGCAGCAGGACCTGTTCAGTCGTAGTTCTTGATGGGTTCCTTCTTCCACTGTTGCCACAAACACAGCTTTCCCCCATCAACTGGAACACTGTGCCCCTCATTTTCACTTCAATTACACGTGATTTACCGTAAACATCTTTGGACACATTGTTAATGCTAAACAAACAATAAGAGGGTTCATTATCCATTGGAACAGCCTATCTTCATGAAAATCAACAGTTATTGGTACTTTTAATTTTATTTAATGTCCATGGACTTCTTTTTTTGGAAAGTTGATAGAAGAAAACTAATAGAAGAAGCAATATTTCTACCTAACCAAAGGTATTTCTGAGGCACCAGCACAGTCATCTCATAGTTAGTCATATCGTTTACTGGCTCTGCTGAGTGCATAATAACAATTCTGCAGCTCTGAGCCAAAACATATGTTCTGAGGAACAAAACAGAAACCAAGCTGATTAGTTTAAAAGGCAGATGTTATATATCAGTGCTTTTAATTGCTTGTGTTACTTATTTTGCCTAGAAGCAAGTCTGGCATTTTGATAAAGGATTTTAACAGTTTTATGTCACCTGGTAGTAACTGCAGATGAAATACAGTCGGAAGAGCTGTTCAAGTAATTGCACTTTCAATAAAGCAGTTGAATCCCCTCCCCCATCTCTCTCTCTCTCTCTCATACACACACACACACATACTCTCTCTCTCTCTCTCTCTCTCTCTCTCTCTCTCTCTTATTCGTATTCAGTGTCTTCTCTCATTGTCTGGCTTCTGAATTATGTGTCTGCTTTTGTGTTTTCTGTCAGGGTTGTTTGCTCATCACAGGCTGGTCATTTCTCATCTATAGATATATACAGTCATCATAGTTACCAGTTGTACTTCCATGGTAGAAAATGAGAAGTATGCCCTTTGCGCTACAGTATTTAACCTTGCTTGTGCTGCAGCCTGAAGAGCCCCTAAAACCAAGATTGACACAACATGATTTTTCTATCACCTCAACCTAGAAGCTGAAAAATCAGGCAATATGTCTCTATGCTTTATGCATCATCACTACTAATAAAGATATCGGACTCAGGCCTAGCATTGTAGCTGACAACTTTGTTTATGAAGCATTTGGCAGACTAAAAGAGCCTGTTCTTCTAGAGGCACAATACTGTGCATTGGCTTGGCAGTGTTAATGTAGCACTGCAGGGTCGAATGGTTACCAAATGCTGTGTATACTAGAACATGAATTGGGGTATGCAACAGGGGCTAACGGGAAATGCTGAGAATGTGTATGAAAAGAATTAAATGAAGGAGCTGCTGTGTGGGAAAGCACAAGGCAGTTTTCCAGAGAACTCTAAACAGCAGCAGCTGCTTTCCCCGAAGGAGCAGAAGGGACTTCATCCGAGAGAACATGTGATTGACAGAAATTGCTTCCTTGCTCTCTGAGGTGGGGGAATTTACCTAGAGAATACTACATTTTGCCAAGTGAACTAGTATTAAGTCACCACAATAGACACTCACACATGCTAACTTGTCTACAGACAAGAATGACATGTTGGTAGAGTGACTGTCCAGTTGTTTCTGTCCAGAATGCTTCACAGGAAGACATGAACATTTATTTTTCTCAGTGAATGGAGTACAGTGATCCTCCTGTGATCTAGCCTGGCTGTAATCTGTCTAAGGTTCTGCCACACACACTTTCCACCTAAAACACCTTCCATACTACCCTGGATGGAGACTCTGTGGACTGTATTTCCATGGCCCAGTGTAGTCCCCCCTGTCCTTACATGGGCTCTTACAACTTGCCTCCTCCAATGCACAGAAAGTGTGACAAACAGAAGTACTGGGAAGAGACTGCTCTTTATTTCTTGGCCTCAGCCATAGGACATGGTTCAAGGTTACGAATGGTGATATCCCCTTTCACATTGCAACGGTCAGGGGTGACTGGTGCCAGTGGCTGCCGTTACACACACCAGTTCCACTGCCTTTTGGGACAAATGGACCAGAGATGGGGAGGAACTCAGGCATGATATTGGTATGAGGGATGTAATTATATAGTTACAGAATTTTCTTCAGTCAATCAGTGCAGTTTTCATCCAGTTTATGGATTGTTTTAAATTCTGTTAATTCAACATTATGCATGTGTGGCTAGATTCTACTGCACAAATAAAATAGGCTTTTATTCTTGGCATGCTTAATGTGATTGAAATACAGAAAGCAACTCCACTAAGCAGGACAGGTAACACTATATGAAATTCTTAAATCGTCTATTAAGTTTCATTACACAAAGATATAAGATTAAGATTCCAGATTTGAAAAATTATCTTGACGTAGTTAGGCAAGTTCTTTCTAAGATCACAAAGCAGCAGTCATCCTGCAGGGACTTCAAAGTTTTCTGTGTGTTGTATGCATGGAATTTTGTAATTGTATTGTAAACATTTTTTTAAATATATATTGAAATTTTGCACTGGCTTTTTAAAAAATGTAACTGGAGTCATGTATTGGCCTGAAATAACATGGAATCCGATCTCCTCGTGATATTTACTCCTTGGATTTTGCAAATACCATGTAATGAACAGATCCTACATTATTTCAGCCAATTAAATAGCTCACCAAGGCCTTAAAGTTCATGATGAAATGACAAATTACAAAAGTATTAATTTTTATATTCAGGCGTCCCCAGGTTTCTGATGTGGCTACCTTTCATTAACAATAAAAATCTCAGGTTAACAGAGTAGTTAACACATACAGTTAACATGCAAATATGAAAAGCCCTTATCAAAAGATCCCAGCTCCTAAGCTCCTTTCAAAGTGTTTCAAGACTATAAGTGCATATAAAACAACTTCATGTTGCATTATATCCCAACATCTGTCACATTCAAACATTTTATTGTGTTACAATAACTAATTTTAAAAACGAACACATGCTCTCAAAACACAATATACTGTAGGTAAGTCCACAGTAAATACAAATATAAACATAAACAACTTCTGTGTGTAAATTATTATGCTCATATATATCAAATATAATTTGCATATACACCCATATTTTATATATATAAATGGAAGCACTGGTCATGGCTCCATAGTTAAAATTGAGTTGAGTTTTGCACTGAAAGCAGAAATTCAGTTTACCCTGTGCCAATCTGCAAGAGAAATTTCAGCCTAAGGGCTGCTCTAATTCACACATCCACACAGTAACACCATGATCACAGGGAAGTGCAAAAGTGAGCTGCACATCAAGAACCTGACTTGGCCCATCATCTATTGCAACCTTGTGACAATATTCTTTAATTTGTAAAGCCTTTAAACAAAGAAGCATATTTCTGAATGAGCCTCTCAACGCATATTCTAGGACTCACTACATCGTCCTTGTAGTATGTAGAGATAAAAATTGATTTTCTAGCCTAACAGGGTTTGATTTTCCAATCAATAACATATGCCACCACACACAACACGTTACCTAGTTAATCTGTATTTAACTCAAAATTAGGCAAAACAAAAAAAAAAATCCACCATGCATTGCAATATATCATGTTGCTTATGTAGAAATAGTTTCTTAATAAGATTAACACCATAGAAGATTCTTTCACCTTCAGTACCAATTACCCTTTTCAACTTCTGTCTATTAACAAGCTCTTACTTTTAATGCATTAAAACAAACTAATCCAACATTGAGTCATTAGTCTCGCTCTCTAAAAGAGCTCATACTACCTTCTTTGGAGCACTACTTTTTTATTATTTTTCTATTCAGTTTTTTTTTTAAACTTACTTACTACCAAACCCCCTAGTTATGTGTCCAGATTTTCCATACCTGGGTCTTCAGCCATCCTGGATTCATATTTAGCACATGCATGTTTTGTCAGTCCACAGCTTTGTCAGGCATTCATGTTTTTATTTGGAAGCATCAATCTATTTGGCCTGGACTGAAACCTCACTTTTCTAGTTAAAGAGATTATTAGGATGGGGTGAGGTTAAAATCATGCAATGTTTTTGCCTGCAATTATACCTGGGGGGGGAAAAAACAGTTACCTACATCTCGTAACTGTTATTCTTCGTGATGTGTTGCTCCTGTCCATTCCAATAGGTGTGTGTGCGCCGCATTCACAATCATCGGAAGGTTTTTCCCCTAGTGGTACCCGTTGGGTTGGCTGTGGAGACTCCTGGAGTAGCATCCTCATGGCGGTGTATATTGGTCCCTGCCGAACCGCCACCTGCTCAGTTCCTTCTTGCTGGAATACTCCGACAGAGGGGAGGTGGGTGGGATTTGGAATGGATATGAGCAACACATCTCGCAGAACAACAGTTACAAGAGGTAGGTAACCGTTTTTTTCTTCTTCGAGTGATTGCTCATGTGCATTCCAATAGGTGACTTCCAAGCAGTTTCCCTAGAGAAGGGGTTGGAGTTCACCTGGTTGCTGAAGGCAGGACTGCCCTGCCAAAGGCTGCATCATCCCTCACCTGTTGGGTGATGGAGTAGAGTGACATGAAGGTGTGGATGGAGGACCACGCTGCTGCCTTGCATATTTCCTGGATAGGGCCCTGCGCCAGGAATGCTTAGACAAAGCCTGCGCTCTTGTGGAGTGTGCTGTCAGCGGAAGGGCTGGAATTTTAGCCAGGTTGTAGCACATCCTGATACAGGACGTGATCCACGATGAAATGCACTGGGATGAGATCAGAAGCCCCTTTATCCTCTCTGCAATTGCAATAAAGAGCTGTGGTGACTTACGAAATGGCTTTGTGCGCTCAATGTAGAATGCTAGGGCATGCCTGACGTCCACTGTACAGGGGGGCTCAGAAGTCAGCGCTCTGAGCTCGGAGAGCCTTCTGGCCGAGGTTATGGCCACCAGAAAGGTCACCTTCCAAGAAAGGTAGGACAGAGGGCAGAATGCCATGGGCTCGTAAGGGGGCCCTATGAGCGTGGACAGGACCAGGTTGAGGTCCCACTGGGGAATGGGCCATCGTACCTGGGGTAAAGTCTGTTCAAGCCCTTGAGAAACCAGCCCACCATGGGATTGCCTAAGACTGACCTACCAGCTGCCCCCAGGTGGAATGCTGAAATGGCAGCCAGGTGTACCCTGAGAGATGATATTGCAAACCCCTGCTGCTAGACGTATAGTGGGTAGTCCAAAACAAGGGGAATTGGTACTTGCTGCGGATCGGTGCCCCTCTGCAGAGATCAGATGGAAAACCGCTTCCACTTTGCCAGGTACGTGGCATGAGTGAGGGTTTCCTACTTCCCAGCACAACCTCCCTAACTGAGTCCGAACACTGAAACTCAAGAGGGTTCAGCCACGGAGTTTCCACGCCGTGAGGTGGAGGGACTCCACGTTGTGGTGTTGCAGACGGCCGTGGTCCTGTGTGGTTAGGGTTGGGCACACAGGAAGGGCTACTGGTCTGTCCACTGAGAGGTTCAACAGCATGGTGAACCAGTGCTGGCGGGGCCACGCTGGTGCTATAAGGATCAAGGAAGCCCTGTCCAGGCAAGTCTTGAGGAAGACTCTGTGTATGAGAGGGAAGGGCGGGAACGCGTACAGCAGATGACCCATCCACGATAAGTGAAAGGCATCTGCGATGGAGCCCGGGCTGTGGTTTAGGAAAGAGGAGAACCGCTGGCACTTCCTGCTGCTCCACGTCGCAAACAGGTCTATGTGGGGAGAGCCCCACCTCTGGAAAATTGAGTGTGTGATTGAGTGCCTGAGGGACCATTGGTTACCGTGGAACGAGTGACTGAGGCGATCAGCTAGCTCGTTTTGCGCTCCCGGAAGGTGCGATGCCTCTAGGTGTATCAAGTGGGTGATGCAAAAGTCCCACAGCTCGAGGGCTTCCTGGCACAGGGGAGAGGAGTGAGCACCACCCTATTTGCTTATACAGAACATCGCTGCAGTGTTGTCCGTCAGTATCGACACACATGCGCCCTGAAGTCGAGCCTGGTATGCTTGGCATGCCAGACGAACCGCCCTCAGCTCCCTTACACTGATGTGCAGCAATAGTTCTGCGTGGAACCACAGGCCCTGGGTTCTGATATTGCCCAGGTGCGCTCCCCCACCAAGCGCCGAGGCGTCCGTGACTAGGGATAGTGTAGGTTCGGTTTGGCAAAGGGTACTCCCGCACAGACAACTTGTGGCTGCAGCCACCAGTGGAGAGACTAGAGAATGCGAGGGGGGAGGGTAACTTTTCCTGTCCAGTGGGTTCCTGCCCAGCCTGTGCACCCACACCAACCACACCTGGAGGGGCCAAAGGCGCAACCTGGCGTACCGGACCATGTATATGCAGGCCGCCAACAGTTTCATGCAATTTCTGGCCATAGTTGTGGGGATTTTGCAAAGGTTTTCAATAACGTCCGTGAGTGTTTGGAAGCATGGCTCGGGCAGGAATGCCCTGGCCTGCGTGGAGTCCAAGAGACCTCCTATGAATTCTATTCTCTGCGTTAGGGCTAGTGTGGAATTGGGCACGTTCAATATGAGGCCCAGCCTGCGGAAGGTGGCCTGAGCCAGAGACACATGCTCAGCAGCCTGTGCTTGCGAATCGGCCTTGATGAGCCACTCGTCCAGGTACGGGAACACTTGCACCTGACGTTTGCAGCAGAAGGCTGCCACAACCACCATATACTTCGTGAATACCCGGGGGGCCTCCGATAGCCCAAATGGGAGCACCCTGAACTAGTAGTACTGACCGCTGACCACAAAGCGAAGAAACCATCTGTGGGCTGGGATAACGGAGATATGAAAATACGCATCTTTCAAGTCGAGAGCAGCGTACCAGTCTCCTGGATCCAGGGAAGGAATGATGTTGGCCAGAGAAACCATGCAAAACTTCACTTTCCTTATGAATGTGTTGAGGTCTCGCAGATCCAGGATAGGCTGGAGCCCATCCTTGGCCTTGGGGATGAGGAAATAGCAGGAGTAGAACTCCTTGCCCCTGAACTCCTGAGGAACCTCCTCTATTACCCCTAGACTGAGGAGCGACTGCACCTCCTGCAGAAGGAGTTGTTCATGGGAGGGACAGGGAAGGGGGGTGGAGGGAACAGAATTGGATAGAATATCCCATGTCCACCGTGCTCAGGACCCAGTGATCTGATGTGATCTGGGACCAAGCACAGTAGAAGTGGGAGAGTCGATCCTTAAAGAGGGGGTAAGGATCCAAGCTCGATAATGGTGCTCCATCCTCGGGTACATCTTCAAAAGTTTGGCTTCAGGCCCAAGGGCTGCTTGGCTGAACCCTGGCCTTGGCCTGAGGAGGATTGTGGCGGACGCCTTCTATTATTCCTGCCCCATCTCCTGGACGAGTCTCGCCTCGGGAGCCCAGAGTAGAAGCGGGACAGGGGCTGAGGCCTGAATGGCTTTCTTTGGAGTGCAAGGGTGTGGATCCCCAAAGACTTTAAAGTTGCCCATGAGTCCTTAAGACTGTGCAAGCGAGAGTCCGTATTTTGGGCGAACGAGCCTGCATAGTGAAAGGGCAGGTCCTAGATCGTGTTCTTGACCTCAGGCGCTGCATCTCATTGTAATGGCAGTGGTCATAGTCAGAGCTGCCGAGTCTGCTGCATCTAACGTGGCCTGGAGGGTGTGGACGCCACCGATGCGGTCCTGGAGCCCTGACCCTTTGCCTGATGATAGGCCCAAGGAGTCCAAAAGGGCCATTGTACTGGGCCCTGCCACTGAGGTGGCCAAGAGACCGCCGAGGCTGATGAGTCCCCAACTCTGTGGTGCTGAGACCAGTGCCGGGACTGCAAGTGGTTCCGGCTGCGTCGGGAGACAGAAGACTCAGTGTCTGACTCGGAAGAGTTCTTTGTGTCCGACCACGGGGGGCGGAGCCCGACGGCGCCATAACATTGTGGTCTTGTTGTGATGATGAAGCAGGGGCGCTGCTGCTATCGGTGCCGCTCAGGGTGCCGGAGATGGTGCCATATGTGGAGCTGCCATAGATGCCACAGACGGTGCCGTCGTCGGTGCCGCTGATGGTGCCTGAGCTTGCGGTGCTGGAGCTCGCATCTGCAGGGCTGGTAGGGTGACCAGAGAGTGAGTGTGAAAAATCGGGATGGGGGTAAGGGGTAATAGGTGCCTATTGTAGGAAAATGCTCCAAATATCGGGACTGTCCCTATAAAATCGGGACATCTGGTCACCCTAGGGGTCGGGGACTGCTCTGTCATGGCAATAAAGTTCTGCGCTATCTCGCAGGTATCTGGCGTGGAGGGGAGGTCAAGCTCTTCCTCCAAATCCTCCCGAGTCGGGGAGTCCACCAGCACCAGACTCAACAGGCCTCCGGTTGGGGCCACAGTCAACGGTGCCGGGTCTTGAGGTCCAGACCGTGGGTGTCCCGGTGGGGAGGACGCACCCCGCTGGAATCCCCCGCGGCTTCTTAACAGGGAAACGACCCCTGTCCACCTTCTTTTTCTTATGTGGCACCCGAGACTGTGAGAGGTGCCGCCCAGTAGCACTGGCCTTACGAGCTGGGGAGCAGTGCCGATGCTCCTTGGAGGAGTCCTTTCTTGGTGCCAGGGCATCCCGCACCGAGGCCAGGGCACTGCGCACCAATGATGCCATTGCCATTTCCGGTGCTGGCTGGGGGCGGAGGGCCAACTCCATCAGGAGGAGCTTTAAACGATAGTCACGCTCTTTCTTAGTCCTGGATCTAAAGCTCCTGAAAATTGGGCACTTGTCAGTGTGATGGCCTTCTCCTAGGCACTTGAGACAAGCAGCATGCGGATCGCCTGTGGGCATGTCTTAAACCCCTGCGACTGAGGCATGCCCTGGTGCCTGGGGAAACTAGGGCGGGGGAAAGCCCCCCAAAGTAAGCTTAGCTAACTAGAAACTACTATATAACTAATGATTTAACTATTTACAACTAAGAAATGGGAACCAGTAAGTAGGCACTTGCGAATGTGGGCACCAACGACCGTCACTGACGGTAAGAAGGAACTGAGCAGGCGGCGGGTCGGCAGGGACCTATATACCCTGCCATGAAGGCGCCACTCCCGGGGTCTCCACAGCCGACCTGACGGGTATCGCTAGGGGAAAAACCTTCCAACGACTGTGCATGCAGCGTGCACACACCTATTGGAATGCACATGAGCAATCACTCGAAGAAGAAACTCTGGTTTCTTCAGTAGTACTTCATACAGTCACATGGGCCCTTTTCTGGGATCAACTCTTCTGTTGTAGGATTTCTCAGAGTGGTTTATGAACACAGATCTCCACAATTTGATCATATGCACTCATGTCTTATTATACCAATGTATTAAATTCATAGTTCTGTATTTGGCTAATTTCATTAATACATTTATAGAAGAGTCAATGAATTCATCAGTTATTTGAAGTCACTGTCTGAATTGCACCATTACATCTCTATGTGCTGCAAAACAAGCATTTAAGATTGCTTTTGTTTCCTCAAGTGGGAAACTGGGGGAAATGATTTGCACACCATCTCTCATACACTGTTGCAAATGTCTCTCCTTTCATCTTATTAAGTGTTTTATCCAGTCCATGGATAGTCCAACCACAATGTTTTTTTCTGTACATTGGATGAGCTACATTAATTTTCAAAGACATTTAGTTTGCAACTTTCCCATCCATCACTACCAAACCCATCTCTCAGCACAGAAATGTTATGTTATCTAGGACGTATGGAGCCTAAAGTCTCTAAAAGTGGCATTTAATAAACTAAACACAAAAATATTATGGATTGAAGCAGAGACTCTGTCTCATACAGACGATGATGGTGTGGGTGCGAGGTTCCATCACTCTTTCTAGCGACTTTGAATTTGCTTAAATGAACACTGCAGTTAGATTAGCATTCCAGTAGATGGCAATACACTACAGCAGATGCAATGATAGAGGCAAAAAAATAAAAAAATCCTTTACTTTGGGTATGTCTACACTACCCACCGGATCGGCGGGCAGCGATTGATCCAGCGGGGGCCGATTTATCGCATCTAGTCTAGACGCAATAAATTGATCCCCGAGCGCTCTCCCATCGACTCCTGTACTCCACCACCGCGGGAGGTGCAGGCGGAGTCGACAGGGGAGCGTCAGCAGTCGACTCACCATGGCGAAGACACCGCGGTAAGTTGATCTAAGTACGTCGACTTCACCTACGTTAGTCACGTAGCTAAAGTTGTGTAATTTAGATCGCTCTCTCCCCCCACCCCAGTGTAGACCAGCCTTAGTCTTCTATACAGGAAAAACATAAAATACAAAAAACAAACCTCTATGCTGCTATTGAACTGATTTAGTTCAACTCTTCTGCCACTGGCTTTCCATTATTGTTAATATTTGCATTCCCATACTACCTAAGAGCCTTAGTTCTAGACCAGGACCCTGTTGTGCCAGGCACTATACAAACAAAGAAAAAAAATGAAAAATCCTGCCCCAAATCTAGATAATAATCCAAGGATAAGACAGAAGACAACAGATGAAGACAGACAGATAGAAAGGGGAGTACAAAGAAACAATGAGACAGTATTGGTCAGTGTGATACGTAGGGGTCTCAACACACCAGTGGTCTAACCATTGCCAAGTTCTTTGTCAGCATCAAGGCAAAGGAGAATTTTAAGGAGGATTTTGAAAGAGGATAATGAGGTAGCGGTGTGGATATTTATGGGGAGCTTCTCCCAAGTATGAGAGGCAGCATGATAGAAAGCATGAAGGGGCTTTTTTTTTTGAACAAATGGGTTGGATTCAGAGGTGCTGGAACAAGGGGAAGCCAAGGTGCCGTGTCCCCTCCCCTACATTTAGGCAGAATCTGTTGCCACTGGTTGGCTTAACAAGTGGGTTATGGAGGCTGGCATCATGAGCTGATTAGAGGTGGGAATCGACATCTCAGTAGTGAATGAAAAATGATAATGTGGCTATGCTGTGGAAGGCCTTAAAAGTGAAGACAAGTAGCTTATGTCTGATGCAGTAGAGAAGCAGGAGCTAGTGGAGGGATGTAAAGGGTGACACAGTCAAAGCGACAGGCTAGAAACATGATCTTTGCAGCAGCATTCTGAATGGATACGAGCAGGACAAGATTGCATTTGTCAAGGCCAGAGAAAAAGAGGTTCCAGAAATTGAGATGCAAAATAATCTGAGTCTGGATGAGAGTTTTAGCTGTGTGGGTGGATAGGAAAGGTCATATCTTAGATATGTTACGTTGAAAGAATCCACAAGATTTAGACATAGCCTGGATGGGAGGACGTAGAGAGAGGTCCAAGTCAAAAAATGATGCCCTGAGTGACAGGCTAGATGGCGATGTTGTCCATAGTGATGGGAAAAGGAGGTAACAGGGAGGGTTGTGAGCTGGGCAGGAAAGAGATTAATAGCTCTGTTTTAGCCACATTGAGCTGGAGCTGATGGTTAGGCATCCATGAGACATCAAGCAAGACAGGCTGAGATTTCAGTTTGGACGGAAGGAGACAGGTCTGGAACAGAGAGGTAGATCTGTGAGTTGTCAGCATGGAGATGGCAATTGAATTTGTGTTTGAGGATGAGATTACCCAGAAAGAAGGTGTAAAATGAGAAGAGAAGGACACCAAAGACAGAGCCCTTTGAAACCTGCACCAAAAGTTGGAGGGGGGGGGGTGACGAGAGTCCTCTGAAGAAGTGATTAAAGAGGTAGGAGGAGAACCAGAAGACAGTAAAGAAGCCTAGGGAGGACAAGATTTCAAGAAGACAAGCATCATCAATGTTGTCAAAGGCAGCTGACAGGTCAAGAAGGATGGAGTACTGATTCCAACCATCTTTCCCTCTTGCTTTACCATTCACAAGTCAGTTGAATTCCACAGTGACCTGTGAAGTGGCAGGGTACCAATGGCTAATGATAGTATTATTATGTCACACCAAACCATTGACAGAGATGACTGTTAGCAAGACAGTAATCTTCCTCAAAGCCCCCCCGAAACACACTGGACTCTGTTAGACTCTTCGGATGGACTATCTAATCAGGTCCTTTCCCCAAAATAACTGGTGCACTTTGCCTCAAATGGTCAGTCTGTAACGGGGTCTAGACTCACCACCGCTGGCGCCTCCTGCTGGTTGCTCTGTGAATTAGCTCTTGTCAGCTGCGCAGTGTCCTCTGCGCGTGGTGTCTCACCCGTTGTCTGCTCTGCTGATTTGGAAACCGCATTGCTCCCTGCTCGATGGTGTCTGCTTCAGGACACTGCCCTCCGGCAGTGCCCACCTCAGTGGCTACTGCCAGTCCTCATCTAGCCCCTGCTCACTGGGGCAGACTGCAGTCTGTAATTGCCACTCATCATTGGCAAGGGGTTAGGACCTGCTGCCTTTGCCTATCCCAAGGCTGCCCCTCTGCAGCCCCAGTACCTTTTTGGGCCTTTAACAAGGCCTGCAGCCTAGGGGTTTACAAGGCTGGAGCTCCCCAGCTCCCCTTTGCCCTTTCCCAGCTCCACTTCAGGTACCTTGCTCCCAGGCAGCTAGCCCTTCCCACTCAAGGGCTAGAGTGAGACTCCTTCAGCTCCTGACCCCACAGCCCTTTTATCAGGGCCAGCTGGGCCCTAATTGAGCCGGCCACAGCTGTGGCTGCTTCCCCAATCAACCTAGCTTGGCTGCTTTTAACCCCTGCTTATCGGAGTGGGGCAGCTGCCCCACTACACAGTCTATGACAAGGGAATACTTCCCACACCAGTTATTACCAAAACCATACTCGAAACAAATCCAGTCCCATGATTGACTCCTGTTTGTCTATTGGCACCGACTTTGAAGTTCCCCAGAATGTGCAGACTCTTTGAGTCAGGGGCAGTAATTTACTATAGAGTTGTACGGTGTCTAGCACAGCAGGATTCTGACCTGGTTGAGGCCTCTAGGTGCTACCACAATATAAATATTAAATTAATTTAAATAATGATTAGCCTAGGCTATGCCAATGACACTGTACATGAACTTTGTCAATGCAAGCAGGTATTTCATGGCGATTTGGACTTTGCACAGTCCAAGACTCACATTACTCATTCACAGTTACACTGTATCAAATGCAATTTTGGGTTGTGTCATTTAGGGGTAGGTGCAAACAGCAGAGTCATTCCCCTTTCCACGGGACTACTGCTGAACAAAGTAGTTGACTGGAGTCATCTGGATTCATAGTTAATCTAGAGCATCATCTAGTCAGGTCTCTGTTTTATATATATATATAAAGCCACGGCCTTCTAACCAAATCATGGATGGTAACTATTTTATTAGCCACTGACCTTTCATTTAACAGCCTGAATCAAAGAGCTGGGTTGTTATTTGAAGACCTCCTATGATCCTTGGACTAGACTCTGAGCATGACCGGTGAGATCTACATTAAATGCCACATTCTCAGCCTATGCTTCCAGGGACTGAGGTGTACAAACCCTCACAACCAATCTCCCCTGCACACAGTTTGCCATATCTTCAATTCACTGCAGTACTGTCACACTCTCTTGACAACCAAAAAGTTACCATTAAGAGAGACATCCTTCCAAAATGGATATCCAAATAGGGACCTCCAAGGTAGGCCAGATAAAATGCCAAATTCATGCAAAACCTGCATCATAAATGCAGATCTTAAGCTCTTCTACATAGAATCATAGGGTTAGAGGGGACCACAAGGGTAATCTAGTCTAACCCCCTGCCAAGATGCAGTATTTGTGGTGTCTAAACCATCCAAGACAAATAGCTATACATCTCATACCACATTTGTCTTGCAAATTGGATATTTCCATTGGACAAAATCCCATTTTTTCTTGGACTTCCCCCCTATGTGACACTGATGGTTAGATTAATCTTTTCTCTATGCAACCCCACCCATTAGTGCTTTCTGCAGAAAATGACTTGGGGATCACAGTGGACGAGAAGCTGAATATGAGTCAGCAGTTTGCCCTCATTGCCAAGAAGACTAACAGCATATTGGGCTGTACTAGTAGGAGCATTGCCAGCAGATCAAGGGAAGTGATTATTCCCCTCTATTCGACACTGGTGAGGCCACACCTGAAGTATTGCGTCCCCCCACTACAGAAGGGATGTGGACAAATTGGAGAGTGTCCAGCAGAGGGCAACGAAAATGATTAGGGGGCTGGCGCACATGACTTACGAGGAGAGGCTGAGGGAACTGAGGTAATTTAGTCTGCAGAAGAGAAGAATGAGGGGGATTTGATAGCAGCCTTCAACTACCTGAAGGAGGGTTCCAAAGAGGATGAAGCTCGGCTGTGCTCAGTGGTGGCAGATGACAGAACAAGGAGCAATGGTCTCAAGTTGCAGTGTGGGAGGTCTAGGTTAGACATTAGGAAACACTATTTCACTAGGAGGGTGGTGAAGCACTGGAATGGGTTACCTAGGGAGGTGGTGGAATCACCATCCTTAGAGGTTTTTAAGGCCCAGATTGACAAAGCCCTGGCTGGGATGATTTAGTTGGTGTTGGTCCTGCTTTGTGCAGGGGATTGGACTAGATGACTTCCTGAGGTCTCTTCCAACCCTAATATTATATGATTCTATGAACACCAGATTGAAAATTCCTAGTCTTTCACTCCCTTAGACCAAGGGAAACAGGCAAACCAAGCATTTTCACACAACTACCCTCCACCTCTCCCTGGAGAGTTGTTACAGCCCAGCACAAAACAGCTGGAATCGCTCATGAAAGCCAGATGTAAAATCACTCCCAGCCATTCACTCCCAGCCTCCTTTGATATGGAACTCTCCCTTCCTAAAAGTAAACGCCAGCATCCCTCTGCCAGAGGCCAAAAAGAAGGTAGACAAAACCATTCAATTATTACATTTTTAAATGATATTTTTAGAGTCTCCGGTCCTTGAGTTCTGAAATGTTTCTCCTTTGCAACATATAAAGATTGAAGAAAGAACATTTCCCATGGAAAATAAATGTACTTTATGGTTTCAATCTGTTATATTTATGTGGTGACCTCCAAAATACCACATCTTTTAGAAGGCAAATCTTTTTTCCACTGACCCACTATAATTAAGGGAATTATATTTATCAAACAACTAAGACAGTTACTAAATAAGATGCTTCCTCAAATGTTTCCTCCCCCACAAATTTTCTCTTCTGTGTGATTGCTAATAAATCAGAGGTTAATTTTACAGTACTAGGATCATAAGTAAGTTTACAGTAAGCTGGATGGGGAGAAATATTTATTTTTGATAATTTTCCATAACTAATAATTTACTTGGATAGCTTATATGTGAGTTCCAAATAATACATTATTAGAGGCAATATTTTTAAGTAGTTGTATTACATTTTATGATATGTAAATGTAAAAGATTGATTATTATTGGTGGCCACATATTGTACTTTATTTCTGTGCTCTCTACTGATGAATTGCTTACTGTTGTAGAGCAATCAAATAATTTATATAGCATTTGTTATATTTGAACTGGCTTGAGTTTTTAACTTCATGTTAGTATAATTTAATGCAGCATTATCTAGGTATAAATGTCACCCTATTATTCTCCATATGCATAGAAATCTGTAATCACAGTTAGGATAATTCTCGAAGGTATTGTGTTATCACATCCAGCTGGTGTTGGAAGACTGATGCAGAGAGGCAGCATGGTTTAATAGACAGAGCACAGTATTTGAAGATAATCAGGTGATAAGTAACAGTCAGCATGGATTTGTCAAGAACAAATCATGTCAAACCAACCCGATAGCTTTCTTTGACATGGTAACAAGCCTTGTGGATAGGGAGGAAGCGGTAGACATGGTATATCTTGACTTTAGTAAGGTTTTGAAACTGTCTAACATGACCCTCTCATAAACAAACTAGGGAAATGCAACCTAGACAGAGCTACTATAAGCTGGGTGCAAAACTGGTTGGAAAACCATTCCTAGAGAGTAGTTTTCAGTGGTTCACAGTCATGCTGGAAGGACATAACGAGAAGGGTCCTGCAGGGATCAGTTCTGGGTCTGGTTCTGTTCAATATATTCATCAATGATTTAGATAATGGCATAGAGAGTACACTTATAAAGTTTGTGGACAATACCAAGCTGGGAGGGGATGCCAGTGCTTTGGAGGATAGGATTAAAATTCAAAATGATCAGGACAAACTGGAGAAAAGGTCTGAAGTAAATAGGATGAAATTCAATACAGACAAATGCAAAATACTCCATTTAGGAAGGAACAATCAGTTGCACACGTACAAAACAAGAAATGACTGCCTAGGAAGGAGTACTGTGGAAAGGGATCTGGGGGTCATAGTGGACCACAAGCTAAATATCAGTCAACAGTGTAATGCTGGTGCAAAAAAAGCGAACATCATTCTGGGATGTATTAGCAGGAGTGTTGTAAGCAAGCCACACAAAGTAATTCTTCTGCTCTACTCTGTGCTGATTAGGCCTCAACTGGAGTATTGTGTCCAGTTCTGGGCATCCCATTTCAGGAAAGATTGGAGAAAGTCCAGAGAAGAGCAACAAAAATGATTAAAGGTCTAGACGACATGACCTATGAGGGAAGATTGAAAAAGATGGGTTTGTTTAGTCTGGAAAAGAGAAGACTGAGAGGGTACATGATGACAGTTTTCAAGTCCATAAAAGGTTGTTACAAGGAGGAGGGAGAAAATTTGTTTTTCTTAATCTCTGAGGCTAGAATAAGGAGCAATGGGTTGGACATTAGGAAAAACTTCCTAACTGTCAAGGTGGTTAAGCACTGGAATAAATTGCCTGGGGAGGTTGTGGAATCTCCACCATTGGAGATTTTTTAAAGTAGGTTAGACAAACACCTGTCAGGAATGGTCTAGATCAGTGGTGGGCAACCTGTGGCCCATTGGCCAGGAACAGCGAACCACAGCCACTGGGAGCTGCGGGCGGCTGTGCTAAGTAAACCAACAGTCTGGCGGCCCACCAGCGGATTACCCTGACCAGGCTGTGTGCGGCCCATGGGACGCAGTTGCCCACCACTGGTTGAGATGATACTTAATCCTGCCATGAGTGCAGGGGACTGGACTAGATGACCTCTCAAGGTCCCTTCCAGTCCTATGATTCTATGATTTGGAGCCAGGAACTTCTGAATTCTAATCCCACTCTGCCATAGACTCTTTAGGTGGCCTTGGAAAAGTCATTTAGGCAAAATTTTCAAAAGTAGCCTCTAGCTTTGGGTGTTGCCAGTTTTTGGATGTTCTGTTTTAGATGGGTAGGGCCTGGTTTCCAGATTACCCTAGAGAGAGCAGTGAGGTATGAGTCCATATTTTCTCCCACCAATCTGGGTGACTTTGTAACTCAGTGCTAAGAGCTACCAGCAACTTCAGCTCATCCTTAATAAGTGAAAAGCAAGATAAATATTTCCTTTTATACATCATGTTTTTTAAACATACCTCTAAGTCATATTTCTCCATTCACTGTAATTTGATCCTCCGTTACTGCCTCTTGATGATGCTGGCTATGGAAATAGCAATAATGAGCCCAATCCTGAAGCCTATAATCAGGCAAAGGTCCCACTGGCCCATTTAACAACATCCTGCCTCACCCTTTATTTATAAGGAGTACATTTTTATTGGTGAGAGTAATTAACCACTGGAACAATTTACCACGGGTTGTAGTGGATTCTCCATCACTAACAATTTTTAAATCAAGATTGCATGTTTTCCTAAAAGATCTGCTCTAGGAATTTATTTTGGGGAACTTCTATGGCCTGTGCTATACAGGAGGTCAGACTATATGATCACAGTCGTCCCTGGCCTTTGGGATCTATTAATCTACTTTGATTTGCCAATGACCAAGTTATATGTCTATTTAGAGGAAAATTCTAACATTCATTTAACAATGGTTATGTCTAGTGAACTGATTGTACATTCAATTGCGCCCACATGCATACACTCGGGGTAGGCCCAATCCTCCATTCCTTTTCTGTGCATCCGAAAAAAGGAGTAGGTGTTTTGCTGCTATTGCTTAGCTGGAGACAGGTCTCTTCAAGGCTTAATTGATAAGACAACTGAATGAATAATGGTTTCATTGTAAGATACAGCTTCATAACAGAAAGAGGCAAAAGGTTTAATTTATCAAAAAGAGCAAGACTAGATTCTGCAGAAAATAGATTGCAGAAAGATCCTAAAATCTTGGGATTCATAGACTATATTAAATGTAAATTTATTCATAGTAAAATAATAGAATACATATTATTCCATTAGACCCTACGTTCGACATTTAGTGATTTTTCTCTAAGTATGTGGCATTTCCCTGATAATTTCAAGTACTGGGAATACATTTTGTTTCTCAGCAGCAACTCACTCTTACATTTTATGCACACAAAAAAACATGTACATAAATTTGACATTTATTTTAAAAAGTACAGTACTGCCAAAAGAAAAATGAGGAATTCTTATTGGATCAACAAAACAGTCAGTAAACTGAATAAGTGACCAATAAGTTTGGTATGAAATATGGACTTCATTATGAGGACAATGTAATCTCAACCTGAAATGCTTAAATTTTCCTTTTCAATTTCAGCAGGCTTTATTTTCACTTTCAAGAGACAGTTTGAGCTCCCTCTCGTGGCTAATACAGCATGTGACAATGTTTGCTCTAAACGGAACATAGAAATTCATACATGTATAGATTAAGGCCAGAAGGAACCATTATCATCATCTAGTCTGACCTCTTGCATAATATAGGCTACAGAACCTCCTACAGTAATTTCTGTGCTCATAACTTCTATTTGAGCAATAGTATATCTTTTTAAACGGTATTTAGTTTCTATTTAAACACTTCAAGTGTTAAAGAATGCACAGCATCTCTAGGTAAATTGTTCCAATGGTTAATTATCATCACTGACAAATTTGCACCTTATTACTAGCCTAAATTAGTCTAACTTCACCATCCAGCCCTTGGATATCATTATACCTTTTTCTGCAAGATTAAAGAATGGTCTACGATCAGAAATCTTTTCCCCATGTAACTACTTGCAGACCAGGACCAAACCACCTTGTAACTTTCCCGGATAACTCACCTGAGAAGTGGCAGATCCCTGTTCAAATCCCTTATCAGGGAGAGAGGGAGAACTTGAACCAAAGGTCTCCAACATTCTGGTGTGTGCTCTAACCATGGGGCTAAAGATTATAAGGGAGGTCCTCCTCCTCTCCCCAGCTGTTTTGTGTAGAGGTAGGCAGTATCTGAGCATGCCTACTAGATCCGGTCCTGCAGGCAAAATAGCCAAGTGCATGACTATGTTTCCACAGTTCGTGAATCATCGTGGGTCTTAGGCAGGAGATAGGTGCCCACATAGGCACTGAGTTTTACTTTTTCCTGGGGGGTGCTCCACCCCGAGGCCCTGCCCCTTCTCCACCCCTCCCCCAAGGCCCTGCTCTCACTCTGCCTCTCCCTCCCCCCACTCCACTCCCTCCATGAGGCCCACGCCCACCTGCCACTCTCCGCCCTCTCCCAAGCCCCTCCCCCAGCCACCAAACAGCTGTTTGGCAGCACCTTCGATCAGCTGTTTGGCAGTGCCCCCATTAGCTGATCATCGGCGCCGCCAAAAAAATGGTTACTCACCTTTAACTGTTGTTCTTTGAGATCTGTTGCTCATATCCATTCCAATTAGGAGTGCGCGTGCTGCGTGCAAGGGCCGTCGGAGAATTTTTACCCTAGCAACACCCGGTGGGTCAGCTATGGAGCCCCCTGGAGTGGCACCTTCATGGCACTCGATATATACTCCAGCCGACTCAGCTCCCCTTCAGTTCCTTCTTGCCGGCTACTCTGACAGAGGGGAAGGGGGGAGGGTTTGGAATGGATATGAGCAACACATCTCGAAGAACAACAGTTACAAAGGTGAGTAATCATTTTTCCTTATTCGAGTGCTTGCTCATATCGATTCCAATTAGGTGACTCCAAAGCCTTACCTAGGCAGTGGGGTCGGACTGAAGCAACGTGGATTTTAGGACTGCTCTACCAAACGCTGTGTCGTCTCTGGCATGCCGGACGATGGCATAGTGCAAAGCAAAATTGTGTACCAAGGACCAAGTTGTGGCTCTACAGATCTCCTGGATCAGAACCTGGGCCAGAAAAGCCACCAATGAGGCCTGGGCCCTTGTGGAGAGAGCAGTGAGGGGAGATACCACCTTGGGAAGAAAGGCCGAAGCTGCACCTTATCTTTATGGAAGATCGTGTAGGGTGGTTCCGAGGTAAGGGCTCTGAGTTTGGAGACATGCTGCACCAATGTGATAGCGACAAGGAAAGCCGTTTTCCAGGAGAAATAGAGGAGGGAGCAGGTGGCCAGTGGCTCGAACGGGGGCCCCATGAGTCTGGAGAGGACCAGGTTAAGGTCCCATGTGGGGAATGGCTGTCGAACCTGTGGGTAGAGACAGTCCAGGCCCTTGAGGAACCTGCCAACCATGGGACTGGCGAAGACAGAGTGGCCATTTGCACTCGGGTGAAAAGCCGAGATGGCTGCAAGGTGAACTCTGACAGAGGATGCCGCTAGGCCCTGCTGTTTTAGGTCCAGAAGATACTCCAAAATGAGAGTCATGGATGCCTGGAGGGGGGGCATGTTGCGTTGAGTGCACCAGCACGAAAACCGCTTCCACTTAGCTGTATATGTGGCCCAAGTGGAGGGCTGCCCATCAGTACTTGCTGCACAGATTCTGAACAGAGAAGTTCTGAAGGGTTTAGCCACGCAGCATCCATGCCGTGAGGTGGAGAGATCGTAGGTCAGGGTGGTAGAGGCAACCATGATCCTGAGTAATCAGGTCTGGAAGAAGAGGCAACAGGACTGGAGTGTCCATGGACAGTTCCAACAGCGTGGTTTACCAGTGCTGCCTGGGCCACGCCGGAGCCACCAGAATCACTCACGCCCTGTCCCTGCACACTTTGAGCAAGACCCTGTGCACAAGGGGGAACAGGGGAAAGGCATAAAATAGTCGACCTGTCCACAGGAGCAGGAAGGCGTCTCTGAGAGAGCCCGGGGAGTGGCCTTGGAGGGAGCAGAAAGCTGAGCATTTCTGATTGCTGCGGGAGGGAAACAGGTCGACCTGGGGAAACCCCCACCTTCGGAAGACAGGGTGGATGACATCTGGCTGGAGCTACCACTCGTGAGAGCAGAAGGACCCGCTCAGGTGGTCCACCAGCGTGTTCTGTACCCCAGGTAGAAAGGACGCCACCAGGTGAATGGAGTGGGCTATGCAGAATTCCCACAGTTAAATGGCCTCCTGACAGAGGGGGGAGGAATGCGCTCCCCCCCCCCCATTTGTTGATGTAGAACATGGCTGTGGTGTTGTCTGTGAGGACCGCCACACAACGACCCTGCAGCTATTCCTGGAAGGCTTGAAAGGCAAGGAGCACCGCCATTAGCTCCCGGATGTTGATATGAAGCGAGAGTGTGGACGGGGGCCATAGGCCCCGCGTCTGAATGTCCCTGAGCTGGGTGCCCCATCACAGGGCTGACGCATCTGTGACCAGGGACAAGGGCTGCGGGCTGTGAAAAGGGACTCCTTTGCAAACCACCCGGGGATTTAGCCACCAGTGGATGGTGACCACCCAGTACAGGCTGTCTTGACCTGGGCGATAGACTGATACCAGCCAGGCTTGTAACGGGCGGAGTTGAAGTCTGGCATGCCTGGTCACGTATGTGCAGGAAGCCATGTGGCTGAGAAGACTCAAGCAACTTTTGCTGATGAGGTTGAGAAGCTCTGAAGGCTCTGGACGAGGGCCACTATAGCCTGGAAATGAGCGTCCAGCAGGAGGGCTCGTGCCTGCACGGAGTCCAGAACCACCCTGATGAATTCTATTCTCTGGGTCAGTTCTAGTGTCGACTTTGCCACGTTGAGGAGGCCTAACTGACAAAACATGTCTGTGACCAAGCGGAGGTGGGACTGCACCTGTTCTCTGGTGCGCCCCCGGATAAGCCAGTCATCGAGGTCAGGGTATACCTGCACCTGTCATCGACGAAGGAAGGCCGCCACGACTGTCATACATTTGGTGAACACTCGGGGGGCCGTGGAGAGACAAAGGGAAGGGCCATGAACTGATAGTGTTCGCGGTTGATCACAAAGCAGAGGAAGTATCTGTGCCCCGGATGAATCGCTATGTGGAAATACGAGTCCTTCATGTTGAGGGCAGTGTACCAGTCTCCAGGATTCAGGGAAGGTATAATGGTGCCCAAGGAGACCATGCTGAACTTCAACTTTACCATGAACTACCAAAGCCCACCCTTTGCCTTGGGGATTACGAAATATCGGAAGTAAAACCCCCTGCCCCTTAGCTCCCTTGGAACCTCCTCGATCACACCCATGGCGAGGAGCATCTGAACCTCCTGAATAAGGAGTTGCTCGTGAGAAGGGTCCCTGAAGAGGGACGGGGAAGGAGGGTGGGGAGGAAGAAAATTGGAGAGAGTATCCCACTTCCACCATGCGGAGGACCCAGCGGTCCGTGGTTATGTGAGACCAAACATGGTGGAAACGGGATAAACAATTCGAGAAAGGTGGGGTAGGATCCTGAACTAAGTCCAGTACATCGTCCTCGGGCGTCCCTTCAAAAGGCCTGTTTTGAGCCCAACAAAGGCTTGGATGGGCCCTGGCCTTGCCCAGACTGGGGGTTGGAGGGCTTCCTTCTGCCATTACGTCCCTGCCTCCTATAGAAATCCTGCCTCGGCCGAGGAGGAGAATAGGAGTGTTGTTGCGGCTGCTGGGGTTTGAAGGGTTTCCGCTGGGTAGCCGGTGTGTGCATGCCCAGGGACTTAATATCATCCTTGAGTCCTTAAGGCTTTGTAGCCTTGAATCGGTCTTTTCCGAAAACAGGCCCCCTCCATCAATGCGGAGGTCCTGCAGTGTTTGCTGAAGTTCCAGTGGCAGGCCGGAGGCTTGCAGCCAGGAGATACGCCTCATCGCGATTCCTGAGGACAAAGTATGAGCGGCAGAGTCTGCAGTGTCCAGCGAGGCCTGCAACGAGGTCCGTGCCACTATTTTGCACTCTTCCGCCAAAGCCCCAAACTCCTCTCTAGACTCAGGAGGTACTAACCCCTTAAACTTCAGCATGGAGTTCCAGGAGTTAAATTGTAACGAATCAGAAGCACCTGCTGATTAGTGATCCTGAGCTGAAGTCCCCTCGAGGAATAAACTTTGCGTCCAAACAAATCAAGGTGCTTGGCATCCTTCGATTTGGGTGCTGGGGCCTGCTGGCTGTGCCATTCTTTCTCGTTCACGGATGCCACCACGTGCGAACATAATCATACCCCTTTGAGGGGACAAAGTATTTCTGCTCCGCCCCTTTAGCAGTCAGGGGGATGGACGCAGGTGTCTGCCAGATTGTCTTGGTGGTGGTTTGGATGGTCTGAATAAGGGGTAGGGACCCCCTTGATGGAGCTTCTGCGGACAGAATATCCACCATGGGGTCCTCTACCTCTACCACCTTCTCTGCCTGCAGGTTCATATTTCATGCCTCCCTGCACCGGAGGTCTTGGTGGGCACGGAGGTCTATTGGAGGGGGACGCCTCGTCGGGTGAGGAGGAGGAGGAGGCCACAGGGGGAAGAGGGTCATCTAGGGCCTCTTGCGGAGGCGGGCCCAGCTGTCCTATGCCAGCGACCTCGGGGCCCAAACCGGGAATTGGTGTTGGAGGAGGTCCTGTAGCGGGGAGAGAAGCTGCCACAGTCTCCATGCCCCCCAGGGTGGGCCGACTGGCGGTATCCTCTGGCACTCATGGCTCGGATGGGGCTGATCAAGAAGCCCCAGATGGAGCACCCTGGGCCTGGTGGTATGTCCCAGGCATCCAGAATGGTCATTGAGTGGGTCCTTACTCCTGCCAATGCCCAGCCTCTGACTTGAGGTGGCTATGGTCCAAATGGTGACGGTCCGAGAAACGCGACCCCACCTCCGATCCCGAAGAATGAGAAGCGGTGATGCCGAGTTGGTCTGCACCGGGTCATGTTGACGAGGCAATGGGGAGCGGTGCCGTGAAGCTGGGGAACAGTGCCAGGACCTGGAACGGTACCAAGACCTGAAACGGTGCCTAGATCTGGATCTGGGCTGAGATGATGACTGGCGTCGCGAGCGGCGTTGGGTCCATGATCTGCTCCTCGATGGAGACCGGCGGGCAGAGTGGTGCCACGACCAGGACTGGTGCCAGGAGTCAGAGCAGGTGCCACGAGTACGACTGGTGCCATGAGTATGACTGGCGCCGCGAAGGAGAGCAGTGCTGGGACTGTGAGCAGCGTCAGGAGTGGGAGCGGTGCCAAGAACAGGATCGGTGCCGCGGCTTGACCGATGGTGCCAAGGGGTGGATTAGGGCCGGCTTGCCCTCGGACAGTGCCGCGCATACAGGCACCGGTGCCTTGGCATATGGCTGAGGGGATGCCGGTGCCATCATGGCAATAAGATCCCTTGCAGCCGCAAAGGTATCTGGGCTGGATGGCAACTCGATCTCAACCACGCTGTGTGTCAAGGAGTCCAGGGGTACCGGACTCAACGGCTCTCCCCTCGGGGCCGGAGTCAACGGTGCCAAAACCGTAGGCTGTCCTCCTAGATGCTTCCCTGTGGGACACGTCTCCATGGGTGGTTCCAGGGAGGCTGGTCTCTGAGGAGGTGGGCCACCCTTTTCTGGCTTCCGGTGCTGCTTCTGGACAGGAGAATGG
This sequence comes from Chrysemys picta bellii, assembly GCF_011386835.1. Taxonomy (NCBI): domain Eukaryota; kingdom Metazoa; phylum Chordata; order Testudines; family Emydidae; genus Chrysemys; species Chrysemys picta. The sequence goes on along the minus strand of NC_088792.1, from coordinate 238,495,593 downwards.
GAGCGGTGCCGGGCCGATGATGTCAGTTGCGGTGTCAGGGAGCATCGGTGCCGCGGGTCTTGGTCAGAGTCCCAGCGTGGTGCCACTCCTACTGCTGCCGCTGGGGTGCTGCGCACCGAGGCGCTCAGTGTCGGATCTTGGCGCACAGCAGGAGGCTGAGGGCTAAAAGCCGCCTCCATGAAACGAAAGTCCCGCTTCTTCTTAATCTGGGGACAAAACCCTTTGCAGATCCTGCACTTCTCTGCTTGATGAGATTCCCACAGACACTTCAGGCAAGAGTCATGGGGGTCACCCGTTGGCATGGGCTTAGAGCAGGAATCGCAGGGCTTGAATCCCAGAGCCTTGGGCATGAGCCCAAGAGAAGAATCGGGGAGAAGGGGAAAGACCCTTCCAACCCCACTAAGTAAACCAACTATAACTATCAAACAACTATAACTATATCTATCAACTATTAACTATTAACTATTAGGTACACTAGTAGAGTGGAGAACAGTGAAGCAGAACTCCACAGTTCCAATGATCGTCACGGGCGGTAAGAAGGAACTGAGGGGGGTGCTCAGTCGGCCGGGGTATATATCGAGCGCCATGAAGGCACCACTCCAGGGAGCTCCACAGCCGACCCACCAAGTGTTGCTAGGGGTAAAAATTCTCCGACGGCCGTGCATTCGGCACGCGCACACCTAATTATAATCGATATGAGCAAGCACTCGAAGAAGAACATCTGATCAGGGGCTCCTCCAAACAGCTGTGGCTGGTGGGTACTGAGCACCCACTATTTTTTTTTCAACAAAGAGTCCTGTGGCACCTTATAGACTAACAGATGTATTGGAGCATAAGCTTTCGTGGGTGAATACCCACTTCATCAGACACATGACATGTGTCTGACGAAGTGGGTATTCACCCACGAAAGCTTATGCTCCAACACATCTGTTAGTCTATAAGGTGCCACAGGACTCTTAGCTTGGATCTGTAAAAAGCAACAAACACGGCTACCCCTCTGATATTTTTTTTTCAGCGCCTCTGGGTGCCCGGACAGACTGAGGCAGCAGTGTGCATGTCCAGAGGCAGAAACAGAGGTGCTTAAGGAAATTTTACTGCAAACTCTTAGGTGCCTGCACGGTTAAGCTGCAGCTGAGCTGGATTTCTGTGGATTGCGGCGGCGCCTAAAGCTGGGAATTGGGTACCCAAGTACCTTTGTGGATCCAGGCTTAAGTATTTTTATATATTACTAGTCAGGACGATATTCTGTTTGCACATAACAAATGAAATTCTATTATGATCATTAGTATCTAGGCAACCATCTATTTTTAATTCAGTGATCAATTCTGAGAGGCATAGAATAAAGTAAAACTAAAAAGCACGTTGATGATCCCTTGTAGTGAATTCCCTAAAACAAGTGGCTGAAGTTTTTCGAAGAATCACATTCTCCTCCTCAGGGCATGAAAAGTTGGTCAAGGAAGAATACAGTCATGGGGTGTTAATTCAATCCTTCTTCATAATTAAATTCAAAGATACCATATATCAAAGTGTGGGTGTCAGAGAAAAGTCCATACGGGGTGGACCGGAGTTCCTCTCCTTAACAAACAGCTGGAGTAGACTAGTGTAAAATTTTCTAAAGCACCTACCTTCCAATTTCAAAAGGGACTGGGGTACCTAAGTCACTTAGACACTTTTGAAAATATTACCCTAATACTATCCTTTCCCTTTGATTTCTATTCTGATTGATGGACCTGCTGTTAAAATTTATCTGCAAAAGATGTGAAACCCATTTGCTGAATGGTATCACTGATTTTGATGTTTGACATGACCTAATTACTCTAGAATACACTCTCTTCAGACCATTGTGATCCCTAGACTGTTCTCCATGGATGTGATTTTAATTCATGTTTCAGTGATCTTAAATGCTCCACTAACATAAGGACCAGATATGTTCCTTTACCAACTGGCTTGTTTCATTATTAGACAAAAGTTTCAACGAGGCAAATATGTTCAATGGTCAGTCAATTTTTCTTCAGTTCCTATTTACAGTTACTACACTGAATATTTTACGCTTGTACAAACTTTTTGTGAGAAATGTAAATATTTGGGGACTTAAATTCTCCCAAGAACAGCGGCAGTCATTTTTATGTCAGGATTTTATTACAAAGATAACATATGAGTAACTTAATACCTTCTTCAAGGATGCTATCTGGAACTGAGTGAGGATGCAATAAAATAATGTGATTTGTGGTGCTATGAGGGATTTGAAGTTGCCTGTAATAATCTGTGAATATTATATGCTGATGTAGATATTGTGTTGTCTACTGGATGCATATATTAAGTTATTTCAGTAGCAGGATCGTTAGGAAATGCATCCAGGAAGTTGTGTGTGTGTGTGTATCGGGGGGGGGGGGGGGGGGGGGGAACAGGCGGGAGGAAGAATCAGATATATATTTCCCAGCGAACACTTTGGAGACCAGGTAAGAGCCATTTACTTTACTGGTTTGGCTCTGAGCCCCTGCAGAGCTCACTAAATTGGTTTTGGGCAGCAGACTGAATGAAGCATGTGAGCCAAGAGAACAAAAAGAGTTTGGCTGGATTTAAAAACAGGCCCTGGGGGAGCTAAGGGAAACAAACTAAGATCCAGACTCCAAAGGTAAGGAAGGGCCTGGGGGTAAGACAGACCTGCATAAGACCCTAGGTAAGAGAGCCATGCATCTAAACTCTTTATTATTTTAACAATCCTTTTCTGTTATGTTATGCTTTGTTCCTACTGTTAAGATTAAACAATACTTTGTTTCAAGGTAGCTATTTTTGGTCACTGCAAATCACTGGTCACTGAGTCCCAAAGAAAAGAATAAACTGCAGGTACCCAAATCTAGTTGGATCTGCTGAACAAGCATGTTTTAAGCCACAAGCAACTGTAGCCTAGGACCTGGTCTGAGTGGGAGAATCATGGGCTTACACCCGTAGGCTACGTCCTCACTACAGGGGGGGGAGTGTCGATTTAAGATACCCAAATTCAGCTAATCGAATAGTGGAGCTGAATTCGACGTATCGGAGCCGACTTACCCCGCTGTGAGGACGGCGGCAAATCGACCTCCACGGCTCCCCCGTCAACGGCGCTTACTCCTACCTCCGCTGGTGGAGTACAAGCATCGATTTGGGGATCGATTGTCGCATCCCGACGAGACGCGATAATTCAATCCCTGAGAGATCGATTTCTACCCACCGATTCAGGCGGGTAGTGTAGACGTAGCCTGAGAGAGGTAAAGGCGTGAGGCCTAAAACCTGTGAGGGTGCACTCAGAGAGCTGAAAGGGGTCAAAAGTGCAATTAGCCCTGTCACTGTGAGAGTTGCCAATAGTATTTTAGTCTGATTTCCCAGACGTACTGAGCACTCACAACTCGCACTGAAATAAAACTAGTGCTCAGCACCTTTGATAAATAAACTTTCAGTTGCTCCCACCCATTATGGACTTGATGAAGACAAGCTTTCTATCACATTTACATTATAATAGTTTGAGATACAGTGATATCTAGTTAGAACAAAGGACTGTGCCTTAGGTCTCCCAGCTTCTATTCCTAACTCTGCAGCTGCCTCACTATGTGACAAGGCACGTCATCTTTTCAGTTTACTTGTCTATAAAATGGGCATAACATCACCTACCTCAAAGAGTTTAAATAGGATTAGTTGTGTTTGTAAAGAACTTAGATTCTCAGAATACTCTAGGTGCAAAGAGATTATTAGATACATATTCTTCTACATGAGATTTAGTAGTGACCTCAGAGGTATTTTATAGATCTGTAGTTGCAGATATATGAGAGGTGAGAAAGTAGCACAATAAAATGATTTGAAGAGAGTGTGTGAGAAGGAACCAGTAAAGGGAAAGAAAACAAAACCATAGACTAAAGAACACACTAGTTCAGGGCCCACTACTGTTCCCCTCCCTCTCATGAAAATTAGACTGGCTCCAGTGACACTCGCTTCCTCAAAATCAACCAGGGATTCTTCTGCTGTTCTGTACTCTCCTTGAGAGGCCCATCTCTCCTCTGAAAAGGGGAGGAGAGGAACAGGAGCCCCAACACAATGCAGTTTTCTCCAGCTCCATACAGTGCAGCAAAAAATCTGCCCCAAATCAGAGCCCTGGCCAAGTCTGGTCCTCATTCAGGGATCCCAAATAATGCAGCCCCAGGAAGGAACTCTTTCCCCCACACAGGTATTTTTATAAAAAGAAATGAAAGCAAAGTAAACTGACAACTTCTCAAGGGTTCCTGGACCCTTTGAATAAAAGCCCAAAAGGCATTTGGATGGTAAGAAGACAACAGAGCACCTTTTTATGGTCCTCTTTCACTCACACGTTGATCCATTATCTGGTATGGGTTTTGGTAATCTTCCATTTAAATCCCTCATGAATTTAAAGACTCAGAGTGCTAGAGGAAGAGATGCCAGATTTGGAGAGAGGTGGGGAATGGGCCTCTGCACTTTGGTCTGGAAAAGCCTATTAACACATTTGCCATTATGCACTGCCCCATCTTCTGGTACCCATTTCAAATCTCTCAAATTGGTCCCTACTACAGGACATGTTTGCCATAGTAAGGGAGTCTCCTAATACAATAGTTCTGTGCAGGGATCTGCAGCATTCTAGCTTGCTTATGTCTTCGCTTTGTTCTTCACAGTGCTTCATGCACTGAAGTTCTAAGTGCTAGTCTAGCATCTTGGGTATTTTTCAGTTTGGTGGAGGCTTGTTTGTACCACTGGTGTTGTTGAGTCCAGGGAATGAGGGTATATAGAAATGGATTGTGTTGTCATTCAGATTCCTGCCACGGTTCTTAAAACCACTCTCCCCTGCCCTTTTTTTAAAAAGCAGATCATCTGAATGTAGATGATTTTGCATGGTAAGTTGTTATGGGAGCCAAACTTGGCTAGTGGTTCTAGTTTGTGTTTTCAAAATCTGAAGATATGTTTTGTAGTAAACTACTGTAGTCTTCAGAATGGAGGCTCTGAAAGCACAGGGGACTTTGCTATTAAGTCAAAATGGAGCTTGACTTTGTAGGGAAGAATGCCTGCATGTTATAGACTATTTTCAGTCATGGTACACAACAAAAACAAAAACAACCTCCGCCACAACCCTAGAAATAAACTGTATGAAGAACAGAAGTTTGTTATGTTTGCACTCCAGGTCAGGCAAAGGCATGTAGCCAAAATTAACAAATACATTTTTAGCTAATGAGTAATACTACCTCTATTGATCCACTCACTGTACATACAAGCCTTTCGTACAATAGTAGAGACTGTGAAAAGAAACATGGAACAAAAAGAGAAATATGGTACAAGAACATTGCAAGTTATGAGATAAGACTTACACTAACAGTTCAAGCTATACCATAACTACTGGTTCCCCACTATCCACAAGGTTTGTTACTGTCAAAGAAAGCTGTTAGGTTGGTTTGACATGTTTTGTGCTTGTCAAATCCATGTTGTCTGTTACTTATCCCCTTATTGTCTTCTAGGTGTTTGCTTGATTTGCTCCATTATCTTTCTGGGTACTAAGGCTATGTACACACTACAGATAAAATTGGTATAAATTATGTCACTCAGAAGTGTAAATAAGCCACACCCCTGAGTGACATAAGTTACCGTGACCTAAGTGCTGGTGTGGATAGTGCTATGTTGGCAGGAGAGACATAGGTACCACCGCTCACGGTGGCTGGAGTAATTAAGTCGATGGGAGAGCTCTCTCCAGTTGGCTTAGTGTGTCTGCACTACAGCAGCACAGCGGCATTGGGGAAGTTGCGCCGCTGTAAGCTCTGTAGTGTAGCCATAGACCAGAGGTCGGCAACCTTTCAGAAGTGGTGTGCCGAGTCTTCATTTATTCACTCTAATTTAAGGTTTCGCGTGTCAGTAATATATTTTAACATTTTTAGAAGGTCTCTTTCTATAAGTCTATAATATATAACTAAACTATTGTTGTATGTAAAGCAAATAAGGTTTTTAAAATGTTTAAGAAACTTCATTTAAAATTAAATTAAAATGCAGAGCACCCTGGACCCGGGCAGTGCGAGTGCCACTGAAAATCAGCTTGTGTGCCGCCTTTGGCACTTGTGCCACAGGTTGCCTACCCCTGCCATAGACTCACTCCCTGGGTTATCCTTATTCCGCTTTTAATAGATTGGCACTATATTTGTCCTCTTCCAGTCCTTGGGAATCTCACCCATCTTCCATGAGTTTTCAAAGATAATGGCTCAGATATATGATGGGTCCTGCAAGAGCAAGAAATTAAGGAACTTCTTGAGAAGACACGTGGACTCTCTCACACAGTAACAGTAAGTTAGTGCCAGAGACCTTTGTTCTTATGTAAGACAGAGTGCTGATATATGCAACTGGAGATGAATTGCATTGTGCCTTGTCATCACTGGCTTCTGAATCCTGCCCTTCAAAATAAAGAAATTCCTGTGGCGGTTGATATCTCCGAGGACTTCTTAGGTGGATCAAAGAGTGCCAAGACCTGTAGTAGAGGCTCTAGAGCTACAAGGCCTTAAAAGAACACCTAAGGATGTCACCAAAGCACCTGCCCCCTGGGATATTTAGTGATAATTATTACCTACTTTAGCCTAGGCATTGGCTTGTCAAGGCCTCAGACACAGCTGGCGTTGTGATTGTGACCATAATAGCTCATTGCTCTTAAATCTCAACCTGTTCTAGGGGATGGGTGTGAAAAGAATCTCCCATGGCAGCTGCTGTTAAGGAGCTCTCTCACCTCATTGAAATCTTACATAAACTCCCCAATACTCTGACTTTAGTAATTATGCCACAGTATCTGAGCTCTTCACCTTTTCTGAAGTAGATTCATAGACTCCTCGGCCAGAAGGGACTGTTGTGGTTATCTAGCCTGACTTCTTGTAGAACACAGGACATAAAATTTACTGAAAATAATTCCTAGAGAATAGCTATTAGGAAAAACATCCAATCTTGATTTAAAAATTGTCAGTGATGGAAAATTCGCCACAGTCCTTGGTACATTGTTCCAATAGTTAATTACCCTCTGTGACGGGGCAAGGCAAGATAGCTATAGAAAAGTAGTGGGAGACAGCTATATTAGCCCAAGGCTAAACAAATCCCTCTTACCAGGGTAAGCAAATGGCAGTTGCTCCAGGTCAATTAAGACACTTGGGGCCAATTAAGATCCTTCCAGAAAGCAGTGAAGACAGCTAGGTTGATTGGGACACCTGAAGCCAATCAGGGGCTGACTGAAACCAGTTAAAAGCCTCCTACTTAGTCAGGTGGGGGCACATGTCAGGAGCTGTAGGAGGAAGCCGCACAGCTGGAGAAACTGAGCAGTACAAACCCTATCAGGCACAAGGAAGGAGGCCCTGAGGTAAGGGTGAAGTAGATATTGAGGAAGTGGGGGCTTCTGTGGGGAAGTGTCCCAGGGAATTGTACTAGTCCTGTTTCCAAAAAGCCAGCTACCAATAGCTACTAGTATTAGGGTCCCTGGGCTGGAGCCCGGAGTAGAGGACGGGTCCGGGCTCTCCCCTCTTCCCTATTAATCACCGAGACTGTGAGACAACAGAGACTGTGTAAGGGAGGGTTGCTTCTCCTCACCTCCCTTGATGGCGTATGATAAAAATAGCTCAGAAGGCTCTGACCCTTGCCTCTAGAGAGAGAAGGGCTACATGGAGGGTCACAGTGAGCCTCTGAGGCTAGCGTAATCCTCCAGGAAGTCCGGGACCCACTGAGACAAGGACGGAGCTTTGTCACACCTCATTATAAAAAATGTATATCTTACTTCCAGGCTGAATTTGTCTGGCTTCAACTTCCAGCCATTTGATTGTGTTGTACCTTTGTCTGCTAGGTTGAAAAGCTCATTATCAAATATTTGTTCCTTTTGTAGGTACTTAGAGACTAATCAAGTCACCCGTTAAGCTTCTCTTTGTTAAGCTAAATCAATTGAGTTTCTTGAGTCTATCACTGTAAGGCATGTTTTCTAATCCTTTAATCATTAATATAGCTCTTCTCTGAACCTTGTCCAATTTATCAACATCTTTCTTGAATTGTTGATGCCAGAACTGGACACACTATTCCAGCAGTCTTTCCAACCCCTTAGTCATTTTTTGTGGCTTTTCTCTGAACCTCATCCAATTTCTCAATGTCTGACTGTGAGAAGCCTAGAAATAAACATGACATTCCAGAGGGCATACCATGCCATCAGTTTTTAATCAGAACCTCCGCTAGCATGAATGGGAAGTTCTGCTTTAAAAAAGTCCCTTTGACATAATATTGCCCCACATGCCGTTGTATCTAGAGTCATGCAGAGCAGGACAAAATCTCATAGTATTTTGCAATGTTTCTCAGAAGTCTCAAGTTAACTGCATTAGTACTAACTGGTGTGAAAAGAAATTTGTTAGTCTCTAAGGTGCCACAAGTACTCCTGTTCTTTTTGCGGATACAGACTAACACGGCTGCTACTCTGTAACTGGTGTGAAAAAGTCAGACCTGACAGCTATAAGAGAGGTATGTCAGCCCTAGAATGGTCAAGGCCCTTCTCCTTATCAACTGAAAAGAGGCTACCCCGGGTTAGCTAGAGACATCTGAGTGAAATTAAGGGTTGCTGGTGACCTTTAAAAAACCCTCTTCTGGTGAGAGAGAGGGAGGAGGGATGAGAAACAAGCTTCATCATAGTTAGTGGCAGCAGGGAACAAAGGTTTCTACTAGGTAAAAAAATAAACCAGAGTGAAGAATTAAAAACCTCCAGAATAGGACTAACTTACTCCAGCCCCCACACCGCCAGAGGGAGAAACAATGAGGCAGACAAATCAACTGCTGATGAACCAGAAGGTCCAGGACCCAGGCAACTCACAGGAGGCAGAAGACAACTGAAAGCCCTGACTGCTCTGGGAGATGGCCATTATAATTGCTGGCCCTCAGGGATCAGGTCTTATCTGCAAAAGTTGATGACAGAAGAAAATGTTGAGGCAAATCTCTGGTACATCATGGGGAGATGTCTAGTGAAACCCCAACTGAACAAGATAGAGCAGGGGTCGGCAATTGGCACGCGTGCCGATTCTGCCTGGCACGCTGCTGCCAGCTGGGGTCCTGGCCGCCGGCCCTGCTCAGCCCACCGCTAGTCTGGGTGAACGGAAACCCAGGCTGGCAGCGGGCTGAGTGAGGCCGGCGGCTAGGACCCCGGCTAGCAGGAGCCAGCAGACGGAACCCCAGACCGGCGGCAGGCTGAGCCGCTCAGCCTGCCGCCGGTCTGGGGTTCCGGCTGCTGGCCCCACTCAGCCCGCCACCAGCCCCTTGCCAGCTGGGGTCCCGACCACCGGCCCTGTTCAGCCGGCCGGCGGTCTCGGATTCTGTCTGCTGGCCCCGCTCAACCCGCTGATGGTCTGGGGTTCCTGCCGCCTGCCCCTTGGCAGCCGGGGTCCGGACATCAGCCCCGCTCAGCCTACTGCAGCCTGAGATACCAGCCACCGGCCCTACTCACCTCGCTGCTGGTCTGGGAATCCAGCCACCAGGACCACTGCCAGCTGAGGTCCAGGCCTCCGGCCTTGCTCAGCCCTCCTGCTGCCCTGGGGTGCCGGCAGCCAGCTCAGGGCTCTGCTCCTGGCCTGGGCCCAGCTCTCTGCAGCCGCCCCCAGCTGTGGCCCACTGGTCGCCCCCAGCTGTGGCCCACTGGCCGCCCCCAGCTTGGGCCAGTGAGGGGTGCATACAGGGGAAAGAGAGGGCGCAGCTCAGCACCCCCATGTTAAAAATTTCCTCTGTCGCCATTTTTTTTCCCACTGAGAGTTGAGGGGAACATTTGACAAAATGTCAGCTCCTAAGAAAGCAAAGTTAGATGTCGGTTCATTTCAGCCTTCTTGGACAGACACATTTGGATTTATTCAAAAGAAGGACTGTGCTATTTGTGCTTTCTGTTGTGAAAGTGTTGTTTGTCGCACATCAAGTGTTTGACGACATTTTGAAACGAAGCACGAGAAAACCTTTCGTGACGAAGCAGACAAGACTGAATTGATCAAGAAGGCAGTAGCAGGATATGAGAAGCAAAGCCGTGTTTTTAAAAGCTTAAGTGTAAGTAAAAATCAAGCTACAGAAGGAAGTTACAAGATTGCACAGTACATTGCAAAAAATAGAAAGCCGTTTACAGATGGGGAATATATAAAAAAAGTTTTTCTCAAAGCTATGGTTGAGTGGCACACCTGCAAGTGATAAAGGAGTAGATGGCAGTGCAATAACTGGATTCTTTATTTCTTCATTTCTGAACTCAACATTTGGATTAGAGTTGGTTTTTTGAAGCTGTAGAATTTTTCTAAAGAAAGTAATTTGGGGAGAGGGTGCTTTTCAACAGAGTCCAGCTTTCAGCCCTCATTTTTAAAAAAAATGTTGAGCTGGAATTTTTTTAAACCTGTGTCAAGAGTTTAAATTGGGTTTATATAGGAGAGGAACTCTGCTCCAGCAGGTCACAGAAGACACACCAAAGCAAGATTCTTTCCATCCGGCAGAGTTTGTGTGAGGGAGGAGGAGCAGGAGTTAGATGTGGGATATGGGGTTAGCGGACAGCGGAGAGGAATGGATAGAGGAAACTTATTCACATGAAATTTCCATACAGTTTCAAACTGAGAAAGTATTAAGCATTTAACATGAAAGAAGGATTCTCCTTTCTCTGCTACCCCCATGCCCCATAATGCCTCTCCCAGCCTGCATAACCCTTCTCTATGCCCCTGCCTGATGCCCCTCAGGCCTGTTCATCCACCCTCTATGCCCCACCATCATCCAGTCCCTCATCTATGCTTCCTCTCCTCCTAGTCCAAAATATCCCCCTCCAGGCCTTCTACTTTTAACTTCTACCTCCTTCCCAATCCTCTGCCCCTCCATTCTATGCTCCCTCTTGGAATCTTACCCTTCCACATTTCTTTCCAGTCTCCTACTGCAACCTCTGTGCCTCCCTCACCTACCCCTGGCTCAGCAAGCAGCTGCAGTAGCACTGCCTTGAAACAGCAGCAGGTCAGTTTACTTGATAAATTTCAATCATATGAACATTTGACGCAATATAGATTTTTATCTTTAAATGTCCATCACCAGTAGATTATCACACAAGTCCCTTTCCCACACACACTTACTAAGAAGGTACCCCTTCTTGGCAAGGCAAACCCAATAGATTTGAAATGTGTTGGCCAAGCCTATTAGGTAAGAAGAACCAATGAGATGTTTGGGAAATTTCCCAAAGAGAATGACAGACGTTTTTGAAATGCTATTACTTCAGAACTCATTTTCTTATTATTTGCAAACCTCCCAGAAAAATTCTACCCTCTGATAAGATGTGGCACATTATATATCAGAGAAATTAAAATTAGGCTTATAACAGGAAGCAGGCTTCAGTCTTTATGGAGTGGCTAATACTGTTCCACAAAACATGGAACAATGAAAACCGATCAACAAAATCCAGGCAACAGCAGTTCAGAGGATCACAAGTAACAAAACAATAAATCTGCTGGTACTAGATAACATGCTTCATGTAAACTGAACTTCTACCAAGAATATTTCCTTTATTAGTCAGAGATCAGTAACAATGGGTGGAGTTTCACAGATACTGAGTTCAGAGTCACTGTGTAAATTATCAGTCACTTTAGCAAGTCTAGTGTTTTGTAAGCAAGGCATAGCTGGGACTTTATACTCCCCATCTATTAAATTCTTTAGTAATAACTTTCTTTAGGATACAAAATGTTTGTATTTCCCTAGACATGTTTTGTAGCTCATAATGTAAGGGTTAATTTTCTGCACAGACATGTTTTCCTTAGAATAACCCTAGGATGCCAGATTCAAGAAATGTAATCAATTGCAGTCAATGCACTACTGAACAGCATGATGTAATGTGCATCTCAAACATTTAACTCCACAATTATTGTATTGTATCGGCTAATACCTCTGCTTAGCCAAGTTAGAGGTTTATACAAAGGATAAAACTAATAAAAGCTGTAAGGCAACAAAAGAGCATGACTGAGTTATAGATTCATTACATATATCAAATCCACCTCTTTCAGTTAGATCTGGATGGCTACCTTTACCCAGTTACTGTAAAACAGGAGTCTCTCTAATATAAGTTCAAGTCATCAGTCTAAATGCAGAACACTTTCAGTGATATACATACAGTGTTCCACTCCCTTTCACTAAGACACCTATCCAGAATGCTTGGAATACTACCTGGAAATCTTGAAATATTCTCAATACTCGGTACCAGGGTCAAACCTTAACGGTTGAAGAGGAGGAGTTGGCTATGACATGGACATCCAGCAACAACAACGTTATGTATTCTGGATTTTTTTCTTCAACAGCAAACATAAACAAGCATATGAATTTTTGAATTTAGTGAAACATTCAAGTTTTTTAAAATCAGGTTTATTTTTGTTAAAATAGTTTTTAACTAAAACTGTTAAATGAAATATTAAAAAAAAATTAAATTGACTGTGTCAGCCAGGTCAACATGAGAAACTTAAAATATTGGCTTTTGCAGCTAACTCAATTGTCTTCACCTTCATTTTCCTGTTTGTTCATAATCTGGAAAAGAAAAAAAACAAGCTTTCCTGCTTTTCCAGGTCCCAAACAATTTCTCAATTTGGAATGAATTAGTCCAAAGGAAGAAAATATTCTTTCTACACCAGCAGAAGAAGCTACTACTGTTAAAAGTGAGATTACCACTTCAACAGTCTCTGAATCCAAGTGCTTAAGTGACTTCCACCACTTCACTGGTGTGACTTTCTTTCAAACATCGTCAGCACACATATATTTGTTGAATGGTTCACCCTTAGCTCTGAAGTTTATTATAGCTGGCATTATGAAGGGATGATTTTAGTTAAATAAAACGATTTAAATGTCTGTCTGGTGATGTTCTCCTCCTAATACTGCACGGCAAGAAAATCATCCAAATATTAATGATTAACCTGTTGAATTGGAGATAGTTCACCTCCCAATGACTTCATAAATATCTGCTTCAATTACCTTTGGTAAATGAAATAACCAAACAATCATTCATTGTCTGATATAGCTGTAAAACTAAATCACTTTAAAAATGTACAGTGTGTACCTTCTGAAAATGACATCTACATCTATCTCTGAGTTGTGAAGAATATGTATTAAAGTTATAACAACCAACAAGAATGCACTTTTATGTAGAAATCCATGATTAAATCAAGTCTCCCTTACTAGTGATTTAAATCATGATTTAAATCAAATCCAGCCGGCTTTTGGGAACTGTAGGGAGCCAGGGTGGCTTCCCTCCGAACCTGAGGGTAAAGTGCCTTTCTCTCAGCCTGAGTGGGCGGGGCCAGCCCAAGCTTGCTCCACCCCCCGGAAGGGGAGGGGTGGAACAGGAAGTATAAAGGGCGGGGCCCTTAGCTCAGTTGGGGCAGCACCAGGGAGGGAGGCAGACACAGACCGCGGGCTGCTCCCTTCAGAGCCTGCTGCCACACCAGGGGAGGCCCTGGACCCATGGAAACCTCACCTGGAGGACGGACTGGGGCTGCCAGGACTGCCTGCTGCCGAGTACCCAGAGGAACTGGAGGAGCCGGAGGGGGAGCGGGAGCTGCCAGCAGCCGAGTACCCAGAGGAGCTGGAGGAGCCTGAGCCTGAGGGGAAGCCGGAGCTTCCAACAGCGGACTACCCCGACGCACTCACGGGACCAGAGGAATTCGGGCGAGCAATTGGGTAGGAAGTAGCCCAGGGACAGAGCTGCACAGTGGTGAGTCTATGTAGCAGGACGACCCCGCTGACCCAGTGGTGGGACCCTCGTTCTGCCACTGTCAGGGCCCTGGGCTGGAACGCAGTGGTGTAGGGTGGGCCTGCGTTCCCCTACCCGGCCGAGCCACGCCGGGACCTTTGCCGGCGCTCCCCTGCCTGAGGGGCGCGCCACTGACCTTTGCCGGCGCTCCCCTGCCTGAGGGGCGCGCCACTGACCTTTGCCGGCGCTCCCCTGCCTGAGGGGCGCGCCACAGACTCTGGCTGGCGGCCGCCCCGCCGCTAATTCCCCGCTGACGGAGGCGTGACCCAGGCCGGCCAGTGACCTCGTAGCTCCCCACCGCCCCCTAGCGGGTAGGTGGGCCGACGCCGATCACAAGAACACTATTACTGTTGTGATCAAACTGCATTTATACTTACCACTTAAGATTTATATATGGAAAGCAGAGAACAAGCTTCCTGAATGAATCCTTTTTCATTTGAGATCTAAGAAGTTTTGCAAAACAATGTATTTAAAAGGCTAAGACACATGGGCCATTTGTAATTGTCTGTTAACCCAAACAATTTTTTTCTTTATTTAAAATATTTAGGAAAGACAAACCTGACCCTAGCTGGCACTTAGATTTAAAGGTTTACTTACAGTAAATCTCATGTTTTGGGGTCAGATTTTCAGAGGGGCTGAGTACCTGGAGCATTTATTGACTTCTATTAGAGTTGTGAGTGCTCAGCGCATGAGAAAACGAGGCCTTATATGAACTTGAGAACTACACAACATGTACATAGCTATAGCAGAGGTCAGAAATGTTGTTTCTGGCTCATCCATTTGGCTCGAATCCTTACCAGAAATAACACTCCATGTGTTATCACAGGTATCCTAATACATCTGCATGAAATTATCTTTTACATTGTACCTCATAAAATTGTATATGACTATTTTTATCGAACGGGTCATTGGCTACTTGTGCTAATCAAAATAAGTCACATCTGCATGTTTATTTTCCAGTCAGTTACATCCTACTCAGTCATAGAAAAGGCTATTATACTGAGTAGAAGCAATTTTAAGTACAGCACTGTGTTTATTTTATAGTTTCCTCATTTACTATGTCATAGTGTCTAGGAATCCAGGCAACATCTAGTGGCAGTAGTATACAGCCATGACATTTAATGGTACATTTAGCCTACACTAAAGAGACTAGTAACTGATTATTTAATATCACACCTATCGCTATGGCATTCTGACCCATATACAATAAACAAACTACCTTCAAAATAATGGCTCTTAAACTGACACTACCATGTCACTTACATATACTATTCAGAATGTAATTATGATTATCTGAAATGATTACATAGATTTTTCTAAATAGCTTGTTTTATTTAGTTTCCACCATGCTGACCACAGAGGATATCATCCTACTTCCAAACCCAATGTAAATGCTGCTCCATATAACCATTGAAAAGGGTGAACAAAAGTACACTGCCCTCTCCTTTTCTGATAAACTTAGCAAGGAAGCCAGGGCCAGATTCTAACTCTTTAACATTCTTGATCACTGAAAGGAACTGTCTGACTTTTCTGCATTTAAACAAATTGTTTGGTTGCTTTCCATGTTCAACTGTTTGCTAGACAGCAGCAAACTACTATGTCCAACATATTATGGTCCATTATAGATGTAAGCAGAGTCAGAATGAGCTCTCCCCTGATATCTGATGGTGAGCTGTGGAAAAGGACTTTAGGGGATGATATTGTTTGCATGGGCACACCCACCCTGCCTAGCATGATGGACGGCTTGCCCAAATGGTCACTTTGGCTGCTGTGGGATCCCCAGTCTCTTTGTTATTGGGGCAGGAGTGATAAAGGGTTGTTATTCTGGTTATGTGAATCAAGGATAGTAGAACTGTACTTGGCATTTTATGTTGGAGGGACTCGCCCTCAACTAAGTAGAACTTGCTAGGCAAGGGACATGGGTTCCAAAACTCAGTGAATTGAGACAAAGAGAGAGGTTGGGGACAGGCATGTGTACTTGGTAGTGTGGGCCCCTTCTGAGAGCCCTAAATGCCACTTTTACTTCTCCTCTCTCCACTGTACAATAACAGAGCTAATTTTGGCTCCATTAGGAGTCTTGTTACATGCTACAGAGCTGAAATCACTGATACCTAGGTCTAAACATTAGACCTACTTTGGGCTAGTGGTGCACTAGCAGTGAGACTCCCCTACTACCAGCTAAAATCACTGAGAGCTGAAGTCACTAAGGGTATGTCTACACTATGAAATTAGGTCAAATTTAGAGAAGCTGATTTTTAGGAAGTGATTTTATACAGTTGTTAAGATGGCGGAGTGCATCCACAGTACCATGGCTAGCGTTGACTTTTGGAGCATTGTACTGTGGGTAGCTATCTCACAGTTCCCACAGTCTCCACTGCCCATTGGAATTCTGGGTTGAGCTCCCAATGCCTGATGGGACAATAACATTGTTGCGGGTGGTTTTGGGTACATGTTGTCAGTCGCCCCTCCCTCCGTGAAAGCAACTGCAGACAATCATTTTGCGCCTTTTTTCCGTACAGACACCATACTCCTTTCAGTAGACGGTGCAGTAGGACTGCTAACCATCATCATCCAACCACTGCTTCCGCTGCAACTCTGCTCTCCTGGTGCCAGGAATCCACCTTGCAGGTCCTCTTGTTGTTCGGTATAAATATCTATTTTCGTGGCATCCGTCATCATCCTCCACTTCCGCTGCAACTCTGCTCTCCTGCTTGTGTCTCGATAGCGAATTTCTCTATGTTGTCTGTCATGGGCTCCCGGGAACGTGTGTTCATCCTCGGGAAATGTGCGTGGTGCTAACCGTCGTCCTCCACCACTTCCACTGCAACTTTGCTCTCCTGCTCACGCCATACCACAGCAAGCCCACTCAGCTCACCGTGCTGTTGTGAGCATTGTAAACATCTCGCGCATTATCCTGCAGTATGTGCAGAACCAGAACCTGCAAAAGCAGGCGAGGAGGCAATGACAGCACGATCACGATAGTGATGAGGATATGGACATAGACTTCTCTCAAAGCACGGGCCCTGGCAATTTGGACATCATGGTGGTAATGGGGCAGGTTCATGCTGTGTAACGCCGAGTCTGGGCCCAGGAAACAAGCACAGACTGGTGGGACCACATAGTGTTTCAGGTCTGGGATGAATCCCAGTGGCTACGAAACTTTCGCATGCGTAAGGGCACTTTCATGGAACTTTGTGACTTGCTTTCCCCTGCTCTAAAGCGCAAGAATACCAAGATGAGAGCAGCCCTCACAGTGGAGAAGCCCTTTGGAAGCTTGCAATGCCAGACAGCTAACAGTCAGTCGGGAATCAATTTGGAGTGGGTAAATCTACTGTGGGGGCTGCTGTGATCCAAGTAGTCAATGCAATCACTGAGCTGCTGCTATCAAGGATAGTGACTCTGGGAAATGTGCAGGTCATAGTGGATGGCTCCGCTGCAATGGGATTCCCCAAGTGTGGTGGGGCGATAGACGGAACACATATCCCTATCTTGGGTCCGGACCACCAAGGCACCGAGTACATAAACTGCAAGGGGTACTTTTCAATGGTGCTGCAAGCACTGGTGGATCACAAGGAACGTTGCACCGACATCAACGTGGGATGGCCGGAAAAGGTACATGACGCTTGCATCTTCAGGAACTCTGTTCTATTTGAAGAGCTGCAGGAAGGGACTTACTTTCCAGACCAGAAAATAACTGTTAGGGACTTTGAAATGCCTATCATTATCCTTGGGGACCTAGCTTACCCCTTAATGCCATGGCTCATGAAGCCATACACAGGCACCCTGGACAGTAGTAAGGAGCTGTTCAACTATAGGCTGAGCAAGTGCAGAATGGTGGTAGAATGTGCATTTGGACGTTTAAAAGCGCGCTGGCGCAGTTTACTGACTCGGTTAGACCTCAGCAAAACCAATATTCCAATTGTTATTGCCGCTTGCTGTGTGCTCCACAATGTCTGTGAGAGTAAGGGGGAGACGTTTATAGTGGGGTGGGAAGTTGAGGAAAATCACCTGGCTGCTGATTACCCGCAGCCAGATACCAGGGCGATTAGAAGAGCACAGCAGGGCATGCTGCGCATCAGAGAAGCTTTGAAAACCAGTTTCATGACTGGCCAGGCTACGGTGTGACAGTTCTGTTTGTTTCTCCTTGATGAAAACCCACCCCTTTGGTTCACACTACTTCCCTGTAAGCTAACCACCCTCCCGCCTTCGATCACCACTTGCAGAGGCAATAAAATCATTATTGTTTCAAAATCATGCATTCTTTATTAATTCATCACTCAAATAGGGGGATAACTGCCAAGGTAGCCCAGGAGGGGTGGGGGGAGGAGGGAAGCACCGAGTGGGGTGGTGGATGAGGGGAGGAGGGAAGGACAAGGACACACTACAGTTCAAAACTTCTTGAATGCCAGCCTTCTGTTGCTTGGGCAGTCCTCTGGGGTGGAGTGGTTGGGTGCCCAGAGCCCCCCCGTCCCCGCGTTCTTGGGCATCTGGGTGAGGAGGCTATGGAACTTGGGGAGGAGTGCAGGCAGTTACACAGGGGCAGCAGCGGCAGTTTGTGCTCCTGCAGCTCCACCAGACGCCGGAGCATGTCAGTTTGATCCCCCAGTAGCCTCAGCATTGCATCCTGCCTCCTCTCATCGCGCTGCCGCCACTTCTCATCTCACTCGTCCCGCCTGTCCTCGCGTTCATTTTCTGTTTTCCTGGACTCTGACATTGTTTGCCTCCACGCATTCTGCTGAGCTCTTTCAGTGGGGAGGACTGCATGAGCTCAGAGAACATTTCATTACGAGTGCGTTTTTTTCACCTTCTTATCTGTGCTAGCCTCTGGGACGGAGATGATAGGGGTAGCGTTGAAACATTTGCAGCTGCGGGAGGAAAAAAAGGGAGAATAGTATTTAAAAAGACATTTTAGAGAACAATGGGTAGACTCTTTCACGGTGAACCAAGCTCTTAACATTATATAGCACATGTGCTTTTGGTACCAGGTCGCATTTTGCCTCTTATATTGAGGGCCTGCCGGTTTGGTGGAAGAGATCACACATGCAGAGCCTGGCATCAGAATTCGGCTTGCAGGCAGCCATGGTAAGCTACAGTCTTTCGGCTTCTTCAACCTTCATAACATGTGGGGATTGTTTCAAACAGCAGCGCCCTCCTTTCCCATACCAAGCACCTGTTGGGTTGGTCATTTAAAAGGGGAGGCTGTACTGGCCGCGAATGCATCCCAAGTCTTCAGGGCAAATTAATCATTAAACATGCTTGCTTTTAAACCATGCATTATATTTACAAAAGTACACTCACCAGAGGTGCCTTCTCCGGCTTCATGGTCCATGAGCCCGCCTTGGAGGGTTGGGAGGGTATTGGCTCCAGGGTGATAAACAATTCCTGGCTGTCAGGGAGAATCGTTTCTCCGCTTGCGTGCTGTGCGCTATCCTTCTCCTCCTCCTCATTTTCCTCGTCCCCAAAATCCTCATTCTTGTTGCATAAGACTCCCCCCTTGCAAATGTCCATGGACAGGGGTGGGGTAGTGGTAGGGCCCCCCCCTAGAATTGCATGCAGCTCATCATAGAAACGGCATGTCTGGGGCTGTGACCCGGAGCGGCCGTTTGCCTCTTTGGTTTTTTGGTAAGCTTGCCTGAGCTCCTTAATTTTCATGCAGCACTGCTGCAGGTCCCTATTGTAGCCTCTGTCCATCATGCCCTTGGAGATTTTTTCAAATATTTTGGCATTTCGTCTTTTGGAACAGAGTTCTGATAGCACGGATTCATCTCCCCAAACAGCGATCAGATCCAGTACCTCCCGTTCAGTCCATGCTGGAGCTCTTTTGCGATTCTGGGACTCCATGGTCACCTGTGCTGATGAGCTCTGCATGGTCACCTGTGCTGATCAGCTCGCCACTCTGGTCAAACAGGAAATGAAATTCAAAAGTTCCTGGGGCTTTTCCTGTCTACCTGGCCAGTGCATCTGAGTTAAGAGTGCTGTCCAGAGCAGTCACAATGGAGCACTCTGGGATAGCTCCTGGAGGCCAATACCGTCGAATTGCGTCCACACTACCCCAAATTTGACCTGGCGATGTTGATTTCAGCACTAATCCCCTCGTCGGGGAGGAGTACAGAAATCGATTTTAAGAGCCCTTTAAGTTGACAAAAATGGCTTTGTCGTGTGGACGGGTGCAGGTTTAAATCTAAGGCTGCTAAATTCGACCTAAACTCACTCGTAATGTAGACCAGGGCTAAGAGCTGAGAGCTGTGTTAAGTGGAGGGGGTTGGGGGTGCCTGAAGACAAGTTGGTGAGCAGCTAGCAGGCCAGCTAGCAGAGTGGATAGCAGGGCGGCTGGTGGAGAGGAGCGGACGGCTAGCGGAGCGGAGTGGATAGCAGGGTGGCTGGCAGTAAAGACTGCAGCAGAACCCCACAGAGAGGTGTGGCAATAAGCTGTCAACCCAAGCAGCGGAGCATGTAAAATGCCCCCCATGCCTCCCCCCACTTCCACCCAGGCTGGGAGGTAAACTCTGCAGAGGAACTTCTGAACTCTGGGGGCTGCACTGACCAAAAGGACAGAAACTGTGGGAAGGGTGACTTTTGGGTTGCTGGACTCAAGAACCACTCTGGGGCTGCACTGACCAAGGTGAGAAACTGTGGGTGGGGTGGGGTGACTGCTGGGTTGCTGAACTTAAGACCCTGGGGGGAAAATGACCTGTCAAACTTACTTGGGCATGGGTCTTTTGCTCATGGTTTGTGTTATGAATCTTGTTTGTGGTGTTTCCCTCAACATAATGCCGCATTGTTTCCCTCCTTTATTAAAAGGCTTTTGCTACACTCAGACTCCGTGCTTGGGAGAAGGGAAGTATTGCCTCTTAAAGGTTGCCCCAGGGGTGATATGTAATTGTCCCAGGTCACTGGGTGGGGGCTCGAGACGGTTTTGCATTACGTTATTGAAACGGAACCCCTAGATACTGAACCCGGCCCTTGTTTGCTGCCAACTCTGACGGGCAGAAGGGTTACATATATGCACCATCACATATCCTATGGAAGGAGCCTACCTCATTTCCTACCCACCTCCTCTCATTGTGTGGATGCAGGCAGGGGTCCTTCTGCACCTCCTTTCCCTACGCAGCTTCAAGTGTCATATGGAAGGACACAGGACTCTACAGACCTTCTTAACATTTGCATGCATAGAATCATAAAATATTAGGGTTGGAAGGGACCTCAGGAGGTCATCTAGTCCAATCCCCTGCTCAAAGCAGGACCAACACCAACTAAATCATCCCAGCCAAGGCTTTGTCAAGCCAGGCCTTAAAAACCTCTAAGGAAGGAGATTCCACCACCTCCCTAGGTAACCCATTCCAATGCTTCACCACCCTCCTAATGAAATAGTGTTTCCTAATATCCAAACTAGACCTCCCCCACTGCAACTTGAGACCATTGTTTCTTGTTCTATCATCTGCCACCACTGAGAACAGCCAAGCTCCATTCTCTTTGGAACCCACCTTCAAGTAGTTGAAAGCTGCTATCAAATGCCCCCTCACTCTTCTCTTCTGCAGACTAAATAAGCCCAGTTCCCTCAGCCTCTCCTCATAAGTCATGTGCCCCAGACCCCTAATCCTTTCCCTTGCCCTCTGCTGGACTCTTTCCAATTTGTCCACATCCCTTCTGTAGTGGGGGGACCAAAACTGGATGCAATACTCCAGCCAATGTACACTGACAGACTGAGTTGATTTACAAAAAAAAAGTGTTAATTTATTAAATATATTTACTAACATTGACAGATCACACCCAGTTTTCACCAGAACATTGTGACTTGGGGGCCATGCTCCTGCCAAATTGCTACCACTTGTGCACTAGAGCATACACAAGTTACATTTAAATGTAATAAGACAAGTATTCCTCTCCCTGCAGCTTTTGATTGTTTTCATTCTAAAAAAAATTGCTTGACTGTGTTTATGCAAACTTTCCAAATTTACTTCCAGACTGAGAACAAATATGCCAAATTTCAGCATGTAAGTAATATCTAAGAAGTTAAAAGCAACCAAAAAGTCATGCTAAACAAAATGAACTTCATATGGCACAAAAAGGAAGAGAAAAATGCCTTCCCTCCAAAACTATCTTGTGTCCCATATCACTCCTGACTGAAATACTGTTAGAGATTACTAGTTTTACCAATCTTACTGCATTCTTGCCTTACTACAAATCTGCACTTGTATGAATGTATTTGGGAATGGGAGCACACAAAAGAACCTAGGATATCTTGGATTCCACCAAGAAATTGGGGTGACCTTGCTCCCTGTGGATCCAAAATATGAGGAAAATGGAAGTGTTCATGGAATTTCCATAGATATAACACAATAGTTTGCACCAAAGACAACGACTGTTATAAGTATAATACCTGTGAGAACTTGGCCAAGTCATTTAATAACTCTGTACCCCAACTATAAAATGGGGTTGATACTTCCTTTCTCCTACCCTGTGTACATTCTTCAGCTTATGTGGGTTTGGCAAGCATCTAGTAAAACGGGGCCCTGATCTTAGCATTATTGCTGTATTAATGAACAATAAGTTCTTAAGAGGAGTGTGTTTAGGCTTGGTCCACACTAGAATCAGAATACAGTTAAAAGAAGAACAGGAATACTTGTGGCACCTTAGAGACTAACAAATTTATTAGAGCATAAGCTTTCGTGGACTACAGCCCACTTCTTCGGATGCATACGAAGAAGTGGGCTGTAGTCCACGAAAGCTTATGCTCTAATAAATTTGTTAGTCTCTAAGGTGCCACAAGTATTCCTGTTCTTCTTTTTGCGGATACAGACTAACACGGCTGTTACTCTGAAACCTGTCAGAATACAGTTAGTTACAACTGTGGCAAAACAAAATCATTGCTGGCAGGTTTCTATTACTATTCCTTTAGCCCCTAGGTAGTAATGCCCCAAGGTGATCGATCCTCAGGAAAACCAGGCTAGCATCCTACCAATAAACACATTTAGTCAACTTTGCAACTATCACAATTATGCTCCCGGTGTGGAGAGAGCCTTTGAGTGCACATGTGCTACGTGATTAGGAATCTCTGGGATGGGACATGTATGGTTCGTTTAACTTAACTTCTATGTTCTCTCCATGTAAGTGTTGCAGTTAAGTATTGCTTTTATATTGATTATTTCACTGCTCTATTTTTAAGACACACTTCAGTTTGTTAAATACAAAACAAGCACATACAATTTAGACTTCTGAAATATGCCTGAGTTAATTAGTTACAATATATGCTGCAAGCACATGCTATAGGTTACCAATTCCATACCTCAACTGGAAATCCTTTGGTCTTGTAGCCAATAAAAAGGTATTAGATGACCTAAAAAGGGAATAAAAAAGGAAAAGCTACTCACTGTAAAGAGAAAGACACCACATCAACATCAATTTGATCTTGAATGAACAATAAAGTTAACCAAAATACGTATCTGATCTAGAGAGGTGAGTTTCAGAGTCTGATGAAGAGGAGCAAGGATGAAGAGGTACTATAAGGAAAAGAAAACCAGACATTAAACAAACCACCAGCCAAACTGAAGCATTAATGGATTGGAGGAAGAAGGAACTGAAGGGTGGGGCTTACGGCTTGTCTACACGGAGCTGGCAAACCGCACTGGAGGGATGTAATTTATGACGTATTCTATTATGTTGTGCTCTAACTGTCCCACAGGTAGGGATGCTCTTCTTGCTGGCATGATCTAAAAGGTACCTAGTTCGCTTAGCATTCATGTGAACTATGTACCTTTAAGGGCATTCTAGCAAGGTCTACGTGGAGCAGTTAGAGCACTTTACAAATCACACCCCACTGACACACTTTGTCATACCCTATAGATAAGCCCTTACAGTCAGGCTTTGTCCTGTGTTGGTCTTTATAATTATACCAGAGCAACTTTAAATAGTTAGAAGAGACATTAATGGAAAACCCAAAGACCAGCAAATGTGGAATTTTTGTTTTTTGAAGAGGACTGGATAGTTTTGTGAGTAGCATCTGTAGCTAACCAAGACAAGAATTCACTTTCTTAAAATAAAATACTTAGCATTTATATAGCACAATTCATCTTCAATGCTGTTTACAAATTTGATAATCCTTATAACACCTCTGAGTAGATGAGTATTATCCCACTTTCAAAACTGGAGAAGTTGAGGTAAAATGTTGAGTGATTTGCCCCAGTGCCCAGCAGGAATCAGATTCAGAACCAGTATAGTAAGTCAGAAGCTCTGTGCATCCAATCATGTGCTCACATTGTGCCTCTGAGCTCTCCCAAATAGAGTAGACTGCAGTAGTCAAGCAAGATCTGCATCCAGTGAAGAGGGCACAATTTCCTGGACAGATGCAAATAGGTGGGGGGAGGAAATTATTCTGGTCACTGCCATATGATTGTCTAAAAGCAAGTGTATATCTAACATTACCCTTACTTTAGGAACTTGGATGGCTCATACTGGATTTACTCTCAAAGTACTGCTATAACCTGCAGCTGCTTCCCCAATGATCATCACCACCTCAGTTTCACCGGGACTGACCTTTAGCTAGCTTATCCACAATAATGCCCTAATCTCACAGCATTGGCAAAACACTCATCTTCTGGGTTGGATGAGATAAGGTACAATGCTGGATGTCACACATACTGAGAATTCCACACCTCATGACTTCTCATGGCCTGTGTAAAAACTGAGTAAGAGGTATGGCAACATGGAAACTTGTGGCACGCCATACTTAAGAATCTTTTGGGGTCGGGCAAGATGCAATTACTACTATACAAACAGCTATGATGTGTTGCATGGAATTTTTTAAGTAACATTCTAATGAGTTGGATAGGGACTTATGTTATATGCTTTATTACTTTAATATTTTTTCCTCTTTCAAAAGATGTCTCCCAAGAGAAGTCAACAGAATAAGCAGGGGACAGGCTCAGAGAAGAACAGTATTGTAGCCTTTTATTTTATTTAAAGTGAATTTTGTAATGTGGTATTACACCACCGTGGGTTTGGCTCTGGTGGCTACAGTTTCAAGCTTAACAGAGTAAAAGTCACCTCTGGTACTTGCTTCAGAGTTAGAGTCTCTAGAAACACAAAGACCAAAGGTAGTGACCACATATGCATTCACAAGTACAAGGTCTAGACCAGTGGTTCTCAACCCGCGGCCTGCTTGCGGCCCAATCAGCACACAGCTGTGGCCCATAAGACATCCTCAGGGCCATACAGGCAGTATATATATTGTGGGGTGCGGCCCACAAAACACAGAGAGATGCATATGCAGCCCACAATAGTAAACAGGTTGAGAACCGCTGGTCTAGACTGTTTTACAAGTTTTATTAAAGTTACAATTAAAGTTATGATTACCCAAGCATACAGAAATTCTATACAGACCTATGCACAAGTTACAAATATAGTTATACTCACATTCTTAACAATAGTGTTAGGGTCTAATGGGTCTCTCATGGCTTGATCATCAGTAAAGGGATGGTTCCTGCTGGTGTCTCCCATAGGGAGCTCAATTTTCCTGTTCTGGGCATCCCCCTTTTATAATGTGATTCTGTCTACACCTGCATTCTGCACATGTCCATAAAAGTGTCAACCCTATTTTCTCTTACTGGTCTGTGTCCTCTGGAAACTTAAGGGACCTCAATTTTCTATAGGCTATGTAAGTTCCCTTTATTGTCATTAGCACTGACGCATAACCTGTATCCTGTGGTTAAGACATATGTTGGAGACAGATGTGCCTTTACATTATTTTTAGGATCTAATATTAGTCTTCTGGGTAATTTTTCGCAATCTTACTAGTTGGTACCTCTTTTCCCATGATCTTAGTGTATCGGATTATTTTCTGGTCACTTACTTATGTCATCATTTCTTGTCTCCAAGGCCTAAAATAGCTAAGCTAAAGTCTTGCAGGCCTCAACCTACATGTTCTTGTGTTTCAGCTTGTCTTACTCATGCCTCATACTTGTTTCCTCTAAATAATGATCAACCTTATACTTTTATAATCCTACAAATTCATTTTAATTAACATACAATGAATATATATGATATAATAGATGATTAATCATAATATCACACAATAAATGGATAATAAACTAAAATCATTGGCTGCAATATGTTACTTCAGAAATTTCTATGAGAGGAAAATGTTGAGTGGGGGGAAGATTTGGTGGTCTGTCCTTCCATTCCCCAGACTGCATTAGTTGCGTGCAGCTGCTCACACTGCTGTTCCTTCAGATTAAAGATATCTCTTTATAAGCCTTCCTTAAAAAAAGAGACTGGATATGTCACTCAAAGCAGTGCTTTCTGCAGAACATTTCCCAAACCTCACTAACTTCTTTAAATCAAGGTTTGATGCACTAGTTTCTAAGATTGTATTGGGAAAAAAGATGGGGTAATGCTAGGTGCTTTGCAAAAGGCAGAGCAGTCTATGGTCAGGAGGGTACAAGGGTGGATTAAAGCAACCGTAGATGTCCACTGCACTGCGAGCTCTGGGCTGTGCTTCTTAAAAGTGCATCATGGTGTCTCACTGTGATTATGAAATCAAGTTTCTTTTTGTGTGGATAAGCAGATTTTGCAGGAGTGACTAAAACCTTAATAAAAGCATGTATATATTTAAGATCTCCTTCACATCTCCAAGCACCCTTATGTTCCTTTTTGTATCAAATATGAAGATGACAATATGGATTCTCAAGTTGTGAGAGTCAGAATGAGCGACTTGGGAGCGAGATTTAAAATTTAATTATATAATATTAAAACATATTAAAGTGTCTCAAATTATTGATGCAAAATCTCTTCTACAAATAACGGAAAACTGAGTGAACGCTCTCTGGTACCATTTTCTAGTAGCTGTAATATTCTCCAGAGATTCTGTTTTACAAGACAGTAGAATATTATCTTTAATAAGAACTCCAGTGAGTTTGTATTTTGACCCTCATTTTAGAAGACTTTATCATAAACAGTTTGACCAACAAGGTTAAGATTTTCCATTGCCCCCATCTTTTCCCCAGTACAATCTTAGAAACTACACTGCCGCTGAGGGTGGAGTTTCTGGCTTAGGTAGACTTACCTGTGCTCGCTTTGATTGAGCTAGCATGCTAAAAGTATCAGCGTAGTCGCAGCTAGGCTGGCTATGGCCTTGGCCAGCTGCCCAAATCCATGGGGATACACCTGGGTGGCTAATCTGAACCACCATGGCCAGAGCACTACTTTTAGTGAGCTAACTCAGCAAATCTAAGGCATGTACATCTGCCAAAGCTAGAAATTACAACTCTCAGCTGCAGGACGGACATACCCTAAGATAAAGATGTCTCTTTGGGCTGCAGCACTGGTCCACAGTGGTGTAGACCTACCTCGAACACACCCCTCCCCTGGCTCACTCCATATGCCGGGGCTTGCAGTGGGGTCCTCTGGAGGCAGGTTTATGGCTATCTTCCACGGAGCCAGTGCCAGAGGTATCTTGCCCTGGTCACAGCCAGGACTTTTAGGGGCTCTTTACATGGTTCTAGCTTATTTACCCAGAATAAAGGGACCAGAGCTGGGGTGACGGTCTCAGCCAAAAATCAAACAAAAACAAAAAACAAACCTGTATTAAAAGGAGAGTTGGGCTTTTCCCCCTCATTAAGCTATACACCAAAAGAATACTTTTTAGATTTACATGATGCCAATATTGACAAAACAGATGCACACAGCATGAACTGAGCTAACATATTCCCCATTTCTGCAGCAAGTTCCACACAGCTGAACCCCCATGCCCATACAAAGCCCCACTAACTTCAATGGGATCAGATTGCAGAATCAAGGCCCTAGATGCTACTGATTATTTATTTTAACAAATGTTTAAGTTTCACAAACCTTTTTGGGTATTAACTGCAATCTTGCCCTTATTGTTAGGGCTTCAAGGATTTAAACTTTTGTCCTTTGTGCACTAGTGCATATCAAGATCTAATTATTTGGTAACTGCACAATGTGGTTTGGGGAGTTCATGTTTGTATCAGTAAGTTTTATTGATATAGTATGCTTTGATTATTAAAACAATAATGGAAAGGAGACAAAACCAGTGTAGAGAAAAGAAAAAGCTGTCTATGTTAATGTCACCCGAGTGCACTGAAAATTTACAGCCAGAACTTTTAAAATGAGACTGCATAGAAAAAGGAAAATAAAATATTTGGTTTAGAATAAAAGGACAACTTAGGAGACTTATTAAAATAAATCAAAGCATCAAAATAGAGATGGTCCATCTTTTCAGTGCAGCTACCGACCACTCCAAATCTGTGAACACTAATGGACGTCCTTAACTTCAAACACATAAGTAGTCCCATTCAAGTCAAAGGTAAAGTAAAGCTTTTAAATGTTTGTAGGACCAGATCCATCATTTTTAAATTTTAAGTTTAAAATGGCTGACTTGCTGTGACACTGGCTTTTACTCACATCTATCAAAAGGTGAAAAATGTGTTGTTTTATTCAAGACAATTTATTGCACTCCAGTAAAATGCTGCATTTATGGACCCTTTTTGCTTCTATTTTGATACATATAGGATTGGCCCATTAATTTGACAAATATAAATTGTTAAAATGGAAAAAAGGACAAATTTACTAAACTAATTACAAATTACAAAATTATAGCAGTTGCACAGGTAAGGTCGAGTTTGATTTTGCACTAAAAGCAAGTATTCACCCTCTTTGTTACATATGAAAGACACTGCAGATCCTCTCCAAAATTACAATACTTAGTCGGTAAATCTGTTAGTTAATTTAAAAAATAGGTCCCTCAAGAAATTTAGCACCCTTTTCAGTAGCCTTTTTGTCCTGAATGGTTTTAAACAATCCAATAACAGAGACTTCAAAATGTTCCCCTATAGTTAAAGCTTGCTGAAATTTCATGCAAAGATTGCATCTGAAGAATTTTTTTAGGCTCAGTAAATGATGTAATAGTGCATGTTTACAGAAAATTGCAAGAGACCATATAGCAAAAAACCAACAAGATTTAAGAGCTGACAGTAATTGAGACCTACAGGCCCTGATCATACAGAGACGTACATACATGTTTACGTTTACATACTGAGTTGTCCCAGTGACTTCAATGAGACTGTTCAGAGTGGAATCCTGGCAGAACTTCCATCTATTTCAGTGGAGTCTGGAGTTCGCCCAGTGTATAAAGTAACTGCATGTCTTTGCAGGATCGGGGACTAAGAAAGAATACAACTGTAGGTCAATACAAATAAAGTATCCAGATTTCTTAGGGTAGACAAGCGCGAGGAAGGGGAATAAACTCCCAGTTTAAAAAAAAAAGATCTTCCCTCAAAACAGGCTGTTCCAGCGTTTCTATATTACAGCTATTATTCACCAAGCCCTTGATTCTATCATTCTCTGATGGCAAACAATTTTAAAACATAAATAATTAAGGAACAAAAGAGCTAGAAAACCACTATCATGTATTTTTACAGCCAACGGCGTAGAAATACAGGTTGTAGAAGTGCATTTAGAATTTTTTTAATTTGCAAAAAAGACCCCAAACCAAAAAGCAGTGACGCTTTCATAAAAACAACCAATTCAGAAGGAACAGGCATGCCTGCATGCATTTAGGGAAGTGCCAATACTACAGAAGGTCAGTAATTAAATCAAATAAAAAGTCACAGAAATGTACATAAAAGGTGAAATCAGTCATGTTCAAAGAACACAAACTTTTCTACATAGTTACTTTAGGAAAAGAAGTGTAAAAGTGGTTTAACATGCTGTAGAGTTTTCAGAAAGTGTCTTTTGGAATATTCACATACTGTTTTCTACCACATCTGACAGTTTTGAGTAAGGCGCCCAACACCATCTGACAGAAAAACATACTTTTTGTGTTTCTTTAAAACTTTAGTTCTGTTGACAAGACAAATCAGATAAAACTTCTCACTGTCGACAACTTGAAATAATTGGCTGAATCAATTAATTGTGACCGAGCCTTCCAAGTATGTATACATAAGGTGTCTTAACGGAAGATGTGAGAAGTTTCTCTCCTTACAAATTATGATACACTTTACTAGGAAACTTCTTCTAGAGAATAGGAAAGGTAATAAATATAAATCAGGAAAGAAAACCTATCTGAAAATATTTCAGTGAAGCATGAATTTTGGAGTTCAATCGAGAGCTCACTTAAAAAATATTTCCAAAAAAGCTGGGCAAACACTGAATATATCTTTTCATTATAAAGCAGCAGTATCCTTTATGTCATGGACTAAAGGAAGAGTCAAATAAGGCATGCTTCATCCTTACACTTTTCAGAAAGTTATTAGTAAGATTTTAGTCAGAATCCAGACTCCACACATAATCCAGTTGAAAATAAAACATGTGTTTTTAAAAAATGTGTGTCTAGGTCACTACTTTTTTCAGTCCTAACTCAATCCCTTCCTCATAATTATGCTGTGTACAACTAACAAGTGAGGTTTATTCTGGCCTTTGAAGTGTTATAGTACTTATACTGTGATGTTTTTATGAGAAATGTGACATTATGAAAGAGTTCTGATTTGTCCTGTCAACTCCAAATGATATTAACACACAGTCTGTAAGTATGTATGTTTTGTTCGCCACAAAAGTTTTTATAAAAAAGTCAATATAGGGCATTCCTGGTAAGATTTAGAAATCTAGGAATGTTCCAAAATTCAAAAAAAGTTTATTACTTTAACGACTTCAGGGACATGTGAATTACAGAAAACTTCAAAATGTAGATAGCTTTAATAAAAAAATATATTCCATAATGTCAAAGCAGTAACAATCTTGAAGAAAGTTGTTTACATCTATTGTTTTGTTTCTTTATCCTTACGGTTTTTCTCCTAATTAGGTCTCCAAAAGCCTATTTTGAAATATTCTTCAAATGAACTTTGATAAAGTTTTAAACATATATTTTTTTTCTTTTGCATACTACAAAATGCATCACAAATGCAGAATATTCCAACAAAAAAAGCTCATAAGAAACAAATTCTTGTTTTCCCCCTTCCAAAACACAAAAGGGCTCAATCCTACAGCCTTCAGATTTTCTTACTTCAAGATTTCTATACAAGTTGAGTACATATAAACACTTCCAACCTAAAAACAAAAACAAGAAACAATTTATTTTTCAGATTACAATGGCAGCAGACCTAATATAAGTACCTACTCTTCTGCAGTGCACAAAGGTAGTTGCAAACAATGTGTCCACTAAAAGGGAACTCTATTTAATTCAATTCAGAATGTTAGTATGGCAATTTGTAATAGTTTATGTCCTGTGTAGTTAGCTTGATCCATGAAAAAACACCACAGAAACTATTTTGTTTTTTCTTTTAATTATGCTTTAAAGTCCAACTCTGGCTATAATGAAAATACAAATTTTCTTCAGAGAGTCTTTTCGAAGCTAGCATTTGTGGGTGGCAGGGAGAAAGAAAAAAAGGCCATTCTAAAGGCCCAATCCTGAATTTCTCTTAAACGTTAAATGTCTAATGAAATCTATTTGAGGTGCAAAAGGAATGCAGGATCAAGTTCCAAAGGGTGCAGGGTGTAGGGGGGAAGATAGACTATGCTGGCGTTCTTACATAAAAATATACATTTGGTTCAGTTAGAGAAGTAGTGCATTTTAAAAAACAGTCATTTCACCTGTTTGTCCTATAACATACAACTCTAAAGATAACAATCACTGTATGGAGGGGGGGGGGGGGGGAGTATCTATCATGCATTAACAGAAGTCAGTTAACATTTTTGTGTAACTATAGGATTGGAACCCTAGGTCTAGCTGCACTATAAAATAAGGCCAAACCTGCATGTAAATGGAAGTTCTGGGTGCCCAATGCATTTGACATTGAATCCCAAGTAAGCAAAGGCTTTTTGTAATGTATAGAAAATCCCTAGCATATTTAACATTAAATTGTAACAAACTGAGAATGAGAAAATTCAATTAAGTCTATCACCAGTCATATATTTATACTTAAAATATAAGGATATGAATAGCAGAAACCCCAATTTATTGGATTCTGTCAGTATGTATCTCAACTACAACATTTAGCTTTTTTACCCCAAAATAAAAAAAGCTCTTCTGCTACATATGTATTTTGATAATATAGTTTTTAAAATTAATCATTCACCCATTTTGCGGAAATATGATTTACATAATAGGCTATAATCTAAACTTACGCAATTATATACACAAGATGTTATCGTTTATTGAAAAGCAGTTAAAATATATATAAAATGTAAATAGCAGTAAGTCCCAACCCTAAAAAAACACTTCAGCATGTGCCCAGCATTAGCCACATGAATAGTCCCACTAAAGTGAAAGCTTGAAGGATTGGGCCCTTAAATGTTCTTCCAACTAATATGTTTAAGTAATTGCTGCCTATTATCTATTTATTTTTCATCATTGCAGAAAGTTAGAACATTAACAGGTCTACTTTAAAAAAAGTAATCCAGTCTGTCATTCCAGTAATACCCGCTGAAGGTAATTTAGATGAACAGCACTTATCTTCACAAAATCATATATTAAACTCATGGAGTATGATCATGGATAAATTGAGAATGTTACTGGTATCTTGGAACTGTTTGAAATGCAAACTTCAATGCTTTCTCTGTTTTTCAAAATTATGTCTGGTTATTTTTCAAAACTTGGAAGAAATCAAGGTTATATATCAGTGAATGAATACAGGAAACATATGCATTTACAGACAGGAACAGACAAAAAAATACTATATGTACAGAAAGAATCATCACCTAAATCTTTCAGAAAACCACCTACTCTCCACTCTTGCTTAGTTAGCCAAATCATAAATAGTAAACTGAAATATTTGATTTTTTTGGCGCTGTCTAGTATTGCAATTCAATAAATGTGTCCAATTCTATAGTACTTCTCAGGCAACATGCTTACTGAAGTCAATTAAAGTTTTTCCCCAAGTAAAGACTATAGAATCAAGACCTAAGATTTTTTCTGTTAAACGGTAGCCTGGTCCCATTCCAGTGAGTGAGTTTTGCTATTGACTTCACTCCTAGCACGGTTGGGCCCTATGTATCAAACATGTTTCCTAAAATTTGAAAAATGATATCAGTTAATTAGACTAGCTTAGGGTTAAATCAGTTAGTCTTTTTAATATCATTGATTCTCCAATGATTCTTTCATCCAGAACTCATGAATGCTGAGATATTCCCATAATACATGGAGTTGATTTACATTGAGTCTTCACAACCATAATTTTCAATCCCTGCTGCTTTTAACATTCAGATTAATTTATTGCTGAATAAATCTTAGTCATAAAACAGTAGTTGATTTCACAATAGTCTTATTTCTCTTTGGATAATCTGAGTAATTTTAACAGATGACAAAACCATGTTAAAAAACGAGAAGCTACTACAGAGATGAAAGAAGTATTGCATTTATTTTTTTACATGACCATTAAATAAGTTTACATTTTCTAGTTTACTTTGAATATGCTTTGGGAACCAAGCTTCTTTACACTTTTGATGCTTTTCTACGACAGAGCGATGTTTTCATATTAAGCAGCATTTATGAAATAATGTCCTTGGATGATGGCATTCAATTATTTATTTGTTCATATTTTACTTAGGAAGGTCTTCAAACACTGGTAGATCCATGCATACATGTGAATCTAATTGCAAGACCCTGGCCAAAATGATCAGACTAAGCTATTGGTTTGCTTGTCACTCTGACTACAGAAAAAAAAAGTTGTGCATATTTCAACAATACATTACCATGAAAAAAAACCACTTACATTTATTTAGAAGTCGCAGGGTGTATTCTTGGCACCACTTACGTCAAAATGCCCATTGACTTCAGGATTTAACTCTCAGTTTCAGAATGGATTATTAAAGGAACGCAGCCTAGTAACTAAATGAGTCACACTATGGAAGGTTTTATTAATCATTATGATTATATTTCATATCTGCATTTTTTGATATGCTGATTTTCTAGTGTTTTTTATCCAGAACATCTAAAGCCAGCTAAATAAAGTACTCTTATAAGTTTTACATACTGTTTGCTAGCATGTGAATATGTGAATTTGGTACAACTTTTCGCTGTGATTTTGCAATTACTTACACAGACACCTACCTTGACTCATAGCAGTAGTACCACCAGAAGTCAATAGGACTACTTCAGTAAGTAAAGTTCAGCCCATGCAAAAGTGTTTGGAGGACTGGGGCCTTACAATGCAAAGTTTTCATCCCCCCAAGGGTTCCCAGTTCTTTACTATGAATCACAAATCATGAACCCTCTTCAAATACAACCAGGCCAGCTAACACCCTAAATCATAACCTATCCTTAACCTCCCCCCAAACTGCTTTCCCCCACCAAGAAGCCCTGCAGCATGCCTTGAATTGAATATCAACCAAGTCAGGCTACTTTAGACCAGAGGGGGTGGCAAATTTCGATATACGTGGGGTGGAAGGCATGCTTGCCCAGTAAAACCAATAAAAAACCGGTGATAATTCAATAGTCTCATGAACAGATCTAATTAAGGACCAAATCTTGAAAGTTTTAGTTAGGCAAAACTCTCATTCCCATGTAACTAGCTATCAACGTTAGGCCCCGATCCTGCATGGAGATCCACGTGAGCAGACTGCTGGGGTTTGGAAGTGGGCAGAGCTCCACAGATTTCAGTGAGGGGCCACGCACGCACAGCGCTTTGCACGACCGGGCGGGCCTTTTTGCTAAAGCAGACTCGCTGGGAGAGGTATTGTTTATTGGATAGGTAACATTTCAAACCTTTTCACATGGCTCAGAGTGCATTCCCCCCTCGCCAACTGCTTTCTCCACTTTGCAATTACTCTCCAGTCATTACTATCGTTTGAAACCTAAACAGCCCCAGCAAGATAAACTAGTGGACAATTTCCCGGGAAAATCAATCGAACTAAAGATTGGCCGACGCTCTTTCAGGAGCGTTGAAAACGAGTCAAGGAAGTCCAAAAGTAACCTCCACCCGGCAGCACGTTACATATTTCAATCACATGCTACTGGATGCAAGCTGGGTGCAGCCCTCAGGTGGGGAGGCTCTCACAGGCAGGGATCGGGCAGCACGCCCGCCCACCCCAAACATACAAAAAAAAAAAACCCCAAGCAAACAACAAAAACCAGCCTTTCACAACGGCCTGATTACTAACGAATGGTTCTTTCCACGCGCCTTGCCAAGGTACATCCTTCTGCCTCGGCCCGCACTTTGGGATCCCCGAAGGGCTGGGCGTGGAAGGCATGTGTGATCCCACCTCCTCTTCCACGGACCGGGACGAGCCACACAAGCAGCGCCTCCAGCTGTCACTTCTGTTGGGGCTCTGGCCTTTGGAGTGCCGCGCTGCCTTTTCCCCCCTTCTCCGCCCCCGCAGCCGCGCTCTGACCGCAGGCTCTGGCTATCTCGGTGGACTCGCGGACGGATCCCTGACCGGGCGGTTTGGGGGCGCTTTTCTGCGCAGGGGGGAGAGGAAGCGCGCTAACTTCGCCGTCCCACCTGCTCTGCGGCAGAGCGTCCGGGAGGGGAATCTCCTGCGCGAGCGCCTGCCCAGCCCCCGGCCGCGGTGCAGCCCTTGAGTCGGCAGCCTTGGCTGGAGAGCAGGGGCCACACGGGCAGAGCAGAAAGTGAAAGTAACTTGTGCACGCGGAAGTCCCATGGGAAAAGCAGAGCCCCGCGGAGCCAGCGCGTCTCCCCCAAGGAAGATGCGGCCAGAGGGCTGGTGAGTCAGGGAACTCCCGCTCCTTCGCACAGCAACTCGTGGCGCAGCCTGGCCCGGCGGATTCTGCACTCCCAGAGCCTCCCCTCGCGCTCTGCACCAGCCTCGCGCCATGCACCAGCCTCTGCCACCACCATGACCGAGAAGCCCCCAGCGCAGCTCTCTCTACCTCCCCCTGCGGACAATGTTCCATGGTAAGGGGCGCGCACGGGAACCCCCCGAGCCGGCGACTCTTGCAGCCCTCCCGGCGCACAGCCCTGCGGATTTTGCACCCCAGCCTGCAGAGCCCGCTACCTGCCGCCCGCAGCCCAAGCGGCCCCTGCCCCGCGGCGCGCGCGTCTCACCCGGCTGCGCTGGCTCCCTGGCAGCTACCGCTCGCAATGGTGCAGCGGCGCCCGCGAAGGTGCTTTTATCCCCGCTGCTCCGGCCGGGAATTTCCCAGCTTTTCAGAGCGAAAGTGGAAGCGCGCGGTTCCCAGCCTGCCTGGTGTCGGGAAATCAGGATTGCGCTGGTGGGAACTGCAGGGGTTGAGGAGCGGGCAAGGGAGCGCCGCCGCCGCCGCTCTCAAGGCCGGTGCAAACACCTGCCCGCGGACGCCCCGCAGGGAAACCGGCTGCCCCCAGGCAGCGGCTGGCGTCCCGGGAGCGGGTCCGCTGACAGCCCCCTCGGCTCCTGCAGGGAAGAGCCGCCCCTCCCCGCGGCGTGCGCCTTGCCCACGGCCTGCCATGCCAAGCCAAGGGCAGGCACGCTGCACCGAGCCCCGCACAAAGTTGAGACAGGCACCAAACGGGTGCCTCTGAGAGTCCCCACGCGCCCAGCCAGGGGCTCCTCAGCCAGAGGGTCCCAACATTAGGGGCGTTGTCTTATATAGGCAACTATCCCCGGAGGAAAAAAAGTATCCCGATTTTTCACACTTGCTGTCTGGTCAGCTGAGGGGGGAGGGAGATGCATTAAGCCTCCTGGGTTTGCAGGCTCTGGCAGAATCCTGCTCTGGGGCAGGGGGCCTGCACAGGAATAAAAATTTGACTGCTTTTGGAAGGGCACTACCCCATGCGGCCAGACGAGCTGCTTCCCTCCCTCCACTGTGCCCCCACTAATTAGGGGGGCTGTGCCCCTGCTTGTCCCCCCCTTGTGCATGCTCCTGCTTTGGGAAGCTGGGTGCAGGAAGGTAACACACTCTTCTCTCCTTCAGGCCAATGGGGCATTTCCATGGCTTGGGGGGCTGAAGGACACAGCCGACCCTGACTGCCCAGTGCTCTGAGCCACAGCAGGGAAAGCCCAGACTGGTCCTGCTGGTGCTTCTGAACAGCCTCTGGTGGAGGCTTTCGGAAGCATTGAAACCCTGCAAGGAGGCTACAACCTGGTAGCTTTCCATTACTGTCACTTAATCCACAGATATTGCAAGAGTGTTGCTGAGGAAATAGAAGTGCCCCTGGGTGGTATAACATTGATAGTGTGCCTGCCTGGCCCTTTTCTTGTACACTGAAGGGACTAAAGTTTGCTTTTTGTAAATACGGGCTTTTTCCTCTGCCTGAAACTCCCAGGAATGTTAACTCTTGCTGGCTGGGGATTTCAGGAAGTAGGAGTTATGAACTCATATACTTTCACTGGAAGAGCAGAATGTTCACTTTGTTAAAAGTTTCATTTCCTTCAAAATAGCAATGAGTCATTGCAGATAAATAATGTTCACTTTTTTTTTAATTATAAACAATCTGACTGAAAATCCTTTCCCTTCTCAATCATCTGTCTCTTTCTTGGCTCTTGTTATGGTATCAGTATTATGAGTTCATTAGGACCTAATTTACTAATGTAAAAAAAAAACACATGCCAACAAACCTTTCAGGCCTTCTTTATAAAGATCATAGAGAGGCAACAAAAATTAATAGTAATGGCATAGGCCCAACTCTTTTTTCTTTGCAGGTTATCTTTAATCACAAACTGCTAGATTAAGTAGGTCTATGGCTACAGTGTTCTTGCCATATACTGATCTCTATAAGGGTTCTGATTCATTCTTGTTTAATGTTACTGTTGGAATCTGTTGCACTAATGACAGACTTAGACCACTGTTATTTGTCTTTTGAAATATGAAACAACTGGGAAATTGTTAGTTATATTAGAGAAGATGGGGATTAGTATAAGAATTGTAAAGTGGATAAGGAACTGGTTAAAGGGGGAGAATGTAACAGATTGTGCCCAAAACGACTGGAGGTAGGTTACTAGTGGCATTCCTCAAGGATTGGTTTTAGGATTAATCTTACTCAATATTTTTAGTACTGACCTTGGCACAGAAAGTAGGAGTATGCTAATGAAATTTGATGGGGGTACAAAGTTGGGAGGGACAGTCAGTACAGAAGAAGATCAGAATATTATACAGGAAGATTTGGATGACCTTGAAGACTAGAATAACAGAAATGGGATGGAATTCAATAGTACAAAGTGCAAGGGTCATATACCTAAGGTCTAATAATAATTTCTGCTACAAGCTGAGGTTTCATTAGTTGGAAGTGACGGAGGAGGAGAGAGACCTGGCTGTGTTCCTTGATCACAGGATGACTATGAGCCAGTAATGTGATGCAACTGTGAAACAGGCAACTGCAATCCTTGTATATATTCTGGTAGAACTAGAGAAGTATTAATACCATATAAGGTACTAGTAAGACCTCATTTGGAATTTGGTATACAGTTCTTGTCATACGTGTTCAAGAAAGTTGCATTTAAACTGGAATGGGTGCAGAGAAGATTTACTAGGATGAACAGGGAATGGAGGGTTTATCATATGAGAGAAGACTCAAAGAGCTTGACTCGTTTGACCTAGCAAAAAGAAGGCTGATTGCTCTCTATAAATACATTGAGGGGAGTGTGTGTGTGTGTGGGGGGGGGGGGTAAACACTAGGGCAGGTAAAGAGCTATTTAGGACAGTGTTGGCACAAAACCAAATGGATATAAACTGGCCATGAACAAATTGAGGCTGGAAATTAGGAGAAGGTTTCTAACCATCAGAGGGATGAGGTTCTGGTTCTCCTATGGCCTCTCAGTAGGAGTTGTGGGGGCAAACAACTTAATTAGTTTGAAGAGAGAGCTGGACAGTGTATGAGTGTGATTGTATGACGGGGTAGGGTTCAGCAGCCCTGGGGCTCACTTCCAGTTTGCTTCAGGGCTTCAGCTGGCCACCTGCAGAAAGGGATTCTTCCCTCCCCACCCCACCCCACCCATGCTGTGGTTTTTCATTCTGTTTTGGTCGCTTTCCTCTGAAGCAGGGATAGCCAACCTGAGCCTGAGAAGGAGCCAGAATTTACCAATGTACATTGCCAAAGAGCCACAGTAATACGTCAGCAGCTCCCCATCAGCTCCCCTCCACCCGCTCCCAGCACCTCCCACCCACCGGCAGCCCCACCGATCAGCACCTCCCCCTCCCTCCCTGCACCTCCCAATCAGCTGTTTCGTGGCATGCAGGAGGCTTGGAGGGGGAGGAGTGAGGGCAGGGGAGGGGGCTGGAAGGGGTGGAGTGTGGGCAGGGCCTGTGGCAGAGCCAGGGGTTGAGCAGTGAGCACCCACCAGCACATTGGAAAGTTGGCGCTTGTAGCTCCAGCCCCAGAGTCGGTGCCTATACAAGGAGCCACATATTAACTTCTGAAGAGCTGCATGTGGCTCTGGAGCCACAGGTTGGCAACCCCTGCTCTGAAGCATCAGAGATGGCCACAGCTGGAGATTGGATATTGGATGGAGTGGGCCGGGGCTCTGGGGTGGCACTGAGCATTCTGTTTTTTGGGTGCTTGCCTGGCTGGTTCTTGCTCATATGCTCAGAGTCTAACTGAATTTTTCCCCAGGTCAGATTGGTAGCAACCTTGTGTTTCCTTTGACTTCCTCTGCACAGTATGGGTGCCAGTCACTTGCCAGGATTATCTGGGTACATCTCACTTAATCATTTCCCTACCATTACAGGGGCCTCTGCCATTGGTGTA
Organism: Chrysemys picta bellii; assembly: GCF_011386835.1. Classification (NCBI taxonomy): domain Eukaryota; kingdom Metazoa; phylum Chordata; order Testudines; family Emydidae; genus Chrysemys; species Chrysemys picta. The sequence goes on along the minus strand of NC_088792.1, from coordinate 238,456,206 downwards.
CCATAATCATCTAAATTCCTGGGGGCTGTAATACTTTAAACCCTACATTTAGAATAGGGTGTGGGGCAGTGCTGGTGGCCTGTGATATTCAGGAGATCAGACTAGATGATCTAGTGGTCCCTCTGGCCTTAAACTCGGTGACTCTGTAGAAGTCAGAGGTCTGAATAGCAGGATCAGGGACACATTATGTGATACATAGATGGCAGATACAGCCTTAATAAATTATAGGCTTTTACAGCCTTACATTTACTATATTTATGTCTTTAATCTCAAGAGATTACAAAGCACTTTGGACCAGATTTTTAAAGTTAGTTAGGAGCCTAAAGATGCAGACAGGTGCCTAGGGCTAGCTCTACTGAGGAGACTTAGATTCAGTATTGCAATGCCTAACTTTTAGGCACCCTGCCAGTTAGTGTAATCCACAGGCCTAAATTAGGTGCCCAGGCTTCCTGGACAATGTGTGTTATATGTGCTCTTGTATATATGTTCTTAGGACCTGACTAGGTCAAGGAATGTGTAATGAGATATTGACCCGATCACCTTTATTTGACTTGTTTAAATCCAGCCCTGACTGTTAGTGGCGATAAATTATTTCCCTTGGATGGCTCTTCAATGACTTATGATTTTGGTGATGGGTGCCCTCGAAATACCTAAGATAGGGATAAAGAATTTGCCTGTTACTCAAGCAAAACTCTCATTAAAAGTCAAAGGGAAATTTGCCTAAATAAAGACTGTGAAATTTGACTAACAGCGCTGAAAAGAGTTTCTCAGTTCAGTTTCTACAGGGTAGCTGTCTACCCCATGATCAACATTACCACAATTGACAACATCAGCAGAGAGGGATTGAGGGGGCATGAAGACTGAGCTATATTCTTATTCCTAGAGGTAATCTTCCAAGACAGCATTAAGGTCCATTGGTAGGGAGCTGTGGCGAAACGTATATTACAGAATAGCTGTTACATGTACATTGAATTTAGTTGGATTTCTGCATTGACTTCACTCAAAGCAGATTTGGCACATGGAGGCTATTTTAGTTTCTAGGACTGGCAGCCTGCATGACTCTTTGAGGGGCCCGACCTTCCCAATGGAGGGCAAATAGGACAGTGTCTTTCATGAGCACTAACTTTACTTTAACCCCCCCCCGCCATCCAAATATTTAAAAAGTAAAATTATACTTGCAAACTTGTATACTTCATCTGCTGTATACTGTAGTACTTCAGGATTTCTAACAATACACCAAAGGATATTATTGTCCCCTCAACATAATTAATGCTAACAAAAGTAATAAACTAAGTTTATGTTAATACCCCTAGGGCAACATACTCTGAAAATGCATTTAAAAGATACCTTGTCAGAAAAGTATATTTACAGGCATTTTCACATTTCATACCCAAAATGGACTGTAATGTACCAGTTATTTGGTAGAGTTGAACAATAAATCCCAGATAAGTTACTATAAGAGACTTCATTATATAACAGTTAATAGAGCATACTCTGTGGTATTAAATATATACTTGATTGATGTTGTTGTAATCTAGTTTTTTTTAGGTCTGTCTTTGGGATTCTGCCTCTGTTCGTAGTTCTGTTGCCAGTAAATTCATCTACTTGTGTGATGGAAAATACAACTGTAATACGTGAAAAATATGAGAATATCCTAAGCCACGATATTGAATTGCTGGTAGGTAGTCATATTCTTTTGTTTTAAAATTTTTTTTTAAAGTAAAGGTCTTCTTTTTGTGAATAATTTTAAGGTTAATTCATCCTAAATGTCACAATGAAAGGCACACATTAAAATGGGTGTGCAGTTTTTTTTTAGGGGACATAACGATGCAGCCTCTAATTTTGCACTCACACCTAGCTGTGAATGCAGTTATTTGCAGGTGCAAATGATATGACTCAGATGATTGTGTCCTTGCAACAGGTAGTTAGAGATATAAAATATTTAGGTCTAGATTGTGTAACACCTAATCCCATTGGAGAGCACTTACACAGTAGTTGTGGTGAAGTCACTGAGACTACTTGTGTTTGTAAATGCTATTCAATATGAGTAGAAGCTACATAATCTGACCCATAATTTGCATCTCTTTATAACTTTGCCTGAAGTTTTATGCCCTCTGTTGAATATATGCACAAACCAGAGTCAGCATTTAAAAAACTGGTCCTCAGTCTTGATCTCTACCTCTCATTGCTGACAATGATCCAAACTGGAAATAATCACCATATTTGAAATCCATGTGAAAGGCCAGTTAAGGGGAAAACTGACATACCCAGACCATTAATCAAGTATTTTATATCTTTGTGCCAGCACATTAAATAGAATGCTTGAGTCAACAGCTCTCTACATCAAGTGAATCATTCCTAGTCGTTAGAATTCCACAGGAGACTAGGAAAAAATGAAAGTATTTGCTATTTAATTTTTATTTAAGGAGCTGTGAATTTAGTGCTCATGAAAGGTATGGGATTGTGAATATTGAAATCTGTAGTCCTCACAGAATAGGGGTAGCACCAGCACCTATTTTGCTGATTCCCTCATTTCCCAGCCAATGTGTGTTACCCCAGCTCTGGAGAGGTTAGTTCAGTCTCCATGTCTAATCAGCGCTTCTCTGTCTGCTTAAATTACCAGAAAGAACTGTTAGTAATACTGTTTGTGTGGTAGAAGGTGTCCACTAGCCTCTTGCCTGAGATCACATAGTGATAGCAAATAACTTTCAGTTACTACAAAACCTGTGTTCTGGTTTGAACCTGGAACCTAGAGGCAGAAGGATCTTTACCCCCATTACACTCACCGAGCCACCATAATTAATAGTTCTGATAAGTACCACGCTGCTGCAGTGTGTGTAAGACAGTTACTTTTCTTTTAGTTACTAATTTCTGTCTAGTCTGACTCAGAGCAGGATTTGCAAGGTTATGCTCAAGGCTAAATTTGATCTAGATTTCTATAAGTGCAGTGGTTCACAGAGCAAAAATATTAAAGAATAAAATAAAAACTTTGATGACTGTCAATAAGCAATGTCACCACACAGAGAGAATAATGTTGATTTCTCCCCCAAACTATGGTATGTGTTTCTTAAATTCTCAAGAACCAAGGTTCCCATGATCATTCCCCCCAAATTATGGGTGAGTTTAAAAGAATGGCAAGAGTAAAATATGATTTCTATTAGAGGTTATGTGTGGCAATGCTCATTGTGATTTTGCTCCATATCTGGTGACTGCAGACATTAACTACAGGCAGGTAGTGGGTATATCCTGGCCCCCTTGAAGTCTAGGGGAGTTTTGCCATGGACTCCAATGGAGCTAGGGTTTCATTCACTGTCTTTTTGTCCCACCCAGTGAGCTACCTACCTACCAACCAGAGTGATTATTGTGAAGCTATTTGAAAAGTCAGGCGGAGCTGCTGACTGACTGGCCCTTGTGTCTGGAATGGAATTTCAGCACTTTAGCAAACAAACAGCTGTTTGATGCTCTCTTAATTGTTTTATGTCTTTGAATATTTGACTCTTTAGGGCTTTGTGTTGAGTCACTACCTCTCTGTTTACACAATCTACTGTTTCCAAAGTTTGAAGTCAGTTTTGTTCAGATGTGCTTCTGAAACACTGACAAAGTTGGAACAAAAATACAAAGGGAAACCCAAAGGATAGAGATGACTAAACCTTTCTTGAATTTTTTAAAATATAGGATGACATAATATTGATATGAATTAATACATTTCTTCTGCAAGGTTCAGAGAGACTTTTGAGGGGGGTTGGAAAGAAGAGAGGGAGAGAATGTGTTTCCCTGGGGATCAAGAGATTATTACAAGCATCTGGATGACATAAAGAAAGGTGTGGAAGAAGGAAACAAAGGGGAAAAAATGGCGGAGCAAAGGGGCAAGCCTTACAGCTTAAGAGAATAAACTTTAAACAAAAACAAAACCAAAAAAACACTGTTAAGAATCAAGTAATTAAGTGGAATCTGTAGTTTCAAAATTATAAATAACTACCCTTGCAAACTATAGCTAAATTATTTCCTCCTTAGGTTACTTGCCAAGAAAAAATTCAGCATTCTCTATTTCCACTGCTACTCTTGATGCCGTCCTAAAAAGCAGTGTAAGGAGTTAAGTTCATCAACTGTTGAAAGAGAAGCCAAGCCAACTTGATTAGAACACCGTTACATTATTTAACGTATGATCTATTATAGGAAAATATGTCTGAAGAGTATCGTGACAGGTGCTGCAGGAATAAAAGACATGAAAACCCCAGTGCGTTTTTCTGCAATGATACTCAGGTAAAAGACAACTTCTTCTTTGAATGATTGCATGTCGGTTGCAATGTAGGTGTTTGCGCGCCCTGAGCACAGTCACCAGAAAATATGCCCTCCGTGGTATCTGTCAAGTCGGCTCTGGTGTCCTTTGGTGCTACACGTCCATAGCGTTGGTATGTAGGGCACTGCTGACCACGTCCTCTCAGTTCCTTCTTACCACACATGATGGTCGCTGGAAATGCTCTATCCTTATCTTGCAAGTCTTCCTCAGTGGACTTTGTTTCCTTTCTTTCTATACATATAGTTTTGTTCATAGTTGGTTACGTTTCTCTTGTAGTTGTTAGAGTTAGTTTCCTCCGCTCCCAGTACTGAGGCATGCCTTGGTGGCTGAGCTTCAAGCCTTGTGGCTCCTGCAGCAAGGCTATGCCTCTGGGCTACCCACATTCCAGTTGCCTTAAGTACATAGGGGAAGCTTACGTTTGGGAATGCTGCAAGAGTTGCAGGGACTTCAAGCCCTGTACCAAAAATGACCAGGATGCTAGGCTGAAGTCCATCTTAATAGAAGCAGTGCTTGGACCTCTATTGGAGCCAGGCCATTCAAACTCGGCACCAAGCACCTTGGTGTCACAGAGGAGCACTCCTGCCGCTGTTTGGGCACCTTAGCACCATTCAGCATCTCCAGTGCTGAGTTAAAAACAGAAGAAGATGCCAGTCAAGAGAGGACATTCCCCGACCCCTAGGATGGCCAGGCATGGAGACCAGAACAGAGTGCGACCCACATTGGGCCACTCCACAGCCTTTGGTACTGTATAAAGGGAAGCTGGCTGTGATGGCCCAGTTCCAGTGTTCCCTGCCTTGACACTGTTCACTGGCACCTATGGGAACCGCTCCTCCGTGGTCTCTGCACAGAGACTTCTTGTCCTCGGAGGTGGAGTCGTATATCTCCCACAGGAGTCAGCCCCAACAGGCAAGTCGGCACTATCCTGCAATGGACCTGGGCCAGGCCATACCGTCGACTGCTTGGCCTGCTGGCTAGTGGCAGGTGCCTGCACAGTGGTCCTTCTAGAACCTGTGGGCATTTCCCTTTATTCAGGATCCTCGATGGAGATACTCATACTCGGTGGCCTGCGAGGGAAGAGTGCTGCCACTTCTTCAAGCAGAGCCTGATCCAGGCTCTAGTACCGAGTACCAGGAGCCAACGTCACGAGACCTGGCCGGTGCCAAAAGCAAGGAGTATTAGTGCTCCCTGCCAGTGCAAGCTTCCTCCTCCTATTCTCCTGATGAGGCCATGACAGGAGCTGACATGTCACCCTCTCACGATGACTATAAGGCCCATTAGGAGCTTCTTAAGAGAGTGGCCCAAAACCTGGGCATTCAGGTGGAGGGGGTTCAGGAGTCCTCTCACTCTTTGGTGGACATCTTGTGATCCTTCCCCTCAGTGAAGCCATCATGGACCCAATAAAAACCCTACGGTAAACCCTGGTGTCCCTACCTCCCATGGCCAAGAAGGCTGATAAGAAGTACTTTGTCCTGGCTACAGAATATGAGTTTTTGTATCCTCATCCCACCCCCACCGGATACCTGGTGGCTCCGCTGCCAATGAGCGAGAGTGACAGGGGCAATCCCGAAAGCAAAAGATGCAAAAAAGCTAGACCTGTTTGGGAGGAAGGTCTACTCAACTGGCGGTTTGCAGCTCAGGATCACTAATCAAATGCGCTCCTGAGCAGATGTGACTTTAACACTTAGGATTCCTTGTTAAAGTTTAAGGACTCAATGCCCCAAGAGGCCAAATGGGAATTCTCCTCTTTGGTGGAGGAAGGGAAGTCTGTAGCAAGGGCTTCCCTACAAGTGGCCCTGAATGCTGAGGATTCAGAGACCAGGTCCATGGCCTCCACGGTGGTCATGTGTAGGAGTTCCTGGCTCCAAGTCTCAGGCCTCCCACATGAGGTTCTGCAGACCCTCCAAGACCTTCCCTTTGAGGGCACTTCACTCTTCTCAGCAGATAGACATCAAGCTTCATGACCTCAAGGACTCCAGGGATAATCTGAAGTCCCTGGGCTTCTACACCCCAATGTCTTTGAGAAGCATTATAGACCCCAACATTCCTCCTGGTTCTTCCCTCTGCCGGCCCGGCAGGACTCTCAGAGAAAGAGGAGTAAAGGCTTCAGGCAGAGGCCTTCACCCCAATCCTCCTCAACATCAATGCCCGCTCCTCCCAGATATTCAGGGGGCTCTAAGTAGGCCTTTTGATGTGGCACTTGAGGACGCCATACCAGTCACACAAACTTTGGATCCAACCTACCCTTTGTTTGTGGACCGCTTGTCCCACTTCCTTCGGGCAGTGGTCCCATATTACTACAAACCATTGGGTACTGAGCACAATAGAAGTGGGATATACCCTTCAATTCAGTTCTTCCCTCCCACCTCACCCCTCTCCCCATCCCTCTTCAGGGACTCCTCTCACAAGCAACTTCTGGCCCAAGAGGTGCAGTTGCTCCTACAGGTGGGAGCCATGGAAGAGATTCCACAGAATTTAAGGGGTTGCAGGTTCTACTCCCAGCTTTTGGGATTAGGAAAAAAACAAGGGGGGGGTCTCAGACCTATCCTGGACCTGCGCCAGCTTAACAGTTATCTCAAGAAGCTAAAGTTCTGCAAGGTCGCCTTGGTAAGTCCATCATTACCTCCCTGGATCTAGGGGACTAGTACATCGCCTTTGATTTGAGAGATGCCTATTTTCACACACCAATTTTTCAGGGACACAGGAGGTTCCTCAGATTGATAGTGGATCATGTGCATTACCAATTTGCAGTTCTCCCGTTCAGCCTGTCAACTACCCCACAAGTGTTTACAAAGTGCATGGCAGTAGTAGCAGTCTTCTTGAGGAGCCAACGGGTGCAGGTGTATCTTTAGCTCAATGACTGGCTGGTCAGAGGCCAAACCAGGGCTCAGAAGGAGTCCAGCATCCACCTCATCCAGTTGATTTTCCAGGACCTGGGCCTGCTTATAAATACACAGAAATCCACCCTTACCGCAGTTTAGAGGATAGAGTTTATCTGAGCTGTGCTTAACTCTGTCCAGGCCAGAACCTTCCTCCCAGAAAGGTGTTTTCAAGCAGTCATGGAGTTCATAGCTTGCCTCAAGGATCGCCCAATGACGATGGCCCAGAGTTGTCTGAGACTCTTGGGTCATATGGCCACATGTACTTATGTAGTGCATATGTGAGACTACACCTCAGACCTCTCCCAACATAGCTGGCCTCGGTGTACTCGCCAAACTGCCCTCATCTGGATATGGTCCTTATGATTCCTTGCCTGGTTCTCAACTCACTCGATTGGTGGCAGGACCCACTGGCGGTTTGCAAGGGCAACCCATTTTCATGGCTCCATCCGTCACTCTCTCTGGTCACAGATGCATCAGCACTGGGCTGGGGAACTCACTTGGGTCCCCTCAGAACTCAAGGCCTGTGGTCCCCGGAAGAGCTCTTTCTAGACATCAATGTCAGGGAGCTCAGGGCAGTCCTCCTGGCTTGTCAGGCATTCCTGCCTCATGTTAAAGGCAAAAATGTGTTGGTTCTAACAGACAACATGGTGGCCATGTTCTCTGTGTTGGGAGGCAGTTCGGTTACGGGATTTTTGCATAACCTACTCAATTCACCTTGAGGCCTCCTACCTACCAGGAGCACAAAATGAGCTGATAGATCATCTCAGCAGATCCTTGTCCAATCACCATGAGTGATCCCTTGCCTAGATGTCATGAAGGTCATTTTCCAGCAGCGGGGGACTCTCCAGGTAGATCTGTTTGCTACAAAGCACAACAGGAAGTGTCACCAGTTCTGCTCCCTTTTGAGTCACAGCCCCGAGTCACTTTCAGATGCTTTCCTTCTTCCATGGACAGGTCACCTGTTCTATGCTTTCCCTCCTATTCCACCTGTGCACAAGGTCCTGTTGAAGATCAAATGGGATCAAGTGCAGGTCATTCTAATAGCTCTGGCTCGGCCCTGCCCGCACTGGTTCGCCTCTCTGCTGGACCTCTCAGTGGCGTCACCAATCCCACTACTTCTACATCCAGACCTGATCTCTCAGGACCACGGTCATCTGCTCCACCCAAACCTTGGGTCCCTCCACCTGATGGCCTGGAAGGTCCATGGCTAAACCCCACAGAACTGGCCTGCTTGGAGCAGGTCCTTGAGGTTGTACTAGGAATCAGAAAACCTTCCACCAGGGCGACTTACCTAGCAGAATGGAAGTGGTTTGCTATCTGGTCTTCCCAGAACGGTGTCTCACCTATGCGATCGTCACTGCCGTTCATTCTAGTGTACTTACTGCACTTGAAACTGCAGTCAATTAGAGTTTAAACGTGGCGTCGATTAGAGTCCACCTGGCAGCAATCTCTGCTTTTCACCCTTGGATGACCGATCCATCTTTCTAACCATTTCCTTAAGGGCTTTGAGAGGTTGTACCCGCAGGTGCAACAGCCAGTCCCCCTTCCCCCGACCTCAACCTTGTCTTATAAAAGCTTACAGGTCCCCCATTCAAGCCACTGGCAACTTGCTCGTTACTGTACCTCTCCTGGAAGGTGACCTTCTTAGTGGCCATTACTTCAGCCAGAAGAGTTTCAGAGATCCGTGCCCTCACTTTGGAGCCACTGTACACGGTGTTCTTTAAGGATAAGGTGCAGTTGTGTCCTCACCCTGCTTTCCTTCCAAAAGGTGGTCTCCCAGTTCCTTAGCAATCTTCCTACTGGTTTTCTATCCGAAGCCACATACAACAAGGAAGAGCAAAGGCTCCACTCGTTAGATATGCACTGGCTTTCTACATAGAAAGGACCAAACAGCTTCGGAAATCCATGCAGGTGTTTGTAGCGGTTGCAAACAGGATGAAAGGTCTCTCTGTCAGAGCTCAGGTAATTTCATCATGGAACATGTCATGTGTTTGCATATGTTACAAACTAGCGGGTGTTCCCACCCTGACCGCTCATTCAACAAGGACACAAAGCATCTTCAGCAGTGTTTTGAGCCCAGGTCCTTATTCAGGACATTTGTAGCACAGCAACTTGGTCGTCAGTACACGCATTTGCTTCTCATTATGCCATCACTCAGCAGGCTAGGGACAATGCTGGATTTGACCAAGCTGTGTTGCAGTCAGCATGTCAGTAAACTCCGAGCCCTCCACCTACAGAAGAACATAAGAAAGCCCAGTATCCTGTCTTCTGACAGTGGCCAGTGCCAGGTGCCCCAGGGGGAATGAACAGAACAGGTAATCATCAAGTGATTCATTCCCTGTCGCCCATTCCCAGCTTCTGGCAAACAGAGGCTAGGGACACCTGTACAACTGCTGGGGAGTCTCCTATGTTGGAATGAACATGTGCAATTACTCAAAAAAGAAAACCTTTCTGTAACTTGTTCAAGATATGTTGCACATGTCCATTCCAAGACCCACCCTCCTACCCATCTTATCGGAGTTGGCTGGAAAGAAGGAACTGAGGGGGTATGGGGTTGGCAATGCCCTATATACCAATGCTATGGACAGACAGCCCCAGAACACACCAGAGCCGACCCGATGGATACCTCTAAGGGAAAATTTTCTGGCAGCTGTGCTCGGGGCGCACACACATCTACAATAGAATGGACATGTGCAACACATCTCGAAGAACAGTTACAGAAAGGTTAGTACACTTTTTTTTTTCCAGAGTTTACTTGCACAGTCAACTTGTGGAACTCCTTACCTGAGGAGGTTGTGAAGGCTAGGACTATAACAGTGTTTAAAAGAGAACTGGATACATTCATGGAGGTTAAGTCCATTAATGGCTATTAGCCACGATGGGTAGGGAATGGTGTCCCTAGACTCTGTTCGTCAGAGGGTGGAGATGGATGGCAGGAGAGAGATCACTGTTAGGTTCACTCCCTCTGGGGCACCTGGCATTGGTCAGTAGACAGGATACTGGGCTAGATGGACCTTTGGTCTGACCCAGTACGGCCGTTTTTATGTTCTTATGAGCTAATAAAATAATTTCCTTTTAATCTTTTCTGGGCCTAAAATTTATGCATACTGCACATCAGTACTTGATTTTTATTTGAAACTAAGTCGTAATTCTGTTTCCAAAGAAGCCAATATCTCATACTACAGAGATTATATTCATTTATTAAAATGTTGATTTTTTTAAAATAGTTTCATTCAGTATGGAATGAAGAACAGGATGCCTTCTTTATGTCAGTTATTTGAAAGATTAATTTTTACTTGTTAACTGCTTTGTTTTATTTTCCTACCAAATTTTTTTCTGTTGTTACCAATACAACTAATCTTCACTTCAGATATTGATCTTTAATTCTATGTATGTAAGACATCTTTTACAAAATAATCTGCACTTTCTAGTAAGAAGTATTTCTAAAATAATGTTGTGGCAGACATTGTCCCCATGTAGAAGCCAAAGTTGTTGGGGGGGGGGAGGGAGAATCTTATTACTATACATACTAATATTCATAAATTCACACATAGGTAGTTGTCATAACCACAATCACTTTTAAAAATTTGATATATTAGTTTGTTTTAGATAAGATCAAAACCCACCAGTGTCAGTTGTAATTGCAGACTGAATTCAACACATCTAGTAATGCTTCATACACTATAAGGGTCTGAAAATTTAGTCAGGTTAATCACATGATATATTGGAAGAGAACAGCATAGCAGCTTCTAAACAAGCTAATGCCTACTGAAACAGCTTAAGACAGCCAACCATTATATAAAATCAAAGGGAACTCAAACTCAAGGCATCTTTTCTTTATTTCTTTCTTCATAGGAAATAAGGTCATTACAGAATATGGCATGTGACATGCTTAAATTCTTTTATAAAAAAAAGATCAACAAAGATTTCAGATGGCAAACTGCTCGGGTTTCGTGTATGACATTAGAAATTCTACATTGCAGATGTGATAGAGAGCAAAAAAATAGAAAGGTAAGTTGTTGGGAGAGCCTACAAATTACCTTGCATATTTTTATATAAAGAAGGAAGTACATTGCTCTCTTAAGTCTCTTCAGAATAGAAGGTTACTACCATCAACCAAAATGAAACATTATAAAACTCACCACATAGAGTATGCCCCTTGATACAGAGCTTAAGGCTCTGATGTAAAGCCCATTGACGACTATGGAAAGATTCTATGGTAAGCACTAACACTTTTCAAAATAAGTCCTCTACTAATATTTTTGAAACATAATTTTTCAGTTTCACCCTTTAATAGTACAGTAAAAGCTGAGCTGTCTGGCACTTTACCCACCGGAAAGCTCTATAAACCAGCATTTCTGATCTTCGTTGAAAGTCCAGTTGGCCCGGGGCCAGCAGGCTCCGTACCTGGCTCTGTGTGGCTCCCCGGAAGCGGTGACATGATGTCCCTGCTGCTCCTAGGTGGAGGAATGGCCATAGGGGCTCCATGCACTGCCCCTGCTCTACCCGCTGGCTCCACAGCTCCCATTGGCTGGGAACTGTGGACAATAGGAGCTGCAGGGGCAGTGCCTGCGGGCGGAGGCAGCTCGGAGAGTTGCCCAGCCATGCCTCTGCCTAGGAGCAGCAGGGACATCATGTTGCCTCTTGCGGGGAGCCACCCCCAGGTGAGTGCCGGCCAGATCTGGCATCCTGAAGCCCCAACCCAAACTCCCTCCTGCACCCAAACTCCCTCCCAGAGCCCACCCCAATCTTCACCCGAGCCCCCTCTTGCACCCACACCCCTTCTCAAACCCCAGAGTCCCCTCCTGTACCCCAAACCCCTCATCCCTGGCCCCACCCCAGAGCCTGCACCCCTTCACACACTCAATTCTCAGCTCGGCTCTCCCTCCCGAACCCTGAATCCCTCATTTCTGGCCCCACCCTGGAGCCCACACCCCCAGCCCAGAGCCCATATCCCCTTCCACACCCCACACCCCACACCCCTGCAATTGGTAAAGTATAACTCTTAGTTAACTGGCATATTTGATTAACTGGCAGCCCCCCATTCACCCAACATGCCAGATAACAAAGCTTTTACTGTAATTGGATTTGGGTTTTTTATATGCATTAATTAACCAAGGATTAGGCAAGGTCAGTACTTGCATCTGAAACCTTCAAAGCACCACTGGATGCTATAGGAAGATTTGTTGATAGTTCAGCAGGTGGCATGCTTCCTTCAAAGACAAAACTGAGGCTAGGTCTACACTTGGGGGGAAGGGTCGACCTAAGATACACTAGACGCGATAAATCGATCACTACCCGCCGATCCTGCGGGTAGTGTAGACGTACCCTGAGTTTTCTGGTTTGGTATAAAGAGGCACTGTGCCGCTAGTGGTATTGATTGGATTGTGATCACAAGTGACTAAGATTCTATGGCCTTATTGTGAGTAGCCCAGTGTTCTGGCTCAGTTAGGATAATTACATTTATTGATATATATTTGATTGTTTTATGTTTTAAAGTATTTCTCTACAGAAAGGAACATAAGCTCATCTCGATTAACAATTTAAAAACTGTTCTTTTACAGGTTTGCATATTGCTTACACAACCCAGCAAAGACATACTAGGGGCACAAGGCCCCAAGAAAAAATGTTGCCAAGAATTATGTGAACTAAAGGAAACTATATCTAGTCTTAGATCCTGCTGGAATAAGTTTGAAAAAGAAATTGCTAGGTAAAAAACTTAAAATGCAATCCTGTCTGTTCTTTCAAAGTACTATTGCTTTGCACTTTACATGCATTCTTCAAGTATCTCTGGCTGCTTACATAAATACTTTTTGCCAAAGTTCTGATGAGACGATCCAATACCTTGTTCCTGGGGACAAAGCCATTGGAAACCAACAAATTGAACTGCTAAAGTTCAAGAAGTGGAAGCTAACAACACAATTGGAAGCAAAGACAAACAGAACAGAATGCTGTAGCCCCACCTTCACACAATGAAAAGTACTTATACTTTGTAGCTATCTACAAATACTTGGTCATGTTTTTTCAGTAACTTTATATGAGTTTAAGTTGAGAAGAAACTTTGAGGTGCCTACTGCAATAAATAATCTTGGAAACGGCAAAGAAAGCAAAATGTCAAATTAATATGATGTTTTATATAACTACATCATGGATCAGAATTAACAGTTATGCTAGGTAAGAATGGCTCCTGAGCCAGTTCTGCTGATGCAATAATATTTGAAGTACTGGTATCTGATGGGATCTGCAAGCTGCTTTGAAGGCCAAAAAATGGAACCAGGACTGTGCCAGAAAAAGCTAGGGGAATTAATTATTTTTACACAGCCTAGGAAGAGGTATCAGTTTTGGAGGGATCTAGCACAGACGCTGCTGAAGTAGCTAGAGGCAAGACAGAGTAAGACCTGTGGATGGGGAAAAGGGTAGCTCCTGAACATGAGCAAGATCAGCTGACTGGAGAAAATATTGGCATTGTGGATTTGGTAATCACCGTTAGCTGCAGGAATAGTTAGAATAGCTTACATTAATTGTGATGACTTTAGTGTATATATTTTACATAGTGTATTTAACATAAAACAGACATGACTTAAGATATGTATGAGTATTTTCAGAGAATAATATATTGGCATTTTACTAATTATGTGTTCATATTTAATTTTTGATGAATTTATAAATATTTATTAGTTGCTTATACCTCACAATTTCTTACTTAGATATTACTACTCCTTTTGTAACAAAACCCACTTTTAATATATCTAACAAAATGGTGTCTCTTTTGGTATCATTGCTTCTGTTCTAGTTTTTGGTATATGAGAATATCATAGACAGAGCTGATAATGCCACCGTAGTTAAGATTAACTGACTGTCACATGTGTTGTACTCAGTGTTGTGTGGCACCTCCTGCTGGCGAGTAGCTCCGCCTTGTTCAGCGCCGCTTTTCTTCTCTTCCACCATTGCTGCTCTCCTCTCACTGATGGAGTCACACCATGGTTGCTTTGTGACTCAGCCCTCCAGCCAAGCCACACTGCGATTTCCCCTTCAGAGGGAGTCTTTCCAAGTCTCTGCACAAGCAGCGTCAGGCAGTCCTCATGCCCACTACCCTGACTATGTCAGTCCTGCAGTGACTCAGGCAGTCTTCCCATTCAATGCCCCAAGCAACACCACTCTACAATGGATATTAGGGGAACCCTGGCCCACCCTGTATGCTGGGTTCCAGCCAAGGGCCTGTAGCAAACAGTTAAGGTCTGCGGCTACATCATCCTTACTGCTCTCACCCCTGGACTACTTCCTACTGTGCTTTTCCAAGCTTTTCATTCTCCAGCCTTCCTAGTCAGACCCATTTCCCTTAGGCCTACTAAGTAAATCCTTTCTCAGAGGGTCCCTAACCCTCCCCCCCCACTTCATTTACCTCAGGGAGAGAGACTACAAGCTTCCTCCGTGCAGCCTCCCACACCGTTGTCAGCTTCCTGACTTTATAGAAGCCCCACCTATTCCCTTATAGGTGAGTTTCCTTCGAATTAGTGGCCTCCCCACAGCTTAAATCTCCCCCATTTGCAGCTTAACTGGCTGATTGGGCCCACTTCACCTAATTCAATTTCTTCAGGGTTGATGTAGGGTGCACACCCCATCACACACTTCCCACTACAAGATCCTGTTTTCAGTTGCTTATAACTTTTCCACGCTGTTCAGGCTGAAATTTTCAATGCCAGGTGTCTACATCAGGCTAATGTTTATTTATTGGAAGCTTGAGTAATTTCAAGGAACAAATTAGGGAAGCCTACATTGTTTTGCCCTTGTTAAAAAAAAATTCTTGCAACTTTTCCATTGAGAAACACTAGCATTCCATGCACCAGAACAAGAATGTTAGGAACTGTTAGGAAAGGGATGGAAAATAAGACAAAATATCATAATACCACTATATGGCACATATATGCCGCAACTCATGGTGTGCCCGCACATTGACTACTGTGTCCATTTCTGGTCACTCTATCCCATAAAGGATACAGTGGAACTGGAAAAGTTTCAGAGAAGGGCAACAAAGACGATGAAAGATATGGAACAGCTTCCAGCTGAGGAGAGACTAAAAAATGTAGGGCTGTTCACCCAACTAAAAGGAGATTTGATAGAGGTCTATAAAATCATGAATGGTGTAGAGAAAAGTATACTCTTCTGCAATACAAAAACCATGGGTCACCCAATGAAATTAATAAGCAGCAGGTTTAATACAAACAAGGGGAAGTACTTTTTCACATAATGCACAATTGACCTGTGGCACTCATTGCCATGGGATGTTGTGATGGCTAACAGTATAACTGGGTTCAAAAAAGAAGCTGGAAGGGAAAGACAGGATGGATCACTCCAGCTGCCCTGTTCTGTAGTCTTATGGTAATGGAAATTGAATGCCACCCTGGAGAAATGGATTCTGTTCCTGTTGTTGGGAAGTGTACCTTTAAGAGGGTTTGGCAAGAGCTAATTGGAGTCAGTTGTGTTATGCAGAGGCTCATGTGCAATGCTGGTCAGTTAGAAGTCAGGCACTGAATGAAGTGGAACACTGTCAGATTCCTTGGTTCAGAGTGATTTTCAATCTGAACACCACACCTGCCTCTGCCAGAGTTCCTGTGTGATACTGGACAAATCAGTAAACCAAAATTTTTACAGCTGGCCACTAGTTGTGTTTCTTGTTTTAAGGGTCCACCAGGGATCTGACTCGCAGAAATGCTGGGCACTCATAATTGCAACTGCAGTCAGTTGAAGCTGTGCTTTGAACATGTAACGTGCTATAAAAATGCTAAATACTCTGAAAAATTAGACTCTGTCCCCCCCAAATTGGGCATTAAAGTATCTCAGTTATGCAGCTATAAAATGGGGATATAATACTATTACCAAATCTTAGAGAAGAGATGTGAAGACAAATTGATTATTGTGTGCGAAGCACTCAGTTCCTATTGCAAAAGCGCTATAGAAATGTCCCTGAAGAAGTGAATAAAGCTGTATTCAGGGCAGAATTGGGATGGTGGCAGTAAAATAAGGTCTGGGGGCACCCTTTGAAATAGGCAGATAAACATAAAATATTGAAGAACTCATTCATTGATTAGCAGGGATCCCATGGAAAAAATAGTGTGTGATCATGTCATTAAAAACAAATAAAATGCATATGCATGCAGAATTAAAGATGCACATTCCAAAATTTCTTAACTTTTGAGTACTTGCCTTCAGAATCTTAACCTTCCTTTTAATGTAGGTTTTTTGGGTGGTCATTATGTAATAAAAATAATTCACCTTTAAAAATTATACAGGGCACAATATGTGACTAAGCTGGTACTTCCATGAAAGTGCATGGGCCTGCACTGACTTTCAACTTTGGACTATTCTAATTGCTTTGTAAGATATTCCTACTCTTTCAGGGTTGCATGGCGCCAGCTTCCATGGCGGCAGCTTCACCAAAGCATAATCTTTCCATCTGGCCAATGTATACAGAATACAGGCAACAATTGGCAACATTGCCTTCCTAGCCTATTGCAAGAAGTATGAATCATCATAGTGTTAGATAAATTAAGCTGTTGTAAACTGAAAACTATTTGGAAATCCAAACTTACATCTGAGTCATGCAGGAGAATTATCTCCTGTGTCCTACATAAGACGTTCCTGTTAATATGCCTCAGAATGATATTAGCTTTTTAGCAACAACAGCATATTATTGACTCATATTCAATTTATGATTCACTATAACCCCTGATCCTTTTCAGCAGCACTACTGCATAGAAAGTTGTTCCCCGTTCTGTATATATGCTTTTGACTTTTCCATCCTTTCACTTAATTTAATTTCATCTTGTTGATTTTAGACCAAGTGTCTGATTTGTTAAAGTTGTTTTGTATTCCAATCCTCTCCTCCAAAGTCCTTACAACCCCTCCCAACTTGGTTTCATCTGCAGATTTTATAAGCATATTCTCCATTCCATTATCCAAGTCATTAATGAAAATATTGAATAGTATCAGACCCAGGACTGACCTGTGTGCGACCCGATTAGATACACCCTCCCAGTTTGACAATGAACCACTGATAAGCACTGAGTATATAGCATAGTAATTTAATCTAGACCACATTTCCCTAGTTTTCTTTTGAGTATGTCATGGAATTGTGTCAAAAGCCTTATTAAAATCGAGATACATCACATCCACAGCCTGATCCAGCTTGAAGTGGGGTCATAGGAAATGTAAGGTACTTACTAGTAACTGGCGTGCTTCAAGATGTACTCTGTATATTCACACTCTTGGTGATATGCCGATCCAGTGCAGTTAGGATGGTGGAACCTTCTAGTAACAGTGCCTATTAGAGGGACGTGGCTACAGGAGAGGCCTTGGTGCCATTGCTGCCTCAGTTCCTTCCAAATGCTAATGCAGAATACCAAGTAAAGATACAATTAGGACTCTGCAGAAGCAGGGAATGTGGGCGGGGAGTGTGACTATGCAGAGTGCATCTCGAAGTACTCCAGTTACAAGTAACCTCCATTTCTTCCAGTGCCCTCTGCATATTCCTACTCCTGGGAAAGTTTGGCGAGCAGTACCTCAATAAGGAAGAAGGGGTGGAGCCCTAATTTAACAACCATTGAAGTACTGCCCTACCAAAACAAACATTGGCCCCAGATTCTAAATCTAGTACATAGCGAACCCTTACAAAACTCAACAATAGGAGCATGTCTGCAAAATGTTGTAGATATGGCCACGGACCAACTACTATGAGCTCTAAGAGAAGAAGGAAAGGAAAGCGAAATTCACCTTTAACACTCCTCAATACCAAGTCTGACTCATCTAGATAGTGACTAAGCTGAAGGACCCCTGCTCTTTGAAGAACCAGTAAAGAGATAAACAATTTAGAAGAACATCTGGAGACCTTCGTTCTATCCAGGTAATATGAGAGAACTCTTTTTCATCTAAGGAATGTGATCTAGCATCTCCCTTATGCATATGGGGTTTTGGAAAAAATACAGGTGTCTATATTGATTTATATGAAAATTGGAGACAACCTTTTGAATGAATCTGGGACATGGCCTAAGGACTATCTTGTACCTATGAAAAATAGCATAGGGGGGATCATCCATTAGTGCATGCAACTCACACATTCTTCTAGCAGAATTGATTGCTATAATGAAAGCTGTTTTTACTGAAAGGTGAAAAAGGGAGCAATCTCATAATGGCTCAAAAGGGGCAGACATCAACTGAGTCAATACTAAATTTAAATTCCACAAAGGGACAGGATCTCTAGCGTGTGAATAAAGATTCAATAGACCCTTCAACATTTTCTTCACCATGTTATATGATAAAATGGGTTTGTCTCTAATCTGCGTGTGTACCGATGAAATAGCTGCTAAGTGTATTCTAATAGATGTAATAGATATCCTAAGATCATTTGAATGGGGGTTGAGACTGGATCTACATTCCTATTTCCTGCCAATATAGCGAATCTTTTCCATTTGCAGTCATAACACCTTCTAGTTGAGTGTTTTCTAGCATTAATAAGAATTTGCTGAAACTCAAAGGACCATGAATTTTCTATTTCTGTCAAAGTCCTATTGCCCAAGCTGTTAAGTGTAAAGATTCGAGGTGTGGGTGGAGCACTTTCCCCTGTTACTGTCTTAAAAGATCAGTCAATAATGGTAGTGTCCAGTGGTTGCCCTTGGGTATGTGGAGTAAATTCCACTGTTGTCTTGCTCATGCTGGAGCAACTAAGATCATCCTGATCAAATCTTGCTTTACTTTGTTTAGAACTTTGGAAATCAAAGTGAATGGGGGAAATGGATACTTTAGATCCATTCCCCAGTTTAGGAGAAAGGCATCTGTTAAAGATTGGCTGCCTGCTCCTGCTCCTGAGCAAAAGAAAAGGCATTTTGTATTTAGATTGGTGGCAAACAGATCTAGAGTAGGGAACCCCCAATGTTTGAAAATATCCTGAATTACCGAGGTTTTTAGAGACCAGTCATGCATCTGTGATGATTGTCTGCTGAGACGATCCACCAATTGGTTGTGTTCTCCTAAAATGTGTAAAGCTGTCAGGTAAATGTTGTAATGTATGCACCAAATTCCATCTCTCTATCACTTCATTGCATAGGTGGATCAAATGAGTCCCCACTTGTTTGTTCACATAATAAACTGCAGTCATGTTTTCCATGGCAGCTTGGATAACTGAATTGCGTATCTGTGGAAGAAATGCTTTTAGGGCCTCTGTTTCTGGCTATCACAGGAACTTGTTCTATAGCTCCCATGCTCAGAAGTGCTTGTACCTCTATTCCTAACAGTCTCTCATGAGAGTGGTCCCTGAAGAGTGAGGGAGTGATGGGGGGGGGGGGGGTGTATGGGCGAAATGATCTGAATTGGATGGTATAGAGTTCTTATTGTATCCAAAACCTATAACCAAGGTGAAAGATGTCCAACTATTATAAAATCTGGACAATGTCTCCAAACTCGTTTGCTAAGACTGGTTCAAAGCTCTTGACTAACTAGTCAAACCTGAGGTCTAAGATGTGGCAAACTAGGGGTGGCTGAGGGATTCTTTGTCCTCTTACAAGGTTTGAAGGGTTTTTTCCTATCTTGTGTCTGTAAGTAAGCCTGTAAGTTTATCTCCCAATGACTTCATAAATATCTGCTTCAAGTACCTTTGTTAAATGAAATAACCAAACAATCATTCATTGTCTGATATAGCTGTAAAACTAATCTGAAGTTTTCAGAATAAATCAGTTACAGCTGGTTTTTCTGAGGAAGGAGCAACTGAATTTCCTTGAAAATTCAGCAAGTCTAAAGCCAGGACCAATTTCCTACTAATCGCTGCCATTAGCAAAGGAGAACCCACCAGGGACTAACTGGAAAAAGTATAAGCCTGTTGGAATCCTAAGAAAGGCCAAGTGCTGTGCTTTGGCACGGTCCTCAGTAGCAGTCAAAATATAGGTATGCCAAGGCCTGTATTCTACGTTGTCCATGGTAACAAAAGGCCAACTCAACCAGTTACATAAACTTGTTTATAAAAGTTAGCCAAATTTAGAGACAGAAAGACTGAAGAGGTCTGAACAAAAAGGTCTACTTATACCAAACAAAGAAGAGAATGGAATCGGAAATTAATGGACCAAAATTGGTTTGCCAGAAATTAGGTGTAACTAGTGGACAAAATAATGGGGCGATGGGTTATTGCACCTATCGCTCCCTTTTGTGGGTTCTTAAAAAAGGCTTCAAAAGGAGGATCAAACAGGTCAGAGGACAGCAGGACAAAAAGGAATCAGCTGCTCCATCATGGTTGTCACCTTACCATCTTCTGGGAGCCCACGAGCCACTGACACACCGTTCACCCTTCAATCTCCTGATCCTGAGACCAGAGCCAGAGAGAGCGAAGGAAACCAATTATGTCACCACCTCCACCAGCATGGGTTAAGTCCTAAACATCAGCCAGGATATCAGACTTTGGTTCCTGCTAGTACTCCCTCCCTCATGTGTCTTTTTTCTTCCCTTACCCTATTTCCCCTCTTTCCTATCCATCTCTTTTTTGCCTTCTGTTTAATAAAAGCCTGGCTTAGCTGGTCAAGAATGTTTCTTTCAGAAGTGCTGTGATCCCTGTGACCAATGAGACAGCTAAAAGGAATGCTGTGGTGCTGATACAAGTTAGCCAGGTCTCGGGGTGGCTGATTGGACTGTGCCTGTGTTTCTGCAGCAGCAAAGTTGAAAGTAAGAATCAGCACCAAAGTCAGAAGCTGCATTTACTATCTTTTCTCCCCCCTTGTGTATGTGTGAGTCTTGTTTAGTCTTCAAGGAAGCAGGATTGGATTTAGGCTGGAGCTGCTGCTACTGTTAATCTCAATTAACTTGTTCTCTTTTCCCCAAAAAGGATATTACCATCTTAAATACCATCTAAAAGATTGTCAAACAGGGGGGGTTCCTTTATAAAAAAAACCTCTCTCAAGGAAAAGAAAAAAGCGATACATTAAAATGAAAGTCTTACTTCATACTGTACATTTCAAATGCTTGAACTGTCTCCTTCTTCGTTTGTATCTTTAATCAAAGGTTATGAAGATTTTTAATGGCGTTTTCAATCGGACTTAGCAGGCTGAGGTTTCTGTGCTGGAACCCTAAAACCTTGTTTAACAGTTTAGTGTTGTACAATGGCAGGGTCATGTTAGCACCTTGGACTCTCTGGGTCCACTTACTCCATCGAAATTAACATAACAGGAGCCTGCAAGCAAGCGGAGGTCATAATTCGGACTTGAGAAACTATAAAATTGTTTGCGGTGTGTTTTTCTTAATAAATATCCTGCCTGTTTGTATCTCATTGCCAAGTGCAGATTATTCACTTCTTATTCACCCGTGCTGCTTGTCACGATGACTTGCATTCCTTGACTTGTTTACTTTCAGTTTATAACTTTCTCTAGCCCGCAAGAATGAACAATAAATGGGCTATGAATAGCAATTTTGCAAAGACCACTTAGCAAATCAATTTCCAGATTTCTATTTCTCAGACAAAAGTTAAAGGGTGATAGAAGCAGCTTCTCCTGGATGACCAGGTTTTGGGTTTTTTTAAACTAAACCTGTGCATGACAAGAAGTGATCTTGTCACAAGACGGTTTTAGTAATTTAGCAGGGTTGGGTGAGCAGTATAGGCAGCACAAAAAAGGTATCTGGTTAGGGTTCCTCTGGTGATAGACTGAGTGGTCAGATAGGAAATTGGTCTCAAGGTGAGGGTCCTCTCTGAAGTCCTAGGACAAAAAGAAGCCAGCGTAGTAATTGTCTATGCAGGGCTTCAGTGAGAGCATTTTCCTTCCCTTAACTAGAACTGTCCTGCGGGCTTTGTGGCATGACGCAAGTTGTGGTAGGGAACAGTGGCAGTTTTGTTTCAAAAGCAGCTCTGGTGCTGTCCCCACCACACATTAGCAAAGTGAAGGGCTGGCTCACAATGGAAGCATGATAGTGATCCTGAAGGAGGGTAAGGCAATGTTCAGGTGCTAAATCCACTTTACTGAAATCCCGGTTGTTCCCCCAATCTCTTATGCAACAAAGCATGAGACAGCTAAGCCAGTGGCTACCAGAGCAGGTGAGGAGCTGCTGAAACTCACTGGTATGGAGGCAAGGGGGAGCACTTGGCAAAACCTACCCCAAGCATTGCACTCAATTCCAAAAATGCAAAATTCTTAGGGGAGACTTTTAAAAAGACTCATTTCCTCAGGGAAAAGAATCTTTTTCAAGTTACTCACTCAGGCAGCGTAAAATTCACCTTATGCAGAGCACCCATGGACTATGCAAAACTTACATCCTCAAAATAGGGCTCCAGTAGATCTAAATGTTGCATAGGCCTCTGTGGCCCCTTGTAGCGGGGTGGTCACCCCGCTCCGGCCCTGAAGGGGTTAAAGCAGCCCTGGAGAGGGCTGTGGCTGGTAAGCTAGCCTGATTGGGGGAAGCAACCACAGCTGGGGCTACGTCCCAATCAGGCCACAGCTGGCCCTATAACTGGGCTGAGGGCCAGAGGCTGTAGAGGCCACTCTCTCTCTAGTCTTTGAGAGAGAAGGACCTGGCTGCCTGGGAAGCTGAGGAGGATACCTAGGGTGCAGCAGTGCTGGGGAAGGGCAGAGGGAGCTGGGGAGCTCCAGCCTAGCAAAGCCCCAGGCTGTAGGCTGAGTTAAGGACCTACAGAAGGGTACTAGGGCTGCAGAGGGGCAGCCCAGATATAGGCAGAGGCAGCTGGTCCAACCCCCCTTGCTGATGATGGGTGGTTTATAGACTGCCGTCTGCCCCAGGGAGCGGGGGCTAGACGATGACTGGCAGTAGCCACTGAGGCAAGGTAGGGATAGGGGGTTGGAGGTTCCCCTGGGTGGGGAGACTCAGATTGTGGGTTGCTGCTAGGGGGCAGAACCCTGATGTAAAGGGCACAGGGGTCCGGGAGGGACATGGGGGCCAGTGGCAGGCGAGACACTGGCCTGTAGAGGGCGCTCCAGAGGCTGGAAGAGCTAATTCCCAGGATGACCAGCAGGAGGCGCCGTGCCGATGAGTTGTCTCCCCACCACACACCTCTATACAGAAATGAGTTTCACCCAGAGTACAGAAGAGAAAGTATCTGCTTTTCTCTGCAGCAAAAATAGGACCTGAGGAGGGTGTGGTGGGGCCCGAAAAAAATGCCAATTGGAGCAGCTTTGTAATTAGGGCAGTGTGGGGGGAATGAAGATGAAAAGAGGAACTCTGTCTCAATTCAGCTGGACTGGACAAAAAAATCCTATGAATTACAGCTTCTGTTCACTTCAAAGAATCTAACACAAGAAAAATATAGATGAGATTTACATTTATAACACATATCACAGTGATTGGCTATGCATTAAAATAACTCCTTTACATTGTCAGAAAAAAGGCAAACAGCAGACTAAAA
This sequence comes from Chrysemys picta bellii, assembly GCF_011386835.1. Lineage (NCBI taxonomy): Eukaryota > Metazoa > Chordata > Testudines > Emydidae > Chrysemys > Chrysemys picta. The sequence continues at coordinate 238,432,643 of NC_088792.1, read as the reverse complement.
GCTCTATATAAACTAATCATACTCAATAGTAGGTATATAAATATGAAGATAACTCTTCTCAGTTAGACATAACTTTACATCTTCCAAGAGTTGTACAAACACTAATTAAAATTCAGGATAAATTTTTCCAAAGTCCTTAGTGATTTAGGAGAGTAAGTCCCATTTTCAAAATGGGTTGACACACCTGGGAGCCTCATTCTCAATAAAATTCATGTATATGCTTTTGAAAGTTCTACTTGCATTGTTTCAGCTGTCTCTACTCACAGGAGAAGACAGTAGCTGGCCCAAATGTTAGGAGCAGGCATTATACATGGCCGAAGTGTATTTCCTCTGGACCTTGGGAATTCAAAAATGTACATGATTCAAACACAGTACTAAACAAAACAATGCTAGGCTACTTTTTGAGACAACTTACACTTGACAATACAGAAACATACAAGATAATGCTTTATCCAGCAGATCTGCTTTATTGTTAACAAGTGGCAAGATTGTATAGGGTGAGCTAGTTACAAATTACATTTGCAAATTAAAATGGAATTGACACTTGAGAATTCAAACTTCACGTAGCAAATAAGTGATCAAGAAACTCAAGCCATCTGATAGAAATCGGACTCTTGATAGTGACAAATATGAGAGTATTCGATGCATTAAAGTGCCAGGCATAAACAATGACAGATCCAGTAATGACAACTCTAATAATATCAGATACAATAATGAACCATTTATATAAAACAGGTGAAACGCTGGCATAAAAATAAATAAATACATGGGTGCTTTGGCTTATGAAGATACATGTAAGAGACACACACAGGGCCAGCAGCTGTTGAGTGCTCAGCATTGGATCAGGCGCAAATCCCACACTACTTCTGCCACACCAGAATGCTGTTATTCTATAACTACATTTGCATTAGTGGTTTTGAATGGAATGAAACTTCAAAATACATCTGATTAAGTCTCAAGGGCTATTATTTACATGGGGAAAAATACTTTTCAATTAGTATATATCAAATGAAGAATGTTCATATTTGTAAAGGGAAAATTTGTAAAGTTTTTCAATTGCTCGTGACATATTTAATGGCTCTATTTAGTGCCCATGAGCATGGTAACATGTTTGCACTTTAATATATGTAAACAATAAAAAAACCAAAAACTAACTTTTCATCTGGAAATATGTACCAGCCAACCCTCGTATTATACATCTAGGAAGACAGTCTCAGGGAGCTGAGTGAGTGCTAACTTACTAAACACTGCTAATAATTTCCTACCAAATATTATTTTTATGACATGGATAAAGTGAGGTCATGATTTAACCTTACTAGTGGGTTAAAAAGAAACTAACACACCACAGGCTAGTCTGGTTTTGAATCAACTGTGCTTATCAAAATGCAATAGAACTCTGTACTCCATTATGTTTTGAATTTAAAAAAAAAAGATACATACCCACAGATTAATAATAAATGAGCCTTAAAAAAAGTCTACTCACTCACTCCCCCCAGGCAAGTAATTATTTTTTTGGGCAAGCAAATAAAATTCACTCAATTTCATTAACCATCATTTCATGTACATTTATTTTCAGTGTTTGACACACAGTTGCAAGCACAAAACCTTGTTCCCATTTAAGTTTCCCTGCTTAGCAAAAACAATAAAATTAAGTAGGAAAATAGCCCCTTTTCTAGCAACACAATTTTTCCAGTAACAATTTCAGAAAGCTTCTACCAGGAGTGTTTTATTCCCCATACAATACAGAATCAATGTGACTGATAACTAATATTTCTAGGGGATTTTTATAGCATTCAGACAATATTATTTGATTTCATGTTCAGTAGACTAGTCATGCGGGATGCCAGCACGCAGCATTTAAGCTACTGCAGAGAGATACTGTTCTGCTATTTCCATCAGGAAATTTTTTTTATCTATTCTTCCCTGCCCACCACTGCACCATCACAACACTGAGCCACTTCCTCTCAGTAACAGAAACCCTCCATGACGTTCTAACATTGGGGCTGTTGCTGAAATGCACTTTGCAGTCAGCACTCTGTTTCCCTCACTCGCTGTAGCATGTGCAATGAAAGACTGATTATTAGATGCATTGTAGGAGCAGATTCAGTGCCAGAGCACCATGGAGAGCTCCTAACATCAAGCTGGGTCTCACTACTGGGCAACAAGCCTTAAAGACTGAGATTTTCAAATCCACCAAGGGAAATGTAATGGGGAGTCCAAATCCCTTTGAAAAGCTCCGCCTAAAAGTTCAATTTTTAATGAAAAATGTGAGATAGAATGAGGGAGAAACGGACAGGCAGAGGAGAAGGCAAGACACTAAGTCTGGTGTCTGTTTTCTGGGGCACAGAAATACTTTTCTAGGTACTGGTGGTTTAAATCCTAAAAAGAGGCAGCACTCAACACCTTCAGGATAGGGAAGATGGTATGGCAGCCAAGATGGCATGCAGGGCCAAACCCATGAAAAAAAGAAAAGAAATTGAGCTTGTTTTTGGCTTAATTGGCTTGTGAGTTGCTTGTTGGCTAGTTTTTGGCTTATAGCTTGTTGCATGTTGGGCTTGTAGCTTGCTGCTTCTTTTTCTTGATTGGCTCCCGGCAAGCTGGAGTAAGGGGGGGTGGGAAGCAGGGGCAAGGGGGTGAGAGAGTCAGAGGTGCACAGCGGGCCCACCCCAGTCCCCAGACTGCACGCTGGGTGGGATCTAGTCACATAGAGTGTTGGGGTTCTTAGAGACTGGCTTGTTTTGGCCTTGTTTTGATATGGGATTAGCTTGATTTTAGGCTTATTGTGAAAGTCCGGGTGCTTATTTACCACAGGAAAGTTGGCAACTGTGGAACCTACCATTAACCTTCACTTCAGAGCTGGCTCTTCATGCAAAAACCCTCCACTGATTCCCTCCTACAGAATGAGAGAACCTTTGCAAGAGAACTAATAGCTCAATATATATAGTAGATAATAAAAGTTGTCAAGGTCCTGGAGGTGAAAGTAATACTGTGGCCATATAATTACACCAACAAAATTATTCAGAGATTTTTAAAATGTACAGTTAGTGCATGTTGTTATTCAGTAGTTTTGGGGTTCATAATCCTTCTCTAGTGTTCTTCCCATTTTAATTAAAAATGATTAGCTTAGCTTTATTAATTTAATTTTGGATAATTTTTGAATAGTTCACACAGAACATATGCTTATACATATTCTTGGAGAGATGTACGCTGAGCTTTCAAGTTCTTCACTAATCTTCCTTCAATCACCATGCTTATTTCTTGCTTTTTATATGATACTTAATTATGTTCCTTATGTGTTTCATCTGCAATGAGTATTATGAAAACCATTCCGTTTTTGTTTGCTAACAAACATTTGGATGGAAAGGCAGCAGTCTGTGCTGCTACAGTGTGCAATGCAGTCCTCTGTAGATGGCACTAGATACATGAAAAATCTATAATATTAGATAATAAAAACATTTTGATAAACAAACCTTAACATACTGACTATAGCCTCAGTATGCAGTAACAAACTGGATAATCAAATTTTATGTTAGTGTTTTCATGTCTTTATTATAGAAGTTTCAAACGTGCACATTATTATATGTTACATTTTGTCAATAATCAAGGTTTAAATTTACTGAGTTGTAATGCTGAATTAAACTTTAGACTAATACACACATTTCAATTAAAAGAAAATAAATGGTGCATAACTCTAGGACAATTTTCTAAAACCTGACTTTGAAGCACTGCATTACACAACAGCTCAAAAAGCAGTGAATATAAAACCATGGATTGCATGAATTGAATTGGGAAACTTGGCATTTGTGGTTTCAAAGGACAGGCTTTCATAATTTTGTAGAGAAGTCCTCCACTCCTCTCATTATTCACAATAAAATCCTTGTAAGTTTGAAACTAATCTGTTTCCTTACTAAACTTTCCCTTTATACTGTACACACACATTGCTGTTATTACAGGTTTGCTCATGATGAGTGCTGGGCTGCTACCATTTATTTTTTAAAAAACTGATAACATTTAATTTGCCAACATATATAAGAACAGAAACTAAATCAGATATTGGGCCTATGAACCTTCAGTATCCCTTGGCTGAGCCCATTTTTGGCTACCTATTATACAACATCACATTTAGTAGTTATCCACTCTTACACACTAAACATGGGCAGCTCAGTGGCCATATTGGAGAATTGGAAAAGATGTCAATACACCTGGTAAAGGGACAATTCCTAAAAGCATTTAATTTCTCAGAAAGATTACAAAACAATTCTGTACCACTGAACTTGGTCATCCTAAAATAGCAATACTAGTTTAGGGCCCACAAAATGACATCTTCAAGTTCCTAAAGATATCCATAAAAATCAGAGGAAGGTATCCACAAAATGGATATCAAATACATTTTGTTTGTATTTTGGCCCCATTATCTGTATTCTCCAAAAATATTAATAGTACTTTTGGATTACATTAATTGAAAATATTGCAATGTCATACTATATGTGGCAAAAAGCTTCAATATACCACCTTAACAAAAATCATACATCTGCTATATTAGTGGCAGCAATGAATTAAAAGTAACAATTTTGGACAAGTCAGCACAGTTAATTTGGGAAAGGCACAATTAGATTCTTTCAGATTGTTTTTCCCTGGGAAACCAAAATAGTTTAAAACACTTCAAAGCAAACGTCACATACCAGAAATATTTAAATTCAGACACAGACTAAGAAACTCAGCTTTTGCCTGGTTATTTAAACTGCCCCCGCTGGTTGTCATATTACAAAAGTTAAACAGCTAAGGTGTCTGATCCTGCTTCCCTGGAAGTCAATGTGAGTTTTGCTATTGATTTCAATGGCTGCAGTACACAGCCCAGGAGAATGCAAAAATTGCAGACAGAATAATTAAATATTCATACTATCCCATGAAGCATAAGTGCTCCATAAAACATATGGCTGTGCTTTTGCACAGGGATAAGAATAAAGGAAGTGATGACTTCTATCAAAGCTTACAGTACCAGTTTCATATAACTATATGGACCTCTATCATGTTAGATACATTATAAGGACTATTTAAAAAATGGACGTACAAATTATTTATATCATCTATGATAATCATCCATTAAAGCCATCCACTGGAAAATCTCAATACATATCCAAGAAACTTTATTTTAAAATTCTGGAGTAAATTATTTTGTCTTTCCTTCTGGAGAAAGGAGGAAAGTGAAGGGAGCAGGAACTTGCAGACATCTCTGGAAGGAGAGATGGGAGCTGTTGGATAAGACTCACGTGGACAGTTATGGAAAGGAAAGTATGTCATTATGAAAAACATAACTTAAAAAAAAATGCCTGGTCCCATACTGCTGGCTATAAATATGTAATAACCTTCATTGGTTCTTATTCAATTCCTATTATTCTTTACATAGGTGAACAATACTTTCACACAGCACTTCAGTCCATTTGCTTTAACAAATCTTTTAGAAGCAGTGCCAGAAAATAACCATGGAAGCTCATTAGAATAGTATGGTTTAATCTCTTTAACCAAAGACAATCTTTTAATATTTTCATTAGAAAGTTATAGGAGCTGCTCATGCAGTTTTCATACTTCCTTAAAAGACAGTTTCTTAGTTAGTGTCCCATAAATACATCTGATTCCTTCTCAGAAGCATTTTTTAAGCCCAAATGTTTCATAGCTAGAATATTTTACATACCAGGGTTCTACAAAAAGATCCATTTCTATTTGCTAAGTTGCCAAACACATCTCTACTTAGTTTAAAATATTTTCCAACAGAGATTAGAATGTCCTTGAATGGCACAGTTTTAGGTACCTGTAATTTTTATATACAGTATATATATTTATATATAAATAACTATGTAACCAAAAGGATTGCACTCAGTAAATTACTACAACATGGTATTTCAGGATGTTTGCAGCATGAAATCCAACGGGAAGGAGTGCTCCAGCATTCCATGCTGCAATATGCAACTGAAGCTCTGGGTTTCTTTCTTTTTTTTTTGTTTTTGTTTCGTTTTTTTGTTTGCTTGCTTTCTTTGCCTTTCTGAATGCAATCACACAACCATTCTTCGAATTCCACATTCACAGCAGAACTTTGCCCATTCCACTGGGTATCTGGTTCCACATTCATGGCAAAATTTTGATAACTGTACAGGTGAATTTTCATCGCTGCTTTTTGTACTTCCTCCATTGACTGAGGATGAGTAGTCTCCACTATCATACCCAATTTTACCATCAGACCTGAAAATTCAGATAACAAACGTTCATAATATAATTTAATACAGTGCAACTTGGTATAAGTATCCATTCTAATCCTTTGCAAAGAATTACTATTTTTTAAGAACTGACAAATATATACTTTAAACCAGGGATCAGCAACCTTCGGCACGTGGCCCGCCACCGGGCACGTTCGGCCGATCGCGGCGCCCACTGACCAATGGCGTTCGTCACGCCAGGCCAATGGGAGCTGCTGGAAGCGGCAGCCAGCACATTCCTCGGCCCACACCGCTTCCCGCCGCCCCCGTTGGCCTGGAGCGGCGAACCGCGGCCAGTGGGAGCCACAATTGGCCGAACCTGCAGACACAGCAGGTAAACAAACCGCCCCGGCCCACCAGGATGCTTAGCTTGGCAGGCTGCGTGCCAAAGGTTCCCAATCCCTGCTTTAAAGTTTGTGCCATGAAAGGGATAAGCAGCCTACCTACTTGAAATATCATATTGTACACCTTTTCCAAAGTGCTCCCTACTTTGAAATGAAAAGAGAGATGCTAAAGGAAACTAACATCAGAATCCTAGAAGCAGGAAGAAACATTCAAGTCACAAGTTAGTCTAACTAGAAATTCTATCACTGAGTTATCAAAGGTTTTGTTGGAAAGTAACCCTAAATATATCTTTAACAAATGAAAGTATATAGTCAAAGAAATATTAGCACTGTATGGCACTGAGAACCTCAGAAAATCACACCCACCGTATCACCCTCAGATCATGTGGAGTTAGAACTATAAACTCCCTATTTTCTCTTCTTCAGTTAGCAGCAATTGATTTAAATGTAGGTTGAAAGAGCCATTCTCATAACCTTTTCACAAGTCTATTGAAACTTTTAATGCTCAGCCTTACACACTTGGATGGGTGAAATTTTACACTAAGCTACAGCGCTAAATATGCCAAATCTACAGTCAAAGCATACTAAAATTGTTAAATCTACCAAAGAATACTGAATTAAGAGATTCCCATAACTGTCTGTGTACCACCCTTCCCATCATTTCCTGTAGAGAGTACTCCCCTAAAATGTTTCTATTTACTTACAAGATTACAAAGTTAAAAACTACCTGCTTGAGTAACTTTCTGCATTATAGATTTTCCTTTTGTTTGCTAGAGCACCTGTGCCCGCGTTTTTTGCCATACTTGGAGGGGTTGATATTCGAGTTTTCACAGTGGGTCTGGAAGAGAGTAGATAGTCAGTAGATAGTCAGTGAATTAAATAAACAGGTTCAACAAACCACCCAGGCACAACATTGTCAATACTTTGTAAAAACGGTAGAGCCTCATTAACCCCACCAATGACAGAGTGAAAAGCCGTAGCATGATTAGCAAGTTCTGAGGACCACAGATTGCCAGAACCTGGACCAGTGATGGTAACACTGCAACCCTTTTGGCTAATGGAGAAGCATTTCACTCCTACTCCCAACCTTTCAATCTGCATCACACTAGAATAGAGCAAATGCACTCTCTATTGATTGCTCATGGTATAGAACATTTCCACCTCTGCAGCCAGGCTAAAAGTGATTTTATGGCTCTGTTAGGACTGCTAGAAGAGTGAAAAGCAACTGACTGGTGGCCTTGAAGAGGTGGAAGAATCTTTAGGCAGATGGATGCCTTGCTCCCCTTCACAGTCAATTCTTAGGTGAGCCATGGCCGCTGCTTTCTTTTTCCCATAATACTGAACCCAGCCACAGCAGCCATTGAAGGTGGCTGTTACTCCCCTGCTTATGAAGGATGGTGATGCCCTCATGGTCCAGCCTCTTCCTCCTAAGCATGGGGATGGGGGAATAACTTTTATCCAACAGGGTAGGAGTACACATCTTTTATGGCTTGTCAAATCCTTAGTTCAATACTGCAGCAACACAGAGGCAGAAGCTCTCTCAAGAATCCCCACACAGAAGAAGGGAAGTCAGGTGGTGATACCCAGCTAAAGGATTGTTCTGTCCCATTCAAATCTCCAGACAGTTGCTCACTTTGAAGAAATGGAGAAACATCAGAGCACTGACAAGCTGTGCTATTCCTGAGGAGGGATAGCATGGATGTTATCCCTGAATAGCATTGCCACCATCAAGAGGAATGGGGAGGAGGAAGCACCCTTCACTACCAGTGCTTAAAGTTCTGTTGTCTTGTTCCAAAAATTTACCACACACTGGACAGTGTGTTGAGGAATGTATTTATTTTTTTAAAAAATTTACCTTCATCAGTAATAGCCAAGGGTAGATTAAGACAGGATTCTTGACCCCTGCGATTTGGACCCAGTGGCCTGAACACTGCTGTGAAAAACCCAAAGTGAGGGGAGTGATCTAATAATTAAGCACACAAGTATGCCTCCCACTTACGCCAGCGAGTAATTTGGCCTATAGCCCCAGCTCACAGATTGACTTTGTGACATCAGGCTGGTCGCAAACTTTCTCCTTTATTGCTCCTGTCTGTAGGATGGGCTGCTTTCCTACCTACTTACCAACAGCATTGTAAGGATTACTTTATAAAAGCATTGTGGAATCAAAAAGCCACAATATAAGTGCAAATTACACTCAAAAAGTTAGTTAAAAGTACATTATTAAGGTTGCAAAGTCAAGCATTCAACATTTTGGAAATGCCAGAATTGTTTGCCTGGGCAACCTTAATTCAGTCTCCTTGTGCATGTGCATACAGTCTTTAATTACATTATCACATACCGTTTTTTCCCACAGGGTCCCTGCCTCATTCAGTGCATGAGTGATGAACTTATGAGCAACTATTTATCATTCAGTGTGTGCCCACAGGCATCATTTACTGCCCACTATTCAAATCCTGCTCTGAAAACAGAATTATGTATTTCGTCATGGGCTTGTCTACCATGCTCATCATTATAGTACGAGTGCTTCATAAACACTAAAGAATATATTTCCACAACACACCTCTGAGATGACAAGGAATTATTATCCCCATTTTATAGATAAGGAACTTGATTCACAGAGACATTAAGGTAAACAATATCCCCTAATTTTGGGTGCCCAATTTGAGACACCTGGGACCTGATTGTTCAAAGCACAGTTCTCATGGACTTCAGTTGCAGCAGAGAGTGCTCAGCACTTTTTAAAATCAAGACTCAGGTTGTGAAGTCAGGCACCTAGAAAACGATGCACACACAATTAGTGATCACCTGCAAAAAGTCTGGCTTAAGTGACTTGCCCAGCATCACATAGGAACTCTGTGGCAAAAGCAAAGATACAATCCAGTTCTCCAGGGCAACATTTAACTGTCTCGATGATAAGACCCTCCTTTCTCATCCTGCTATCCTCTGCCTCATTCACTGCACACCTTCTACTCTGTATGCCTTTGAAGAGCAGAGGGCGCTGTCTGGAGTTCTCTGCTTTGTGTCCCCTCTGGCTCTCTCATTTTAATCTTTGACCTCACTCTGAATCCTGTTTCTTTCAGTTGTTGTCCCCAGAAATCTGCTGTAGCCTGGGTCTAGTGGTTCCTCCTCTTTATCTGAGGGAGCAGGCCTTTATAGTTCTGGGCAGGCCTATACCCACCTGCCCCAGTACTACAAATAATATGCATCTTCCACTTCCTCAATATCCTACAGACCACAGCCTCCTTTAACATGCAACCCTGATTCATCCCCAGAGCAGGTACTTCCTGTGAACTGAATGAGGTCAGGGTCCTGTGTAAAAAATAGTATTCAATCATATAATTAAAGACTGCATACTAATGCATATGCACAAGGGGGGCAAATTAAAATGACAAAGGCAACCTTAATTCTGGCATTTCTTAACTTTTGAGTGCTTGACTTTGCAACCTCAATAATGTCTTTTAATGTATTTTTTGTGCACAATTTCCTAGGCTTTTAAAACAGCAAACTGGAAAATGAAATTTCATCAGGCAGCATCATACTGACACCCACATTGTTCATCAACAGAGTTAGAATCTGTAGATCCACTGCATAGACCTCTCTGCTCTAATGGGCACAGACTATTCTGCCCATTCCCCCCAAGTTTGTCCTCTTCTGTCCTATACCCTCCAACCTTTCATAGTCCTGTTTCTACCTCCCCCTCAGCTCCTTGTCTCAGTCCTGTTTTCTTTGCCCACCCGTTCCCACTCTCCATTCAGGCTTCTTATCTCTGTTTCAGTCTCCTTGCAATGCCAGTCCTAGATCCACCCCCCTCCTTGCCTAGTCAGTCTCAGTTCTCCTTTCCTGGCTCCTCATCCCATCTGTATCTTTCCTCCTCATGACCACTGACTCCCAGTTCTAGTCTCCTTCCCCCAGACCACTCATCCTGTCTACCTACTTTCTTTGTCCAGCCAGTCCAAAACCTAGCTCCTTGTCAGTTTTGTCTCCCCTTTCCCAATCCCCCCCACACCCTGGTTCTCCTTGTCCAGCCAGTCCCAGTTTTCCACCCCAGCACATCATCCGATCTTGCTGCTCCCCACCCACCCCAACCCAGCCAACTGGCTCCAGCTGTCTCCTTCAATGGCTCCCAGTGTCCTTGTTCAGCTTATCCCTCAATGGCTTCCAGTGTCCTTGTTCAGTATTCCCCTACCTTCCAAGCTCCAAGTCTCCTTACTCAACCTCAACCAGTTCCCTACACACAGCTCCCAGCCTCAACCTCTCTTCCAACCAGTTCTAATCTCCCCTCCATCCCACAGCTCCCAATCCAAGTGGAGTCAGTTGGTCAGTGAGGATGGAATCTTCGGAGATTCTTGCTCTTAAACAATTCTGCACTGAGCATGTGCAAACTGTGATTTTTTTTCTAAAGCTTCTAACTTGGTCAAATTTGGGCACATTTTTAATAGGGATGTCCAAAAGCACATCACTATCACAAAGGCCACCCCCTGCCAAATTTCCAGTCCTTGTTGCAAAGCATGGAGGCAGTGGAGTTTTTTCTAAGAAAAGGTTGCCAACAAATTTTTTAAAGGGCAAAATGTGATTTTCTCTAACCTCATTCTCTGAAATAGCTGAACAGTTTTGGCTGAAATTAAACAAAAAAAAGTGCAGCCTGAGGCAGACACCTCTAATGGAACATTTCAGCCCAAATGGTTAAACTTTGGCAAAATTATAAGTAACTGAAAACAGGGGGCTTATAATGGGAACTGTTGGGCAACCTTGATTATAGCCAGTGCACTAGGAGTTTAGAATTTATGGATCCCACTTTCGCCACCACAGGTTCTTCAAATTACATGCTCTGCTTGGGTAGCTGAGAGGACATAATCACAACAGTGACATTTCTACATATGGCTAGAATATTCATAGTAGGACAATAAAAACTCTTATAGTGGCAGTGTTTGTCTAGATGCCAAGCTCTCAAAAGAAGCTCTCCAGTAAGAACAGTTGATCATTATCCTATGACTACAAGGGTACATGTGTAGGTCAAAAATTAGTGTCAGTGGTAGGACTCCTGGGACTGCCAAAAAGTCCATACCTTTCACGCCAGTAGTTCTCTTCCAGGTCACATCCTCTTTGTTGATATAAGGCATGTTCATTCAAGCATGTTCACTGTGCAAATTACTAGCACCTGATTTTTCAAACTTGTATGCTTAATATTAGGCATCTAAATAAATTTTTAAAAAGTGTCCTGGTTTCCAGAGGTGCTGAGCACTCTACCAGCTCCAACTGAAGCCAATAGAAGATGCAGATGCTGTGCATCTCAGGAAAAAAGGCCACTGTTTTTCCCTATTGGAATCTAACTTTAGGCACTCAAGTCTGAATATTTTAGTCTAAATTGTCTCTGGAAATGTTTTAGTTTACATTTTTTTAAAAATTAAAACAGCATCTTAGAACAATTAATGTAGGAAAATTGTTTTTATTATTTGAAAGTATCCCCTTAATAAGTAATATTCATTTCTTGTGTATTTTCCCAACGTGTCACCATTTTTAACTAACTCTTCCTTAACAATTTACCTTAAAATATTACAGATAAAGTGTTTGCCATTTAAAAATCAGCATTTGCCCAGTTATTGCAAAGTGATATCTAGGACACTGCATCTATTTTCTATTCAAAAGATATATGAAATATAGAATATTTCTCTACCATGTTGAAGCAATGGTATATGTGTTGGCTTTTAATAGCTACTGAAAGCTAAATGCAACCGATAAGCTATCTTGTTGTAATGACTTATCTATGTGATATGCCTATGGTTGTATTCTTTTTTTTTTTAATTTATTGTTCTCTATGTTTAAATGCTTGCTATATAACTGCTTTGTACCAGCATTGTAAACATGAAATAAGAGTAAATATAATAAACTGGAGTCAACGAAGGAAGAAATGACGGTTGAAAAGGTATTCAGGTACAAACAATATATTCTGTTTTCTGTCCTACCATAAAACATTGTATCCAATATGAAAGTTATACTTATACAGAATAATGTGTCAAGTTATGTATTAATTTCCTCCTTCCCATAAGACACTGGTTTTGGTCTATCAAGACAGTCACAATGACACAAAAAACGGGGCAGCAAGTTTGTTACAATGTCATTAGGTAACAACTTCATTAGGAAGCTTTGCATATTTCAAAAGTCACAAGATGCTTTTAATATTCCAACCCTTTTTGGGGAACATATCTGAAAAATAGATAAATCACACTGATTTGCAATACTTACTTGTTAATGGGCAACAACTCATTTGGTCTTTTGATGGTACTGTCTGCTTTTGTATCACTGTCATACAACCTTTGCACATCTCTTCCAGTTCGCAGTGGTGGGCCTAACTTGTCCGTCTTACTATTAAAATATATAAAGGTGTACCCATAAGGAGTTGGCTAGTTTGCTATTTATATTATTGCAAGTATTTAAAACAAGTAGTCACAATTAAACATTTATCTTCCTCATCGGAACTCTATTAACTTTTTGAAATTGAATTATTCTTATCTGGGACAGCCAGACCTCAAACTTTTAGTGAACACATTAACTTCAGGAAGTCATTTACAATCCTGGTCTTCCAAAAGGCACTTCCTTCACAAGTATCAGAGAGTTCATTGGGACTAGTTTCTCCAACAGTCATGCAGATTATTAAAAGTAGGTTCTCTCAAATGATGTTATTTAATGATTGACAATCTCACAATAAACTGGGTACACTGTAACATTATAAAGTAAAATTCATCATGGCAATGAAGCAGGCCAGAGAGCTTACAGGCAGAACTCATACAAACTTAACTGAGGGCTTGTCTACCCAAACATTTAGTTTGTGGCAAACTGGAGCATGAATCTATCCCATATTCACCTGCTGCTCACTAACTATCTAGATGTACCCTGTTGCCGTGCACGAACAGTTCCTTAGTGTGCTTTGATCTACACTGCTTTGAAACAGGAGTAGATCAAAGCACTCCAAGGAACTGTGAATGCACGACAGTTAGTATGCAGCTGGCTATTGCGCGGTAGATTCACACTCCAGCTTGCCACAAACTAAACATTTGTGTAGACAAACCCTTGGATAAGATGGTGGGAAGGGATGAGGAAAAAGCTATCTTCTTCCAGTCGAAGGTTACCTGTAAAGGGAGAAGTGGCCTGTTCTCCCTCTCCCTTTCCAGAAGTTCCTGAGCATGACACTAAAACAATGCAATATGCCTGCTATTCTCCTCCCTCTCACAGTGTCATGCAAACCTGGAGCCCATCATCCCAAGAGGAATAAGGTCTCCTGCCTTCCCATCCAAAGTGTTAAGAGATTCAAATAGTCAGATTTATAGGAGAACTAGCCCTGAGAAAACAGACATCACTTACTCTTCTTAAGTTATGCATGCATTCCCAGTTTGAATAGACTCTTGTTAGAATGTTAAGAGATTGCATTGCAAAACTTTTATATCTTTGACAAACCATAATCAATTTTCACCAGATCAGTAAAAGGCTCATCTCAGACATAGGCAATACGTCCCTGCAAAATTTTAAGTTGATATCATCTACCACAATGTTCTAGAATTATTAGAAAAGAGTCATGCTTTAAAAAAAAATCAATGAAAAAGTGTATTCCCCCATCACCATTCCTTTATTCTCAAAAATGGTTGAAGCTTTTAGGCCCAAATTAAAAAAAAAACAAAAAGCCATTCCTAGTCAGAGAACATATCTCCTAAACTTCAGCTATAGAAGTAAAAGACTGGGGAAAAAATAAAAAACTGAAAATAACTTCTTAGTACAGAAGTTGCTACATTCTCTGTCTATAATAAGCCTTGCCCTCAAAGTGATGTCACTGGAAAGCCTGAGAAGGCAAAAGCACTTAATTTCCAAAATCTCATGGGGGAAAGGAAGGAGAACTTTATTTTTGTTATATGCCAAAAAAGATTCAGCAAACGCCGTAAGATTTTTAAAAATAAAAGTTCATGGCCATTGAAATGTAATTTTAGTATTGGCTTCATAGCCTCTTAATTCATCAACATACCCTCAGATTTGCTCTGGCTTTTAATGACCCATGAAAATTAGTTATTTACCTTGTATACCTCTCTAACATGAATATTATCCTTCAATCATTTCTACAGTATCATCATCTTAAAGATGCTGAATTCATGTGGTTTGCAAGATACTACAGAAGTGCAGTAAGGCTTTGCACAGCTCTTGAAACTCACATTACCTCAACAGAGTGTCAGTAGAAACGGCTATACAATAAATAACACGATTAACAATACTAAATACAGTTGCCATGGCAATATAGCTGACCTTAAAAATCCAAGCTGATTGAGCCCTTTAATTTGTTGGTGGGAACCTGAGGTCAGCATAGTCAGAAAGATGATGTTTGGAGGTGTGGAATTGATCAGGAAGTGTATGCGTTTAAGCCAGTGGCTCTCAAAATTTTTTTACTGGTGACCCCTTTCACATAGCAAGCCTCTGAGTGTGACCCCCTTTATAAATTATAAACACTTTTTTATATATTTATTTAACACTATTATAACTGCTGGAGGCAAAGCGGGGTTTGGGGTGGAGGCTGACAGCTCGCAACCCCCCATGTAATGACCTCACGACCCCGACGGGTCCCGACCCCCAGTTTGTGAACCCTTGGTTTAAGCAGTCTTCAATAGAGAATTAGAGCTGTGTAAGAATTGTGTATAAATGTATTTTAAAGACGAACTAAAATAGCTGGCAGAAACAAAGGGATTTTAAAAAGACTGGCAGAACTGCTTGTGAAGGCATTTCTGGGACTGGATAGGTCTTCAGAATCAGCGCACAAGTAAACTTTAGTCACAACAAACAGCGTTATTGTTAACGTAAGGCATGACCTCCAAAAGACCTGCCTTTTACCATTATAAAATGGAAATGCTAAATAGAGCTAATCAGATGTTTTTGATAACACTTTTTTGGTCAGCAAATGCCAATTTGACAAAAGTGAAACCCTTTGCCGGAAAGGATCAATTTGAAGAATTTCCCAATCTGAAAGATATTTGGAAAAAATGTCCAAGCTGTTGAAATATCCTGTTAGGACATTTTCTAAACAAAAAAGTTTCATTTCTTAGGCAGAAACAAATTTTGGTTTCAAAATCAAAGTGAATGTATAGTAAAAAAAAAAAAAAAAAAAAGGTAAAATCAATAAAAAAAGCTTGAAATCAACATTAAATGTTTCAAAATTATCTAAATGAGATGTTTCTACTGACCATATCAGAAATTGCGGGGGACAGGGTGGGGGGAAGGAGAGGATTGGTTCATGACTATTACTGAGATTTTAACCTTTTGTTCTGATTTGGGATGTGAAAAATATTTGAAGTCTCAAAAATTCTCATGGGATGGGAAAACCGCTTCCTACTCAGCTCTAATTTTATGTACATAATAAACTTTAATCCTATCACCATTTCATTTTCCAACCCCGGTTCACAAATCCAGTAAAAGTTTATTGTGCAGTAGAATAAGCTAACCACTGGCTGGCCACCCACACGTCTGGTATCATGTCTTGTCATGCAAGACTTAGCATTTGAGCCCTGAGGTGGAATAAAACTCTGGAACCAATGGAGTTTGCTCTACTGGAGATCTGAGTATTCCAGGCATCTTACCAGGAATCTCCTCCTCCCCTAAAATGAAGAAATTGACACAATACACCACTATTTAGAGCTCCTTCCCAGTGTGCACTGGAACTAACTTGCAGCCTCATTAGCCTGATTCACTATCCAAATATGAACCTGTCTGCTGCTACCACACTATTTACCTGTCTCCATTGTAAAAACTGACCATTTATTCATGCTCTTTGTTTCCTATCTTTTAACCAAGTACTGATCCATGAGGGGACCTTTTCTCTTATCCCTTTAGTTTGCTTAAGAGCCCTTGTTGAGGGACCTTGTCAAAGGCTTTAGATTGGCATTTCCCTTTAGAAAAATCACACTGACTCTTCCCCAACACATCATATTCATCTTTGCATCTGAAAATTTGGTCTTTACTGTGGTTTCAATCAATTTGACTGGTCTGAAGTTAGGTTTACCGGCCTGTAATTGACAGGATTGACTCTGGAGCCTTTTTAAAAATTTGCACTACATTAGCTACCCTCCAGTCATCTGGTACAGAAACTGATTTAAGTGGTAGGTTACATACCACAGTTAAAAGCAACAGAGGGTCCTGTGGCACCTTTAAGACAACAGAAGTATTGGGAGCATAAGCTTTCGTGGGTAAGAACCTCACTTCTTCAGATGCAAGACTTCAGACTTGCATCTGAAGAAGTGAGGTTCTTACCCACGAAAGCTTATGCTCCCAATACTTCTGTTAGTCTTAAAGGTGCCACAGGACCCTCTGTTGCTTTTTACAGATTCAGACTAACACAGCTACCCCTCTGATACTTGATACCACAGTTAGTAGTTCTGCAGTTTCATATTTGAGTTCTTCAGAACTCTTGGTTGAATACCACCTGGTCCTGGTTACTTACTGCTAAGTAATTTATTAATGTGTTCCAAATCCTCCTCTACTCACATTTCAATCTGGGACAGTTCCTCCTCCTAAAAAACAATGGGTTGGGTGTGGGAGTCCCCTCTGTATCCTCAGCTGTGAAGACGGATGCAAAGAATTTATCTGGCTTCTCTGCAATGGGTCTGTCTTCCCTGAGTACTCCTTTAGCACCTCAGTTGTCCAGTTGCCTCACTGACTGTTTGGCAGGCTCCCTGCTTCTGATATATTTAAAAGTAATTGCTGTTCGTTTTTTGGTTTTAGCTAGTTGCTCTTAAAATTCTTTCTCGGCTTTCCTTATTATATTTTTACACTTGACTTGCCAGAGTTTATGCTCCCTATTATCCTCAGAAGGATCTGATTTCCAATTTTTAAAGAATGCCTTTTTGCCTCTAACCACCTCTTTTTACTCTGCAGTTTAGAATTACAACATAAAATGGAGCTACAGAATTTTCTTATTACAAAATTATGTAAAAGGAACAGTGCATTTAGAAATCGCCTTTAAAACAGTTGTGGTTAATGGCCTTATCTGAATAGCAATTCTTTTTAACAATAGTCTCATGCAGCAGTGAAGGAGTGCCACCTAGAGGGCAAAAGTAAATCTACATTATTATGGTTTTACTTTTAACTGCTAGTAGATTCTCCTAGTTTTAGCTATCTGTGCATAGATATCTGTGCTTCCTTCCCTCCACCACACAAAATACCTACTCTAATTCTAGTAGTGAGAGGTATATTGTCAGGACTACAAATAATACATTGCATTTCTGTATCTTTCATCTGAGGACCTCAAAGCACTTTATAATTGTGAATCAATTAAGCCTCACACCATCTTTGTAACAGGTATGGGACCACTTTAACACAGAAATGGAAGATGTCAGTTGTTTAATAGTATATAGAAACACTATTCCATAGTTTATCATAGGATGTGAAGAACACTGTATTTAGTTGAAAATTCAGGCATGATTTAGTTAGAGTGAATACAATTATTCAAGTTGGAATATGGCCAGGACACTGGGGTTCATCTGCTTATTTTCATGAAAACTGTGTGGACTCTTTAATGCTTTAATGCCTAAAAGTGATTGAGACCTTAGTTTTATGTTTCACTTGAAATATATTACTTCAAACAGCACACTGTCCCACAACTCCATGCTCAATAATTGGTTCAGTATTGACTCAGAGGGAAAAGTGACACTTCCTGCAGCATGTTACTTGGAGGTCTGACACCCTAGTGCAGGGGTCAGCAACCTGCGGCATGTGAGATGATTGTGAGTGCCATCCTGGGGTCCTGGATGCTGGCCCCTGCCACTCGGGGTCCTGTCTGCCGGTTCCGCTCAGCCCGCTGCCGGCTCCGGGTCCCAGCCACCGATCCCGGGGGCTCTGCTCCTGGCCTCAGTCCGGGACTCTACAGCCGCCCCCAGCTGTGGCCCACTGGCCCAAGCCTGGGACAGTGAGGGGTGCAGACAGGGGCAAGAGGGGGCACAGCTCAGCACCTCCACCTTAAAAATTGTTCCAGCACCACTGTACTGGGATATTTTTAAGTCCTGATTTGCTGCTTACATCACTATCACGTCACATGGAACAGCGCACTGCGTTTGATGTTGTGCCGTCTGTCGTGATTTTTCCCCCCCCTGTAAGTTGAGGGGTACATTTGACAAAATGTCAGCTCCTAAGAAAGCAAAGTTAGATGTCTGTTCATTTCAGCCTTCTTGGACAGACACATTTGGATTTATTCAAAAGAAGGACCGTATTGTTTGTGCTTTCTGTTGTGAAAGTGTTGTTTGTTGCACATCAAGTGTTTGACGACATTTTCAAACAAAACATGAGAAAACCTTTCTTGACGAAGGAGACAAGACTGAATCGATCAAAAAGGCAGTAGCAGGATATGAGAAACAAAGCAGTGTTTTTAAATGATTAAGTGTAAGTAAAAATCAAGCCACGACAAATGGTTCTGGATCTTTATGAAACCCAGAAGGCATTTGTTGTAAAACTAGCAGTTTTTTCTTGGGATATTCGAACTTTGACTTTCCGCTACTTCCAACACATAAAAGAACTATTGACACGTTGCATTGTCAGTGTCGATGAGATTGGAATGTACATGCAAGAACTGGAATCAGAATTTTCTGACAGATTTCAAGATTTCCAGCGATTTGGCCCAATGCTTGCTTTTCTAATTAAGCCTGAAAAGTTCAACGAAAGCGACTTGGATTTGTCTGTATTTCAGGGGATGGGTGTTGAAGATTTCGATATGCAGCTCATTCAGTTAAAAAGCTCAGAATTGTGGGCATCAAAGTTTGGAGATCTGCGGAGTGCACTTAAAGCTACCAAGAGAGATCATGGGGCCTCTATTCTGACCTGCTGGACGTCCCTGCCAGCGAAATTTAACTGTTTGAAGAAAATTGCGTTTGCAATGCTTTCAGCATTTGGATCCACATACCTGTGTGAACAGGTATTTTCACACATGAAATCTGTCCTCTGTCCCTCTTGGAGCCAGTTAACCACTGATCACTCAGAAGCCTGTGTGCAGCTTAAAGTATCCAAATACGTGCCAGACACTGGAAAACTCAGCAAGAAAAAGCAAGGGCAAGGATCACACTAAACTAATAAGATTTGCATTTTAATTTAATTTTAAAGGAAGCTTCTTCAACATTTTAAAAACCTTATTTACTTTACATACAACAATAGTTTAGTTATATATTATAGAGCGAGACCTTTTTAAAATGTTATATTGTATTACTGGCACGCAAAACCTTAAATTAGAGTGAATAAATGAAGACTTGGCACACCACTTCTGAAAGGCTACCGACCCCTGCCATAGTGCTAACTATGCCTGAACTTGTTTATCTTGTATGGTATAATGAAAGCACACAGCAGTATGGTATACTTAAAGGTAAGTATCTAACATTCTTTTACTGTGTAAATTATCCATAACAAAGTAAATAAGAGAATAAACTCTTATGCTTTGGCCTTATGAAGGTAATTTTTGAAGGTCTTAAAGCTCCTTTTCAATTTTTAAAAGGGATTTATTCTTCTATATTTCTGGATGCAATTTAGTTATATTTTAAATAATAAATATTTTAATATGAAAAATGTTTCATCTTGATAGAAACTTTATTCTAATTTACCCTTTCAGAATGTTGATGATTAGAGTCTCTCATTATACTCTGTTCTGATTTATGTGGATATTACATAGAAAGAACTACATTAATCTCTCTGTACCTGTTTCATATCTGTAAAATGAGAATAAAGGCCAAAATTGTCAAAGGTGTCCATTAATTTTGGGTGCCCAACTTGAGATGCCTAGAGCCTGATTTTTCAGAGTACGGAACGTTTTTATAGCCCTTTATATTTTCAAAGCACAGCTGCTATTGACTTCATCTGCTGTTATGGGTACTTCAGCACTTCTGCAAATCAATCTGCAGGGTCTTAGGTTGGGCACCCAGAAAACGAGGAACACAGTATCAGTGGCCAACTGTGAAAAACTTGCTTTCGGTGACTTACCCAGCATCACACAGGAACTATTTAGCAGATAGAATCAAGAATCAAGCTCTCAGAAGGGGCATTCAACTGCCTCAACCACGAGCCCATCCTTTCTCTTTCCGCCATCCCCTGCCTCATTCCCTACACACCTTCCTTTGCAACAAATGAAGCAGGGGTCCTACAGTGAAGTCTCCTTCATTGTATAACCCTGGTTTATGCCCAAATCAGGTCTATCCTGTGTACTGAATGAGGCAGGGAACCGTGGGGAAAAAAAACAGTATGGGATTATGCAATTAAAAAGTGTCCACATAAGTCGGCCAAATAAAGGCAACCTTAATTCTAGCATTTCCTAATTTCTGAATGCTTGACTTTGTAAACCTTAATAATGTTCTTTTAATGTAGTATTTTTCCAGTGTAATTTAAGTTTAAACAACGTTCTGTAAAAACGAAGTACATCTAGGAACATCTTATTGACATCCATAAGGGTTATCAGCAGGTTTGTGACTTTTAGATCCAGAGAACAGACCTCCACCTCTTAAACTAACAGAATAATTGGTAGCAGTAATAGGCTGTTATCCTCCATAGACCAGCCGTACAGATGTGCTTTTAGAACTTAAAACTATTTAGAAAAATCAACTTTAAACAGGAATATCCAAACCACAGTTAGAAAGATTATGGAAGGAGCAGAAAAATAAGGAACCAACAGGAAAGCCACAGGCTAAATGACATTTCTGAAAATTATATTTAAAAGTTTTAAAAACTGAAGGAATAGTAAATTGGAAGGAATACCACTGCATATTTGTGCAAGTTTTAAATTGCTCTGCTTTAAAAACATGTCTTTAGATAAAAATTAATTTCACTGCTTGAAAATAACGTCTAGTCGTTATGCAATTCTCTCAATAAAGTTTGCTCCAAGCCATCTGCAAGATGCTGCTTAAGTCACTCATTTGAAGTGGCCATACAGGTGTTCTTTAATTTCTGGGGGCTGGTCTACACTACAGCTGTAAGTCGACCTATATTACGGTAATGTAACTGAAGTTGACATAACTTAGGTCGACTTACAGAAGTGTCTACACCGTGCTGTGTCGACGGGAGACACCCTCCCACCAACTTACTTTGCTCTTCACGGGGAGCTGGAGTACAGGAGTCGATGGGAGAGTGCACTGCCATTAATTTAGCGGGTCTGGTGAATCAATCGCAGCAGTGCCAATCTAGCCATAAGTATAGACAAGCCCTAAGTATCAAAAGAGGAAATGGAAGATGTTTTCCTTTATTTTCTTCCTTTCCCCACTACATTTTCTAAAGCAGAGACAGATTGAAGGAAACCGCTCAGTGAGCAAATGAACTGGGAAATTAGTTCAATATGGGAATTCCAAAGAGGGAAGAGTCAGACCTACCCCCATGTCACCATTTGAGACTGACTGGGGAGCTCTACCCACAGCAGAGGACCCCTTGACAGACAGCTAGGGCTTAGTGCTGAGTCAGGAGCCATCATAGCCACTCTATCACCGCCTGGACCTGTTCCCTCATCACCAAGAGAGACTATAATTGGAAAGCTCTGCCCATAGCAGAGGATTATTGCAAACAGAGGGACTCAGAGCCTGGCTGAGATTATACCTTCTGTGGGTGTTTCTATTTTGTAATCTTGTCCATCTGCCACTCATCATACCACTTTTCTGCACCATAGTATCTATCCTCCTCCTCCCTCCCCACACTGGCTCCATCTCCCTCATTACCCACCCTCCTTTACAGTTCCCACCACCTCTGGCTACTCCTATTCCCCTCTCCATCCCAAGTTTCTTCCTTCCTCCCACCACCACAAATTCAGGTCCCATATCTGCATCCTCCTCCTCACCTCTGGTGACATTTGCCCTAACCCTGGCCCTCCCTCCATCTCCCACACTCATTCCTGGCACTATGTCTGACCCCCGCATACCACCATTCCTATCCTCAGACTTAGGCCCCTTGTTCCCCATCCACTGGTCCCCTTCTCTTGCTCTCTCAGGAATGCCCACTCCACCTCTAAAATAATCACAGCTATCCACCACCTCTTTATATCTTATTCCTTTCAGCTCCTGGCTCTCAAAGGGGCCTGGATCCCTTTGACTGGTACTGCCTATGCAACTGCCCTCTCCTCGTTACACACTCCCTGACGTGGATCAGACTGTGGGGGAATACTGGGTTTCTCCTCTCCCATTCCTGCCACTTCCAACACCCTCCTCCTCCCCTTTCACACTCTTTTTCCTCTTCTGAACATCACTTCTCTGGCTCCTCTTATCTCCCTCCTCTATGCTGCCATCATCTATCACTGACCCAACTCCTTCTCAACAGCTGGGGATGGGCGACAGGGAATGAATCACTTGATTACCCCTTCTGTTCATTCCCTCTGGGGCACCTGGCATTGGCCACTGTTGGGAGATAGGATACTGGGCTAGATGGGCCTTTGCTCTGACCCAGTATGGCCATTCTTATGTTCAGCCTCTCGCCATAATTTCAACTCCTGGCTCTCTCTCTTCCTCCTCACAATCTCCCACATTCATCCTCAGTGACTTCAACTTCCATGTTGATGGCCCATCTGACCCCTTAGCTGCACATTTCCTCACCCTCCCAGCCCATGGCTGTTGCCTCAACCTTTTCATTCCTCCTGCAGCCCTGGATCAACTCTTCCAGTCCCCAAGACCACCATTCACTTGACTTGGTTTTTACCAACCATGGTGCACTCTCTCTCTCTCTCTCTCTCTCATCTCCCCATTGCTGAGTTCCCCCTCTCCAAACTGGTCACCTGGTCTCTTTCAGCAGTGTTCCCTCCCACCTCATGTCCTGTCAGTCGGCCTTTCCATGACTGCCAGTCTATCAGCATTAGATGGCTTGTCGTCTGCTCTCAGTCCCCTCCTCTCTGCTTTCTCTCCCCACCTCTTCCATGACTGTTGAGTCTTTCCATGCATCACTCTCCTCTATTTTGCCCCTCTCTCCCATCACAACCCCTTTGTCTCTTTCCCCTCACAATACAAACATGCTGTAGCCTCTCCCTTCTTTAAAAAATAATAATAAAAAAAAGAACAGAAACCTTAACCACACTTACTTTTCCCACCACCGTCTCATGTACCTTTCACCTCTAAGCTCACTGAATGCACTTTATACAATCCTTGTCTGGAGTTCCTTTCCTCCAATTCCATCCTAGACCCTCTCCAATCTGGCATTCACCCCTTCCACTCCACTGAAACTGCTCTCATCAGTTTCTAATGATCTTTTCCTAGCTGAAGTTCAGAACCAATACTCCATTCCCATCCTCCTTGACCTGTCAGCTGCTTTTGACACATTTGGCTTCTGTAACTCTGTCCTCTCCTGGTTCTTGTCCTATCTCTCTAATTACTCCTTCAGCATGTCCTCTGGAGGATCATCACCATCCACTCTCAAACTTTCTGTGGGGGTTCCACACACTTCTGTCTTTGGTCCCCATCTCTTCTCCCTCTACATCTTATTGCTGGGTAATCTCATCCGCAAACATAAATTTAACTACCATCTATGCTGAGAACTCACAGATCTACCTCTCTACTTCAGACTTGTCTCCTTCCGTCCAAACTAAAATCTCGGTCTCTCTCTCTTTGACATCTCCTCATGGATGTCTAGCCATCAGTTCAAACTCAACTTGGCTAAAACAGAGCTCCCAATATTCCCACCCCTATCCTAAGTCCTCCTTGCTACCTACTTTCACAATCACTGTGGACAACACCACTTTCTGCATGTCACTCAGACCCATAACCTGGGTGTCATCTTCAACTTGGACCTCTATCTCTAGGTCATCACATATAGACTATGTCAAAGTTTTCTTGATTCTTTCTGCATAACATCTTTCAGAGATGGCCTTTCTTATCCATCCACACAGCTAAAACTCTCATTCAGACTCGCATCATTTCATGTCTTGATCACTACAACAAACACCCTTTTCTCAGGCTCTGACCAATCCAAATTTGCCTCATTCACATCCTTTCAGATTGCTACTGAAAAGATGATTCTCCTCACCCATTGCTTCAACAATGCCAACAACCCTCTATTTGAATCTCCTGAATGACATCCCCTCTCCACCACATCAGACAAAGCTACCTGTCTTTACTTCCTGGACCCTACATGGCCTATTGCCACCCTACTTATTGTCATAAAATCATAGAAATGTAGTGTTGGTAGGTACCTTAAGAAGTCATCAAGTCCAGTCTCCTGTGCTGTGGGAGGACCAAGTAAACCTAGACCATCCCTGACAGGTGTTTGTCCAATCTGTTTTTAAAAGCCTCCAATGATGGCTATTCCACAATCTCCTTGGAAGGCTATTGCAGAGTTTAACTACCCTTATAGTTAGAAAGTTTTTCTTAACATCTAACTTAAATCTCCCTTGCTGCAAATTAAGCCCATTACTTCTTATCCTACCTTCAGTGGCTATGGAGAACAATTGATTGATTGATTTATAACAGCCCTTAACATATTTAACAACTGTTATCAGGTAGCCCTTCAGTCTTCTTTTCTCAAGACTAAAGATGTCCAGTTTTTTTAACCTTTCCTAATAGGTCATGTTTTCTAAACCTTTTATCATTTTTGTTGCTCTCCCCGTTTTGTCCACATTTTTCCTAAACTGTGGTGCTCAGAACCGGACACAGTACTCCAGCTGAGGCCTCACCAGCATTGAACAGAGTGAGACAATTAACCTCCCATGTTTTTCATATGACACTCCTGTTAATACACCCCAGAATGATAGCCTTTTTTGCAGATGAATCACATTGTTGACTTATATTCAATATGTGATCCACTGTAACCCCCAGATCCTTTTCAGCAGTACTACGACTTAGCCAGTTATTCCCTGATGTTGTAGTTGTACATTTGATTTTTCCTTCCTAAGTGAAGTCCTTTACCCTTGTCTTTTACTGAATTTTATCTTGAATTCAGACCAATTTTCAAATTTGTCATGGTCTTTTTGAATTCTAATCATGTCCTCCAAAGTGCTTGTAATCCTTCTTAGCTTGGTGTTATATTTTATAAGCACACTCTCCACTCCATTATCCAAGTCATTAACTAAAATATTGAATAGTACCAGACCAAGGACTGATCCTGCAGGACTGCACTAGATATGCCCTCCCAGTTTGACAGCAAACCATTGATAACTATTCTAAGTATGTCATTTCTCATTTACTATCGAAATGTCAAGACCTGTCTCTGATTGCCTAAGATATCAGCCTTCTCTGCCCACTTGTTAAGTATTCAAACAACCAACTTCGTGCTTTCTCCCATGTTGCCCATCCTTCAAAACCTTCCTTTCCCATGATGCCTACAAAAAAAACTTGACAACAGTTAGACCACTAGTGTGCAGATACCACTGCCTATCATGCTGACCAATATGGTCTCAGTATTTCTTGGTACTCCTCCGTCTGTCTGTATCCATCTGTCTCATCTTATTTCTTAGATTGTAAGCTCTTTGGGGTGGGATCCATCTTTTTGTTCTGTGTTTCTACAGTGCCAAGCACAATGCGGTCCTGGTCCATGACTGGGGCTTTTAAGCACTATGGTAATACAAATAATAATAATAATCTAAATGCAACAATTTCTAACTTTACAGTTTGGCATCATTTCTTCCTTTTCTGTTTCTCCTTCTACTTCTTTCTTTCTTCTCTTCTCTTCATATTTCTGTTTTCAGTTTCTAATTCTCACTTATTTTCTTACCCTTTCTTGTATCCCTACTTATCTCTTTGGCTTTACCTCTGATCTCTTTCTTGCACGCATCTTTTCCTGCTTCGCCCATCATGTTCCTAACAGTACATGCTTATCCTTCCCCTTAAGGCATACACAAAAACTACCTACCCTGCTTCTTGAACTGCATGAAGCTGTGACAGAAGCACTCTAGAGAGGAGTAAGGCCACGAAGCTAGCTGCTGGAGGAGGGAAGGAGTAGGAAAGGCTGCCACAGAATGGGGGAGGAGAAGTTGGGTTGAGGGAGGTCAGGATGGTGGCGCTACGGAAATCATTGGGAACTGAGCTGATCCATAGGGGAGCGAAGCTTTCTCACATCAAACCCTTTTACATAGGCAAGGAGGCATTTGTCAAGCTTGATGGCCCTTAAACTTACCACTTCCTAAACCGTAATCATAGCATGTTATGTAAACATACCATGCCAAATTCATCTTTGGTTCATACACAGAAAAGTCAATAGAGTTAAATCAGGGATGAAATTGGCCCATTTCATCTCTATCATTAATAGAAAGAATAGTAATTAGTTTAAATTATATCGAGAGCATAGAGAACAACTAACATCTTTAAAATTATCATCAGGGACAAATCAAACGTTAACTACAAAATGAATGTGGACTTACCCTGCTTGTGGGCTTGTCATGCTCACTGAATTTTTATGAGCTGGAGATAAGGTCTGAATTTTGCTTCCAGAAGGCCCACCTGTAGATAACACTTTACTCGTAGGTGTACCTTACGATATAAAGAAGCTAATATTAGAATTTGCCTCTCGATGCAAAAATAGTATTCTTGTATGATAACATGTACGGCCCACATTGGAATCATTAGAAAACTACTTAGAAATAATTTCTTAATATATAACGGCATTAGCAAGAGTATTAATAATTGCCTAGAAAATTCACAGAAGTCCAGTGAGACAATAAGGTCTATTGTATTCTAAAATAAGGGGTATGGGTTGGTGCGTTCTGCATTTTAAAGAAAATTCTATAATGCAGAGGGCCAGCATAACTACAATAATGAATTTTAGAGAGATAAATGATAGGTCTATAGGATAAATGATAGGATAAATGATAGCCTATTTGTGATTAGAACAGGGTCCAATGTTTACAGAATTTGCTGTACTATACATGTATTTTTAATTCTTACTAGTATATGCAGTGTTTATTAGAGAAATATTACAAATTTATTAGAGAATTTACTAACCAAAAGAAAAATCTGACTTCAAAGGCTGAAATTAAAAACAATGTTGCACTCATCAGTACACAGAGGTCCCAGTTAAACAAAGCACTTAACCACATGTGCAAGTCCCAGGGACCTCATTAGAACTATGATTAAAGATATGCATGAACTACAGCGTCTTGAACTGAGACTGAAATCCCTATTTTAGGACATTTACTAAATCTTTACTTTAACTGATTTTTTGTTGAGTAAATAACTTTATAAATAAACATTGTAATGTGCGCCAATCACAAATGTAGCCAAAGGCCTGAGATTACAAAAAAATAGGAAACGCAACCGGAAATAGTATGCAAGTAAAAGCCAGTCGTCATTTAACTCACTCGTGTGCTACTGTTTGAGTTCTAGGAGTCCCCCAAAAGAAGCTTTTATGTCCTGTCTTTTTCTGTGTGCACCACTTGTACAACTTTACAGCTACTAAAATTATACAATCTTGATTTCATAGTTGGAAATCAGTTATTTAGAAAGTAGATGCATAATTCAAAATACCAGTTCATACCTACAACATTTTTGCTAACATTACTTGGCTGTGGTAAGCGTGATGAGGATGGTGTTGATCCTGCAGAAGGTGCCTTTTTAACTGTAGCAGGCTTGTACTATAACAAGGGACATAAAACTCAACTATAACATAATTAATTATTTAGCTGTTTAATCAAGTAATTAAATGTAATGTGAAAGATTGTTAGCCTGTCTTCCCACCCCAGCTCCTGAAATTACCATCAGTCAGCATTGCTTCTGGTACAGTGGTTGAAGAAATTGTTTCTACTGGTTTGAAAGACATTTCCTACCCATATAATCTAAAATACTGTAGAAAAGGTTAAAATAATTCTAACTGGTAGAAACTTTTAAATTGTATCCCATTGTATCTCTCCCCACCCCCCAATATCTCCCACTGCTCATCTCTTTTAATAACCCCTAATATCACCCCACAACTAAAATTTTCCTCTTAGGAGAGTGCTCAGGAAAGTAGTCTCTTTTCATTGTTCCAAACTCCATTCACACAGCTGGACATTGGACCAGTTTCTGCACAGACTTGGAGCCTAGTCACCTTCAGGACATAATGCAAGATTAACTAATTTTATTTAGCTTTTTATTAACTATTTTAGTTTGTGTGTTTGTTCCGTATTTTACCCTATGAACTTAAAGCACCTACCCACCATGGTGAGGGTACTATAGAAAGGAACAAGACATAATACATACACTCTGATCTCCCATTTGCTTCCTGTACTATAAACCTAGCATCAATCTTGACCATTAGCATTTTCCTTCTCCGTCTACATCTCTGATATCCAGAAATCTGCCTACCATCATTTAGGCAACCGTGGATATGTAAGTTACTTTCCTTACTGTGTGTCTATTAAAATGCTGATCTAGGTCTTCCATCTCCTCCCAATAACGAAGAACAACTCCCATCTCAATAGTCTGCTCAAGTAGCTCTTCAGACGATGGATATACAAAATACTGCTGTCCAACTTCGCATATGTCCCATGAAGAAGAGCCATAACTGTCATACTCTAGTATCTTCACTTGCTCCCCAGTTGTTTCAGAATCCAGTTCAAATTGCATTTCTTGTTTTTATGATGTTCTATGAACTTGTTTCAACCTAGTTTACAAACTTTGCCTCTCTGTACTCATCATCCTAATGCCGCCATGAACCTTCAGTAATTTGTATATGCAGAAGTCTGGAGAACACTTCTCTGCCATTTCTCATAATCTCCACCTATATTTATGAGAGAGCTTTCTTTTCTCTGACTCCTATCATCTGGGAAAGTCTTCTTGCATCTCTACACCTGATTAACTCTCACCCAAAAACCAAAACTTTCCCCTTGTCTGTGCCTCTTGATTTCTCTCTCCCACAGCTATGTTATTCTGGACTTGTATTATTTAACTCTATAAGGCATTTTGTGATACACCTAAAATGATTAACTGACTTGGCTTAACAATCACAAAGACATAAAAGAAATCAGCAGTCAAAGAAAGTATTATACTTCACCTGTGTTCGAGCAGGCAGCTTCCCTTTCGCATCAGCAGCCAATTTTGCTTTATTACTAATACGTGCTGCCTGTTCCTTGCAGAAATTGATGTGCCTGTCAGCTGCATTTTCATTAAATCGTCTCTGGCAATATGGGCATTGAATATAATCTTAAAACAAAACAAAAAAGCACCTTAACTTGAAAAAGGGGACATGAACAATGACTGGTCTTTCAGGCAATTGTGCACCCACCTTACAGTAATTTCTTCTAGACTATATTTCTCTAGTTTGCTTATCAGAATGTCCTACAAGATTGTGTCAAAAGCCCAATTAAAATTCAAGATATATCATGTCTACAGCTGCCCTGCAGCCACTAGGGCCCTTTGCATTTGAAGGACCTTAGTTATGGTTGGGATTTGAAATAGATTTTCAAAAACTTTACTACTTAAGTCCCAAAAGATAACAGCAGCAATTTCAAATTTTCACTGATACTTTTCAGGCAAGTGAACAATCCATCGTGCATATTGAAGGCAATACTAAAAAATGAGGTCACATCTGGAACAGGGGAAACTGAATAAAGGGGAAAATTTAGCTCACATGAGAGGCATTCTTAAACAGGCTAATTTGTGGGCGTGTTGTAATTCAGGATGAACTTTATGACTACAGTCTCTCTTACTTTACAAGATGAACAACTTTTATTAACTTTGCAAAAGCTAGGAAGAACTACGCTAAAATTTATAACAATGAAAGACAATCCTGGCTTCTATGTTCTGTTTTTAACAACCAAGCCAGCTGGCTATGAGGAATACAGTCCTCATTGTCCTGTAGCATTGCAGTGGTTGAATGCAGGTTTTCGACATGTTACTTAATCAAAACAAGCAGACAAACATATGCAGCAAAGCACACCCCAGATTTGATGCAGCTACAAATAAATAGCTCAAATAAAGATGCTTCATCAGCCCCATCAGGCAATTGTTCACTGGCTTGCTGAAGGGACCACAACAAAACCTATTTGTGGACAGTCAAAGTGAGCATTCAACAGGAGGAAACACTAGTACAGGATGATACCAGTGATATTCTGCATGACCTCAATTTCAAACAAGATGTACATTATCCATAACGTTAATTAGTTTTCTTGACTTTATATTTGGCACAGTAGTCCAGAAGAGTATATGTCAGTCCAAATCTTGGGACATAGACATATATTATCAGATAAATGTGAAATCTTCACTTGACTATAGGTAGCTATCAGAAAAAAAAAAAAAAGGTACAACAGCGTGAGATCTATGTATGACCCTCAGCATGATTCTCATATTTTGTAGGGCGGCCCTGCTTTTTAATGGAAGATTTCCTTTTCCAAAAATAGGAAACAAAAACCTGACTAATCTCATGAAAGTTACATATTTCCCTCAGCTCCTTAGCCAACTGCCAGATTGTTCAATAACACTTTGACATACATGTGTTAAAAGTGAAAAAATAATCAGAGAAAATGGGATAACAAAAATAATAGGACATAAACAATTCTTATCCAGTCAGAATAAGTAACCACAACACATCAGCTGCTTAGCTGTTATCAGATGACAGTTCTCTGTACGCATTCATGAACATTTTATTCCAATATATTCCTTATCAATTCAACACATACAATATATCAAAATTCTTTACAAACATCTACAGCACTTCACCATTTCACATACCTGGATCATATGAAGGTGGAGGAGGGGGAGGAAGTTTTCCACCCTCTTTGAGAGTTTGATCTAGTCCTTTGGCTGCTCGTATAGTTGCTATAAACTCCTCATGCTTTCGTCTCCAGTTGGACTGTTTTTTGGGGGGTTCTGGCTAAGAAGCCAACAGAAAAAAAAACGTTATGGGTTTTGGGTTCTTTCATTTGACAATAAATACATTTCTGCTTTTATTATGCAATATTTAATACCATTATATTTAAAATCCTGACTGACCCTAAAGCTAAAGAAGACAAATAGCTCTCAGAGTTTGCAAAGAAGAGTATGGCTGACGCCTTAGACCAAAAAAAAGAAAAAGAAAAAGAAAAAGAGAAACTTGGATATTCAGTCTCAGCACAAGGATGGCAAAAGATTTTGTGTCAGAAATATAAAGAGCAACTACTTTTATCAGCAACATGATTGGTATTTCCTGAAAACTTGATCTCTGATCCCTAGTCCAGAACCAATGCTTAGTGTGACATAGTGGGATATGTCTGCAGCAACCTATGAACTCCATTTTATAATGTAACTTCTATTTCAGGGGTGGCCAAACTGTGGCTCGCGAGCCACATGCGGCTCTTTTACCATTCAAGTGTGGCTCGCAAGCCCTCTCCGCCCCCGCATTCTCCACCTACCAGCTGGGGTGGGAGGGAACTCGGGATCTCTGCCTTGCACTAGTGTGGTAGGGTAGGAGCTTCTGACCAGAGGGGAGGAGGCTTTCAGGGCTTCAGCCCTGTGGGGTGCACATGCTGGGGCTCAGGGCTTCAGCAGGAGTGGGGCTGAAAGTCCAAGCCCTGGCTCCCAGCAGGTGTGCTCCAGCTTTCGAATTTCTGAAGATTGTTGTATGCAGCTCGGCGGCCCAGTAAGTTTGGCCACCCCTGTTCTATTATGTGTTATGTGCTAAACACATGTATAACTTTCCCCAAGGCAAGTCTATTATGATGTACCCTGCCCAGGAAAGGTGCTGTCATCTTGTTCAACGACTGTCACTGAGAAGCCATCACAGAGCAATCTAGGGCAGCAATTTTAATTGTGTCTCAACTGCTGGTCCAACTCCATGGAACAATGGATTTTCTACACAGGAGCATCAGCAAAGCTAGTAGATCTTCAGCAGTCCAGCAGAGAACATGGCAAAAGTAGAGAGACTGTATTTAAGAGGGGACATCCACTGAGAAGGCAGGAGGGATGCAGCCTAACCTCAAACACTGACAGGACTTGTAGAAGGGGGAGATCAGAGCAGGGATGCACCTCAGGACTTTATTTTTTTAAAGATTTGTAATTTTCTAGTGCTTTTAAAGAGAAAAGTGACTTGGCTAAGCCAGTGTTCCTGGCTTTCCTGTAATCTTATCCCTGAAAGGTTTATACCTACAGTTAGGTGGAACTCTGAGGCACTGGTTCCAGAGTCTGGGGCAGCTGGATTACAGAGTCCCCACATCTTAAGGTAGGGTTCAGACCCAGTTAGCTTAGACGCATGTAGGACCCAGTGGTTAGTCCAATCATGGCCATCCAGAGGGAAACTGGACAGGCTGTTGCACTTTGAATAGTATACTAATCTTCAAAACATTTGTACTGGTCCTTCAGATTTCAGAATGATGTCATTCTGATTACAACCTTTTTCTTCCTATATTTGATCACAATATGATTTTAGTAGCCAATGTCTTATTAAATGACACAGGTTACTACTTTATATCACTGGAAAGCTAGGTCTGTTTCTATCTAAATTTCAATTTTTTGCAAGATAGTGGACCTTAAAATTATTACTTCTCTCTTGATCTAACTGCACGTTTTAGCTATGTTTACCATATACAGCACTGGCATTCCTTGCACATAAGCAATGAATTAACCACATAATACATGCACGTGTATGGTATTTTGTCAAAAATGATAATATTCAAGAGGTTATTTACCTACCCGTGGCTTTAGAGGTTTTACTGTGGAAATATCAGTTCCTTCTGCTCTCTGTCTGCTGGAATCAAATGCCTTCCTTCTCTTGGTAGCAGTTTTTTGGCAAATAGGTGTATGCTTTTTCTGTAAGAAAAAGAGGGAAAAAAAATCTATTGTATGCAATATTTATATTTGGATACAGAACAACATGAAGTTCTTCCTTATCAGCTATTTCAATCACCAAACAAAAAGTAACTAGGGTTGTCAAGCGATTAAAAAATGTATTGCGATTAATCGTGTGATTAAAAAAATTAATCACGATTAATGGCGCTATTAAACAATAATACAATACCATTTATTTAAATATTGTTGATGCTTTCTACATTTTCAAATATATTGATTTCAACACAGAATACAAAGTGTAAAGTGTAAAGTTATTTTTATTAAAAATATTTGCATTGTAAAAAACAAAAGAAATAGTATTTTTCAATTCACCTAATACAATACTGTAGTGCAATCTCTTTATCATGAACTTTGAAATTACAAATGTAGAACTATGTAAAAAAAAAAACGGCATTCAAAAATAAAACAATGTAAAACTTTAGAGCCTACAAGTCCACTCAGTCCTACTTCAGCCAATCACTCAGACAAACAAGTTTGCAGGAAATAATGCTGCCTACTTCTTGCTTACAATGGCACCCGAAAGTGAGAACAAGTGCTCGCATGGCACTGTTGTAGTCGGTGTTGCAAGAGATTTACATGCCAGATGCGCTCAAGATTCATATGTCCCTTCATGCTTCAAGCACCATTCTGCTCAATAACAATTCAAACCAGAGCGGACCGATGCATGCTCATTTTCGTCATCTGAATCAGATATCACCAAAAGAGTTTGGTTTTCATTTTTGTTCTGTAGTTTCTGCAGCGGAGTGTTGCTCTTTTAAGACTTCTGAAAGCATGGTCCACGCCATGTCCCTCTCAGATTTTGAAAGGCACTTCAGATTCTTAAACCTTGGGTCCAGTGCTGTAGCTATCTTTAAAAATCTCACATTTGGTACCTTCTTTGCCTTTTGTCAAATTTGCTGTGAAAGTGTTCTTAAAACGAACATGTGCTGGGTCATCATCCGAGACTGCTATAACATTTTCAGAAGTGAGTAGTAATTATAAGTGCCTTTAAAGAGGCCTGATTTTCACAAAGTGCTGGGCACTGCACTCTGAAAATCAGATTCCTTTAAGGTGTTTCAAGCTGGGCACGCTAAAAAAACAGGAACTCAATATCATTAGTAACGTTTGAAAATTTAAACTGAGATGCTTCGCTGCACTGACCATGTCAGAGGTATCAGCACAGGGTTCTCAGATTGATATACCCATTCCAAAAGCAAATAGAAAATATCATCACATTACTCACCAGTGCTGCTGGAAAGAATGTCCTTCCACAAATCTTGCATGGTAATAAATCTCCAGCTGGCACTATAATATCATTTTCTAACAAAAATAAAAATAAAACATGCATATTTATTATAAGCAAACTGAATTTTTCAACCTTTTGCCAACTTTAGTTATGTAAAAATCTTATCTTCCACCAAGTATTTCCTGACCTTGCTGACCTTATATACTTAGCAACATTTTCATTATACAAAAACATCTCCATCTGAAATATTGTCGAGAAATAGTTGAGAATACTATAATTACAAGACAAATATTTTGAATTTATTTTTCTTTTTGGCAATCCAATAGCTGAAACTAAAGAAAGCAAGCTACAAACATACCAGAGATTTTAAGTCAGAACACTAGTTCGCTTCATTGCTCTTTAATAAAAAGGAGGTTTGGTGTCTGGATTTACAGTATCACTTTATCCATTGTATCAGTAGGGGAAACTATGAAAGCCAATGGGAAAATTGCCAAAGCCCTGGTCTACGCTACGAGTTTAGGTCAAAGTTAGCAGCGTTAGATCAATTTAACCCTGCACCCGTCCACACGACGAAGCCATTTTTGTTAACTTAAAGAGCTCTTAAAATTGATTTCTGTACTCCTCCCCGACGAGGGGATTAGCACTGAAATCGACCCTGCTGGGTCAAATTTGGGGTAGTGTGGATGCAATTCGACGGTATTGGACTCCGGGAGCTATCCCAGAGTGCTCCACTCTGACCGCTCTGGACAGCACTCTCAACTCAGATGCACTGGCTAGGTAGACAGGAAAAGTCCCGCGAACTTTTGAATTTCATTTCCTGTTTGGCCAGCATAGCGAGCTGATCAGCACAGGTGACCATGCAGAGCTCATCAGCACAGGTGACCATGGAGTCCCAGAATCGCAAAAGAGCTCCACAGCATGGACCAAACGGGAGGTACTGCATCTGATCACTGTATGGGGAGATGAATCCGTGCTATCCGAACTCCATTCCAAAAAACAAAATGCTGGAATATTTGAAAAAATCTCCAAGGGCATGAAGGACAGAGGTTATAACAGGGACCCGCAGCAGTGAAGCCTACCAAAGAACCAGAGAGTCAAACGGCCGCCCCGGGTCAGAGCTCCAGACATGCCACTTCTATGATGAGCTGCATGCAATTCTAGGGGGTGCCCCCATCACTACCCCACCCCTGTGCTTCCCTCCTCCCTCACCCCTCCCGGGCTACCTTAGCAGTTATCCCCCCATTTGTGTGATGAAGTAATAAAGAATGCATGAATTTGAAACAACAATGACTTTATTGCCTCTGCAAGCGGTGATCAAAGGCGGGAGGGGAGGGCGGTTGGCTTACAGGGAAGTAAAGTGAACCAAGGGGGCAGGTTTTCATCAAGGAGAAACAAACAGAACTTTCACACCCTAGCCTGACCAGTCATGAAACTAGTTTTCAAAGCTCTGATGCACACTGCGCCCTGCTGTGCTCTTCTAACCGCCCTGTGTCTGGCTGCGCGTAATCAACAGCCAGGCGATTTGCCTCAACCTCCCACCCTGCCACTCTCACAGATATTGTGGAGCATACAGCAAGTAGTAATAACGATGGGAATATTGGTTTCGCTGAGGTCTGAGTCAGTAAACTGCACCAGTGAGCTTTTAAATGTCCAAAGGCACATTCTACCACCATTATGCACTTGCTCAGCCTACAGTTGAACTGCTCCTTACTACTGTCCAGGCTTCATGAGCCATGGGAGCAAGGGGTAGGTTGGCGTAGGTGCGACCGCGTGATGCTGCCGACTGGGAGAGCAGCCTAACGCAGAAGCCTCCAGCTGGCATGATATTCCAGGCAGGACTGAATCTCCATTAGACAAAACCTAAAGAAGAGAATGACCTGGAGTCATTCCCATTTTTGTCTATAATATTTTTTTCCCACACTTCTGAACCCCACACTGACAGGAGATCTCTGTCTCTGGCATGCTTCCAGCTTCATAACCATAATCCCACGTGAGTTTGGTTCCAGCTTTCACATGCCTGTTTGTGAAGAATGCCACCAAAGGGAAATTTCTGTTGTGCGTCTCTACAAAGACACTCTGTACAAAGAGATTTGGACAGCAGCTATGATTAAGAAATTGGCCCACATTTCCTTCTTTTGTGGCATCCAATAAATAAATACCCCAGGAAAAGGAGTAAAACCAGCATTTTTTCCTGCATAAGTCAGCAGGAACAAGTAAGAATCAGTAAATCTGAAGTCATAGTGTGTCTTCCCTTACCAATCCCCCGAGCCACTCATTCTCCCCCACATTTCCCAATAGCAGAACAAATACTTTACAGTAACCAACTACTCACCATAAATTGGTGCTCAAATTCACCATTAAAAATAACAGACTAGGTTGGACACTCTCAGTGAATCTAGAAGTATTGTTACAAGCCCATGGCAAAATGATAACATCGTTCTACAGAATGAACACCAATTAGTCCTCATTGGAGCTGTAGAATCTGTAGTAGTGAATTTCCTTACAGCATTCTTAACATTTCACTGCTGCTGTTGGTAGACAGCCAACTAACAAAAATATTTCCCAAGAGCAATTTCTTCTGACAAAAATAACCCAGAAAACAAAAAATGCTATTTTTTAAACTAACAGGGAAAGTTCCAGACATTCTACGTGGGCCTCAACATTTTCAGGGTCGTGCCCTTCTTACCCCTGGTGGGGGTGTGTACAGGGGTAAGGGAACAAATTACTTAGGGAGGTTGTGGAATCTGCATCATTGGAGGCTTTTAAGAACATATTAGACAAACACCTGTCAAGGAAGGTCTCGATAACACTTAGTCCTGCCTCAGTGCAAGGGACTGGACTAGATGACCTACTGAGGCCCCTTTCAGTCCTGCATGCCTATGATTCTATATTTCACATTTTTAGCTCATTCATTTTTGCCACTTTTTGGAAAGAAACAATATTTTTGAGCACCGTGCATGAGCAGGTCCTTTATCACGGCATAATGTGACCCACATTTCCTATTGTAAAACTAATTTTGACAGTAATCTTGAGATATATTTAATGACATAAGTCATAATCAAACTTCCTTTCCATCATTTAAAAAATATATAATTGCATTTCAGCACAATCACTCAAATGCCACGCAGTAGCATGGTACTCCCATCAGATAACACTTAAATGGCAACAGTAACTAGGATGCTTGATTTTGATTAAAAAATACTGTTGCAAACCAGATGAAAATTGTTTTCACATCAATCAATCAAACCATTTTAGTCAATTTTCTAAGGGCCTGATCCTGCAAACATTTAAACGTGTGCATTACTTACTCATATGCAGTCTAGATGATTTGATCAGCCTTTGTCATTTTTCACATTGAGCTAGGCAGCTAAGCCATTTTTATATAGGTTTTTCTCTATTCCCCAGAATCTGACAATCAATAATATGGAAAATACAAGCCTCATTTCCCTTTGATTTTTAATTTAGTGAATTAATCTAATTGACAGCAGAAAACATTGAAGTCCTCTGTTTAGTCACAGTTCAGATTTCCTCATATCACCTGCCTAGGTGCTTCAACCATGACCAAAAAGGAATTGTGAGAAAGTAGTTGGCTCCACATTCCAGTGTACTCCTTAGCCTCTTTGCTGAAATTGCCATCAAGAGTGCCAAATGTGAGTGTGGCTTTCCCCCAGGAAAAGAATTGCACACATGCCACCTCAAGAGAATGATGGAACACGCTCCAGGTGACTTTGTCCCGGCAGACCAGGCAATTTCTTCCTCAGTCTGGCTCATCCCCTCTGCATTCAAATCAGACGGCTTCTTCCTCAATGCATCCTGGCTGCTAGTCCCTTCAGCTATGTCTACCCAATGTAAGCCAAGGGTTAGTGGGACTCAAGTCAGCTGACCTATGTCATGGAAATCTGGACCCAAGCATCTGCACTGCATTTTAAGCCTAGGATAAGAATTTTCTGACCTATGCTCAAACCTAGGGCTCTGGCATTCACACTGAAGTGCACAGACCCAAGTCAAAGTAACTGTATCCCAGAGTGCCTAGCACCACCCCCATGTTGACACTCTAGCCCTAGGAACATGGTGCATTGTGGGAAAACTCTACTGCCCCCCCCCTCGTTTCCTAACTACGGCAGTGCTATTGATGGGAGCACCTGAGTTCTTGGCTCAGCCCTGCCCGGGGAGGGATAATCCCCAACACCCCAGCAGCCAGGAACTGCCTCCCACCTGGCTACTTTGCTTCTTGTTCTGGGCAAGTGCCACGCAGCAGTGAGGAGCAGCAGGAGCTGCTTCTGCAGAAAGAGCAGGAAGGGGAAATGGGCTCGACCAGAAACTAATGGCACTTCCAACCAGCTGCACTAGCTGCCTGCAGCTCTGCTACTTTGCTGCCAGAAACTGTGGACAACTCCTGGGACCTGAGGCAAGCCATGGCTGAGAGTATACAGGAAACCCTAGGTCCCAGTTTAACATGGGTCTCAGACCCTGCTGGGTCCTGGGATGCTGGGTTCGAGCCCTAGGTTAGTACAATTGTATTGTGGACACAACAGGGTTTTGGCTTGAGCCTGGGCTCACACCCAGACTTAAACTGTGGTGCAGACATACCCTTTGAGAGCACAAGAGATAAAACAGTTACTCACCTTTGTAACTGTTGTTCTTCGAGATGTGTTGCTCATATCCATTCCAATTAGGTGTGCGCGCGCCGCGTGCACGATCGTCAGAGAAATTTTCTACCCTAGCAACACCCAGTGGGTCGGCTGTGGAGCCCCCTGGAGTGGCGCCCTCATGGCGCTGGATATATACCCCAGCCGATCCAGCGCCCCCCTCAGTTCCTTCTTGCTGGCTACTCCGACAGTGGGGACGGGGGGTGGGTTTGGAATGAATACGAGCAACACATCTCGAAGAACAACAGTTACAAAGGTGAGTAACTATTTTTTCTTCTTCGAGTGCTTGCTCATATCGATTCCAATTAGGTGACTACCAAGCCTTACCTAGGCTGTGGGGTCGGAGTGAGACATCGCTGCGTGCAAAACAGCTGATCCAAATGCAGCATCGTCTCTGGACTGCTGTACCAGTGCATAGTGAGCGGCGAAGGTGTGGACCAATGACCAAACCGCAGCTCTACAAATGTCCTGGATCGGGACTCGAGCCAGGAAGGCAGTCGAGGAGGCTTGAGCCCTCGTGGAGTGGGCGGTGAGGTGCGGCGTCGGGACACCAGCCAGGTTGTAGCAAGCACGAATGCAGGTCGTGATCCAGGAGGAGAGACGTTGTGAGGAGACCGGTAAGCCTTTCATCCGGTCGGCCACGGCAACGAAGAGTTGTGTCGTCTTCCTAAACAGCTTTGTACGCTCAAGATAGAAACCCAGGGCCCTGCATACGTCCAAGGAATGCATACGCTGGTCTTGACGGGTGGCATGCGGCTTAGGATGGAAGACCGGGAGAAATATATTCTGGTTCACATGAAAAGGTGAAACTACCTTGGGAAGAAAGGCAGGGTGGGGGCGAAGCTGCACCTTGTCTTTATGGAAAACTGTGTATGGAGGCTCAGACGTAAGCGCCCTGATTTCAGAAACACGCCTTGCTGAAGTGATGGCTACCAGGAAGGCTGTCTTCCAAGATAGGTACAGGAGTGAGCAGGTAGCCAATGGCTCAAATGGGGGCCCTGTGAGCTTGGAGAGAACCAGGTTAAGATCCCACGCCGGAACGGGTTGGCGTTGCTGTGGGTACATCCGGTCTAAGCCCTTGTGGAATCTAACGACCACCGGGTTAGAGAAGACTGAGGAACCGAGTTCTCCTGGGTGGAACACCGACATAGCGGCCAGGTGAACCCTGATTGAAGATATCGCCAAGCCCTGCTGTTTCAGGGATAGGAGATATTCGAGTATAAAGGGAATTGACGCCTGCAAGGGGGGCGTAGCCTGCTGCGCGCACCAACAGGAGAAACGCTTCTACTTGGCCAAGTAAGTGGTCTGTGTAGAGGGCTTTCTACTTCCCAGCAGAATCTGCTGCACGGGATGTGAGCTTTGTAGCTCTGTCCGATTTAGCCATGGAGCATCCACGCTGTGAGGTGGAGCGATTGCAGGTCGGGGTGACAGAGTCGGCCGTGGTCCTGAGAGATCAGGTCTGGGCACAAGGGAAGCGTGATCGGAGTTTGAACCGATAGCTCCAGAAGCGTGGTGTACCAGTGCTGTCTTGGCCAAGCTGGAGCGACTAGAATGAGACGTGCCTTGTCTCTGCGTAGCTTGAGCAGTACCCTGTGGACCAGTGGGAATGGAGGAAAAGCGTAGAACAGCAGGTCTTTCCACGTCAGAAGGAAAGCGTCTGACAGGGAGCCCGGAGATCGCCCTTGTAGGGAGCAGAACATGTGGCACTTCCTATTGGCTCGAGATGCGAACAGGTCAACCTGGGGAAATCTCCACCTCTGGAAGATGGAATAGATGATGTCTGGGCGAATCGACCACTCGTGCGTCTGGAAGGATCTGCTGAGACGGTCCGCTAGGGTGTTCTGGACTCCAGGGAGGAACGATGCCATGAGATGTATCGAGTGGGCAATGCAGAACTCCCACAGGCGAATGGCCTCTTGGCATAGGAGAGACGAACTGGCTCCTCCTTGCTTGTTGATGTAGAACATGGCCATGGTGTTGTCTGTGAGGACTGACACGCAACGGCCGTGCAGGAGACCAAGAAATGCCTGACAAACTAGATGTACGGCCATCAGCTCTCGAACATTGATGTGCAGAGCTAGTTGGGGTGCGGTCCACAGGCCCTGGGTGTGGTGCTCTCCGGGTGAGCGCCCCAATCGAGAGATGACGCGTCCGTGACCAGGTGCATGGAGGGTTGTGGGGCGTGAAACGGCATTCCCGCGGCAACTAAGGCCCCGAACTCCTCCCTTGAGTCCTGGGGAACCAACTCTTTGAATTTACCCATGGAGTTCCATCAGTTGTAGCTGTAGCGGCTCAAGAGCGCCTGTTGGTTCGCAGCTCTGAGCTGCAGACCCCCCCGCCGAGTACACCTTACGCCCGAACAAATCAAAGCGTTTAGCCTCCTTCGATTTGGGCGCTGCCACTGCTGGCCATGACACTCTCTTGCGTTCACCGAGGACACGACTAGTGAACACGGTGGTGGGTGCGTGTATAAGTATTCATGGTCCTTGTAGGGGACGAAGTACTTTCTCTTGACCCCTCTGGCAGTGGGTGGAATGGAGGCAGGAGTTTGCCATATGGTAGTGGCATTAGCCTGAATCGTACGAATCAGTGGTAATGCCACCCGGGATGGGGCATCAGCGGACAGGATGCTCACCACTGGGTCCTGCACCTCTATCATCTCCTCCACCTGGAGGTCCATGTTACGTGCCACCCTACATAACAGGTCTTGGTGGGCACGAAGATCTATTGGGGGCGGGCCTGAAGCTGTTGTGCCCGCCACCGCCTCATCCGGGGAAGATGAGGAGGATGCCTCCGGGGTCAAGGGGTCCAAATGAGGGTCCGGTTCTAAGAGCCCCTGAAGCGGAGGATCTCCCGGCGTCTAGGGCCTGAGGTGGTGTAGGCACGGGAGCCTCCATGCCCCCTGGGGGAGGACAGGAGATGGTGGCCTCCGGGACTCTGGGCTCGGATTGTGCCGAGCGAGAGGCCGATGGTGGAGCCCCTTGCGCCTGGTGATACACCCACGGGGTCCGGAAAGACCAATGTGTAGGGTCCTGCGCGGAGTCCTCTGCCCCCTCCTGCCAGTGACCCAAGTCAGCAGCAGCCTGACCCCGGGGAGGGTATGCTGATCGCGAAGCCCCGTCGGATGAGCGAGACGCTGATCTCGAGGGCCAGGGCGGTGCCGAACGCGGGTGCATTGGCTTGGTGCGGTACGGTGCCGATCGGTGCCGGTCCATAGGCGAGCGGTCCCTGCGCGGTGCAGGTGAGCGGTACCGTGATCGAGATCGGTGCCGCTGGCCACGTCGGTGCCGAGATCCGGATCTGGACCGAGATGAAGACGACCGCCTGTAGACGTGGTGCTGGGAGCGGCCTCTCGAACTGGAGCAGCGCTCGTACCGGTGTCGAGAACTACGTCTAGATGCCGACCGGTACCGATGGTCCTGACGGTGCCAAGATGTCGATCGGTGCCTTGAAGAGGACCTAGGCCGCGAGTACGACTGGTGCCGGGGTGAAAGTCGACGCCGGGACTGCGAGCGGCGTCGGGACCTGCTCCGAGACCTGGAGCGGTGCCGCGAGTCCACGCTCGGAGACGGCGAGCGTACCAGGGCAGGCTTGCCCCTGGATTGCACGGTCCGAAGAGAGGGCGGTGCCGCGGGTTGAGACGGCGCCGGCTCTGTGAGAGCGATGAGGTCTTTCGCCGTCGCAAAGGTCTCCGGAGTAGACGGAAGTCAGGGCTCCCTCACGGACCGAGGCGGTGAGCCAGTCTGCACCGGACTTAACGGTGCCGGAGTCAACGGTGTAGAAGATATTTGCATCTTCTGGCGCTCTAGAGGCAGACGTGGCTCTATGACCGGTACCGGGGAAGCCGGTGCCTTAGGACAGCGGCCTCCTGTATCTTGCGGGGTCTTTTACGTCCCGGGGACAGGGAACGGCGCCGAGGCGCTTGTGGCGGACGCGGTGCCGAGGGAGGACGGTGCCGCGAGGCCTTATCCGCGTCTGCTCGCGGTGTAGTACCGGTAGGTGCCGCCGGGCTGCTGTGCACCGAGGCGCTCGGTGCTGGAACTTGGCGCACCGAGGGAGGATCTGGGCTAAGTGCCGCCTCCATGAGGAGCTGCTTGAGTCTAAAGTCCCGCTCCTTTTTAGTCCTGGGTCTGAAAGCCTTACAGATTTTGCACTTATCTGTCTGGTGGGACTCTCCTAAACACTTCAGACACGAGTCGTGTGGATCTCCCGTTGGCATAGGCTTAGCACAGGACGCGCACTGCTTAAAGCCAGGAGCCTTGGGCATGAGCCCGGCTATACACTGGGGGAAAAGGGAGGGAAAATATCCCCCTTAACCCCCGCTAACTATTTACAACTATTGAAATAATGAACTATTAACAACAATCTAAGAATATACTACAACTATAACTACAACTATCTATAAGAATTACAGGATAAGCTAGGGAGAGTGAAGAACAGCTATGCCACGCTCCACAGTTCCAACTATCATCAGGGGCGGTAAGAAGGAACTGAGGGGGCGCTGGGTCGGCTGAGGTATATATCCAGCGCCATGAACGCGCCACTCCAGGGGGCTCCACAGCCGACCCACCGGGTGTTGCTAGGGTAGAAAATTTCTCTGACGATCGTGCACGCGGCGCACACACACCTAACTGGAATCAATATGAGCAAGCACTCAAATAAGAAACAGACTCCCTCCCCTCAGTTCCAATGCCTGGCTCCTCCCAGGCATGGAACAACAATTAAAGGGAAAAGAACATATTGGGACAAATTGCTAGTAAATGTCAGGAACCCAGCTGCTTAGTTGCCTAGAAACCCAATAAGCTCACTGGGACCAATAAGTGACTGTGCTCCACGATTGGTCAGAAGAGCCAACAGATCACCATTTAAGCACTGTAACAACAGCAGCACAGTGGGTGCTCAATGCATTCCACAGTTGCAGGTGTGCCGGGCCTGCTTCCTGTCCAGCCTGTTGACCTGAATTTTATGAGTTATATGTTATGGCTCGCCACTGATCGCATCTGACCAGAAGATTTATAGGTTCTTGTCCAATTCAGACTACAGGGTCCGAGAACTCAGACAGTTCTATATTGGGAAAGGACTCTCGGGGTGCTTGGCAAAAACACTTACACTGAGGACAATATCAAATTGATAAAAACTTTATTGAGATTACCAAAAGAATAATAAATGCTATGAAACTTATGACCGCAAAACAGTAAAAGAATCCCAAACTCCTGGTGGTAACATTTTTATTGTAAGTACCTTAACCTAACATACTCACACCCTTCCTTGAGGACCCAGTAATAGGAGGTGAAGGACCAGCCTTACTCCTGGCATACCCGATAACCCAATGGTTCTGGCTTCCCCAGTAGTTAGGAATGTTCAGTAGTTATACTATACTACACAAGCTGAGCTGATAGCATAATAGAAGATAGAATGATA
The DNA here is from genome assembly GCF_011386835.1 of Chrysemys picta bellii. Lineage (NCBI taxonomy): Eukaryota > Metazoa > Chordata > Testudines > Emydidae > Chrysemys > Chrysemys picta. The sequence continues at coordinate 238,388,066 of NC_088792.1, read as the reverse complement.
GGTAGATAAAAAAGTCTATAGAATATAGGAGAACAAAGAAAAGGAAGAGCTTCCTAAGATATCCTTACATGGTGTGTTATAGGATCCTGACGCTATGTAATTGAGACCCAACCTACTATACCCAAATCTTATTTCCAAAATGTATGGGTACCCTTATCCTATAGGTTAGTGGATTATGACACTTCCTTTCTACATATTAATAAGGATTGTTTTATTCCAAAAACTGCCAACCTAGGCTTTCTTGGCAACTTCCAGGTTTGTGGTATACCCTGCGGTTACCAACCGGTTGCAAACGCCCAATAAATCTGTTCACTGTTGTGTGTAGTTCCTCCCTTTGGTTCCCCAAAGTTTAGGGACCCTTTCTATCTGTGCCAAAGGTTGCCAGCTTTTATGCTGACTTACCCTTAATTGATTATATTTTTAGCTATTTAGCGGATCTTACCGGATACAAGCTGGCAGGCTTCTTGCATTTCAGCAAAACTTATTCTATGCCTAATTATTAGGAAACACATATCATATGCCTCAACACATCCTAATTTCATAGGAATTAAAACGGATAAAATATAAGAATCGTATATGAAATGGATTAATTCAGAAAGAAACATATTTCATACGGCTGGCTGGCTTAGTAGGATCTAATAGCTAGCAAAGTAATCCTACGAGCTACAAGCCCTTGCTCCACCGCTTGCCTGCTCCACTACGGCCCTAGTCCATGCCTACCTCTGAACTCCTGATTCCTAACTCCTGGCTCCAACCACTGACTTGTCTCTTGACCACGCCTCCAGTTCTGCCCTCTGATTGCGCTCCAACCATTAGGACAGACTCCTGCTCTGACCACTAGATCTCACGACCTACACCTCAGTGTGTGAGAGTGAGACTGGACTGGAGAGAAAAACTGTGACAGGGAACCTGTGGGACTGGGGGAAAGGAAGATGGGGAGAGACAGATCAGACAAGGAGCCAAGAGGTGAGGAATTGGGACTCGGTGGGCAAGGAGACTGGGGACAAGCAGTCAAGGTGAGAGGGCACTGGGACTGGTTGGGCAAAGAGACTGGGAATGGCAGGGACCATACTTGGAAAGGAAGCCGGAGCAGAAGGCTAGGACTGGAAGGACAAGGAGATTGTCACTGAGATAAGAAGCCTGAGGAGTGGAGCCTGGGATAGGGACCAGGAGCAAGGCAGGGACAAGTTGGAAGAGACAGAGCAGAAGGCATCAACCTTGGCAGGGGGAACAGGCAGAAGAGTGTGCTCCCTAGAATATACTCCCCTCCAGAGCCTGGAATGCAACCCAAGATCTCACCATTCCTCTGATGTCAGCAAATGTGTGTACTACTCACTGATAAAAAGTCTCATTGTTTTCTGGTGTTAGTTCACAGAGGATGACCACCTACTATTTATTGTTATCTTTTATTCCACTAGCTGAAGTGGCAGACGTCTGTGCAACACATTTAAAGGTTCCACCCTACTGAGGAACTATGTGACTGTCAATATGAAGCCACCTGATGGGATTTGTTGTTTTTTTTCAGTTTGCCTTTTTACAAATCTAAGAAATTATACAAAAAATAGCTGTGTTAAAAGAATATAATTAAGATTGCAAAGTCAAGCATTCAGACGTTAGGAAATGCTAGAATTAAGGTTGCCTGTGCAATCTTAATTTGCATCCTCTTGTTATGCATTATGATGAAGACTTTAAATATACATACTAGTTTTTCCATATGACCCCTGCCAAAGGATGGCTCTGCACTAGGGATGAGTCATGGTTCTGTAGTAAAGGAGACTGTTGTCTGAAGAACCTCTGCTTCATCTCTTGGAGAAATCAAAAGGTGTGTAATGAATGAGGCAGGGGACCCCTACTAGTAGGCAGGGACTATCTACTAGTCTGGTTTGTACCGTGCCTCGTACTCTGGGGCCCCATCCTCGGTTGACCCTTAGACACTACTGTACTAATCATTACTAATAAGTTGTGTCAGAGTTATAAAACTAAGCCATAAAAATGGGCTTTCTGCCCACACCCTCCACCTTCATAGACGAAAACCTTAATTAAACCCTTACAAAATTCTTATTGAAAATAATTTCTTCTATAAGCACTCTAAGGCCTTCAAACTTTAAGAAAAACTTTGATGGTTTAAAAATGTTTTACAGAAGATGTCATTTACCTCTGCTAACTCATTTTCTCTCAATGGTCCAAATCTTGTAACTCCTTGGATGCTTAAAGATAGTATATCTCAAAAGAGATTTATGCATTTGCAAGTGTTATTTCATTTAACTGTAAGCAGCTAACCCATGAACTTCCCAATATCACTGCTATGTAAACGGTAAGGTGTTTACTGTACCAATATGGAGCCCAATGATTTTGCTATAACTGGTTACTAATGCAAGAAGCCATTTGAGTACAGAGTATTTATATTAATTGGGGAATCAATCAGTTACCTGACAATACTTAAGCCATTTCCTCACCGCTCCAGCTCCTATGCCCTTCATTGGCCCCCTAGAGGCTCCAATGGGAGTTGCAGGGGCAGTGCCTGTGGATGGGGCAGCTTGCAGAGCCGCCTGGCCATGCCTCCACGTAGGAACCGGAGAAGGGACATGCCACTGTTTCTGGGAGCCACTTGAGGTAAGCGCCGCTCGGAGCCTGCACCCCTGAGCCTCTCCCCATGTCCCTGCTCTCCCTTCCGCTCTCCAAACCCCTCGGTTCCACCCCAGAGCACCCTCCTGCCCCCCAAACCTCTCATCCCCAGCCCCACCCCAGAGCCCACACCTCCAGCTGGAAACTGCACCCCTTTCCGCACCCCTGCCCCAGCCCTGATCCTTCTCCCGCCCTCCGAACACCTTCGTCCCAGCCCAGAGCACCTTCTTGCATCCCAAACCTCTCATCCCCAGCCCCACCCCAGAGTCCGCACTCCCAACAAGAGCCCTCACCCCCTCCTGTACCCCAACCCCAATTTTGTGAGCATTCATGGCCCGCCATACAATTTCTATTTCCCGATGTGGCCCTCAGGCCAAGAAGTTTGCCTACTCCTGTTCTAGGGGAAGCGAGTGCAGAAAACAGAGGACATGTGTGATGGGCTTGCTGGGGAAATGCACTGCAGCATTCTGTACTAATGGAATGTTGAATGCTGCAGAGAGGTCCAGGAGGATATGAGTGGGTGTTTGCCCTCTATCCAATGACAGACCATCTGTCATTGCCACTAAAATGATGCCATGCCCTGGCTGGATTCCAGAATGTGCCAGATCTATGGTATTAGCTTCAATAAGATGAACTTGTAATTGGCTTCTGGGTAGCTTTTCTCTATGTGCTTGTTCAGGAAAAGGAAGTTTGACACTCTGAGAGAACCCTGAGGCCTACAAGAAGCAGGGATGTCCCCTGAGAGAATCTGTCAGAGTCCCTGGGGAGGGGAGGCAAGGCACTGGGGAAACCTGCTGGGAAGAAAGGTCTCTAGGGAAAGTTCCAGGGAGACAATGCACAGCTTAACCTTAAAACGTATATAGAAAAACTCTACAAGTAGATAGTCCCTGCTCCAAGGAGCTTACAAGCTAAATAAACAGACCTCACAGTCCTCTTTGCTCATAAAAAACATTCTTACATTCTGTTAAAGTAAGGACTCTTTCTAAAACAAATATCTTAAGCTTTTTCTGTCTCTTCCAAAAGGCAAAGATCATCTTGATAACTGGTGTCTTATACAAAAATTGTGTCTTGTTTTCGATAAGGCCCCTTGTTGTTTTGTTTGCCTTTTGGCCAAAACGGACCTCAGATTTACTACCTGCCATTTACAATATATTTACAATTTGAAGCTAAAGATGTCTATTAAATATTTTATACAAATCAAAATAATCAATGCTTATAAACACTTTTCAAAATATAGCATAAAAGAAAATAGTACAGAAAGTTAAAGCATGATAGAAGTTATAAAAGCTGCAGTGTAGAATCTGTGTAAATGCAACTGGGTGTAATACACATGGTTTTATGGTCAAGGAAATTAAGATTAAAGTTTGAAAATGTCCACATGTTTTGGGTGCCCAATTTGAGATGCCTACACTCTGATTTTTCACAGTACTTAGCATTCTGTAGCACTTTCTATGTTCAAAGCATAGCTCCCATTGACCTCCATTGCTGCTGTGAGTGTTAAGAACTTCTGCAGATTAGGCCCCAGGTCTCAAATCAGGCACTTGAAAATGAGAAACACACAGTTAGTGAACACCAATGGTAAGTTTGATTTTAGGACTTGCCTAGCACCACACATGGTTTGATAAACTCCCCCCTCACACTCCCATCTGCACATTTAAAGTAGTTTTATTTAACTGATTTAAAAGGTTATGGTTTTGTACATTTTTAATTGAAATCCAAATTTCATCCAAATAGACCCCAAATTTCATCCAAATAGACGTTGACACAAATCACAAGTAAAAAAATAATCTAATAAAGAAATGCATCATTCACCATTTTCTAACATAATACAAACATGTAAAAATTAAGAATCTGAATATATGTACGTTAAGCAATGTAACTGCTTAAATAAATGTGTATTGATATAGTGTAACCTCCTGGATAGCAAGTAGTAGTACCAAGTTTAGTGTAAAGGCTGTATTTAGTTGCAAATCAATATGTTTCAGTGGTTATCCACCAATTAAACTCAACCTTTCTTTAGGAACATAACTAAAATGCAAAACAAAATTAAAAATGATTATTTAAATAGTGATTAAAATTGGTAATTTAAATCAATTCCCCTTACTTCAGATCCCTAGCACAGACTCCTACCGCTTAATATAAAGGAGTGTCTCAGCTACATGACCACTCTCTAGCAGCCTGCTTCTATTGAAGTCAAGGCAAATCTTCTACTGACTTCAATGATGCAGCATGAGGCACTATCAGGGCACTTGACATGCTTTACCAATGGATCTGTTTTCTAGACAGCATAGAGCACAACATACAAGTAAGGTCTGAAATCAGCCTCTGTGTTATATTGAAGTCCACATTAATTGTGCTATCTTCCAAAAAAAAAAAAAAAAAAAAAAAAAAAAAAAAAAAAAAAAAAGTACTATCTGGTGATACTGTATCTTCTCTACTTCTGAGAGAATTCTGTGTCAAAAAAAAAATTCTGCACACATTTTAAAATTCTGCAAATTTTGTCAAAGTAACAATATAATCACACCAGTTTCAATTATTTTGGTAATTTATTTCAAAATACCTGTCAACAACCTGTAACAACACAGACAACTAAAGAGATTCAGGAAATGGTTTTTTTCACAAACAGATTCCTTAATAGGCATACTAATACAGAACTTTGAGAAATAATTCATTTAAACTACTATACAGAAATGAATTTCCCGCACCTCTAAGAAGCACTAAGAGTCAGAGGTAATGGAGGAGCTAAGGGAGAGGGAAGTAATTGCTGAGAAGCAGCCTGGGAGTGAACCTGAAGGGTTGTTGAGTACAGGTGGGAGAAACATGGAAAAGGGTTTTTGGGAAGGGCATGGGGGAGGGATTGTTAGGAAGCTACTAAACCCTAACTAACCTCTCCCATTCAGTCAGGCATATCTGTCCCTGTCCCAATGTGGCCCTGCACTCCCAACTCTGTCCTCATGTGGCTCTGCACCCCCACTCCGGTCTGTCCTCCCAACAAGCCCTTCTGAAACCCAGTCAGTGACTACCCCCAGCAGTCCTGTGTGCCCTGCTCTATCTGTCCCCCCACTATATGTGCCTCCTCACCTGATCCCGTGGGCAGCGCACAGTGAGGAACACAGCCTCTGATCTCTCCCTATTGGCTGTTATGGCTGGTGAGCAGCTACCCTCTGTTCTTGCACCACAGCTGCCCCTGGTGGGCAAAAGGCATAACTGCAGTACTTCTCCAGCAGAATGTATATCTTACAGTTTATATTTCTTTATCTCCAAATGGAATAATATACTATAATCCATTAATATTGCACTTTCACTTGTGAAAATATCTCATCTTTACTGTCTCTATTCCCAGCACAGCCTGAGGCAAAATGGTTACACAGAAATTCAGAGAGATATCGAGTTTCTACCTGGAAAGGAGGACAAATACAGAACCCTTATGTCAAGGCTGTATCCCCACTTTGAACTTTAGGGTACAAATGTAGGGGCCTGCATGAAAACTTCTAAGCTTAACTACCAGCTTAGCTCTGGTCCGCTGCCACCATCCCAAGGCTAGTTCTCTTCCCTGGGAAGCCTTGAGAGACCTTCACCAATTCCCTGGTGAATACAGATCCAAACCCCTTGGATCTTAAAACAAGGAGAAATTAACCATTCCCCTTCCTTCCACCAACTCCTGGTGAATACAGATCCAAACCCCTTGGATCTTAAAACAAGGAGAAATTAACCATTCCCCCTCCTTCCTTTCACCAACTCCTGGTGAATCAAGATCCAAACCCCTTGGATCTTAAAACAAGGAAAAATCAATCAGGTTCTTAAAAAGAAGGCTTTTAATTAAAGAAAAAGGTAAAAATCATCTCTGTAAAATCAGTATGGAAAATAACTTTACAGGGTAATCAAACTTAAAGAGCTCAGAGGACTCCCCTCTAGTCTTAGGTTCAAAGTACAGCAAACAAAGATAAACACTCTGGTAAAAGGTACATTTACAAGTTGAGAAAACAAAGTAAAACTAAGACGCCTTGCCTGGCTATTTACTTACAAGTCTGAAATAGGAGAGACTTGTTTAGAAAGATGTGGAGAACCTGGATTGATGTCTGGTCCCTCTCAGTCCCAAGAGCGAACGCACTCCCAAACAAAGAGCACAAACAAAAGCCTTCCCCCCCAAGATTTGAAAGTATCTTGTCCCCTTATTGGTCCTTTGGGTCAGATGCCAGCCAGGTTACCTGAGCTTCTTAACCCTTTACAGGGAAAAGGATTTTGGAGTCTCTGGCCAGGAGGGATTTTATAATACTGTACACAGGACAGCTGTTACCCTTCCCTTTATAGTTATGACACCTTATCTGAGCTTTTGCCATAAGTTAAGATTTATAATTTATTATTTGTATTACGTAGCACCTAGGAGCCCTAGTCATGGGCCAGGATCCCACTGTGCTGGGCACTGTACAAACACAGAATAAAAAGATGGAAGACTCATGTTCTTCCTTATTGACAAAATCAAGCAGGGAGACACTGTTTTCATTATTGCTGAATATTACCAATCCCTTGCATGAGGATGAGAGGGTAGCAGAATCTCTCAAATGAACAATCCTGCTCGAGAAACCAACTCCTTATGCAAACTATCTTTTTTTTTTTTTTTAATAAAGAAAGGATCAGTGAGGGTATAGGTAAGGCAATTCTGGCAATACCAGAGTATTCAGCTTTCCTTTCGGATTAGTTTGAGGCCTGGGAATGCTATGGAGACTATAATAGTCTCCTTGGTTAATCTCCAGGGGTTGAATAAAGATCCAGCATCTTAGATCTTTTTTTAAAAAACTTGCAGTCAGCTTCCTTTGATACTACGGACCATGAACTGTTAACACATCTGCAATGTATGGCAGGAAATGGAGTCAGAGTTAAATGACTTGATATACTTCCCTCCAAGAGGACGGACTAGAAATTATCTACCTGGAGTAATCTCATGTAGAGAATTACAGTGTTCCATCCTGACCCATTTTGTTCAAGACATATGGAAGGACACTGGAGAGAAATAGCAAGATGATCTGGGTTGAAGTGGCACCACTATGCTTATGCCACACAGCTCTAAATCTCCATTTCACTGAACCCAGATTGTACAGTCACCTGGTTTTCCCAGTATCTGGCAGAGATGGAATCTTGAAAAAGAACAAGCTGGCTGAGCTCTATCTGGACATTGGCTGTCTGGGTAAAAGAAATCAGAGATAGTTTTAGAGCAGCTATATCACCATTGGTTAATAAAAGTTCATGTTCAGGAGATCTTCTGTCAATTGTGTTTGGAGAATGCTCCCCAAATTTTCAGTTGCCTCCAACTACCGCAACAATAACCAGAAATACTTGCTTCTAGAATATGGTTGGATCTGACATTTGTGGGGAGTGTCTTCGGTGTCACTAAATTTTTATTAGGACTGTTGATTAATCGCAGTTAACTCACATGATTAACTAAAAAAATTAGTAGCAATTAATCACAATTTTAATCACACTGTTAAATAATAGAATACCAATTGAAATTTATTAAATATTTGGGATGTTTTTCTACATTTTCATATATATTGTATTCTGTCTTGTAATTGAAATCAAAGTGTATATTTTTATTACAATATTTGCACTGTAAAAATGATAAAACAAAGTGTTTTTCAATTCACCTCATACAAGTACTGTAGTGCAATCTCTTTGTTGTGAAAGTGAAATTTACAAATGTAGATTTTTTTTTTGTTACATAACTGCACTCAAAAACAAAATGTAAAACTTCAGAGCCTACAAGTCCACTCAGTCCTACTTCTTGTTCAGTCAATCGCTAAGACAAACAAGCTTGTTTACATTTACGGGAGATAATGCTGCCCTCTTCTTATTTATAATGCCACCAGAAAGTAAGAGCAGGGATTTGCATGACACTTTTGTAGACGGCACTGCAAGGTATTTACATGCCAGATATGCTAAACATTCGTATGCCTCTTCATGCTTTGGCCACCATTCCAGAGGACATGCTTCCATGCTGATGATACACTTTAAAAAAAATTGTGTTAATTAAATTTCTGACTGAACTCCTTGGGGGAGGATAGTATGTCTCCAGCTCTGTTTTACCCGCATTCTGCCATATATTTCATGTTATAGCAGTCTCGGATGATGACCCAGCATATGTTGTTCGTTTTAAGAACACTTTCACAGCAGATTTGACAAAAGGCAAAGAAGGTACCAAATGTGAGATTTCTAAAGATTTCTAAAGCACTCAACCCAAAGTTTAAGAATCTGAAGTGCCTTCCAAAATCTGAGAGGGATGAGGTGGAGCATGTTTTCAGAAGTCTTAAAAGAGCAAAACTCGGCTGCAGAAACTACACAACCCAAACCAACAAAAAAAGAAAATCAACCTTCTGCTAGTGCTATCTGACTCAGATGATGAAAATGAGTATGCATCGGTCCGCTCTTCTTTGGATCGTTACTGAGCAGAACCCATCATCAGAATGGACGCATGTCCTCTGGAATGGAGGTTGAAGCATGAAGGGACGTATGAATCTTTAGCACATCTAGCACAAATATCTTGCGACGCCGGCTACAACAGTGCCATGCGAATGCCTCTTGTCACTTTTGGGTGCCATTGTAAACAAGAAGTGGGCAGTATTATCTCCTGCAAACTTGTTTGTCTGAGTGATTGGCTGAAGTAGGACTGAGTGGACTTGTAGGCTCTAAAGTTCTACATTGTTTTATTTTTGAATCCAGTTATTTTATTTACATAATTCTACATTTGTAAGTTCAACTTTCATGATAAAGAGATTGCACAACAGTACTTGTATTAGGTGAACTTAAAAATTCTATTTCTTTTGTTTTTTATAGTGCAAATATTTGTAATAAAAATAAATGAGCATTTTACACTTTGTATTCTGTGTTGTAATTGAAATCAATATATTTGAAAATGTAGAAAACATCCAAAAATATTTAAATAAATTGTATTCTATTAACAGCACAATTAATTGCACGATTAATTTTTTTAATCGCTTGAAAGCCCTAATTTTTAATTGAAATTGTATTATAAGTTTTCTCTTTTTTAAAGTTGTGTGCGCAAACCTAGATAAAATTTGTTGTATAAACTGAAAAAAGATGCATGTACTATATTTATTAGTAGCAGTTTGACATTCCTGTAAAATGCCATAGGTTGTGCTTCAAAATTTATCTGCTGTGTTGACATAAAATCTTGGTCATTCGTAGCAACCAAAACTCCATTCAAACTTGCAGAAACTCTCTAGTATAAACGTTTCCTTTTATATGATGTAGATACATCAGTTTCTCTCTAAAAATTCACAAACATTCATGCAAAAGCTGACAAAAGTGTTCCCATACAATTCAAATTTCACTGCTTCCTCGCATAATTTTTCCCTGCTATTATTGGTATTCCAGCCACTTGAGTTGTGGGGAAAAAAAATCTCAGTGCTTATACACTTCAGATTGTTTTGCCTTGGAAAGATCTTGTGATAATGATTCAGACTACAGTCCCTTGAGCGCCACAGTTTCCATTATATTTCCACTGATCAGTGTTGTCTGGGATGCCATTTTTATTTATATTTTTACTATATTATTTAACAGAAGCACAGACTGACAAATAGCACAAACAGTGGTCATACAAAAATGACAATGTGACCACATGTAAAATATGCCATCTGGGAAACACTTCTTGGGAAGGCATATTTAAACATGTTTAAAAGATTAAGAAAACTAAAATGAGGGATAATAAATCAAGTGAGAGAACACAATAGGACAAACACGAAAATGATACTAAAGGTGGCTAAGAAATAGGGCCCTACCAAATTCATGGCCATGAAAAACACATCACGGACTGTGAAATCTGGTCTTCCCCTATAAAATCTGTTCTTTTGTGTGCTTTTACCCTATACTACACAGATTTCACAGGGGAGACCAGCGTTCTCAAACTGGCGTTCCTGACCCAAAACGGAATTGCAGGGGGGTTCACAAGGTTATTTTAGGGGAATCACGGTATTGCTACCCTTACTTTTACGCTGCCTTCAGAGCTGGGCGGCCGGAGAGTGATGGCTGTTGGCTGGGTGCCCAGCTCTGAATGCAGCGCCCCACTAGCAGCAGCGCAGAAGTAAAGGTGGCAATACCATACCATGCCATCCTTATTTCTGTGCTGCTGCTGACGGCAACTCTGCCTTCAGAGCTGGGCTCCCTGCTAGCAGCCATCACTCTCCAGCTGCACATCTCTGAAGGCAGCACCGCAGAAGTAAGGGTAGCAGTACCGCAACCTCCCCTACAACTCCTTTTTGGGGTCAGGACCCCTAAAATTACAACACAATGAAATTTCATATTTAAATAGCTGCAGTCATGAAATTTATGGTTTTAAAAATCCTATGATCATGAAATTGACCAAAATGGACTGTGAATTTGGTAGGGCCTAATAAACTGGGTTGGCAATTTTGCAAATTCTCCATTTGAATGTTGCATAGACATATGCTATCTATGCTCATATTTGTAGAATACGATCAAGTCAGAGGGAGAAGGTGTGTATATAAAATCCTTTGTATGCTGTAAGTAACAGTGGATACCTTGTTAAAGTATGTTTGTCAGTTACAGTTAAGCTGCTGCTGGAAATTTTAAGTGTATACTTCATTTAATCAAGGCCATATTCCAGTTTAGATAAACTATTCACTAGATTGCCTCAGAAGTTAGATGCAAAATGCTCAAAGAGCCAGCATGCTTCAAACATAATAATAAGTTCTCTCTTCTCAATACTCATCCTTTCACATACTTCTAGTTAGGGGCCAGTTTCTTTGAATTTAGAATACAGTTAGCAAACAAAATGTTAGTAGCAGGACATACTTTATCCACCCAAAATTGAAGAGAATGGAATTCAAAAGAGGAAAAAGACTTACGCATTCCTTTCCATCTTCATATTGCCAATTCAATTGATAATGCACTACAATACACCATAAGGCAGTGATTTCCAAACTTGTTTTGCCGCTTGTGCAGGGAAAGCCCCTGGCGGGCCGGGCCGGGTTGTTTACCTGCCGCGTCCGCAGGTTCGGCCGATTGCGGCTCCCAGTGGCCGCGGTTCGCTGTTCCAGGACAATGGGAGCTACTGGAAGCGGCGGCCAGCATGTCCCTCGGCCCGCGCCGCTTCCAGCAGCTCCCATTGGCCTGGAGCAGCGAACCGCGGCCACTGGGAGCCGCAATCAGCCGAACCTGCGGACGCGGCAGGTAAACAACCCGGCCCGGCCCGCCAGGGGCTTTCCCTGCACAAGTGGCGGAACAAATTTGGGAACCACTGCCATAAGGCTTTTCTTTCCATCTCCAACAGATACCAAAAAGCAGTATGTACCTCAGCTTCATATATTTCACATTCTAGTGCAAAACCTTTACATTGACCCCATATGCTTTTAAAATAATTATATCCACAAATCAGCACATCTGATTGTCAGACATTCCATGCATTGGGGAAGCAAGACAGGCTGATGCCCACGAGCACACTCCCTTGAGGCATACCAGGGCATTGCAAGGCTGCTCCCCTCTTTTGATCTTGCAATGATTTACTCAGCACTGGGAACTGAGAACAAGATGCCTCCTCCGTGGGGTCTCATTATTGACTCCTTTTACAGAATACAAGAAAACCCTTCCTTCATTAGCCCCTTGAGTCCAACCCTTCTTCTGGCTCTGAGGCTCATGCCAACAAGCATTCTCTCCCAAGTTCAGGAGTCCCCAACCTTCTTCCCGAAGCTGGGTTATGCTTCAGGCCAGCTGTAGTCCTCAATCAGCTTCTCGTCCTTTTCTCACTCATTTCACCTATCAGCTTGGAGGGGTTAATAGGCCTCTTTTATCCTTCCGCTGCTAGAGTCTCAGGGTGCTCCCCTCTCTAAGGGCAACCCTTCTAACTGAGCTCTCATGACATTTTATCAGGTCCAGGTACTCATTAATTAACTGCTAGATGGAGTTGTTTGCTATAAAAAGGTGGCAATCATGGGTAGACTGGGCCCTGACTCCCCTTAAAGAGACCAGCTACCCTGTGACAGGAAGGAATTATGCCACCTTAACACAGCTGAGGTCACTTAATGTTTTGTCTCAGAGTGTAAAGTTTGATTCAATTGGGATATTTATTGCTTTTTTGGTAACAAGTACAAACTCTTCATATTTAAAAGTAACAATATAACCTGTGAGTTGGAGGGAACCTTTGCAAAGGAGTCTATGTCATCGCTCACTTCCCAAAACATTCTGTAGCTTCTCATGACCCTCTGGAAATTGAATACAGACAAGTGGCTGCAGCAACAGCGTGCATGTGCCTGCATTACACCGGCAGGTCTGCCTATTGTGCTCCCCATTTCTCTAAGCCCCGCCAACCCTGACAGTATGACACATACAAACATACCCATCTTGGACACCTGGGCAACAGCCACCATCTTGTCCAACATCAGGGACTGAACCAATGATGGCCAAAGTTAGAAGCATGTGTCTAAAGAGGTTGTACTGATGAGCCAGAATGAGAGTTATCACAGACTCACATCTTCTGTGCACTGGGCACAGAGGAGGATGCCTAATATAGAAACTGACCATGGCGTCATACAAGCAAAATACATGACAGATTCCTGATATGTGTATTTGTATAATTTCTGATGTGTAACAAGAGTGTGTATTTTGTTGACACATAATTTACAGATCATAGCTTTTCAGTACAGAATTTATTTTAACTGTATGAATCCCCTACAGAGATCAGCAGCAGGGTTTGAGAAGCCCTTACCACTTCAGCGTCAGGAGTAACTGCTAGTCCCTTTCTACACCAGCCATTGGAAAACTTGACGTACTTTGCCAGTGTGTTACACAAACTATTTACTACACAGTAGAATAATATCAGTGATAAGTGTTTTATATTTCTTTGTTAACCTTTCGCAAGAAAAGTGAGACAAATATGAAAAATTGCAAAAACTGGTGATTTTTAAACTCTTATTTTTTTATCAATTCAATTTTATCAATCCATGAAAAATTCATATAGTGCTCATTTTGCTACTTCAATTCGATTTTTACAAAATAACGGTTTAAAACTCCTGTTGAAACTGAACTCCATAACTGTCTACCACTGCACTATAAAAGTGCAGAGACTTTTCTCTCTCACTTAAGGTACAAAATCAGCTTTAAAAAACAAACAAAACGCACACTTCTATCTGAAAATTTTTTACCTACTATTGCTGCAAACAATTATTATGAACCAGAGACTAAATAAAAATTGTCTATGTTTTAAAAGCTTTATGCATTTGACAGCATTTTGTCAATTTAGTTGTTTCTCTTGTACATACAGCCTCTCATGTTTGTGTGGGTCTTTCATGCAGCAACAGAAAGAGGGAAAGATTTAAAAAGGAAAACATGATTGTAAAACCATAAATATTGGAAGAGGATTCAGGGGCCAGTGTCGTATTTGAAAATATTTGAAATCTAATGAGGTTTAAAGTTGATAGTACCCCTTCAAGGTGGCAGAAGAATTCTTGAAATGCAAGCATGTCAGCATTCATAAAACATTTTATGAAGTCCATTATAAAAATCTTTTTGCTCCCTAGCTGATAATAGGGTTCTGCCAAACACTACTCCCATCTATGACTGTGAAGAAGTTTGGACCTTCTTTTAAGAAGTGCTGAGCATAGACAACTCCAACTGAAGTTACCGGGAGCCTAGTCAGCACCTCTAAAAGTCAGGTCTTATACTGTCTTCAAAAAGTAAGTTTTTAAAAAATTAACAATAAGCTAACAAAACCAGATTTGTTCTCAAGAAGACAGCTAATCAGCAAATAGATTCCACAATAACTAAGAAAAGCTAGGAAGTTTTAGATTAGCTTTTAAAAACTTGTCAGCTTTTGTCACTTTAATTAATATATTTTAGCCCTGACCCTCCTACAGCCAGTCTAAGTTCCAAGACTGTTCTTCAGAACCAGCTCAGAAAGTAGTAAAGTAAATATGGAACTAGATGTCATTTCAAAAGAAAGCCAGAAGTGAATTCCAAGGAAATTAGAAGTCACATAGAGAAGATTTATTTTGCAATTTCACTAAATAAATGTCTTAAGGAGTGTAATCACAATACAAGAAATATGATAAGCCCTTTGAATGTTATGAACATTGCTCTAAGATTCAATCAATATAGTCACATATTCTAAACTACTCTCCAACTTACCCAATCAGCCCCCTGCACTCCTTATCAGAAAATTCCCTGCTCGTTGATTGATTTAAAGCTAGTTTAAACAGGTGCATCTTACAGATTACAATATTAAGCTTTAGATGACTGTTAGAAGCAGCAAGTTACAAGGATGGGAGAACTTTGCCAGAATTTTTACCACAATTTTACATTTAATCCAAGATGGCACCTCCAACACCAGTACATTGCGTCACTAGTTCAGTAATGTCTTAAAAGGGAAAATGCTACCTAATGAAATACCAGTACTTTCTGTCCCACAATTTTCCTTGGAGACTACCCTCCATACAAATGTTGACTAGACCTGATCCTTAAATTGTGAGATCTAATGTCATCACACCCCAAAGAAGTACAGCTTAAGCTGGCACTGCCCTTTCAAGTAAATAAAAGCTTTGTTTACCTATGTTTACCCTGCAACTGTTGGAACACAAATACAAGCCATTTTAGTACATGTTTTGAAACAGAAAAAAACAAAGAAAGTATTTGCTTCTTACTGGACTGATTCACTTAAGAGAAATGCACAACAGTGACAAGTCAAGAAGTGACTGAATTTATTCTTCACAGTTCCGGGAAAATTTGTCTTTAAAATTATTTGAGATAAGAAAGTTTACAAGGTCACAACTCAATTTTTTTTAAATATCTAAGCTACCTTTTGGTGTGCTCACATCAACCTAGAGTGTTCATAAAGAAAATAAGCTTCATGCCATAAGAGCAATGTTTTATTTTTCAGCAAACAAGGTATCCAGGGTTGAGAAAAAGGCCTGCTTTGTAAACATGGGATATATTACACTTTTCAACTCCCAAAATTGATTTCCCATACATGGAATGTGGATAGCCTTGGTAGACTCGCGAATCAACTAGTCAGGATGGAACTGGTGGAATTTTTCAGCCAACACTTTTTTCCACTGAAAAATGCAGTTTTGAGTCAACTGAAACATTTCCCAAATTTGCCAAATGTTTTCAGTAGGGGGAAAAAAAAAATTCTGCAAATAAATAAATAATCAGAACTCTTGTTTTGATATTTTCTAAATACAATGTTTTGATTGTTGTTGTTATTAAACAACAAAGTTTTTATTAAAACTTTTCATTTTGAAATTTGGTTCAACTGCATTTAAAACACAAATTAAAAAACTCTAAAATGAAATATTTTGTTCAGACTAAATCATTCTTTTTCCAAGTCACTGAAAAATTCGAAACATTTTTGTTTCAGGTTAACCCCAAACTAGTTTGGATGGAGAGGACAGTAGGCAATGTTCTGCCATGATTAACACTGCATGAAACCCCCAACTGGCTCACAAATTAGGAAGGTGCAAATTTGCCATAGGGGTAAGTACAGACAGAATCTGGCCATAGAAGTATTTGTGAGAAAGGTTTAATGAGTAAGGCTACGATTTTGTCACGGAGGTTGCAGAAGTCACGGAATCATGACCCACAAAAACCTCCGCGACGTCAGATGGCAGGCGGCTGGGAGCTGTAGGATGCCCCCCAAGCTCCTGGCAGGGGTACCACTCAACTCCCCGCTGTGGACAGCAGGGGGACTCCCTCTACCCCAGCTGCCGTGGGCGGCGGGGCGCCCCCCACAGCTCCCCATCACTGCAGGTGGCATCCTGAAGCTGCCCACCTCCGTGAGCAGCAGGGGTGACCCCGGAGCTCCCCCTCCCAAATGGCAGCAGCCCCCCACAGCTCCCAGGAACTCCTGGCTACTGCAGGCAGCTGGGGGAGACCCCCTGAGCTCCCAGCCATCGCAGAGGGGGGAACCCCCGGAGCTCCTGGCCGCTGTGGGCAGAAGCAGGGACCCCCGCTGCTCCCACGAACTCCTGGCCACTGTGGGTGGCGGGGGGGACCCCCGCAGTTCTCGGCCGCTGCGGGCACTGGGGGGGCTCTAAGCAACGTGGTGGGGGACCCCACAGCTCCTGGCCAGCCTTCGCAGCTCCCACCACCGCAGGGGAAGAGGAACCCTGGAGCTCTGAGACCCCCACAGGTGGTGGAGGCCTCTGGAGCTCCCAGCCAGGCCCCCTTCAGCAGCTCCCCATTTTGTCATGGATATTTTTAGTAAAAGTCAGGGACAGGTCACGGGCTTCTGTGAATTTTTCTTTATTGCCCATGACCTATTGCCCATTTTTACTAAAAATATCCATGACAAAATCTTAGCCTTATTAATGAGTTTTTTAGTGCCCAAAAGGGCATCATTTGATAAAGCATAAGACACCATCTTTTGGTTGTACTCATTTTTCAAACACCAGGATCATATTTAAGAATTACAGCAATACTTTAAGAGTGAACACAACAGACATAATCTTTCAAGTGTCTTAATGAACTTCAGTACCAGGAAAGATAATGAAGCAAATAGTTAAGCAATCAATTTGCAAACACCTAGAAGAAAATAAGGTTGTAAGTAACACTCAGCATGGATTTGTCAGTAACAAATCATGTCAAACCAACCTAATAGCTTTCTTTGGCAGGGTAAGAAGCCTTGTGGATATGGGGGAAGGCAGTAGATGTAGTATATCTTGACTTTACTAAAGCTTTCTATACTGTCTCATATGACCTTCTCATAAACAAGTAAGGGAAATACAACCTAGATGGAGCTATTTTAAATTGGGTGCATAACTGATTGGAACTCGTTGGAAAACCATTCCCAGAGAGTAGTTATCAGTGGTTCAGTCAAGCTGGAAGGGCATATTGAGTAGGGTCCTGCAGGGATCAATTCTGGGTCCAGTTCTGTTCAATATCTTCATCAGTGATTTAGATAATGGCATAGAGAGTACACTGAAAGTTTGTGGAGGGATTGCAAGTGCTTTGGAGGATAGGATTAAAATTCAAAATGATATGGACAAACTGGAGAAATGGTCTAAAGTAAATAGGATGAAATTCAATAAGGACAAATGCAAAGTATTCCACATAGGAAGGAACAATCAGTTGCACACATACAAAATGGGAAATGACTGCCCAGGAAGGAGTACTGTGGAAAGGGATCTGGGGAGTCATAGTGGTTCACAAGCTAAATATGAGTCAACAGTGTAAAACCGTTGAAAAAATGCAAACATCATTCTAGGATGTATTAGCAGGAGTGTCGTAAGCAAGACACAAGAAGTAATTCTTCCACTCTACACTGCGCTGATTCGGCCTCAGCTAGCATATTGTGTCCATTTCTGGGTGCCATATTTCAGGAAAGATGTGGACAAATTAGAGAGAGTCTAGAGAAGAGCAACAAAAATGATTAAAGATCTAGAAAACATGACTTATGAGGGAAGATTGAAAAACTGGGTTTGTTTAGTCTGGAGAAGAGATGATGGGGGGGGGGTCATCACAGTTTTCAAATACATAAAATGTTACATGGAGTAGGGAGAAAAAAAAATGTTCTCCTTAAAGTCTGAGGATGGGACAAGAAGCAATAGGCTTAAAGTGAAGCAAGGGCAGTTTAGGTTGGACTTCAGGAAAAACTTCCTAACTGTCAGAGTGGTTAAGCACTGGAATAAATTGTCTAGGGAGGTTGTGGAATCTCTGTCATTGTCTAATCTGCTCTTTAAAATCTCCAAACACGTGTCAAGGCTCGTCTAGATAATATTTAGTCCCGCCTTGAGTGCAGGAGACTAGACTAAAAGACCTCTTGAGGTCCCTTCCAGTCCTATGATTCTATGACAAATCCTATCTTAGAGCTTGGCTGTAGACAATGGATCGTGTGGCGTGTCCTGGATGGAAGCTGGAGGCATGTAGGTAAGTGTAGCGGTCAGTAGGTTTCAGGTATAGGGTGGTATTTATGTGACCATCGCATACAACTGCATTTGCTCCAATCCCTCAGACAGAGACAAGCACCTACAAGATCTCTATCAAGCATTCTTAAAACTACAATACCCACCTGCTGAAGTGAAAAAACAGATTGACAGAGCCAGACGAGTACCCAGAAGTCACCTCCTACAAGACAGGCCCAACAAAGAAAATAACAGACCACCACTAGCTGTCACCTTCAGCCCCCAACTAAAACCTCTCCAGCGCATCATCAAAGATCTACAACCGATCCTGAAAGATGATCCCTCACTCTCACAGATCTTGGGAGACAGACCTGTCCTCGCTTACAGACAACCCCCCCAACCTAAAGCAAATACTCACCAGTAACCACACATCACTGAACAAAAACACTGACCCAGGAACCTATCCTTGTAACAAAGCCCGATGCCAACTCTGTCCACATATCTATTCAAGTGACATCATCATAGGACCTAATCACATCAGCCATACCATCAGGGGCTCGTTCACCTGCACATCTACCAATGTGATATATGCCATCATGTGCCAGCAATGCCCCTCTGCCATGTACATTGGCCAAACCGGACAGTCTCTACACAAAAGAATTAATGGACACAAATCTGACATCAGGAATCACAATACTCAAAAACCAGTGGGAGAACACTTTAACCTGTCTGGTCATTCAATGACAGACCTGCGCGTGGCTATTTTTACAACAGAAAAACTTCAAAAACAGACTCCAACGAGAGACTGCTGAGCTGGAATTGATATGCAAACTAGATACAATCAATTTAGGATTGAATAAGGACTGGGAATGGCTGAGCCATTACAAACATTGAATCTATCTCCCCTTGTAAGTATTCTCACACTTCTTATCAAACTGTCTGTACTGGGCTATCTTGATTATCACTTCAAAAGTTTTTTTTCTCTTACTTAATTGGCCTCTCAGAGTTGGTAAGACAACTCCCACCTGTTCATGCTCTCTGTATGTGTGTATATATATCTCCTCAATATATGTTCCATTCTATATGCATCCGAAGAAGTGGGCTGTAGCCCACGAATGCTTATGCTCTAATAAATTTGTTAGTCTCTAAGGTGCCACAAGTACTCCTGTTCTTTTTACGGATACAGACTAACACGGCTGCTACTCTGAAATAAGACTATATAGTCTCCAATAGGCTTTAGATATATACTTCTGCCTACTTACAAAAAATAAGTTACTTAACTGAGGATGTGTCTACACTACAAGCACTACAGTGGCCAATTGCTGTGCTGCAGCTATGCCGCTGTAGTGTAGAGACTAGGTACAACAACAGAAGGGGTTTTTCCATCACTGTAGTAAATTCACCCTGAGAAGCAAGATCAATAGAACCATTATTCCTTCGACACAGCAATATCTTCACCAGGCCTTAGGCTGGATTAACAATGTCTGTCAGAGGTATGAATTTTTCACACCCCCGAGTGACAAAGCTAGGTAAACCTAAATTTTAGGTGTAGACCAGGCCTGAGTTATTATAACACAGAAAAATGTGAAGCACAATGAAATGAAGTTCTAAAAATGAAAGAATGGCATCATGATGGAATCAAAAAGGTAGGCCACTGCCTACCTCTTGTTGGAAAATTTCACAATATTTGACCATGATCAAGTAATAGCCAATCAATTGACTGACTTGCCTAGCTATAAAGATAAAAATTGCTATACAATAAAAAATATTTTAATTGCTTTAGTTCTTTGAAGTAGAAGTGAAAAGAAGAGGAGGTTAGATTGCCCATATCATTCTTATCTTAAATACTCAATTGGTTATGACAAACAAAGTATGAATGCTTTTTTAAATGATCATTTACAGATATTTACACAAAACAGTTCTGTTCATGTTATTTTTAGCAACATTATAAACTTTTACAGATGTCATTCTTGCATTAGTGAAGTTATTTGCTTACCTCTGTTATCTGTGAAAAGCTACAACCCCACAAAAATATTATTTGCATTAATCTATCGGTAGGAGATAAAAAGGTGCAAATATTCCACAAGGCTTGGGCTTGTCTACACTTAAAATGCTGCTACAGAACTGTAATGCTTAGTGGAAATGCTATGTACAAACTTCTCCTATTGAATCATAGGCCTGGTCCCCACTTAGTCCGGACTTCAGACTAAGGTACGCAAATTCAGCTACGTTAATAATGTAGCTGAATTCGAAGTACCTTAGTCCAAACTTACCGCGGTCCAGACGCGGCCGGAAGTCTCCCCCCGTCGACGCCGCGTACTCCTCTCGGCGAGCTGGAGTACCGGCGCCGACTGTGAGCACTTCCGGGATCGATCCGGGATCGATTTATCGCGTCTTAACCAGACGCGATAAATCGATCCCAGAACATCGATGGCGTGCCGCCGGACCAGCCGGTAAGTGAAGACTAGGCCATAGAATATCAGGGTTGGAAGGGACCTCAGGAGGTCATCTAGTCCAGTCCCCAGCTCAAAGCAGGACCAATCCCCAACTAAATCATCCCAGCCAGGGCTTTGTCAAGCCTGACCTTAAAAACCTCTAAGGAAGGAGATTCCACCACCTCCCTAGGTAACCCATTCCAGTGCTTCACCACCCTCCTAGTGAAAAAGTTTTTCCTAATATCCAACCTAAACCTCCCCCACTGCAACTTGAGACCATTACTCCTTGTTCTGTCACCTGGTACCACTGAGAACAGTCTAGATCCATCCTCTTTGGAACCCCCTTTCAGGTAGTTGAAAGCAGCTATCAAATCCCCCCTCATTCTTCTCTTATTCAGACTAAATAATCCCAGTTCCCTCATCTTCTCCTCATAAATCATGTGCTCCAGCTCCCTAATCATTTTTGTTGCCCTCCGCTGGACTCTTTCCAATTTTTCCACATCCTTCTTGTAGTGTGAGGCCAAAACTGGACACAGTACTTCAGATGAGGCCTCACCAATGCCGAATAGAAGGGAATGATCATGATCATGTCCCTCGATCTGCTGACAATGCTCCTACTTGTACAGCCCAAAATGCTGTTAGCCTTCTTGGCAACAAGGGCACACTGTTGACTCATATCCAGCTTCTCGTCCACTGTAATCCCCAGGTCCTTTTCTGCAGAACTGCTGCCTAGCCATTCAGTCCCTAGTCTTCCATTCTAAGTGCAGAACTCTGCACTTGTCCTTGTTGAACCTCATCAGGTTTCTTTTGGCCCAATCCTCTAATTTATCTAGGTCCCTCTGTATCCTATCCCTACCCTTCAGCGTATCTACCACTCCTCCCAGTTTAGTGTCATTTGCAAACTTGCTGAGGGTGCAATCCACACCATCTTCCAGATAATTAATGAAGATATTGAACAAAACCGGCCCCAGGACCGACCCTTTGGGCACGCCGCTTGATACCGGCTGCCAACTAGACATGGAGCCATTGATCACTACCTATTGGTGTAGGTACTTTGCTTTCCCAAGAGGCAGTAACTATAGCGCTAGCGCTGTCTACACCAGGGGGTTAGTTCAGTCTAACTATGTTGCTCAGGAGTGTGGACATAGTTATATCAACATACGTTTGTAGTGTAGCCCAGTGCATAATCAACCATTTACAATATCTGAGAAATATTTAGCCACTGTGGCAATTGCGAAGTGAGTATTTAAAGCTTGTAATACAATCCAGCACAATCCTCTGGTTAAAAAAAGCAGATAGACAAGGATGCTCGCACCACCTAAAACAATGCTGTAGTCATCCCCATCAGCAAGGTGGAGCCTTATGTTGGGAACTTGAAAGGCTTCAGAGATAATCAGGGGCTTGCTCCACTTTTGAGATTTGGTATGTTTAAACACTAGAAACAAACACTGAGCGCTCAGTTGTGAAGCCAGCACTGGCCCGACAGGGTCACTGGGGGGGAAGAGAGAAAGCAGGGGTGACCTGGCTACTGAGAAGAGCACTCGCAGCCTGGCTGCCAAACCGCACTCACGGGGGGAAGGTGCCACCCCGGCGGATGTTAAGTCGCTCTCAGTGGTAGGAAACCAGGCTGTTCTGCTGGTTGTGTCCCTGGGCGCGGACAATCCCCGCTGCGGGCAGAGTGCCCCTCGCTGCCCGGCACCGCCCAGGCGCAGGCAGCACCTCCGGCCCGCGGGCTCTGCTGTCCCGGAACGAGGAGGCGGCTGACAGGGAGCCCAGCCAGCCCGGGCTGCCAGGCCCCTCATCCCGACTCCGCGGCTCCATACAGGGGGCGGGGGATGCGGTGCCCAAGGCGGAGCTGAGGTCTCATATTCCCCTCCCCCAGGAACCCCGGTCCCTCCGTCCCACCCCCGCGCCCCGCCCAGACCCCCGGACACACACAAAGGCCCGGCCCGGGGTGGGGGCCCGCTGCGGTCTCTGATCCTCGCGCCCCACCCTTCACCTTCCAGCTCCTCCATGGCGCGCTCCGGCTCCGGCTGCCGCTGCTGTAGCAACACGGCCCCACCCCGACCGCTAACATCCCCCGCTCCCATTGGCTTCCCCGGGCGGCCAGGCGCGGCGCGCAGTGCAGGAGGGAGGGGGAGTCCCCGTCCGTCGGGCCTGGCGCGCTCCCTGCTGATCCCGGCCTCTCCCTAGCCCTCCCCACATACCCCTGCTCCTCTGAGCTCTCCCCAAATACCCCCGCCGCCACCCCACCCCCCAAACCTCAATCTGCTGCTTCTCTAATCGCTCCCCAAATGCCCCTGGCCTCTAGTGCCCCTCCATCTCCAAGTCCTTCCCAAATCCCCATGTCCCACAATTTCTCTAAATCCCCCTGGTGGCCCCCAGTTCTCCCGCATCTCTAATTTTCCCCCAATACCCCAGCATCTCTTAGATCTCCCAAAATACCCCAGCCCTCCCCCCCCCCCGCAATTTTCTTGCAACCAGTCTGTCCCCAAATCCAATTTACCTTCCATCCTCCTGAATCCTCCGACAAATCCCTGTACATCTTTTATTGCGCCCCCAATCTCAGTACATTGCTACTCTTTCCCATACCTCCCAAGTTCCCTCTGACTGCCAGATGTTGGGACTGGATGACAGTGTGGATCACTTGATAATTGCCATGTTCTGTTCACTCCCTTTGATGCATGCCCTGTCCAAAGACAGGCTATTGTGCTAGAGGGACCGTTGGTCTGACCCAGTGTGGCCATCCTTATGCTCTTCTGTCCCCTTGGATTGACTCTCTCTCTACCCTCAAATCCCACTGTATGGCTTATACACTCCATCCCAAATCTCCTTACATCATTTTCCTCCGTCACACAACTGATCTCTCTGCAGCAGCATGTTATCTATTAATTATGATTAATGTTCTTGGAGATGCTAAAAATCTAGAGAGAATGTGGGAAGTGCTAACAGCCCACCTGAAGCTGCTGGAAATTCATGGTACCACAGAATCCCCTTTTTTTCACTGAGATTTTTCAGTCCTCTCCCTTTATTTGTTTTAGCAATGCTCTGTTACATTTACAGACATCAGAAAAGTACCTAATGACTGATAATGAATTTCAGTGCACCTGTAGAAGAAGAAGAAGATATAAGTACTGCTAACATAAGAATGGCCATACTGGGTCAGACCAATAGTGCATCTAGACCAGTATTCTTTCTTTTGACAGTGGCCAGAATCAGATGCTTCAGACAGAATGAACAGAACAGAGAGAGTGTACTGAGTGAACCATCCCCTGTCATCCACACCCAGCGTTTATCTGTCAGAAGTTTAGGGACACTCAGAGTATGGGGTTGTGTCCCTGACTGTCTTGGCTAAACACCATTGATGCACCTATTCTCCATTAACTTATCTAGTTATTTTTTGAACCCTGTTATAGTCTTGGCCTTCACAACATTCCCTAGCAGTGAGTTCCATAGGTTGACTGTGTACTTCCTTATGTTTGTTTTAAACCTGCTGCCTATTAATTTCATTGGATGACCCCTAGATCTTGTGTTAGGTGAAGGGGTAAATTACACTTCCTTATTCACTTTTTCTACACCATTCATCAGGGCTGTCCCTAGGGGAGTGCGGGGCCTGGGACAAATCAGCCCCCGTTGGCTTGGGGGCCCCGTTCTGCATCAGCGGCTGGGCTGGCAGGACGGATCCGGCCTGGTGTTGGGCCGCCTGCTGCTGCTGGCAGTCGCTGATATCTACTGCGGGGCTATTGTTGGCCATAGCGCCACGGCAGCTCAGGGCTCCGGCCGGGGCGCGGGACTCGCTGCACTGAAAGGCAGACGGCCGAGCTGGGTGCTGTCTCCGCTAACTGCCAACAAGATGGTGGGCACTGCGGAAGTGACGGGTTCATCTTTCGGCAGTGGCGCTGGAACATTTTTAATAGGGGTGCTGAAAGCCAGCGTGGGGCCGGCAGCTGGGACCCAGGGCATGGGACAGCAGAGCCCCAGGCGCGTGGGATGGCAGCCAAGACCCTGTGGCAGAGATTCCGGGTGTGGGGTGGCAGGAGAGACCCTGGGCACGGGGCGGCAGTAGTGTCCTGGGTGCTCAGGGCGGCAGCCGAGACCCTTGGTGTGCAGGGTGGCAGCTGGGACCCTCACGCGCGGGGTGGCAGCGGAGCCCCGGGTACACAGGCCGGCAGCCGAGACCCCAGGCAAGGGGCCAGCAGCCGAGACCCCAGGTGCGGGGCTGGCAGCTGGGAGCCCGGGGGTGCTGCAGCACCCCGTGTTCACCTACTTCCCATGCCTATGTCTTCCGGGACCGACCGCGCCGACCAATCGCACCAGCCTACAGAGCTCCCCAAAGCGCAGGGCCTGGAGTGGTCACCCCAATTTGCCCTACCTAAGGGATGGCTCTACCATTCATGATTTAATAGATATTTATAATATCACCCCTTAGTTGTCTCTTTTCTAAACTGAACAGTCCCAGTCTTTTTAATCTTTTCTCACGTGGAAGCTATTCCATATCCCTAATAATTTTTGTTGCCCTTCTCTGTACTTTTTCCAAATCTAATACAGTATATCTTTTTTGGCCATGAGGTTACTGGAATTGCTCACAGTATTCCAGGTGGGAGCATACCATGGATATTTTAGAGTGGTATTATATTTTCTGTCTTATTTTCTATCCCTTTCCTAATATTCTGTTTACTTCTTTGATTGCTGCTGCACACTGAGCAGATGTTTTCAGAGAACTACCCACGATGACTCCAAGATCTCTTAAGTGGTAACGGCTAATTTGGACCCAATTTTGTATGTATAGTTGGGATTATGTTTTCTAATGTGCATTACTTTGCACTTACACTGAATTTCATCTGCCATTTTGTAGCCTGGTCACCCAGCTGAGATTTACAGAAACCATAGTTGGACATGGGATCCTCTAGTGCCTGCAATAACATTGTGTGCACTAGGGCTGTCAATTGCAATTCTCAGCGATTAAGTCAAAGCAAATTAATCGTGATTAATCACAGTTTTGATCACACCATTAGTACTAATTGTTGTTACCTTTTCTTAAATATTCCATTCTTTCACAGCATCCAAGAAATGCTCTACCTATGTTTCAGCATAATGTCTCTCTCGTCAGTATGTGTTACTGTTAAAGCAAACAACTGCAGTGTCCATGCAGCATCCATCAGGTGTGCCATGACTCCAAGAAAGCTGGGTATGCCATTTCATATGAGTGAGGTCTGCAAAGCATTGTGTGTGCTTGAGTCCTCCTCTTGCTTACTCAGAAGAATAACTTTCTTCGGTAAAGATGTGAAAGTTGGCTCCCTCTATATATTGCTAAAATGCAACGAACACAGTATGGATGAAAACCACCAATGTGCAAAGGTCCCACCCAAGACTTGTGTTTCATTTGGGTACCATTTAAACACTATGTTAAGGTCCTATGGCCAAGTTCTCTGCACACGAGGGAATATCATCCTGTGTAAATTTTATTTTAAAAAATGGAAACTTTTAAATGATCATTAAAATTAAGTCTATAATTACTGATGGTTTCAAAAATGGGAGTTTTGCTAGATCAAGAAACAAATATTTTATGAAATTGAATCCCAGTAAGAGTGGAGTTTTCTTCACTGATCCTAGATTTTTTTTTAATACACACACACACACACACACACACACACACCATAGCTCCTTCCCTGGAAATTACATTTTGCCATGGTTAGGGGTTAACTGTGCCTCAGTTTCCTTTCTGGTATTCTAAACGCAGCCATCTTAAATGCTCAGTCTCTTGCCCTTATCTGTTTCGGGGTTGAATCTTTTGATTCTTCTACTCTTAGACCAGGACCTTAGTACACTAGCCTGTGTACACTTATCACCCTGCAGATCTGACTGGCTTTCAGGCATCTGCATTTCCTTCCTTCGGGAACCGGTGATCAGTGATACAGTGACCAACAGCCTTCTTAAAACAAAGTGTTTTATTTAGCAATTGGAACAAAACATGAGTTTGCTTATAAGAAGGTCCTGTGAGACAGTACCAAAACCCTTACTAAAGTTGAGATATATCACATCTACTACTTCCCCCCCATCTACAAGACTTGTTACCCTGTCAAAGAAAAATAATAGCTTGGTTTGTTATGATTTGCTCTTGACAAATCCATGTAGGTTATTACTTATCACCTTATTTTATTCTAGGTGCTTACAAATTGATAATTTGCTTCATTATCTTTCCAGGTACTGAAGTTAAACTGACTGGTTTATAATTCCCTGGGTGTTCTTATTCCCCTTTTTATAGACAGGTACTACATTTGCCCTTTTCCAGTCCTTGGGGAGCTCTCCTTAAGTCCTCAAAGATAATCGCTAATGGCTAAGAGATCTCTTCAGTCAGTTCCTTAAGTATTCTAGTTTGTATATTCTCAGGCCTAGCTGACTTGAAGACATCTATCATGTTTAAGTAATTCTCAACTTCTTTATTTTAGCCTCAGATCTTATCCCATTTAAACTAATGTTCAGTAGATTACTTGTCCAATCATTGCTAACATTTTTGGTGAAAAAACAAAAACAGGCATTTAACACTGGCCATTGGTGCATTTTCTGCTATTGTCTTTCCCTCCTCAATGAGTAATGGGCCTGCCCGTCCTTGGTCTTCCTCTTGCTTCTAATGTATTTGTAACATATTTTCTTATTACCCTTTATGTCCCCAGCTTGTTTAATCTCATTTTATGCCTTGGTCTTTCTAATTCTGTCCCTACTTGCTTGCATTGTCTTTTTTAATAATCATCCTTCATAATTTGACCTAGTTTCCACTTTTTGGAAGGGTCTTTTTCGAGGTTTAAGTCATTGAAGATCTCTTGGGTAAGCCAGAGTGGTCTCTGACTACACTTCCTATCTTTCCTATGCATTAGGATAGTTTGCCCTTGTGCACTTAATAATGTCTTTAAAAAACTGCCAACTCTCCTGAACGCTATTTTCTGTTAGACTTGTTTGCCATAGGATTTTACCTACCAGTTCTCTGAGTTTGCTAACGTCTGCTTTTCTGAAGTCCATTGTCTAGATTCTGCTATTTTCCCTCCTAGCATTCATTAGAATCATGATCTCTATTATCTCATGATCATTTTCACCCAAGCTGCCTTCCACCTTCAACTTCTCAACCAGTTCCTTCCTATTTGTCAAAATCAAATCCAGAACAGTTTATCTCCAGTAAGTTTCTCCACCCTATGTAACAAACACTTGTCTCCAATGCATTCCAAGAGCTTGTTGGATTGCTTATGTCCTGCTGTATATTTCCCCAACAGATGTCTGGGTAGTTGATGTCCCCCCATCACCACCAAGTCCTGTGCTTTGCAAGATTTTTTTAGTTGTTTTAAAAAAGCCTCATCCACTTCTTCCTGGTTAGGTGGTGTAGTAGACCCCTACCATGACATCACCCTAGGTTTTTACCCCTTTTATCCTTACCCA
The DNA here is from genome assembly GCF_011386835.1 of Chrysemys picta bellii. Taxonomy (NCBI): domain Eukaryota; kingdom Metazoa; phylum Chordata; order Testudines; family Emydidae; genus Chrysemys; species Chrysemys picta. Next base: position 238,359,715 of record NC_088792.1, on the reverse strand, counting down.
GAAACTTTCAACAGGTCTGCCTCCCACTTCTATCTTAACCTCAATGCAAGTATATCCATCTTTGATGTACAAGGCAACACCTCCTCCCTTTTTCCCTGTCTGTCCTTTTATGTCAATATTCCAGTCATGTGAATTATCCCATCAACTCTCTGTGATGCCTATTATATTCTAATCCTGATTATTCACTAGTATTTCTAGTTCTTTCTGTTTATTCCCCATACTTCTTGCATTAGTATACAGACATTTAATATGTGCATTAGATTGCCCTTCTATATTCCCTCGTGTCTCCTTTGTCCCTGCTGTGATTGCCCATGTTTCCCCCAGAGCGGGACGAGGGATGTGCTGGCCGCCACTTCCTGCAGTGGCGAACTGCGGCCAGTGGGAGCCGTGATCGGCTGAACCTGTGGACGTGGCAAGTAAACAAACCAGCCCGGCCCACCAGGGTGCTTACCCTGGTGAGCCGCGTGCCAAAGGTTGCCGATCCCTGTTCTAGACTTACCTGTGGGCTTTTGCCTCATGCCCCTGTCAAATCTAGTTTAAAGCCCTCCTCACTGGGTTATCCAGTCTGCATCCTAAAATACTCTTTCCCTTCCTTGATAGGTGGCTCCATCTCTGCTCAACAGTCCTTCTTGGAACAGCATCCCATAGTCGAGAAACATCAGAACAGCCATACTGGGTCCAACCAAAGGTCGATCTAGCCCAGTATCCTGTCTTCTGACAGTGGCGAATGCCAAGGGCCCCAGAGGGAATGAACAGAACAGGTAATCATCAAGTGATCCATTCCCTGTCGCTCATTCCCAGCTTCTGGCAAACAGAGGATAGGGACAACATCCCTGCTCATCCTGGCTAATAGCCATTGTTGGACCTATCCTCCATGAATTTATCTATTTCTTTTTCAAACTCTGTTATAGTCTTGGCCTTCACAACATCCTCTGACAAAGAGTTCCACAGGTTGACTGTGTGTTGTGTGAAGAAATATTTCCTTTTGTTTGTTTTAAACCTGCTGCCTATTAATTTCATTTGGTGACCCCTAGTTCTTGTGGTATGAGAAGGAGTAAATAGCACTTCCTTATTTACTTTCTCCATACCAGTCATGATTTTATAGACCTCAGTCATATCCCTCCCTTAGTCATCTCTTTTCCAAGATGAAAAGTCCTAGTCTTGTTAATCTCTCCTCATATATAGAAGCTGTTCCATTCCCCTAATCATTTTTATTGCTCTTTTCTGAACCTTTTCCAATTCCAATATATCTTTTTTGAGATGGGGCAACCGCATCTGCACACAGTATTCAAGCATACCATGGATTTATATAGAGGCAATATGATATTTTCTGTTTTATTATCTATCCCTTTCTTAATGATGCACAACATTGTTCACTTTTTTGACTGCCACTGCACATTGAGTGGATGTTTTCAGAGAACTATCCACAATGATTCCAAGATCACTTTCTTGAGTGGTAACAGCTAATTTAAACCCCCATCATTTTATATGTAAAGCCAAAGCCCTCCTGGAGACACCAACTGCGTAGCCACACATTAACCTCCCGGATGTGTCTGTCTCTGTCTGGGTCCCTATCTTGAACAGAAGACCACCATCTGTGCCCCTAACTCCTTCATCCTCACTTCCAAAGCCCTGTAATCACTTCTGATCTGCTCAGGGTCATACTTTGCAGTATCTTTAGTGCCCGCATGGATGAGCAGCACAGGATAGTAGTCAGAGGGCTGGATGATCCGTGGCAATCCTTGCATAATGCCTCAGATATGGGCCTAGGCAGGCAGCATACCTCCTGGGGTGCCATATTGGGCCAGCAGAGGGATGCCTCATTTCCTCTTGGGAGCAGTGGCCACGATCCTCTCAGCCTTCGGGGTACATGGCTTCTCCTCCTCCATCTTTGGGGGAAGATTCCTCATCCCTTGGTGCCAGGGCTGCGTACCATTTTTTTAAATCTCTATGGATGGTGAGTTGGGAGCAGGGATGGAGCACTGTTTATGTGAAGGAGTCGTTTCCTTCTCCCCGGTGATGCTACTGCAGTCCTCCCAGCTGGATTCCTTCCTCAGCCGTGGCCATCTCCATATACATATGTTTCAGTTTTTATTCAGGCAAAGCTCCCACTGAAATCAATGGGAGTTTTGCCATGACTGAATTGGGCAGGGATGTCAGCAGATGGAAATAGGGATTCCATTTGGGCCTAAAAAAGACGGTTACTCACCGTTGTAACTGTTGTTCTTCGAGATGTGTTGCTCATATCCATTCCATTAGGTGTGTGCGCGCCGCGTGCACGATCGTCGGAAGATTTTTACCCTAGCAACACCGGCGGGTCGGCTGTGGAGCCCCCTAGAGTGGCGCCTTCATGGCGCTGAATATATACCCCAGCCGACCCGGCGCCCCCTCAGTTCCTTCTTGCCGGCTACTCCGACAGTGGGGACGGGGGGCGGGTTTGGAATGGATATGAGCAACACATCTCGAAGAACAACAGTTACAACGGTGAGTAACCGTCTTTTCTTCTTCGAGTGCTTGCTCATATCCATTCCATTAGGTGACTCCCAAGCCCAACTTAGGTGGTGGGGTCGGAGTGAGATATTGCTGTGTGCAAAACCGCTGATCCGAAGGCAGCATCGTCCCTGGACTGCTGCACTAGTGCATAGTGAGCTGTAAACGTGTGGACTGATGACCAAACCGCCGCTCTACAGATGTCCTGGATCGGAACTTGCGCCAGGAAAGCAGTCGAGGAAGCTTGGGCCCTCGTGGAGTGAGCGGTGAGGTGCGGTGCTGAGACACCTGCCAGGTCATAGCAAGTCCGGATGCAAGACGTAATCCAGGAGGATAGGCGTTGTGAGGAGACCGGTGAGCCTTTCATTCGGTCGGCCACTGCAACGAAGAGTTGCGTCGTCTTTCTAAAGTGCCTTGTGCGGTCAATATAGAAGGCCAGGGCCCTGCGTACGTCCAGAGAATGCAAACGTTGATCCTGGCGAGTAGCATGTGGTTTAGGATGAAAGACCGGGAGAAATATATCCTGGTTGATATGAAAAGGAGAAACCACCTTAGGGAGAAAGGCAGGATGTGGACGAAGCTGCACTTTATCCTTATGGAAAACCGTGTAAGGGGGCTCGGATGTAAGCGCCCTGAGTTCAGAAACGCGCCTTGCTGAGGTGATGGCTACGAGGAAGGCTGTCTTCCAGGATAGGTACAGAAGTGAACAGGTGGCCAGTGGCTCGAATGGAGGACCTGTGAGCTTGGAGAGAACCAGGTTGAGGTCCCACGTCGGAACGGGCTGACGTTGTTGTGGGTACGTCCGGTCTAAGCCCTTGAGGAATCTAACGACCATCGGGTTAGAGAATACCGAGGATGCGAGTTCCCCTGGGTGAAAGGCCGATATAGCGGCCAGGTGAACTCTAATTGAAGATATCGCCAACCCTTGCTGTTTTAGGGAGAGGAGATATTCCAATATGAGAGGAATAGGTGCCTGCAACGGGGACGTGGCTCGTTGTTCGCACCAACAGGAGAACCGCTTCCACTTGGCCAAGTATGTGGTCCGTGTTGAGGGCTTCCTACTGCTCAGCAGAATCTGTTGGACAGAGTGCGAGCACTGCTGCTCTGCCTGGGTGAACCATGGAGCAGCCACGCCGTGAGGTGGAGTGATTGCAGGTCGGGGTGACGCAGGCGGCCGTGGTCCTGAGAGATGAGGTCCGGGCATAATGGAAGCGGGATCGGTGTCTGAACCGAGAGCTCCAACAGCGTGGTGTACCAATGTTGTCTCGGCCACGCTGGGGCGATCAGAATCACCTGTGCCTGGTCTCTGCGCAATTTGAGCAGTACCTTGTGGACCAGAGGAAACGGAGGGAAGGCATAAAACAGGTGGTCCTTCCAGGGAAGGAGAAACGCGTCCGAGAGGGAGCCCGGAGCTCGACCTTGCAGGGAGCAGAACACGTGGCACTTCCTGTTGTCTCGAGATGCAAACAGGTCTATTTGGGGAAACCCCCACTTCTGGAAAACGGAATGTATGATGTCCGGACGGATAGACCACTCGTGTGTTTGAAAGGACCTGCTGAGTCGGTCCGCCAGAGTGTTCTGGACTCCAGGGAGGAACGATGCCGTGAGATGGATTGAGTGGGCGATGCAGAAGTCCCACAGGCGAATGGCCTCTTGGCATAGCATTGACGAACGTGCTCCTCCTTGCTTGTTGATGTAAAACATGGCGGTGGTGTTGTCGATGAGAACTAACACACAGCAGCCACGTAGGAGATTGAGAAATGCCTGGCACGCCAGGCGCACCGCCATCAGCTCCCGAACATTGATGTGCAGGGCTATCTGGGGTGCAGTCCACAGGCCCTGGGTATGGTGTTCGTTGAGATGGGCGCCCCAACCCAGGGATGAAGCGTCTGTGACCAGGTGCAGAGAGGGTTGTGGGGCGTGAAACGGCATCCCCTCGCAAACCACCTTGTGGTCTAGCCACCATGTGAGGGAGGTCAGGACCGAGTTCGGGACCGTGACCACCATGTTCAGGTTGTCCCGATGTGGGCGGTATCTTGATGACACCCAGGTCTGGAGTGGGCGAAGCCGAAGTCTGGCATGCCTGGTTACGTACGTGCAGGAAGCCATGTGACCCAGCAGGGTGAGGCACGACCTCACCGTGGTAGTTGGGAAGGCCTTGAGTCCTTGAATGAGGCTCGTGATGGTGCAAAAGCGATTGTCTGGCAGGATGGCTTGTGCACGTCTGGAGTCTAGAACCGCGCCGATGAATTCTATTCTCTGGGTAGGTTCTAGAGTGGATTTGTCCTTGTTGAGTAGGATACCCAACTTGTTGAATGTGTGCACTATTATGTGGACGTGATCTCGAACTTGTTCTTTGGTGCGACCGCGTACCAGCCAGTCGTCTAGGTACGGGAACACCTGTATCCCTTGCCGACGAAGGTACGCTGCCACGACAGCCATACATTTCGTGAACACCCTTGGGGCCGAGGATAGGCCGAAGGGAAGGACTGCAAATTGGTAGTGCACCTTGCTTACCACGAACCGCAGGAAGCGTCTGTGAGGCGGGTAAATTGCTATGTGAAAGTATGCATCTTTCATGTCGAGGGCGGCGAACCAGTCTCCAGGATCAAGGGAAGGGATAATGGCCCCCAAAGAGACCATGCGGAACTTCAACTTTACTACGAATTTGTTGAGTCCGCGCAAGTCCAAGATGGGTCTCAGACCTCCTTTGGACTTGGGAATGAGGAAGTAACGGGAATAGAATCCCCTGCCCCTTAACTCCACTGGAACCTCCTCTATGGCCCCCATAGCAAGGAGCGTGGAAACTTCCTGTATAAGAAGTTGCTCGTGAGAAGGGTCCCTGAAGAGGGACGGGGAAGGGGGGGAGGAAGGGGGGATTGAAGAAAACTGGATAGCATATCCCCTGTCCACCGTGCGAAGGACCCAACGGTCCGAAGTTATAAGGGACCAGGTCCGGTGGAAATGGGAAAGGCGATCCCGAAAGGATGGGGCTGGATCCTGTGGGATGACTGGGGCGCCGTCCTCGACCGCACCTTCAAAAGTTCTGCCTGGGGCCTGAAGGTGGTCTAGGTGGCCCCTGGTTCTGACCAGGTTGAGGGCCGGTCCACCTTCTTCTACCACCTCGCCCTCGCCTCCGGGTCGAGTCCTGTCTCTGACGAGGCGGGGGGGGGGGTAGAAGCGCTGAGGCTGCGGTCTAAATGGCCTGCGCTGAGGGCCCACAACATGCATCCCCAAGGAACGCATGATCGTCCTGGAGTCCTTGAGGCTCTGCAGGCGAGAGTCCGTCTTTTCGGAAAACAGCCCTAGTCCTTCAAAGGGCAGATCCTGCAGGGTTTGCTGCAGTTCCTGAGGCAGACCCGAAACCTGGAGCCAGGAGATCCTCCGCATAGCGATACCTGAGGCCAGGGTTCTCGCAGCAGAGTCCGCTATGTCTAAGGAGGCCTGTAAGGAGGTCCGAGCCACCTTCTTACCCTCCTCCACCAGGGCTCCAAACTCCTCCCTGGACTCTTGGGGAACCAACTCCTTGAACTTCCCCATAGAGTTCCAGGAGTTAAAGCTATAGCGGCTCAAGAGCGCCTGTTGATTAGCCGCTCTAAGTTGCAACCCTCCGGCTGAGTAAACTTTACGGCCGAATAAATCGAGGCGCTTAGCCTCCTTCGATTTGGGCGCTGCGGCCTGCTGACCGTGGCGCTCCCTTGCGTTCACTGATGCCACCACCAGTGAACACGGCTGGGGGTGGGTATACAAGTACCCGTAGTCTTTAGACGGAACAAAGTATTTCCTTTCCACCCCTCTCGCTGTGGGTGGGATAGAGGCAGGAGTCTGCCATATCGTAGATACATTGGCTTGTATCGTGCGGATCAGGGGTAACGCCACCCTCGATGGGGCATCCGCTCCGAGGATATTCACGATGGGGTCGTGCACCTCCACTACCTCCTCCGCCTGCAGGTCCATATTACGGGCCATCCGACGCAGAAGATCTTGGTGAGCCCGAAGATCTATTGGAGGTGGACCTGTGCACGATGTGCCCGCCACCGCCTCATCCGGAGAGGAAGAGGAAGATGCCTCCGGTGGGACAGGATCCAAGGGAGGGTCCTGGGCTCCCTGCTCCTGGGCCGGAGCATCACCTGCGCTTGAGACCAGGGCGTCAGGTGGTGCGGACACAGAAGCCTCCATGCCCCCTGGCGGAGGCCGAGAGATGGTGGACTCCGGGGCTCTTCTGACGGAGTGACCGGAGCGAGAGGTCGAAGCAACTGGAGCCCCTTGCGCCTGATGGTACGCCCACGGGGTCCAAAACGACCAGTGAGATGGGCCATGAGAATGGTCCTCTGTTATGTTCTGCCAATGGCCCAAGTCCTGTTCCTCGGCTTGCCCTTGAGGGGGGTATGCCGATCTCGAGAGGTCCTCCGAGGAGCGAGACCCCGATCTCGATGGCCATGGCGGTGCCGAGAGCGTCGAGACGATTCCCGTGGGCTGCGGTGCCGCACGGTGCCGGTCTGGAGATGATCTATCTCCACGCGGTGCCGGCGATCGGTGCCGGGACCGCGACCGGTGCCGATGACCTCGTCGGTACCGGGAGTCGGATCTGGACCTCGACGAGGACCTGGAGTATGCCCGGTACCGGGAGCGGCCTCTCGACGTCGAGCGGCGACCGTAGCGGTGCCGAGAACTACGTCTCGACGTTGATCGGTGCCGACGATCATAGCGGTGCCGAGACGTAGAGCGGTGCCGCGAAGAAGATCTTGGCCGCGAGTACGACCGGTGCCGAGGTGATATTCGGTGCCGGGACTGCGAGCGGCGTGGGGACCTGCTTCGGGACCTGGATCGGTGCCGAGGTTCCAGCCCTTGCGATGGAGGGCGCATCAAGGCAGGTTTCCCCCTCTACTGGACCGGGCGAGGCAACGGTGCCGTCGGTGCCGGTGGTTGAGGCGGTGCCGGCTCCGTGAGAGCTATTAAGTCTCTCGCCGCCGTGAAGGTCTCTGGCGTCGACGGGAGGCACTGTATCACCGCCTGCCTCGGTGGAGACGCCGTCTGCACCGGACTCAACGGCCTCGGCGCCGGAGTCGACGGTGCTGGAGGCACCTGTTTCCGGTGCTCCACCGGCGTACGCGGCTCTACCCCCGGCACTGGGGGAGCCAGCGTCTTCGGCACGGAGGTCCCCGTCTTATGGGCTTTCTTATGCCCTGGGGATAATGACCGGCGCCGAGGCACTTGCTGTGCTTTCGGTGCCGACGAGGTCCGGTGCCGGGAAGGCTCATCTGACGCCACTCGCGTGGTCGTCATGGCCGGTGCCGCCGGGGCACTGCGCACCGAGGCGCTAGGTGCCGGGGCCTGACTTGTAGATGGAGCGTCCGGACTAAGTGCCGCCTCCATCAGGAGTTGCCGGAGCCGAAAGTCCCGCTCCTTCTTGGTCCTTGGTCTGAAGGCCTTACAGATCTTGCACTTATCTGTTTGATGGGACTCTCCCAGGCGCTTCAGACAGGAATCGTGCGGGTCGCTCGTGGGCATAGGCTTAGCGCAGGAGGCGCACAGCTGAAGCCGGGAGCGTTGGGCATGAGCCCGGCCCCGCGGCCGGGGGAGAAAGGGGGAGACGACCCCCTTAATCCCCTGAACTATTATAACAACTAGACAACTCTTAAAACTATTTAACTATAAACACTAGGACTATAACTATAACTATAACTGCGAATAACGAACTAAGCTAGGGAGAGTGGAGAACAGCTAAGCAGCGCTCCACAGTTCCAACGACCGTCAGGGGCGGTAAGAAGGAACTGAGGGGGCGCCGGGTCGGCTGGGGTATATATTCAGCGCCATGAAGGCGCCACTCTAGGGGGCTCCACAGCCGACCCGCCGGTGTTGCTAGGGTAAAAATCTTCCGACGATCGTGCACGCGGCGCGCACACACCTAATGGAATGGATATGAGCAAGCACTCGAAGAAGAACCTTATTTTTCATTTCTCTTATAGCATTTGATATTTCATTTGGTGTTATAAGCGCCAATACACCAAAGTTCAGCATTTTGAAGTAGCATTGCTCTCTTAGGTTTTCTTCATTTAAAAGCTGTTCAAAATACCTTTTCCATTGATCCTTTATGTGATTATCAGTCAATACCATAAAAGTTTCCTCTTTGATGAACCTCACTTCCTTTATGTCTTTAGTACTTCTGTCCTGTGTTTTCACCGGTCTATACACTTCTTTTGCTCCTTCCTTTGTTACAAGTCTTCTGTTAAGCTCCTTGAGCTCTTCGCTTTCACTTTTGCAACTACATTCCAGGCCAATTTCTTCACATCCTTATATTCCTCTGTGCCTCATTTGCTCTTACTCCTTTGCCAGAGTTTTTTCTCTGATCTTTTGTCACTTCCTGTACTTCTTTGTTCCACCATCAAGTTTCTTTTTGAATAAAAAGTTTTCCCATTTGATTCACACACAACTTGTTTAGAACTCTCCAACATATTTGTCACCATAAAATCCCAACATTTATCCACTCCTTCTGCATGAGGTGCCGACCTCATTCTTTCATAATCAACTCCCTTTTCAGCCTTACCCTGTAGGTTTTGCCTCCTTATCTTTGGTGTGTTACCCCTTTTTGATTTTCTTTGTACCTTTATTTTATAAAACGTATCTAAGACGAGTGATCTATGTTGACTAGTAAGACTCTCTCCCACAATCACTTTGCAAAATTAATAATAACTATATTGAATAAATGCTATGCTTTTTGTTTGGATAATAATGTGGTCATATTATATTTTATGTCTCTTTTAAAGGCCAGGCATCTATTTTGTTCTCTCCAAAGGATATGATATTAAATGATAACCTTTCAGGCAAACACAGTAAAATGAGTAGTGCATAATACACATTTTAATTTGTCTGTGTGTATGCATATCTCCTGCTATATGCCTCTTGTCTCTCTCCCTTATCCTCCCATGTATTTTCATTTCTCTTTTCAACTAGAGCTTCATGTTCATTTGGCTAGAACAATAAGACCTCAAACAATTTTTACACAATGCCAAGTGCAGTAAGTAAAAATGCAGAAAAGTAATATAGAGGCCATGCTTTAGTAATACTGCACAAAGAAATGGTGTTTTGCTGACATGTGTTGCTGTTTTCCCCCCCATTGCTTTCTCTACTTGTTTCTCTTTAAATAGTTATGATTTGGAGAACTGATACTTTGAAAGGTCTACTTAAAATTGGGGGCAGGAGTAGGAATAGAGAAGGAAATGACATCTGTCCTGTAGCACCAGAATAGCATTGCAGGGTGCAATACCTATAGAGAGAAACAGAAATAATTTGATATATGCTATAAAGGTATATAAAAAATTTCCATGACATTATTTTTGGTGCTTCAGTCCAAGCCTGAAATATTATTATTGTTTATCTTAAACTGTTTTAGTTGCATTTTAAAAGTAGGATAGTACAATTTGTGGTAAGTAGATACAAAATTTTAGATCTAGGGAGATGAAGAAGCATCTTGTTTAGAAACCGCTCCAACTTCCCTTAGACTTCAATGGCCACGTCACAAACTTGTGTCATTCTTGACTCTCTTACCATACACTTCCAAGTCACCCATTCCTCATGAATCACTGTTTTCAGCCCATTGCTCACACAGAGCCCTCTCTGTAGGGTTCTGTTCCTGGTTACCACTTACCTATGTGGTCATTTCCCACTGTTGGTTACTGTGGTTCAAGCAGTACCTTCTATCTCAAGGGTTGAAGCGACCAGTCACAAGCCAACAAGCTCTTTACAGTATTTTGGCAATAGGTTTAATCATTGTATATTAACATTTCCATCATAGAATTTAAAATAGAAAAGAATGATATATCAGGTCATCTAGCTCAACTGGACTAAGACCCCCCAACCCACATTGTTTCCCATAGGCTTATTTTCCAAACAGTCATATAATGGTACAGTAACAACTTTCACAAAAAGAAGAACAGGAGGACTTGTGGCACCTTAGAGACTAACAAATTTATTAGAGCATAAGCTTTCGTGGACTACAGCCCACTTCTTCGGATGCATATAGAATGGAACATATATTGAGGAGATATATATACACACATACAGAGAACATAAACAGGTGGGAGTTGTCTTACCACCTCTGAGAGGCCAATTAATTAAGAGAAAAAAAACTTTTGAAGTGATAATCAAGCTAGCCTAGTACAGACAGACAGTTAGATAACAAGTGTGAGAATACTAACAAGGGGAGACAGATTCAATGTCTGTAATGGCTCAGCCATTCCCAGTCCTTATTTAAACCGGAGTTGATTGTGTCTAGTTTGCATATCAATTCTAGCTCAGCAGTTTCTCGTTGGAGTCTGTTTTTGAAGTTTTTCTGTTGTAATATAGCCACCCGCAGGTCTGTCACTGAATGACCAGACAGGTTAAAGTGTTCTCCCACTGGTTTTTGAGTATTTTGATTCCTGATGTCAGATTTGTGTCCATTAATTCTTTTGCGTAGAGACTGTCCGGTTTGGCCAATGTACATGGCAGAGGGGCATTGCTGGCACATGATGGCATATATCACATTGGTAGATGTGCAGGTGAACGAGCCCCTGATGGTATGGCTGATGTGATTAGGTCCTATGATGATGTCACTGGAATAGATATGTGGACAGAGTTGACATCGGGGTTTGTTACAAGGATAGGTTCCTGGGTTAGTGGTTTTGTTCAGTGATGTGTGGTTGCTGGTGAGTATTTGCTTTAGGTTGGGGGGTTGTCTGTAAGCGAGGACAGGTCTGTCTCCCAAGATCTGTGAGAGTAAAGGATCATCTTTCAGGATAGGTTGTAGATCTCTGATGATGCGCTGGAGAGGTTTTAGTTGGGGGCTGAAGGTGACAGCTAGTGGTGTTCTGTTATTTTCTTTGTTGGGCCTGTCTTGTAGGAGGTGACTTCTGGGTACTCGTCTGGCTCTGTCAATCTGTTTTTTCACTTCAGCAGGTGGGTATTGTAGTTTTAAGAATGCTTGATAGAGATCTTGTAGGTGCTTGTCTCTATCCGAGGGATTGGAGCAAATGCGGTTATATCTTAGAGCTTGGCTTGTTTTTTTTTTTCTCTTAATTAATTGGCCTCTCAGAGGTGGTAAGACAACTCCCACCTGTTTATGCTCTCTGTTTGTGTGTATATATATCTCCTCAATATATGTTCCATTCTATATGCATCCGAAGAAGTGGGCTGTAGTCCACGAAAGCTTATGCTCTAATAAATTTGTTAGTCTCTAAGGTGCCACAAGTCCTCCTGTTCTTCTTTTTGCGGATACAGACTAACACGGCTGCTACTCTGAAACCTAACAACTTTCAGTCACTACTACTACTCAAAAGAGGGTCCTGTGGCACCTTTGAGACTAACAGAAGTACTGGGAGCATAAGCTTTCGTGGGTAAGAACCTCACTTCTTCAGATGCAAGAAGTGAGGTTCTTACCCACGAAAGCTTATGCTCCCAATACTTCTGTTAGTCTCAAAGGTGCCACAGGACCCTCTGTTGCTTTTTACAGATTCAGAATAACACGGCTACCCCTCTGATACTACTACTCAGGGTGGATTTGCACCGTCATGTTTGGGGTGAGAGGAGCTTAAGCAAGTACCCAAACATCTATTCCATCATGCGTTATCATTCATTTTCTAAAACTGCCATATTTTGTATATTTCATCATATACTGGATGTATACCAACTCAGTCATATGGGCAAGCAGCTGCATGTAATGCTTTAATCTGAAATTCAGAAACGAATATGCTCACTGCATAAGCATATTTAATTAACAACAAAATAATGACATGGCAATTTTTGCCTTAAACTGGAGTGTGATGTGGTGGACTTAAGGGTAGTATCACCTAGTGGTCAATCCACCCTGCCACCTGGCATGCCCTTTAATAGTTCAATAGGGTCCAATAAATATAGAGCGGAAGCAGTCCCAGGAATAAGAAGTGGCTGGGAGAAAGGCACAGTTTCTTTACAGGCCTGGGATCAGGAGCCCAGCAGAGTGGATGGTGCAAGGCTCCCCTCCTCCTTGACCAGTCAGGAAATGCACTGGGGAAAAACGGATCAGCATGAAGTCTGCCTCTGCTCTCACAGCAAGGACTGCTACTGACGGGAGAAGGTTAGCAGCCAGCTGAGTTCTCCAGATTGGAAGGCTAATTAGAAAGCATGTTCAGCTGATGGGAGCTGGCAAAAGCCTTGCAGCTGACTATTCTAAGGCAAGTGGCCTGAGATAGGAACCCCAGGCTGAGGGGAACTCCTGTTTGGAAGAGGGAGATATCAATTGCTCTGAAGGTGTGAGACAGAGGACTGCTTGCAATACTGCCTAGGTGCTGCAGAGAAAGGCTGGGAGCAATCTTCAAGAAAGCACCTTCTTAACTGTCTATGGGGGAAAAACTACAGATCCAGGATAACAGAGTTGAGAGACCTGGTGAAGATGTCAACAAATGGGGAGAAGGTAGGAGCAGCTCAGGGATGTGGCAGAGGGACTGAAGAAACAATCTGTATCTGCCTAGAACAGGATTCCTGGGCTGGAGCCTGGAGGAGGTGCATGGCTGTTAAGAGACGCTAGGAAAATGAGCTTGAAAGTCATTAGATTTTGAGTTACTTTTAGAGACTCTTTTGTTACCCAGGAAGGGGACTGGGCTGAGTAATGACCTGGCTGGAGGGCTAGGCTATGGAAAATGACAGATTGCCGTGGAACCCCAATGACCAGAGAGGATGCTCAATTGCAAAAACTTCACCTGGACCCCTTGAGGTGAGAGGCTCTTCTAAAAAGAGGTGTAAAGGTTAGGTCTAAACACTGGGTCATTTGAAGTTCAATGCCCACATACATATTTTTGTAATTACTACAGTTTAGTGGGTGACTCATCTGGGACTGGTTTCTTTTCTTGCCTTGCTTGCCTCTTCCTAAGTTCCAAGAGCAGGACACAGGTGGCTCATTTCCACTTGGAAAAGGATCCTGGAAGGTCAGCTTGCAGGATAAACTGTGGGAGTGGACATGCTAAGTGTGACAGACAATAACCTAAATAAACCTTATGGAATTAAACTTTATTGAATTAAGTTATCCAATTGCATTTTAAAGATAATCTTTGTGGTATTGTAGCATTATGTACCTTTTCTAGTAGGGAAGGGGATGCTAATGTACTTCCTCCATTATCAGCTTGTCACCAGGTGCTCTACTCACTGCAGGTATGGCACCTCCTCCTGGCGGTTCTGGGAATTAACTTGGTCAGGCCAATGCTCCTTCCAGCAATTACATCCCAGCAGTTTCTCCTCTACAGCCCCTTTCTCACTCCAGGAACCACAGTATTCTCTTCTCAGCCCTCCAGCCAGGTCACTATGGATGGTTTCCCTTTTGGGAGAAGAGGGGGAATACCAATGTTCCTACTCTCCAGCAGTCTCCGGTAGTCTTCCACTTCATTGCTTCACAGTGCCACTCCCTGGCAAGGGAACCCAGGCCCACCCTCTAACCTGTGTTCTGGCTCAGGGACCCTCTGCACAGCAGCCGAAGTCCTTTCCGTGCACCACTTCTATGCCTCCTTGATCTCTCCACTCTGCTGGGTTTGCCAGTCTCTTCATTCCCTCCTCCCAAGGAGGAACTTTAGGCAACTCATCTCTGTAGCCCACCTTCCAAAGAGTGACTGTAGACTTCTTCTCTGCTTCCAATTTCCTGTCTTTTGTAGAACCCTTGCCTGTCCCTCACAGGTGAGCATCTCTCTAATTAGCTGCCAGCAGCCTAAAGCTCCTTCATTTGCAGCTTAACTAGCTAATTGGACCCACCTGCCCAATTCAGCACTTGCAGGGCCAGTGTGGGGAGTGTAGCACACCCCACCACACAGCCTTTGAAGCCCCCTTCCCCTGGCCCTCCAGAGATATGTACATGCTAGTTCAAACTGGATTCTCTAGAGACTAACAGACAAAGACTTTTGGATAAATAGCCTCAGTTTAAACTAACTCAGGGCCTTCTTCCTGATCTAGTCAACAGCCAGGACTCCTGGTTCATTGAGGGCCATAGGTCTTAGGGTAGAATTGTAAGGATTAGACCTTCCAGAATCCATGTTAGGATGAACTCTATAAGTTCACTAGCATGTGTGTAGGTTCTTTTATTGTCTTTAATGGTTTTTCTGTAATGCTTTCCCCCTTAAGAATGAAGTAGGCTTGCTTAGAAAGAGCTATGTGGAAACTTAATGTCTGTAGCAATCACTATGTTATTCCTCTTGGAAGAGAAAGCACACAGGTCCGCTCAGGCAACCTGTCTGCTGGGAAAGACATAGCAGAGGCAGGGATTGAGAATTAATCAGCCTGGACATACCTTGGTCAGAAGAGAGTGAAACGTTGGTCTGGGCCGAAGGAGAGAGCTGGGGAGCTAGAAGCTTGAGACTGGGTGCGTTTGATGGACTGCTGAGGGAAAATACAGGCACAGTTGCTCTAAACTAGTGGTTCTCAATCTATTTATCATTGAGGGCCACATATGCACTTAGGACGGATGAATCCCATGTACTGTTACAGACTAAGGACCGAATGGCTAGGAAGTAGTTCTGCAGAAAAGGACCTAGGGGTTACAGTGGACAAGAAGCTGGATATGAGTCAACAGTGTGCCCTTGTTGCCAAGAAGGCTAATGGCATTTTGGGCTGTATAAATAGGGGCATTGCCAGCAGATCAAGGGACGTGATCGTTCCCCTCTATTCGACATTGATGAGGCCTCATCTGGAGTATCGTGTCCAGTTTTGGGCCCCACACTACAAGAAGGATGTGGAAAAATTGGAAAGAGTCCAGCGGAGGGCAACAAAAATGATTAAGTGGCTGGAGCAGATGACTTATGAGGAGAGGTTGAGGGAACTGGGATTGTTTAGTCTGCAGAAGAGAAGAATGATGGGGGATTTGATAGCTGTTTTCAACTACCTGAAAGAGGGTTCCAAAGAGGATGGATCTAGACTGTTCTCAGTGGTACCTGATGACAGAACAAGGAGTAATGGTCTCAAGTTGCAGTTGGGGAGGTTTAGGTTGGATATTAGGAAAAACTTTTTCACTAGGAGGGTGGTGAAGCACTGGAATGGGTTACCTAGGGAGGTGGTGGAATCTCCTTCCTTAGAGGTTTTTAAGGTCAGGCCTGACAAAGCCCTGGCTGGGATGATTTAGTTGGGAATTGGTCCTGCTTTGAGAAGGGGGTTGGACTAGATGACCTCCTGAGGTCCCTTCCAACCCTGATATTCTATTATTCTATGATTCTCTCTATGTGTTATGTGGGCTGTAGCCACACAATATATATATACTACCTGTATGGCACTGAGGATGTCACATAGACTGCAGCTGGGTGCTGATTTTGCCGCAGGTTGAGAACCACTTCATAACTGTGACAGTAAAAGAGACTTCATGCACTAGTTTACAGTAACTCTAAATGCATGTTGCATATCCACATTGTTCCTTGTTGTATTGCGAGTTTAGGCAGTCACCTTTGCAGTTTAAATGCTGCATGCCTGCTCTTCCAAAGCAGAACTCATCCTTGCTCTCATCATAGGCTTGAGGCAAATCTCTTCCTTCTAGGTTGCATTGCCTGCCCTATTCTGTAGCCTTTTCACCTACAGCTGCTCCCAGTTTAAAAGAAGAGTTTTGCCGTTTTAATATTAGACATTTTCTTTCACTATGAAACTTTAACAGTTATCTTATTGACTATTGAACTAGTGCTAAAACAGAATTGAGGCTGAGATTCTATACTGTCGTCATATAGAAAACTAAAGTCCTGATCCTACAACCGGGACCACCAGCATAACCTTTGTGGAACAGTATTGCCTTCAATGGCCCCCGAATGGGTGCAGAAGTCCACAGTACTGAATCTGATTGCAGGATTGCACCCAAGATTGGAAATAGACAGTGAACCCAATTCTCCTGCATATAGATAGACAATTTAAATTCAAATTAATTTCATTTTCAGAAAGACAAGCCTGCCTTTGTTCATAATTCATCTAAATACAATTTAAACTATCAGAGGGAAATGAAGTCTGACAAGCCCAGTGACACACAGTGGTACATATTAAAAGCAACTATACCCTGTAATACACACTTGCGAGTCTGGGTAAAATGCAAATTGATAAAGAAATTAGTTTAATGTTGTCCTACTACAAAATGCAAAACATATAGTTACACAACTTCATTGAACGTCAAAACAAAAACTAATTTGTTCCTTTTTCAACAGCATCTATTGTAATTCATGGAGTGATATTCATTTAATGTAGGTTTTTCTCAGGGCTTCAGAAGCAATATAGAAATCTCTGTTTTATATTCACCATTGTTTATCTTTATGGCTACTAAAATAGCAGGCACCAAAGAGATGGATAAACTACAAATAATACCTTGCTTTTATATAGTGCTTTTCATCAGTAGATCTCAAAGTGCTTAACAAAAGTAGGTTAATATCATCCCCATTTTAGAGATGGGGAAACTGAGGTACAGAGCAGGGATGTGACTTGTCTAAGCTCACCTGGCAGGGTTTGAATACCTGACAGGTATGTTAGCAACAAGAAAAAGGTCAAGGAAAGTGTGGAACCCTTAATGAATGGGGGAGGCAACCTAGTGACAGATGATGTGGAAAAAGCTGAAGTCCTCAATGCTTTTTTTGCCTCGGTTTTCACAGACAAGGTCAGCTCCCACACTGCTGTCCTGAGCAACACGGTATGGGGAGGAGGTGACCAGCCCTCAGTGGTGAAAGAACAGGTTAAGGACTATTTAGAAAAGCTGGATATGCACAAGTCAATGGGTCCAGCTCTAATGCATCCGAGGGTGCTGAGGGAATTGGCTGATGTGGCTGCAGAGCCATTGGCCATTATCTTTGAAAACTTGTGGTGATTGGGGGAGGTCCCGGACGATTGGAAAAAGGAAAATATAGTGCCCATCTTTTAAAAAGGGAAGAAGGAGAACCCAGGGAACTACAGACCGGTCAGCCTCACCTCAGTCCTGGAAAAATCATGGAGAAGGTCCTCAAGGAAACCATTTTGAAGCACTTGGAGGAGAGGAAGGTGTTCAGGATTCAGCAAGGGAAAGTCATGCCTAACCAACCTGATTGCCTTCTATGATGAGATAACTGGCTCTGTGCATATGGGGAAAGCAGTGGGCATGATATATCTTGACTTTAGCAAAGCTTTTGATACGGTTTCCCACAGTATTCTTTCCAGCAAGTTAAAAAAGTATAGATTGGATGAATGGACTATAAGGTGGTTAGAAAGCTGGCTAGATTGTTGGGCTCAATGGGTAGTGATCAATGGCTCGATGTCTAGTTGGCAGCCAGTATCCAGCAGAGTGCCCCAGGGGTTGGTCGTGACGCCGGTTTTGTTCAACATCTTTATTAATGATCTGAATGATGAGATGGATTGCACCCACAGCAAGTTCGCAGATGACACAAAGCTGTGGGGAAGGTAGATAAGCTGGAGGGTAAGAATAGGGTCCAGAGTGACCTAGACAAATTGGAAGATTGGGCCAAAATAAATCTGATGAGGTTCAACAAGGACAAGTGCAGAGTCTTGCACTTAGGACAGAAGAATCCCATGAACTGCTACAGGCTGGGGACCAACTGGCAGTTCTCCAGAAAAGGCAGCAGTTCTGCAGAAAAGGACCTGAGGGTTACAGCGGATGAGAAGCTGGATATGAGTCAGCAGTGTGCCCTTGTTGCCAAGAAAGCTAACGGCATATTGGGCTGCATTAGTAAGAGCATTGCCAGCAGATCAAGGGAAATAATTATTCCCCTCTATTCGGCACTGGTGAGGCCACACCTGGAGTATTGTGCCCAGTTTTGGGCCCCCCAGTAAAGAAGGGATGTGGACAAATTGGAGAGAGTCCAGCGGAGGGCAATAAAAATGATCAGAGGGCTTGGGCACATGACTTATGAGGACAGGCTGAGGGAACTGGGCTTGTTTGGTCTGCAGAAGAAAAGAGTGAGGGGGGATTTGATAGTAGTCTTCAACTACCTGAAGGGGGTTCCAAAGAGGATGGAGCTCGGCTGTTCTCAGTGATGGCAGATGACAGAACAAGGAGCAATGGTCTCAAGTTGCAGTGGGGGAGATGTAGGTTGGATATTAGGAAACACTATTTCACTAGGAGGGTGGTGAAGCACTGGAATGGGTTACCTAGGGAGGTGGTGGAATCTCCATCCTTAGAGGTTTTTAAGGCCCGGCTTGACAAAGCCCTGGCTGGGGTGATTTAGTTGGCATTGGTCCTGCTTTGAGCAGGGGGTTGGACTAGATGACCTCCTGAGGTCTCTTCCAATCCTAATCTTCTATGATTTTATGATTCTATGAATATCTTTATATTATCTGTTGTGAATAATATGTAAATGCATTATTGTAATAGGCAGTTTTATTGCTCTAATTTCCTAATAAAACTGAAGTAAGACAAATCCATAATAAAAATACAGCTGACCATATTAAAATATTAGATTCTGCTGTTTACTTAGAAGTGTGCTTTTTTTTTTCTTACAGAAAATCTATCTATATCTAATCTCTCTCTCTCTCTCTCTATATATATATATATCTATATAGTAGCGGGGTAGTTACCTCACTCCGACCCTGAAAGGGTTAAAAGCCAGCCCTTGGAGAGGGCTGGGGTGAGAGTCAATAAGAATAGGCTGATTGGGAAGGCAGCCACAGATGTGGCCAGCTCAATCAGGGCCCAGCTGGCCCTTATAAGAGGGCTGGGGGCCTGCAGCTGTGATAGTCTCTCTTGCTCTTGCGAGAGAAGGATTTGGCTGTCTAGGAGCTCAGGGAAGAGAGCAGGACTGGGGAGCTCCAGCCTGGTAATGCTCAGGTTTCAGGCCTTGTTCAAGGCTAAAACAGGAAAAGGGGTTGCAAAGGTGCAGCCTGGGGTTAGGCAGAGGTAGCAGGTTCAACCCCTCCCTTGCCAATGATGAGTGGTTTATAGACTGCAGTCTGCCCCAATGAGCAGGGGCTGGATGATGACTGGCAGTAGCCACTGAGGCAAGGTGGGTTTAGAGGATGGGAGGGGAGACCCAGAGCAGGGGTACTGCAGGGGAAGAACCCTGAGGTAAAGGGCACTGGGGTCCGGGTGGGACATGGGGCCTGAGGCAGGTGAGTCACTGGCCTGCAGAGGGTGCTTGGAGTGCTGGAGAGCTAATTCCCAAGATGACCAGCAGGAGGTGCTGCACCAGTGAGTCTCACTTTGCTACTATATATATAAAATTAGTTGTATTTGTTTCTTAATTGTTTTGGCCTCTAGTCTGCCTCATTTAGACAGCCAATGGGAGATACAGTCATGTAAATAGAGCCATATTCTGTTCTCAGATGCGCATGCATGCAGCTCTCATGCAGAAAGCAGTAAACTGTATTTCATGCATGTACCCGAAAGAAGAATTTAGCCCTAAAATAGCTTGATAAGACTAGAGAAGATTTTTTTTTCTTTTTTTTAAAGTAACCACTTTTTGGTGTAAGAGTAACTCATACCCAATGGTTGAACTCCCTCTGGTGGTTCTGAAACAAATTATATAGCAAACAGAATAGTTTCCTCAGTGTGGTAGGCGTTCACACTGAAGAAACTATTCTGTGGACTCTAAAAACAGAAGCTGCTCTCTGTCTCTTGGCTGACTAAAGGACCTAGAAATCATGGAATGATTAAACTAAGGGTATGTCTACACTATGAAATTAGATTGAATTTATAGAAGTTGATTTTTTTTTTTTAGGAAGCGATTTTTATACAGTCGATTGTGTATCCCCACTAAGCACATTAAGTCGGTGGAGTGTGTCCATAGTACAGAGGCTAGCGTCAACTTTTAGAGCATTGCACTGTGGGTAGCTATCCCACATTTCCTGCAGTCTCCGTTATCCCTGGGAATTCTGGGTTGAGCTCCTACTGCCTGAAGGGGGAAAAACATTGTCGCAGGTGGTTTGGGATACATGTAGTCAGTCACCCCTCCCTCTGTGAAAGCAACAGCAGACAATCATTTCGCATCTTTTTTCCGTGCAGATGCCATACCACGGCAAGCGTGCAGCCCGCTCAGCTCAGCCACCACCACTGTTGTGTCCTGGGTGCTGTTGGCAGCACATGGTGCAGTAGGGCTGCAAACCATCAGCACGCTTCCGCTGCCACTCTGCTCTCCTGCAGACGCCATACCACGGCAAGCATGGAACCCACTCAGATCACCATGGCAGTTCTGAGCACTGTAAACACCTTGCACATTATCCTGCAGTATATGCAGCACCAGAACCTGCAAAAGCAGGTGAGGAGGTGATGGCAGTGCACTGACGAGAGTGATGAGGACATGGACACGGACTTCTCTCAAAGCACAGGCCCTGGCAATTTGGACATCATGGTGGTAATGGGGCAGGTTCATGCCGTGGAATGCCGATTCTGGGCCTGGAAAACAAGCACAGACTGGTAGGACTGCATAGTGCTGCAGGTCTGGGATGATTCCCAGTGGCTGCAAAACTTTCGCATGCGTAAGGGCACTTTCATGGAACTTGATATTCTTGCGCTTCAGGGCAGGGGAAAGCAAGTCACAAAGATAAGGGCAGCCCTCACAGATCACAAGTGAGTGGCAATAGCCCTCTGCATCCTTGCAACGCCAGACAGCTACCGGTCAGTTGGGAATCAATTTGGAGTGGGCAAATCTGTGGGCTTGTGACGTTATTGACATAAACTGGAACCGTATAGATCATTGTTGCAACCAAGGTCCTGTAGTGGCACCCAAATCTGGTATAAAGGGGGTCAAATGGGGTGTCTAGGACAAGGTTATGGTTTACTGGTTATGATTATGCTGTCTATATGTGTGTATCAGTGTTGTAGTTGAAGTTATGAATATTGGCTCTATACTGTCTGTATGGCAAACTTATGCTATGCTTCTGGGTGACATCCCAGACAAGCTGAGATTAGCTCTGCCTAGCCTGCTTGATGGCCCATTAAGGACCATCAGCTATACAATGGACCCATTGAGAGAAGGCAAATACGCCTTGTAACTCAGCAAAGTATGCAGGGACTGGCCCATGTGACTCCAGACTCCATCTTGCTGTAATTTTCCACAGTAAGAACAAAGAGGTGTTCTTACACCTGGGAAAGACTATATAAGGCTGATGCCTCATCTCCATCTGGTCTTCAATCCTGCTTCTTACCTCTGGAGGAACTTTGCTACAAACTGAAGCTCTGAACAAAGGACTGAGGACCCATCCCAGCGGGGGATGTATTCCAGAGACTTGATTTGACCCTGCAGTTTATTCCATCGCTGCTGCAAGCCTGAACCAAGAACTGTGCCATTATTGTATGTAATTGATTCCATTTAACCAATTCTATCTTTTTCCTTTTATAAATAAACCTTTAGATTTTAGATTCTAAAGGATTGGCAACAGCGTAATTTATGGGTAAGATCTCAATTGTATATTGACCTGGGTCTGGGGCTTGGTCCTTTGGGATCAGGAGAACCTTTTTCTGTTACTTGGGTACTGGTTTTCATAACCATTTGTCCCCGTATGAGTGGCACTGGTGGTTATACTGGGAAACTGGAGTGTCTAAGGAGATTGCTTAAGAGACTTGCGGTTAGCCAGTGGGGTGAGACCGAAGTTCCCTTAGTCTGGCTGGTTTGGTTTGTCTTAGAGGTGGAAAATACCCCAGCCTTGGGCTGCAACTGCCCTGTTTAAGCAATCTGCCCTGAGTTGGCACTCTCAGTTGGGTTCCGCCAGAACCACATTGTCACAGGGCTGCTGTGATCTAAATAGCCAATGCAATCACTGAGCTGCTGTTATCAAGGGTAGTGACTTTGGGAAATGTGCAGGTCATTGTGGATGGCTTTGCTGCAATGGGATTCCCTAACTGTGGTGAGGCGATAGACGGAATGCATATCCCTATCTTGGGACTGGAGCACCAAGGCAGCCAGTACATAAACCGAAAGGGGTACTTTTCAATGGTGCTGCAAGCACTGGTGGATCACAAGAGACATTTCACCATCAAAGTGGGATGGCCAGGAAAGGTACATGATGCTCACATCTTCAGGAACTGTGGTCTGTCTGAACGGCTGCAGCAAGGGACTTACTTTCCAGACCAGAAAATAACCGTTGGGGATGTTGAAATGCCTATCGTTATCCTTGGGGACCCAGCCTACCCCTTAATGCTCATGAAGCCATACACAGGCACCCTGGACAGTAGTCAGGAGCTGCTCAACTATAGGCTGAGCAAGTGCAGAATGGTGGTAGAATGTGCATTTGGATGTTTAAAAGCGCGCTGGCGCAGTTTACTGACTTGGTTAGACCTCAGCAAAACCAATATTCCCATCATTATTACTACTTGCTGTGTACTCCACAATATCTGTGAGAGTAAGGGGGAGACGTTTATGGTGGGGAGGTTGAGGCAAATCGCCTGGCTGCTGATTTTGCGCAGCCAGACACCAGGGCGGTTAGAAGGGCACAGTAGGGTGTGCTGTGCGTCAGAAGCTTTGAAAACCAGTTTCATGAGTGGCCAGGCTATGGTGTGACAGTTCCGTTTGTTTCTCCTTGATGAAAACCCACCCCCTTGGTTCACTCTACTTCCCTGTAAGCCAACCGCCCTCCCCTTCCCTCTTTGATCACTGCTTGCAGAGGCAATAAAGTCATTGTTGTTTCAAATTCATGGATTCTTTATTACTTCATCACACAAATGGGGGGATAACTGCCAAAGTAGCCTGGGAGGGGTAGTGGAGGAGGGAAGCACTGGGTGGGGTGGTGGAGAAGGGAAGGACAAGTGCGTTTTTGTTTTTGCCTTCTTATCTGCACTGGCCTCTGGGACAGAGATGATAGAGGAACGTTGAAACATTTGCAGTTGCGGGAGGAAAAAAGGGAGCGTTGAGTTGACCATTTAAAATGGGTTGGCCATTTAAAAGGAGGGGCTGTGGTTTTTGGGTTAACATGCAGCACAACCCCAACTAACCACCTCCCCTCACACCCAGTTCTCTGGGATGATCACTTCACCTCTCCCTCCACCACATGGCTAACAGCAGGGATGATTTATTTTCAGCCACAGGCACACAGCCCAGCAGGAACAGCCACCTCTGAATGTCGCCTTAATAAAATTCCCCTATTTCAACCAGGTGACCATGAATGATATCACTCTCCTGAGGATAACACAGAGAGATAAAGAACAGATGTTGCTTGACTACATTCCAGTAGCTTTACTGGCTGTGAATACATCCCAAGTTTTCAGGGCAAATTAATCATTAAACACACTTGCTTTTAAACCACGTATTACATTTACAAAGGTACACTCACCAGCGGTGCCTTCTCTGCCTTCAAGGTCTGGGAGCCCAGGTTAGGAGGATAATGTCTCCAGGGTGATAAACAATTCCTGGCTGTCGGGGAGAACGGTTTCTCCGCTTGCCTGCTGTGCGCTATCTTCAACCTCCTCATCTTCCTTGTCCCCAAAATCCTCATCCCTGTCACATGAGACTCCCTTGCAGGAGTCCATGTACAGGGGTGGGGTAGTTGTAGGGGCACCCCCTAGAATTTCATGCAGCTCATGATAGAAGCAGCATGTCTGGGGGTCTGAACCAGAGCGGCCATTTGCCTCTTTGTTTTTTTGATAGGCTTGCCTGAGCTCCTTAAGTTTCACACAAAACTACTGCAGGTCCCTGTTATAGCCTCTGTCCTTCATGCCCTTGGAGATTTTTTTTTTTCAAATATTTTGGCATTTCATCTTTTGGAATGGAGTTGTGATAGCATGGAGTATCTTCCCCATACAGCGATCAGATCCAGTACCTCCCGTTCGGTCCATGTTGGAGCTCTTTTGCGATTCTGGAACTCCATGGTCACCTCTGCTGATCAGCTTGCCATGCTGGCCAAACAGGAAATAAAATTCAAAAGTTCGCAGCGCTTTTACTGTCTACCTGGCCAGTGCATCTGAGTTGAGTGCTGTCCAGAGCAGTCACAATGGAGCACTCTGGGATAGCTCCCAGAAGCCAATACTGTCAAATTGCATCCACACTACCCCCAAATTCGACCCGGCAATGTTGATTTCAGTGCTATCCCTTTGTCGGGGAGGAGTACAGAAATCCATTTTAAGACACCTTTAAGTCAACAAAAATGGCTTCATCGTGTGGACGGGTGCAAGGTTAAATCGATCTAGCGCTGCTAAATTCTACCTAAACTCGTAGTGTAGACCAGGGCTAAGGCTCCAGTCCTGCCATCTGGCACTCACATGGAGTCCCAAAATGGGACTTCACATGGGCATAAACCAGCCTGCATGGATCAGATTGTATGATTGAGGCCTAAAAAACTTTGGGCCAGATCATGCTCCTAGTCACCCATGTGTAAATCGGGAGTAACAGCATTAACTTTAGTTCATTTGCTGTGGATCTACATTAAGATTTAAGCCTTTCTAAAAGATCAAATTGAATTAGAGCATAGATTAAGGGCTTGATGCAGGAATTTATGGGTGAGGTTGTGTTATGCCTATGTAATCATATTGGACTTGCCTGGCCTGAAACTATGAAACATTCACTTCAGTGCTGCTGCTCTGGATTTACACCAGTGTAGCTGACAGAAGGATTTGTCCTTCTAACCTGATATCTACTCAACTACCAAACAGTGCAGAGATAAGGAGTCAAAGGAGAATCCTCACTTGAAATTCATAAATTAGATAAAATTAATTTAATGGGTCCATGATAGCTATCAATACAGGTATATTCCTGTTGTGGGGAGTGTGTGTGTAAACTCACTATATTTCCTCTATCCGTATAAACACTTGGTGGAAAAATAAGATTTATATAGAAAATTAAATACTCAAGATATTGTAAAAGTTTTTGAATTTATAACTCCCCAGCCCAGAGGACTGACTAACTCCCTTTGTTTTGTGGTTTTTGTTTCTCCATTTTTCCTGGTGTGTGTGACTGGATGTATTATCCATCAGAGGCTGCTGGCACAGTGAGGAAGGAGTGCAGTTGAGTTACAAAGCCACAGGACTCCAGGCTGGGGAAGCAAGGGTTAACTGACAGAGTTCAGGAGCAACTGAGGTTCATCAGCCTCCCAGAAACCCTGCCTGGATTATTTGTAAGGAAAGCAGCTAGGGATTGCTGGAGAGGCTAGACAGTCAAGCTACTAGAAGGAATAGAGTGCCCTATGAGGATGGGTTGGTTGGTTGCTCACTCAAACCCTTTGAGGCTGCTTTGGGATCTCTCCTGGGGGAAGAAGAAACCTTAACCATTGTTTCAAATCTGTTTAGGGCACTTTCTCTGAAGGAAGAAAAGTATTGAGGTCTTTGTGAATTCCAGCCTATTTTAACAGGCTTTCAATTCACCCTAAAAAGAAGGGCTCAGAGATGCTGGTCATTGTTTGAAGGCTTTAATATTCACTTAAAGGGATCCATTGTCTTTGTTTTCCAAAGGCCACTGCTTGAGAGCATGGGAGCCCAGCTGCTTTGTGGAAAGGGAGTTTGTAGGAAGACCGTATGGATGTCTACATTGCATCTGGGAGTGTGCCTCCAGACCTGATAAGCAGGGCTAGTGCGTTTCTGTCTAAGTTAGCATACTAAAAATAGCAGTGTGGGTGTTGTGGCATGGGCCAGGCCTCTGAGGGTCAGGCAGGCTTTTATTTGGGTGGTTATTGAGCCACCTCTTGTGCAACAACAGCCACACTTATTTTTAGCATGGTACCTCAAGCAGAGCTACCACATGCCCATCCACCTGGGCTGGGAAGCATACTCCCACCTGCAGTGTAGACATACCCTGAGGGTTTTGGAAACAAGCACACTCTGCTGCTTTTGCTCAGGGCCCTAAAAAGCAGTGCTAAGTAAGTGGCAAATCTCCTTGACACTGAAAGATTGCTGAGATGACCTTTTGGCATAGGACCAGGTTGTACCCATCTGCTGTACAGATGCACAGTAGTTAGGCACGACTGTAGTCTCATGAGCAGGCAACTCCTTTCATTCTCATCTCTCTAGCACAAGACACCTTAATGGGAGTGGGGAGAGTAGGCTATGGCCATATCCCCTCTTGTACGGGTCCAAAGAGCAGCTCCAATGCACTAGAGTGTGCTGGTATTGACTGATTTCAAGACCACACTACCCTAAAAGAGCAGTTCTCAAACTTCATTGCACCATGACCCCCTTCTGACAACAAAAATTACTACATGACCCCATGATGGGGGGTGGTGGGGTGGACACCAATGACTGAGTCTGCCCAAGCCCTACTGCCCTGGGGGGTGGGGAGGGCAAAGCTGAAGCCCCAGGGCTTCTGCCCTGGATGGGGGAGCCTGTAACCTTAGCCCAGGGCAGTGGGGATTGGGCTTCAGACTTGCTGGTGCCCCAGGGCCAACACAAGTTTTGGCAACTCTATTAAAAGGGGGTTGTGACCCACTTTGGGGTCCTGACTCACGGTTTGAGACACCTGCACTAAAAAACATAAACAAGTTACTGCTTTTAAGATGCTCTTAGAACTCCAGCCCTGATCTCCAGTGTTTGGCCTTCGGGGGTTTCTGTAGTATTTAACTTCAATAGGACTTAAACAACTGCTTAAGGGTCTTACACTAAGCCGATTGAAGTCCATGGGAGTCTTTGGTGGCTTCAGGGGAGGTTGGATCAAAGCTGAAGTGCTTTGCTCAATAGGGGCTTGGAGCCTTAGATTATAAACACTCATTTCACTCCTGTAAATAATAAAGTAACCAAAAATAATCAGTCCCTGGCCAAAAGTCATCTAGGTTACAAACAAATTCTGATTGTGGTAGGTGAGATTATGAGAAAGCAAGTGGTAGCAAAAAAAAAAAAAAAAAAAAAAGATTACCCTAATGTTTTGGTGTTTGTGGAGCATTAAGGCTGCATGCAACATCTTCACTTAACATATAATACATTTACATTTCCTAGTAGGGCTGTCAATTAATCAGTTAACTCACACAATTAACTCAAGTTAATCACAATTAATCAGTTATTGGCCCTGTTAAACAATAATAGAATACTAATTGAAATTATAGTTTTGCATTTTTTTCTACATTCAGGCCGATTCAGGACCAGCGAACCTCCCGCAGGCATGCCACCGAAGGCAGCCTGACTGCCACCCTCACGGTGACCAGCAGGCCACCCTCCGCAGCTTGCCGCCCCAGGCACGTGTTTGCTGTGCTGGTACCTAGAGCCACCCCGGATTATACATAAAATATCACCTTAGTGAGGGACTGGATGGCTCCAGAGTAGCAATGGGAGGGGGAGTTTTTCACTAACAGTTTACCGGTTCTTAATATCTAATACAGGCCATTAGTGACTGTAGCAGCGTCCTGTACACCACCTTGTGGCCAGAGATTGCCTCATTCTTTGTAATAACTTGAATCTCTCATCCAATCACAGGCCTTCTTGGTACCTGGTTCTGTAACAGTTACAAAAAACATAATCTTCCACCCCGTCTTAAAGTTGGGTACAGCTACTCCTCTCTCAGGTACTGTTCCTTCCTACTGTCTGAGCAGCTGGAGAAGGTGCATGGCCTGTCCCACCTTCTTTGCCTTCCCCCCAAAAAACTTTCAGCTGAGTCTTCTTACCCAACCCCCTTCCTCAGGGACCACTGCAGGAGACCTTCTCTCCCTGCAGCTTGAGTCTGTGCATCACCTTCCATCTCAAATGGGAATGCCTGCTCTGGCGCAAGGGCATTGGACCTACTTTAATCCCAGGGCCCAGTCACGCTGTGATGGTGACCAAAACCCTGTCTGTTTAGTGAAATGGGTTGGTTGTTCCAACAGACAAGTTTCCACATCACACAATACTACCACCACCATTGAATGTAGTTGGAATAAATTGATGGCTGAGAGTAGAATGATAATGGAATCTGACCTGCACATTTGAGCTCTCGCTTATGGGATGAGACAAAGCATGTGCTGACCCTTCCTGCACTATACTTGTTCATTAGATAAATAAAGGACATTAGAAAGGGGGAGCATTAAACAAAAGCAAGTAAACAGGCCAGAAAGACTTTGAAATCAATAGCAATGAAATTCTTGAATTCAGAAGGTAATTTAAAGCATAACATACCAGAGTGGCATCAGGAAGACTACACCACCCCACCTCGATGGTTAAATGATGAGGAAGATGTTTGAGCTCAGCAGGTATCCTTCAAATGATGAGGCCAAGAGATCATAGAATCATAGATTATAGGACTGGAAGGGACCTCGAGAGGTCATCGAGTCCAGTCCCCTGCCCGCATGGCAGGACCAAATACTGTCTAGACCATCCCTGATAGACATTTATCTAACCTACTCTTAAATATCTCCAGAGACGGAGATTCCACAACCTCCCTAGGCAATTTATTCCAGTGTTTAACCACCCTGACAGTTAGGAACTTTTTCCTAATGTCCAACCTAGACCTCCCTTGCTGCAGTTTAAACCCATTGTTTCTGGTTCTATCCTTAGAGGCTAAGGTGAACAAGTTCTCTCCCTCCTCCTCATGACACCCTTTTAGATACCTGTAAACTGCTATCATGTCCCCTCTCAGTCTTCTCTTCTCCAAACTAAACAAACCCAGTTCTTTCAGCCTTCCTTCATAGGTCATGTTCTCAAGACCTTTAATCATTCTTGTTGCTCTTCTTTGGACCCTTTCCAATTTCTCCGCATCTTTTTTAAAATGCGGCGCCCAGAACTGGACACAATACTCCAGCTGAGGCCTAACCAGAGCAGAGTAGAGTGGAAGAATGACTTCTCGTGTCTTGCTCACAACACACCTGCTAATGCATCCCAGAATCATGTTTGCTTTGATAGTAGTATAGTAGTATAAACTCTGGCAGGTAACATACAAGATAGAAAAATAGGAGGGTGATGAGGAAATTTGAAAAGAAAACATGCTTTTAAAAAAATTGTATTTGTTTTTGTTTTTATCTTTATCAGAAACAGGGAAGTGATGAAAGAACTGGTAGTTCTACTGTGCTATCTAGGAGGAATTAAAGATACCAAGGACACCACAAAGAAACTAAGTGATTTCTTTGCAGCATTTTCATCAAAGAAAATGCTGGGTAATAAAAATGAAGCACTGTCAGAGCTGAGCAGTCAACAGAGAAGGGAGCACAGCTTTTTATAGAGGAAGGGGAAAAACAAAAACACACATTCAGTCTACTAGGATCCCTTGAGAATGTTCACAACATAGTGAATAAAGGAGAACTGATTGATATCATTTACCTGGACTTTTAAAAAGCTTTGAAAGAGTCCATGACAAGAGGGTATTATGGAAACCAAGAGTTAGATTTGGGTTGTGTTGAACTCGCGTTCAGTCCAGTTGAGGGAGAGGAGGAAGAAAAGGTGGCTCTAAACTATCCCTCTTGATCCTGAGGGCAGCTCATGTCCAAACCAGCCACAGAGAAGAGTTAGAGTGGCAAGAGGGCTGCCCTAAAATATGCTACCTGGTCCAGGATTGCCAGGGCACAATATGCTCCAAATCTTCCCCCAATGTCTTCATAGACCCTCCGTGGCCTGGAATCCCCACTACACTGAGAGTGGGGTGAGCAAATGACATTAAGCTCACACTGGTCTCTAATGCTGAGAATGAACTCTACCATTTTTTTATGGGATCATTCGGGTTTTTGTTTTTATATTGAAAGGATCATGAGTTACAAGTCTTCTGGTATAACAACCTCTTTTCAACTGCCATACTAAAGAAGTCCCCAATTGCTTGAGATAGGCAGCTTTAAGCCTCCCCTTGTCCAACTGTAGTAGTGCAAAGAGGACCTAACCAGTGCCAACATCTAGCCCTATGTAGTGAAGGAATGAAAAGGAAAGTTCTACCATGGTGTACAAAATAATGACTATGAATGATTGAACAGAGCAAGGGGCTAACAGTGGGATGGTCACAATATCTGTAACAGGACAGGTGCTGTCTAAAACATTAATAGTGATTTGGAAAACAGAATAAAAATTAGATGGAAACAATTGCAGATGGCACCAAATTATTCAGGCTGTACAAGACCAGAGAAGACTGAGAAACTTCAGAGGGACCTCAAAGCTAGGCGAATGGGCAGCACAATGGCAGATGAAACACTGACAAATATAGATCAGTGCACTGTGGAAGGAATAATTTGAAATCAGATTGTGATTATAAATTAACTACCAATCAAGAAAAAAAATTGTCATTTTGAAGACCTCAGTGAAAACCTCAGTTCAAGCATACAGCACCAGTCCAGGAATAGTAGAAACAGGGGACTAGCACCCCAGCCACAGAATTATTGCAGGAGGGCTAATATATGTGTCCTGCTCTGCCCCGTGCCACCCAACTCAAGTTACTGCCTTCCCGTTGGCTTTCATCTCCCAAACAGCCGATCAGGTCCTGGCCAGTGGTGGGGGGCAGGACACGCCTCCGCCAATAGGGAGGCACTAACTGTGCACATGTGTTGGATGTTGGAGGTGAAAGCAGGAGCTGGAGCAGTTGCTGCGATGCCTGGGGTTGGGCAGGGGCGCAAGTAGGACCTGGGGTGATCATTACCCCTACTTTCCCTCTGCTCATTCAAGGTGCACCATTGCACCAATCAAAATGGAAAAAAAAGCATTCGTCTGTATAAAGCATGGGATGGAAAATAATAAAGAAGATCTTAGTGTCATTATGTTAACTGATGGATACTCACCTGTAATGCATTTAGTTTGGATTACCTCAGCAGTCTAATCTACTATGGCAGTGGAGCTGGGCAAAAAAATTTCAGACTAGTTTATCTGCTGAAAAATGCAGTTTCAGTTGATCCAAAACTATTTGCAAATTCATGTTGAGTGCACCAAATAGCTTTGACTAAATCAAAAAGGTTAGATAAATGTCTATCAGGGATGGTCTAGATGGTATTTGGTCCTGCCATGCGGGCAGGGGACTGGACTCGATGACCTCTCGAGGTCCCTTCCAGTCCTAGAATCTATGAAAAAAAATCAAAATGTTTCAGTAAAGTTGAAACAAAAAATGGTTCACTTGGGGGGGGGGGGGGAGGAGAGGTGGAGTCACATAATGGCCAGAAGAGCAGCTGTGACTTCCTCATAACCTTTAGCCTGGTGGTTATGGCACTCACCGGGCTGTAGGAGGAAGTGTCCAAATGTCACTATGCTCAGAAGTTTCTCTCACTGTTAAATTATGCCAGGATGGCTATTTTCGTCCAACAAAACTTCAGCCAAAATTATAGGATTGGACCCCAATGTGCAAGTCCTTACTCACATGAGCACTAGGTGTAGTGCTCAAACCTTAAATGTTCACACCAGTTTGAGCAATATTTCCTTTACATATAATGGGGAAAATAGTAAAATTGGTACATGCTTCCAGACCAGCAGAAGTAGTTTAGATGTGACACTAGTCCTATGGACGTGGCATGCAAAGGGGTTAATTGTGTAAGTAAAGGTTGGCAGGTATGAGTCCATAAACACCAAGTGTCTGAATCACCACTGTGTTACACCAGTGTAACATCTTTCACTGGAATTCCAGTGATGTAGAACTGGAATAGTGCAGTGATGAATCAGGCACTGAGGTTACTGAAATGTTAAGGTAAATCCACTACACATTAATGCTACTTATTGCATCTCTGAAATCCTCAGCACCAAAGCAGTCAGTTTTACATGAAAATGGTAAAGTGCAAATGTTTTCTGACTTCAGTCCCCAAATGACATGGACTGAAGTATTTTTAGAGGAGGAGAACAAAACTGCAGAGAAACTAACTATTTATTTAATATACACTTACAAGGAGAGGCCAACAAGGCTGTGAGTGTTTAGTAGGATTCTCAATGGTCGCATGAATACTTGACATGAAAGTAGGTCTCTGCTGGTCTAATACTGATAGAAGCAGCATGTTAGGGTATATTTGTACACAATTCCTACATCAGCATAATTGCCATTCTAAGGCCTTTAATACAATTGTATGCAAGAGTAAACAAGGCATTTAGTCTTTTGAAGAAATAGCTTTAGGGAAGTATGATACTGGTTAATTCCCCAAAGGAGCAGAACCTATGACATTTTCAATAGAATATTTGATAACATTTTGCAGTGTTTCTGCTGTGACATTAAATGTTTTTGCTGCTGTTGTTTTTGTTATTTAGTGAAGTATGTGGGATGATTTTGAACCAAGGCCAGCACACATGGTGAATGTCTACCTTTTCCAGTGAGTCCTTGAATATTAAATTTACTTGTGAAGCAGAAGGAAGAGCTTGAACTATTTAAAATCCATTATTTTTCACACTGTCAAAATACCTGGGAGCTTTTACTTAAAGTGTTCAGCTTTCTGTCTTTACATACAATATATTCTAGATTATTGAAATGTGTCAAAGAAAATAACCAGGGTCCCAAATCAGCAAGGTACTTAAATATCTGCATACATTTTGGTACATGAGCAATTCCATTGCATAACGTTAAGCACATGCTCAAATACCTTGCTGAACTGGTACCTATTTTTTGTAACAGTTCAATAAGAGACCATTTTATCTTCCAAGAAAATGGCGAAGCATAACATCTGGGGACACTGTTACAGAAGGAGTAACCATTACGCTCAAAGTGCAGTCTTTTAATCTTCGGGAACTCTGAATTTGTTAAAACACAGTGGCTGCCATGTAAAGCTGCTCATTTCTCCATTCTGACTAATTCTTTGGTCTTTTGAATGATCATTTCACAATCTTAGAGACATGTCTCCACAAAAGTGTCCTGCTTTTGAAAATAGGGTCACATTACACATGGTGTAAGGAGGGATTTCTTAGAGGTGCCAGACAGAAGATTGACAAGACCAGACATTTTCTAACAGAAGTAAACACATGGCTGTCAGATCCACATTAAAATAAAACACCAGAGCTGAGGCAATACTGGCTGTGGGTTACAATAAAGGTACATTGCATAGAAGAGGGATATAAACACCCCCTTCACTAGCCAGTCTTCTAGAGAGGTGCTCACCTGGAATCCTGAACTTTTCCAGAGCTGTAGTCACTATTGTCAGAATCTTGATGAAACGCAAGAGGCCCACCTGAACAAAGGGAGAAGTACTGGTATTACTCTATGGCCTAAGAGAGAGCTTCAAACTGTGTGTGCGACTGGAGACAAATGATGGAAAATTTCTGTCTGAGTCCAGACACTCCCTGAGGTTGATGGTGGTCAACATACATTAGAGGCTTCGTTTTGGATTTTTTTTTGTAGTGTACAAATTGTTTCTGCCACTTGAGGTCAACATTCAAGCTCAGGACCCTTGGTTTTTTGTGATGTAAATAGAATAAATACCTTTTCCTCTTCTGTGCAGAGGGAAAAGGCAAGACACCTGGCTGATCCTGAAGTGAGTGCATGAGTCAGCAACAGATGTTTTGGGAAGGCAGGTGGAGAAAGTGGAAGGGATCCAAAGTAGATGTTAGTATTAGTTTGAATGACTTGGTTCAGGCCGGGGGAAACAAATGGTTTGGCAGAGACTTTTGCGTTTACATTGCACAATGACAAGTACCCAATTGTTGTTCTCATGTTGTTATGACATGTTTGGAACTATTAATATAGTTTTCTTTGTAAGCCAATTAATAGCACATTTTGCTTCTCTTAGATCCCGTAGTACTGAGCACCTCTGATACAATGGCACAATGCCCACAAGAAAGCAGCTACAGTTGGGGCAATGAAGTAACAATGATTAAAGTGACCTAGTTTCTCATTCTGCACTCACATACCTCCCTTTTTACTTCATTGCCCCAACGGCAGCTGTTTTCTTGTGGGCATTGTGCCCCTGAAGTCACTGGATACTGGCCCCACTTTGTGTCTGGAATATATGTACCCTTTTGTAACCCGGATCCTGGTCACGTGACTAGGATAAGGAAATAGAGATCAGTCCTTTATCAGCACCCTTTTGTATCCTACTCTTGTAATAATGCTTCTGTCTTCTAGGCTTCCTATTTGGAATTTCTCATGGTACTTTGTATTTATCAGAAGTCAGGGATTAAACTACCTACCAATGGCAAGTCTCATTACTCCCAACTATTGCAAGGGTAAACTTTTATTTTAAGCCTATTCGAGGTATTCAGAGCTACCTACATTGCAAAACCAGCTCCTAACTTGCTATTAGCATTGTACATAAAGCCTACAGGATTGCTGGGAGAATGACAAAAAAAGCAATTTGAGTAGAATCACTGTCAGATGTGAGA